>NC_064841.1:71871252-72486565 GCF_024166365.1 Elephas maximus indicus | reverse complement strand
AAATGACACAAGCAGACTTTTACAGGGACCATATATATAGCCATTTAAAAAATATTTGTCATGAAATTGCTTCTATAAAAAGTTTAGGGAATACATATCAAAAAACAGGAAAAGATAAAACCTGAAGGAAATAAGTGGGAAATTAAAAGACCATATAGGAGGTAGCAAAACAAAAAATAGACATCTTACAGAACCACAAGCCATAGAAAAGAGGATTTAAAAAGTAAAAAAGAAAGAAACTGAAATTAAGAATTGAAATACGATTAGAGAGAAAATAATAGTAATGATATACAATGTAAGACAAAAAAAGGAAATCCAACATATGAATAATTGGTTCCTCCACCCAAAAAAGGAAGCCCCATGAACATCCATAATTCAAAAAAAGACTTATTTAAAGGGTATACCATGTCTTGGAAAGAAACAACAGTAGCAACAAAAATACAAAGAACAGTCAAAAATAGGACATGTCTTAGTAAAGTTACTAGACTGCAAAGATCAATAAACGAAGGAGATTGAAGGCCTAAATAAAATTAGTAATACAAAAAGTGGGACTTGTGCTATTATTACAATGCTAATGAAAAACCATATTTATTTTTCAGTCTGTGCTCTCACAAAGAAAGATAGTAAACTTGTAATGGTACAGAACTTGGCATACCCTGAACTAAGAAAGTCTCAAATGATCATGAAGCAGTTACTTCCCAATCCTTGCCACATAAAAAAAAAAAAAAAAAAAAAAACTCTAGTCTACTCCAGTTGAAACTTGGGCTGCCTGGAGGGCTCAGGCCAATTGCCAATCCTGATATATCCAAATCCCTGGTATCCCAAAGTGCTTGATCACCAGGTTTATTGAAAAGAAACAATACCTCCTATTCATAATGCAATAAAAATTTGGGTTATCACCTTAAAAAATACCTGATTGAAATTTTAAAGCTCTCTCTTAAACAGCTCATAATAATACAGGATGTAAAAAAATAATTTTTTAAGTATAAAATCTTGAAAATAATAATGGAGATATTACATAGCTAAAATAGCATTCGGAGAAAAAGTCATACCTTTAGTATTTATATTACTCACAAATAAGGAATAAAAATAAATATGTTCAGTATCTAATTCAAGCAGTTAAAAAAAAAAAACCCAAAGGAGAGATTCAAAAGATAAAAACTTTTGAACTTGTATCTTATATTTTTATTTCTGTCTCCCTCCTAAGTTTCAGTGGAATTAAAATGCACACATACTTACACACCGCAAACCTAAAAGTTCAAAGAGACCAGGAGAGAATGCAACAGAAGATACCAGATGCCAACCATAATTTGTCAGCTAGAACTGAATGGCAAAATGATCTAGCAACCTGGAAAAAGCTGAAACCTAAATCAGCACAAAAGACCCAATATAGCAAGCCAACAACTTTGTGCCAGGGAGCCCAGAAACAGCTTAGGACTTGTACACATCTAGTAGTTCTGAAAAGTAGTATGCTGAGTGTGGCTGAAAAATTGTATATTTTACATCCCCAGGTTCCATCTGCCACATTGTGCAGCAAAACTACCACCTTCCCCTCACCTCAGTAAAGACAGGAGATTCATTCTCTGAGAAGAGTTGACAACTGAGGGTGAGGGGTGGGAGAGGATGTAGCAGGAAATATTTGAAATCTGTGTGCAAAACAACGGAGCCCATTGGTTCAGAGAAGGCCAGCAACCAAGCTTATGCTCTTCACAGAAGAGGCTGAGTATACCACTCTAGAGATATAAACCAGACCAAATCGAACCCATTGCCATCGATTCGAATCCCACTCATAGCAACCCTTTGGGACGGAGTAGAATTGCCCCATAGGGTTTCTAAGGAGTGGCTGGTGGGTTCGAACTTTGGCTAGCAGCTGAGCTCTTAACCACTACGCCACCAAGGCTTCCTCTAAAGATATAGAGAGGCCCAAAAGACATTCCTCCAAGTCCAAGTAGTGGCTTGCCACTGACTCTAGTTGCCATGGAGTAGATTTCGACTCATGGTGACCCCGTGTGTGTCAGAGTAGAACTGTGCTCCACAGGGTCTTCCATGGCTGTTTTTTTTTTTCTTTTTCTTTTTTGAAGGAGATTACTAAACCTTTGGAAACCCTGGTGGCGAAGTGATTAAGTGCTACTGCTGCTAACCAAAGGGTTGGCAGTTTGAATCTGCTAGTCGCTCCTTGGAAACTCTATGGGGCAGTTCTACTCTATCCTATAGGGTCGCTATGAGTCAGAATCCACTCGATGGCACTGGGTCTGGTTTTTTTTTTTTTGGTTACTAAGCCTTTCTTCTGAGGCCTCGCTGGGTGGATTTGAACCTCCAACTTTTCAGTTAGCAGACAAGTGGTTAACCATGTGCACCATGCCAGTATTCCTGCCACTTTCTACCCTTCACTAAAGGCCATGGGTGATAAGTTCTACCACACAAACTCTAAACTGTGAATAGACATCCAAGACTCAATTCTTCAACAAAAATCCTCTAAAATGAAAGAGATAAAAGGAGTAATGGAGGAACCCGGAGATGGGGCGAGTGGGACATATAAACCAAACCAGTTGCCATGGAGTTGATTCCGACTCATAGTGAAACCCTGGTGGCGTTGTGTTTAAGTGCTACGGCTGCTAACCAAAAGGGTCGGCAGTTCGAATCTGCCAGGTGCTCCTTGGAAACTCGATGGGGCAGTTCTACTCTTTCCTATAGGGTCGCTATGAGTCCGAATCGACTCGACCGCATTGGGTTTAGTGGGACATATAGGTAGGAAAAAAAGAGTATTCCGTAGAAGGACAAAGAGGACCTCGGATGTCAAGAAAGACCTCTGTAAATTAAGAGATCCAAAACTTTTAAAACTAAAATAGAATACTGGAGGATAGAAGACAATGGGAAATGTTTTCAAAATTCTGAGAAAAAAGTTCTTTTTAACCCAGAAGTGTATTCCTAGCTAAATTGTCAGTCAAGAAGGAAAGTAAAATATGGCAGCTTCAGACAGCCAAGTTTCAAAGAATGTTCCTGTAAGCACATATTCTCAGGAAACTACTAGAAGCTGCACTTCGTCAAAATACAAGAAGGATGGAGAATGCAGAGAAGATGATGGAATTTCCAGGAGATGATGGAAGGGAACTACAGATCCCAACTCTGCAGCAGGCCTGGAGACTGCCAGTTGAGAACTGCCAGAAGGAAAGGGCGCTCCAAGAAAGGTTTTTTTTTTTTTTTTTTGTAAGTGAGACATAACTATCTGATGGTTCTGAACACATTGAGAAGAATATACTGCTTTGGCAGAGAATTTGGGGATAGATTAGGAATTTGTACGCAGAAAACTAAGCAAGTGAGAAAAGGAGGCAATCATTAATTCCAAGGAAAATAGGAAGAAATTATATGTAGCCATAGTATGGAGCCCTGGTGGAGCAGTGGTGAAGAGTTCGGCTGCTAACTAAAAGGTCAGCAATTCAAATCCACCATCCGCTCCTTGGAAACTCAATGGGGCAGTTCTACTCTGTTCTGTAGGGCCGCTATGAGCCTGAACCAACTCAACAGCACCTAACAACGACAACATAGTACACTACCCGGGAACTCTGGGTGGCATAAAAGGCTAAGTGCTCAACTACTAGGTGAGAGGTTAGCAGTTTGAAAGCACCCAGAGGCACCTCGGAAGAAAGGCCTGGGGATATGCTTCCAAAAGGTCACAGTCTTGAAAACCCTATGCAGTTCTACTCTATACACATGGGTTTGCCATGAGTTGGAATCAACTCAACTAACAACAAATAGTATACTACATTTCTCAGCTATGAAGAACTATCACACAATAATGTAAACGTTGAGCATTACCTTACCAAAAATGCTGATATAACTATATTGGGAAAACAGGAGGAGGGAACATATGTGGCTGATTAGGGGCAAGTAAGGTATGAGAACACCTTCAGGAATCATAGCAAGAAGTTAATAGATAATATCTAAAGTTGCAAAATCAAGAAACAATATGATGGGATTATGGTTTCAAGATACAGAGTTAAATAAGAGAATAAACAGCTAAAATATTTTAAAGAGGTTGCCATTGAGGAGAAGAAATTAGGGGTAGGGAGGCCAAAGGATGGGGATATTTGTGTGTGTGTGTGCACGTGTGTGTGTGCGTGTGTGTGTGTGTGTGTGTGTGTGTGTGTGTGTGTAGAAAACCCTGGTGGCGTAGTGGTTAAGTGCTATGGCTGCTAACCAAAAGGCTGGCAGTTCAAATCCACCAGGCGCTCCTTGGAACCTCTACGGGGCAATTCTACTCTATCCTATAGGGTTGGTATGAGTTGGAATTGACTTGACAGCAACAAGTTTGGTTTGGTTTTGGGTTTGTGTGTAAGTGTGTATGTTTTTAATTATAAACTCAGTGTAAATATTACTTAAAATTAATTTTAAAAAATTTACCTAAAATATTTTGTAGTATACCATGTTACTGCAAGCTTAGGGAAATTGACATTCTCAAATGTGGTTTGAGTAAAAATTAGTACAACTCCAAAAATGAGAAATTTAGCAATAAACGCCAAATTCCATGTTCACATGTTATTTGACCAAGAAACTCCACATCTAGGAATTAATCTTACAATCATACTATGCTCCTTAAATCGTTATCCATTAAAGATGACAGGACTTATGGGAAAAACAGAAGTGGGCCAGCCCATTCAAAACCTAAGCAATCTTGTAACAGAGCATTAGCAAAAATCATTACGATCCTAATTTTAAAATATCAGCATAGTTAAAAACACATTTCAAATTTCTAAAAAACTAAATAGCTGCCTTAATTATCTAGTGCTATTATAACAGAAATACCATAAGCAAATGGCTTTAACAAAGAGAAATTTACTCTCTTGCACTCTAGGAGGCTAAAAGTCTGAATTCAGGGTGCCAGCTCTCTCTTTGTCAGCTCTGGGGGAAGGTCCTTGTTATCAATCTTTCCTTGGTCTAGGAGCTTTTCAGTGCAGGAACCCAAAGGATGTGCTCCACTCCTGGCTCTTCTTGCTTGATGGTAATGAGGTCCCTCTGCTCTCTAATTGCTTCTGTCTTTGATATCTCAGAAGAGATTGATTTAAGACACAACCTAATCCTGTAGATTGTGTCCTGCCTCATTAAGATAACTGCCTCTAATCCTGCCTCATTAACATTATAGTGGTAGGATTTACAACACATAAGAAAATCACATCAGATCACAAAATGGTGGACAACCACACAATACTGAGAATCACGGCCTAGCCAAACTGATGCACATTTTGGGGGAACATAATGTAACCCATAATAATAGCTAGTACAGTTTTTACCTTAAAAAAAAGGGAAAGCAGCTTGCTGGATGAGAGTGTGAGGAAGGGTGGAGGCTGTTGAGTTATGGTGACAAGAACAGAGAACATCCTCGTGAGGAGCTTCAGGTGGAGAAGCACCTGCTGACCCTGCATGAAATTCAGCACTGTCAGAAATGAACGGTTCTGCCTCATTGCTTGTGTTTGTTTTTGTTCTGTCATATTTTTTTTTTTCCCCAAAGATTCTGGGGAAACTGTGCAATAAGCAATTTCAAGGCAGAGCGATTGGTCAAATGAAGAGGAAAAACCTGGGGTAAATGAGTATCATGTACACAATTATATTGCTTGTGGTCTGCAGCATTTGGCTGTGCTGGTGTACTTGGCACTTAGCTGCTTCTATGTGGACGTGCAAAATATTCACATGATGGAAATATTGTGCAAGGACCAAAGCAACTTCCATGTTATACTGACATTCTTCCCTCAGAAACAAATACATGCAATAATGTTGTTGTTAGGTGCCATCAAGTCACTTCCAACTCATAGCAACGCTAGGTACAACAGAACGAAACACTACCTGGTCCTGTGCCATCCTCACAATCATTGTTATGTTTGAGCCCATTGTTGGAACCACTGTGTCAATCCATCTCGTCAAGGGTCTCCCTCTTTTTCACTGCTCTTATGAGCTGGAATCGACTCAATGGCAATGGATTTGGGTTGGTTTTTCACCTTACCAAGCATGATACCTGTTATGGATTGAATTGTGTCCCCTCCAAAATGTGTATCAACTTGGCTAGGCCATGATTCCCAGTACTGTGTGATTATCCACCATTTTGAAATCTGATGTGATTATCCTATGTGCTGTAAATCCTAACCTGTATGCTGTTAATGGAAACCCTGGTGGGGTACTGGTTAAGTTCCACGGCTGATAAACAAAAGGCTGACGGTTCGAATCCACCAGGCGCTCCTTGGAAACTCTATGGGGCAGTTCTACTCCATCCTGTAGGGTTGCTATGAGTCGGAATCAACTCGACGGCAACGGGTTGTGATGTTAATGAACAAGGATTTAAGGCAGTTGTGTTAATGTGGCATGACTCAATCTACAGGATTAGGTTGTGTCTTAAGTCAATCTCTTTTGAGATATAAAAAAGAGAAGCAAGTAGAGAGATATGGGGGACCTCATACCATCAAGAAACAAGCACTGGGATCTTAGTGTATCTTTGGACCCATGGTCCCCGCACTGAGAAGCTCCTAAACCAGGGAAAGACTGATGACAAGGACCTTCCCCCAGAGCAGACGGAGAGAGAAACCCTTACCCTGGAGCTAGCACCCTGAATTCAGACTTCTAGCCTACTAGACTGTAAGAGAATAAACTTCTGTTTGTTGAAGTCATCCACTGTGGTGTTTCTGTTACAGCAGCACTAGACAACTAAGACACTCCTACTACTGCCCATAGCCTATATCCGAACTTTTGGGAATTAATTTGGCAAATGCTACAAGTATTAATTTGTCAAATAATTTGGCAATTATTTGTAAAATGCAATAAGCTATTTCTTTGCTTTCATCTTTTTATCTGCCATTCCCTTCTCTTAGAATACACTCTCCTCACTTAACTTCCCAGAGAACTCCTAAACCTTAAGAGCCCAACTCATGGATTGCTTCCATCTTGAGGCCTTCCCCAAAACTACCTACTTCACTAAGACTCACACAAGGACTGCCAGGTTCTCTCTTCTTCCTCTAGCACCCACTCTAAAAGTGCTTAACGCATGGTTATCAACTCTTACAACTAGTATTTTTTCCCCTCCTTAGAACCAATTAGAGAGAAGGAATTTGTAATCACTAATACCTAGTACCATGATTAGCATATAGTTGAAATTAATGAAAGTTTCTTAAATGAATGAAGGTCTTTCTCAGCTTTCTTGAAGGTTTTTAGTATACAGCCATGTGCTCCTAGCTGACTGGTTCTCTTCTTCAAAACATCATGGTATCTGAGTTTGTTACAGAAAATTTTTGTATAACCTTCTAGTTGGTATCCTCCTTGGGCATACATATAGGACATCACAACTTGGATATCATCAAAATTAATACATAAATAACTTAATTTGCCATCTTTCAGCCAATCCAACTTCCTTTCATACCCTTCTTGTTTACTCCTCAACAAATGGCTCACTTTTATCTGAGCTCATGCCGCTTCACATCAAAATATCTTGCTACTTCTTGCTTTTCTGTTCATGCACATTGTATGCATTCTCAAGGATAAACTCAAACTCTGCAGTCCCCATAAACTCAGCCTGACTATGCCAGATCACATTGTTCTTCTCTGAATTCTTGAATCACATCATTTAGCACTTACGCTGTATTTTCTCAAGTCCTAAGTGTGGTTCAGGTGCTCATCTCAGGGCTCATCAAATATATGTATGCATGTGAGCATGTGGGGACAGAGTAATAAATACTCCACTGATTGGGGGGGGAGATAAAAAACAGCTGGAGCTGTGTTTATTGCTCTCACTCTAGCATACTTTCTTTTGAATTTGAATCTTCACCGTGTAAATCAGAGCTGCAGGAGTAATTAACTCTCAGCAAGTTGGGTAACTGATCCTCAGTAAGTGGCTAAAGTAAGTTTAGATGCTTTAGTTGAAATGGGTTTTGTGTATAAATGGGTACATTTGGGCAGCTTTAGCTTCCTGTTATTTCTAATTTTCTTTGACATACATAGGGAAGGTTTGGGGCCCCTCGCCTCACCCTCCTCACACTTTGTATTGAGAAACGTTTCATTTAGAGGAAAATCATTTGAGGGGCGAGGCATGTGCTTTTGAAAATTTCATATTGGATCATGAAAAACTGAGTGAGATAGAGTGACTAATGGCTATTTAGGAGCCGTGGTGTTTCTGTTTAGACAGTAAACATTTCCAAGTCCAGGGACAGGCCCATTTCAAGTGGGTAGCGGGAGGTATGACAATATAAGCATGTATTCTATGGGAAACTAAGAAAAGTTCACAAATCAAATGGGAATGACTGACATGTTTAGAATATATATCAAATAGAACTGGGCTTGCTTTAGCACCATGTGGTGGCATTACCCAATATAGTGGCTAGGGAACACTGCCTCTCATAACCCTGTATACATATCCCTTGGTAAACTATCAGGTACAAGACAGCTGAGTTTTCAGACTTCTGGGGTGATCTTTTTAGAATACTTCTGTTGTGTAACAGCCCAGTGGCATCTGGACCCAAGGCCAGCCGCGTCTCCAAGAGACTGAAGAAAGACCCTGGAACCAGCAATCATGACATATGGTTTACTGGGAAGCTTACTTACGAGACTGTAGCCCAGGGAGGCGGCTGGACCAGTTTAGTGCTCCACAACCTTCTAGCAGGGAACCCAAGCTTATATACCATTCTAGATGAGGCTAAAGACTCACTTGTTTTTCTCCCACATCCGTGGGTGACCAGAGCTTCCAAGGACTCCACGTCCAGGTCCAGATGTTTTTCTTCTTGTTGATACGGTACTCCTTGGCCACGGCCCCCGACACAGTCATGCCACTCCCAGCCTTACACTTTAGCCCAAGTTCATCCCAAGTTTATTCCCAGCACACTTTGGGGCACAGCAAAGCTGACTCCATTGGGGGGGGTGCATATAGCTGAACAGCGTTACCCTACATTTCTGATGAAGAAACCCTAAATACTGAGGGCCTGCTTGCTGGAAAATATAATCTTGATCCTGAGATATTCATTTAATTCTTGTATTTCTAGAACTCTTATCTACTTGAAAAAACTACCAGGGAAGCTAAAAATCATATCTATGGTTCAGCTAATAAACTGTTTTTGCTTTCAGGACCTTCATTTGCTGATGTGGCATGACTCAAAATGAGAAGAAACAGCTGCAAGCATCCATTAATAATCAGAACCTGGAACGTACAAAGTATGAATCTAGGAAAATTGGAAATCGTCAAAAATAAAATGGAACACATAAACATCAATATTCTAGGCATTAGTTAGCTGAAATGGACTGGTATCGGCCATTTTGAAGAGGACAATCATAGTCTACTATGCTGGGAATGACAACTC
Source organism: Elephas maximus indicus (assembly GCF_024166365.1). Lineage (NCBI taxonomy): Eukaryota > Metazoa > Chordata > Mammalia > Proboscidea > Elephantidae > Elephas > Elephas maximus. The sequence continues at coordinate 72,477,239 of NC_064841.1, read as the reverse complement.
AAAGAGGAATGGTGTTGCATTCATCATCAAAAAGAACATTTCAAGATCTATCCTGAACTACAACATTGCCAGTGATAGGATAATACCCATACGCCTACAAGGAAGACCAGTTAATACGACTATTATTCAAATTTATGCACCAACCACTAGGGCCAAAGATGAAGAAATAGAAGATTTTTATCAGCTGATGTTGTCTGAAATTGATCGAACACGGAATCAAGACGCATTGATAATTACTTGCGACTGGAACGAGAAAGTTGGAAACAAAGAAGAAGGATCAGTAGTTGGAAAATATGGCCTTGGTGATAGAAACAATGCTGGAGATTGAATGACAGAATTTTGCAAGACCAACGACTTCTTCATTGCAAATACCTTCTTTCACCAACATAAACAGCAACTATACACATGGACCTGGCCAGATGGAACACACAGAAATCAAATTGACTACATCTGTGAAAAGAGACGATGGAAAAGCTCAATATCATCAGTCAGATCAAGGCCAGGGGCGACTGTGGAACAGACCATCAATTGCTCATATGCAAGTTCAAGCTGAAACTGAAGAAAATCAGAGCAAGTCCACAAAAGCCAACATATGACCTTGAGTATATCCCACCTGAATTTAGAGACCATCTCGAGAATAGATTTGACACACTGAACACTAATGACTGAAGACCAGACGAGTTGTGGGATGACATCAAGGACATCATACATGAAGAAAGCAAGAGGTCACTGTAAAGACAGGAAAGAAAGAAAAGACCAAGATGGATGTCAGAGGAGACTCTGAAACTTGTTCTCGAACATGGAGCAGCTAAAGCAAAAGGAAGAATTGATGAAGGAAAAGAATTGAACAGAAGATTTCAAAGGGCCTCTCTAGAAGACAAAGTAAAGTATTACAATGACATGTGCAAAGAGCTGGAGATGGAAAACCAAAAGGGAAGAACACGCTCGGCGTTTCTCAAGCTGAAAGAACTGAAGAAAAAATTCAAGCCTCAAGTTGCAATAGTGAAGGATTCCATGGGGAAAATATTAAAAGATGCAGGAAGCATAAAAAGAAGATGGAAGGAATACACAGAGTCATTATACCACAAAGAATTAGTCGATGTTCAACCATTTCAAGAGGCAGTATATGAACAGGAGCTGATGGCACTGAAGGAAGAAGTCCAAGCTGCTCTGAAGGCATTGGTGAAAAACAAGGCTCCAGGAATTAATGGAATATCAGCTGAGATGTTTCAACAAATAGATGCTGCGCTGGAGGTGCTCACTCGTCTATGCCAAGAAATATGGAAGACAGCTTCCTAGCCAACTGACTGGAAGAGATCCATATTTATGCCTACTCCCAAGAAAAGTGATCCAACTGAATGTGGAAATTATAGAACAATATCACTAATATCACACACAAGCAAAATTTTGCTGAAGATCATTCAAAAACGGCTGCAGCAGTACATCAACAGGGAACTTTCAGAAATTCAGGCTGGTTTTGGAAGAGGACATGGAACCACGGTTATCATTGCTGATGTTAGATGGATCCTGGCTGAAAGCAGAGAATGCCAGAAGGATGTTTACCTGTGTTTTATTGACTATGTAAAGGCATTCAACTGTGTGGATCATAACAAATTATGGATAACATTGCCAAGAATGGGAATTCCAGAACACTTAATTGTGCTCTTGAGGAACCTTTACATAGATCAAGAGGCAGTTGTTTGGACAGAACAAGGGGATACTGATTGGTTTAAAGTCAGGAAAGGTGTGCAGCAGGGTTCTATTCTTTCACCATACCTATTCAACCTGTATATATATAAAAAAAAAAAAAAACCCACTGCCGTTGAGTCTATTCCAATTTGCAAATAATATGAGAAGCTGGGCTATATGAAGAAGAAGGTGGCATCAGGATTGGAGGAAGACTCATTAACAACCTGCATTATTCAGATGACACAACCTTGCTTGCTGAAAGTGAAGAGGACTTGAAGCACTTACTAACAAAGATCAAAGACCAGAGCCTTCAGTATGGATTACACCTCAACATAAAGAAAACAAAAATCCTCACAACTGGACCAATGAGCAACATCATGATAGAAAAAAAATAAACGGGGAAAAGATTGAAGTTGTCAAGGATTTCATTTTACTTGGATCCACAATCAACAGCCATGGAAGCAGCAGTCAAGAAATCAAAAGATACATTGCATTGGGTAAATCTGCTGCAAAGGACCTCTTCGAAGTGTTGAAGAGCAAAGATGTCACCCTGAAGACTAAGGTGCACCTGACCCAATCCATGGTATTTTCAGTCGCATCATATGCATGTGAAAGCTGGACAATGAATAAGGAAGACGGAAGAATTGACGCCTTTGAATTGTGGTGTTGGTGAAGAATATTGAATATACCATGGACTGCTGAAAGAACGAACAAATCATGCTTGGCAGAGTACAGGGTCAGCAGAAAAGAGCAAGACCCTCAACAAGGTGGATTGACACAGTGGCTGCAACAATAAGCTCAAGGATAACAATTGTAAGAATGGCTCAGGACCGGGCAGTGTTTCGTTCTGTTGTGTGTAGGGTCACTATGCGGCACTTAACAACAACAGAGAGCCCATCTAAGGGCAGGGAAAGGTAAGAATTGAAAGACTGATCCACGGTAGACCACAACATGGTTTCCTGAAGCTCAATTACCAATGTTACACCCCTGATACTGAGGCAGGTAGATTATCTAACTGGCAGCCTTTCTGCCCCCTGGCATCCCCTAAGAGCATTGTTGTTTTCATGCCTAGCAGGAATTGGCAGCCCACTTTCCTGGCAGCCACACTGTTCCAGCAGAGGTGACCTTGGTGCCAGGTTATCTTTCTTCCAACTCAACAGGCTTCTACCTTAAGAACCAAGGGACATGAGCAGCTTACAGAAAGGCTTACCTGTGTGACCACTGATAAAACTCTTGTCTAAGCTAAAGACCCAGAGATAATGCTCTCTTGAGACCCAAGGAGAAAAAAAGTGAGTTCCCTCGTCCCATATCACACCCTTCAAGTGAGCTAAACCTTCAGTGACTACTGCATTAACCAGTTCCTCTCCTAGTGAATCACAGCTCTGCTGGCCTCCAACAGCCCATTGTCACATACCCTGAGGGTCCAGGCAGGAACAAGGTACTAAGAATAACAATCACCACTACTTACTTAGTGCTTCCTATGTAATAGACACTGAGCTGAAGATTTACCTATATGGTCCCTTTGAGCCTCATGGAAATTCTGCCAGATACTTCTACCTGTATTTTACACACAAGGAGTTGAAGCCTATGAAGACAGCCCAAGATCAGTTCAGTATTCGAGACAAGACTGGAACCCAAGTCAGACTGACCTCATGACCTGGGTTTTTCATCATTAAAATAAATTAAATTTTGGAAAATTTTAATGTATTTATGGAAGTATGATACATGCCAGTGGACAGTATCCACAAACTCTGCACACCGTACCTCTCCAGAAATAAGTCAATAGTAGTCACAAACAATATAACATATGAAAAGTATTTAGTCAATTTTTTTTTAATTCAGAAAAGCAGTATAAATGTTGCTTATGTGATGTGAGTGGACAGTCTTTAGAGCTCCCCATGGTAAATGAGTAAATATTGTTTCCTGAAGAAGTTTATAGAAACTATTTCACTGCTAACGTTTGACAATATAGTGGTCAGCAATCTGCATAGAGCTTATATTGTCTTGGCTGAATTCAAGAAAATGACTATTATGGACTGAATTGTGCCCCAACCCCCAAAAAATGTGTTGGCTGAAGAAACCATTCCTTGATGGCTATGGAGGGGTGCAGGGAGAGGGGTGTTCACTAACTAGATAGTAGACAAGAATTATTTTAGGTGAAGGGAAGGACAAAACACTGTATAGGGGAAGTCAGCACAACTGGACTAAACCAAAAGCTAAGAAGTTTCCTGAACACGACCAAACACTTCAAGGGACAGAGTAGCAGGGGTGGGGGTCTGGGGACTACAGTTTCAGGGGACATCTAGGTCAACTGGCATAACAAAGTTTATTAAAAAAATGTTCTGCATCCCACTTTGGCAAGTGGCATTTGGGGTCTTAAAAGTTAGCAAGTGGCAATCTAAGATGCATCAGTTGGTCCCAACCCACCTGGAGCAAAGGAGTATGAAGAACACCAAAGACACAAGGAAAATATGAGCCCAACAGACAGAAAGGGCCACATAAACCAGAGACTCCATCAGCATGAGACCAGAAGAACTAGATGGTACCCGGCCACCACCAATGATCGCCCTGACAGGGAACACAACAGAGAGTCCTTGATGGAGCAGGAAAAAAGTGGGGTGCAGAACTCAAATTCTAGTAAAAAGACCAGACTTAATGGTCTGACTGAGACTGGAGGGACCTCAGAAGACATGGCCCATTCCAGAAGCCAACTCTTCAGACTTAGACTGGACTATAAGACATAAAATGATACTGGTAGGGGGTGTCCTTTTTAGCTCAAGTAGATACATTTGACTAAGTGGGCACCTCCTATCTAAATGCTAGATGAGAAGGCAGAGGGGGACAGAAGTTGGTTGAATGGTCGTGGGAAACACAGGGTGGAGAGGAGGGGTGTGCTATCTATCACATTATAGGGACAGCAACTACAGTTGCATAACAATGTGTGTATAAATTTTTGTATGAGAAACTGACTTGAATTGTAAACTTTCACTTAAAGCACAATTAAAAAAAAAATGTGTTGAAATCCTAACACCTGTACCTGTGAATGTGATCATGTTTGGGGAAATAGAGTCTTTCTCTGAATATGTTATCGGTTAAGTCATACTTGAGTAGGGTGGGTCTGAATCCTACATGCCTGGTGTCTTATAAAAGAGAAGAACAGACACACGGGGGGTGGGATGGACAGGTACCATGTGAAGATACACCTCTACCAGCAGCAAACAAATGCCAAGGATTGCTGCAGTCACGAGAAGCTACGAGGGAGGCACGGAACACTCCTCTATCAAAACCCTCAGAAGGAATCAACCCTGTTGATCTGAACTTTTGAACCATCAGAGTGTCACCAATTCAGCCAAGGGGACCAGCCTTTATACACCCCACCACCAACCGGACGTTGGATAACATCTGCTCAAAGGGAAGGGTGTAGCCTTGGATGAGGAAGGGCCCTCTGTCGGGCCACACTCCCAGCAGCTTGAGGGACAAGTGCCTCAGTTTTGAAAGGAGGCATCTGAGAGATGTACCCCAGCATCCACGACATTACCATTGCAAACCTTTTTCAGTAGGATTCATTTTTTGCATTTTCTGTCCGTTATTCAATCCCCATCGTATTTATCTTTCATTCACACAATTTTACTGAGCACCTGCTAGTGCCAGGGACAATGTCAGGCTTTGGACATGCCAGAGATGCCAGAAACAGTCATTCCTTTTAAGTACCTCAGCGTAGTGATAAAGAAGGATAGCGAAACCAGAAATTTTACAAAGCTCTAAGGGCTTTGGCAAGGACGTGTAAAAGGAGTATCTTGTAACATATGGAAAGAATGCAGCTCCAGGGTTAGTGAGAAGAAAGAGTGATCCCTGCTCTGAATCCCAAATACGAGGTAAGAGCTGGCCAGGTGGAGAGTGAAGTATGCAAACACAGTGCAGGCAGCCGGAATTGACACAAAAGTCAAGATTCGAGAGCGGCTCAGTGGGTTGGTAACGGAGAAAGCAAGAAAGACCGCGCGGAGGAGCCCACTCAGCGCTTCTGCAGGAGTGGTCCTGCAGCCCCAGCACAGACTGGCATTCCTGCTTGCTGCAGACGAACAGCCTGGGGGCTGCACGAGACAGACAGACTCCCACATCTGAGGGAATCAGTGCCTTCTCACAAACCTGACCTGAGAATCTCACACAGACAGAGTTTGATTAATCACTTCGCTAATACACTGTGTTGGAATCCCTGGGCGATGCAAACGGCTAAGCGCTCAGCTGCTAACCAAAAGGTTGATGGTTCAAGTCTACCCAGAGGCACCTTGGAAGAAAGGCCTGGAGGTCTGCTTTTGAAAGATCATCTATTGAAAACCACTTGAAGTACCGTCCTGTTCTGACACACCTGGGGTCTCCAGGAGTCAGAGTCAACTCGACATCAACTGAGTAGATTTTTCTATGTTTTGTTTTAATACAGTGTATTAGAATAATAGCGTAATGCCAACTTTTCGTTTTTTTTAAATAAATCCATAAGTAATTTCAAATTCTGTCTTATCGGTAAGGTAACTATTATATAAAAAGGTGGCTGTTTTACTACAAAATCAAGTCTAATTTTAAACTCATCTTTCAAGGACACATATGTACATATATATATAAACCCATTGCCGTTGAGTCAATTCCTACTCAGAGCGACCTTACAGGACAGAGCAGAATTGCCCCACGGGGTTTCCAAGGAGCAGCTGGTGGATTCAAAATGCTGACTTTTGGTTAGTAGCCAAGCTGTTAACCACTGCATCACCAGCGTGCCAAATATATATATATACACACAAAAAAAAATTTTTTTTTTTTTTTTTACACACATACATACAATTATTTCACATTAGTAGTTTCTCTCTGAGTCTGTACAGGTATCCTAAATAGTTTTAACAATGGAGAGCTCAAATATAATATAAAACACTCTCTTTTTACTAGCATTCATAGTTATATCTTAGTACAAAAATAGATACCATATAAATTCTAGCAGGATTTGTCACCCTCTGCATCCCTGCTCTAGTGCCATCTGTGTTGACAACAGCGTGAAATAAAGAATATCAACTGGTGTGGAAAATCTAAAAGGATTACCAGCGATAAAATATCCCCTGGATGGACCACCATCATGAAAGCAGGCCACCACTCAAAGTCCATCTCCTTCCTACTTCTAAGAGAAATTGTAGCATCTGTTTCTTGAGGTAGCTGAAACCAATTAACTCCTTGCTTCTATTTCCGTGACGAGCAGGCAGCTTGCAGTGAAGAGGGAAAGGGTTTTGAACAGAGCCACACCAGAGTGCACCAGCGGGTCAGAAGGGAAGGCAGAAACAGCTGCTTTTTTAACAGACTCATCCGAGCTTCTCCAAGCTCCTTGCACGTGTCCAGAAGCTGCCAAGCAGGAGCTATTGTGTTATTTTTATGCTGTGGGAACTCCGGTCTTAAAAACAAATGAACTCGCTTGAACTATTAAGTGTCAATCAAATCTGCTAGGGAGGGAGGAGTATTAAAATTTTAATTAGTTTGGGTAGATTTTGTTTTGTTTTGTTTTACTCTGCGGTCACTGTAGTTCACTTTGTGTAATTCACGACATTCAAGCCAACAAAATTCTGCATGCCTTTTATCACCGGGCCTTTTTTGTTTTTTTCTGTTTTATAGTCACACTGGCAACAATCTCAGATCTTGGATGTGGCTTTCCTGTCTTCTGGCCAGTACACGCACACGTATTGATACCTGTAAGAATCCGTTCACTGTATTCACAGATGCCGCGAAATCACCGTCGGCACCAAGCTGAGCACTTTGACTCTCTTCTGTCTTCTGTAACTTGTTTAATAAGTTTAACTTTGAAGAAAAAAGAAATATGAGGAAGGAACCACGAGTAGTAAGTGCTCATTTTCTCATTCTCAGAACAAGACACCTTGATGTAAAAAATAGGAAGACTGCCTAAGGAGAATGAATACTTTGACGTGCCTTCCATATTTCTTTCTCCAAGTTGATGTCAAGGACAATCCAAACCAAACCTGTTGCCGTTGAGTCCATTCCGACTTACAGCGACCCTATAGTACAGAGTAGAACTGCCCCATAGGGTCTCCAAGGAGCAGCTGGTGGACTCAAACTGCCAACCTTTTGGTTTAGCAGCCGTAGCTCTTAACCACTCTGCCACCAGGGTTCCCACCACAGACGACAGGAAAACCTTGTATAAACGTAGCTCAGAAAACTCCAGGATTTTTAGCTAACTGTGGAACCTATTTCACACGTCGTCGGTTATGTAAACAAACTGTGAGAAATTTCCCTTTCCCTGAAAAGTACCAGCACAAAGACTCCTACAGCAATGAGTCTATCTGAATACCAGAAATACAGTTCACCTGCAGTTCCCATACAGTTCCAAGTGGCGAGGTTGGTGTTCCATCACATGTTCCTACGAATATGCCCCCTGTTCCTAATTTCTCAGTCACTAGCGTAAAAAAAAAAAAAAGGAGGCCTGGTGGCACAGTGGTTAAGAGCTCGGCTGCTAACCAAAAGGTCGGCAGTTCGAATCCCCCAGCTACTCCTTGAGAACCCTATGGGCAGCTCTACTCCCTCCTACAGGGTTGCTGTGAGTCGGAATTGATTTGAAGGCACGTTAAAAGCCACAGCAATAACAAGCATAAAATGGCTACCTTTTGTTTACAAAAAAATTAAAAATAATAACTTACATAAAGACAAAAAGGAGGAAAATAACAGGAAATCAAGCAGTCTTAGCACTTCCCGGTAAGTGCAAAATTGGCTTTTACAAATTGGGAGGAAGCTGCATTCTGGGTGTCCTGGGAAATCCTTACAAGGACAATCTATTTTAGTATTTAAGCATCGATGCTACACACCTAAAACGGGTGAAAATACAAACCCACGTGATCCAAAGGGGATTATCTGAGACCACTGTTCAGAAAAATGTTCCCACTTCAGTATAAAATCCGGCATCAGTTCGGCGGTTTGATATTAGCTAATAGACAAGCACAATGAGAGGGTCTGAAGTGAGGAAGTCCGTGAAAAGCTCTAGGTGAAGACACTGGAGGAGAACACTGAGCATGCTGCTCTAAGAAAACTTGGCTGACTGCAGTTCCCTCAAAATCGAACTGTCCCTCAAACGCCACCTCCTTGGGGGTAGCCCAGGGTGGTGATGCTGAAGACAACCTCCCACCTGAATTACTTTCTCTGAAAATATTGTAACCAAACTAAATGTCCAATTTAAAAAAACCACTGCTATTGAATGGATTCCAACTCATAGTGACCGTATGGGACAGAGTGCAACTGCCCCACAGGGTCTCCGAGGGGCGGCTGGTGGATTCGAATCACCGACCTTGCGGCTAGTAGCCGAGCTCTTAAGCACTGTTCCACCAGGGCTCCAGTGTCTGATAGGGGGCTGATTAAATAAATTATAATACCAGTTAAGGAACAATAAAGAAATTAGAAAATGTTATATTATATAAAAAACATTACAAAGAAGAAATCTTATTTTAAAAATGATAGGTTAGTTTAAAAAAAAAATAGCTACTTAAAGATACATATGTGTATAGAAAGGAGCTAAAATTAGGCAAACCAAATGTTAACAGCTGTATCACCGCATAATAATATTATGCATGACTGTTTTCTTCTTTGTGCTGTTCTGTTTTTTTTTTCTAAATTGAATATATATCTTACTTTTAAATCAATTATTATTTTTTAATTTTTTAGTATTTTTGTCCTTCCCTTTAGGGTTTCTTTTATTAGTTCCAAACTTTCTACCCTCTAATTTTCAAATGAATATTAAAATGATATGCATAATTACTGTTATGTATTAAGAATAATTGCTTTACTTTGTCTAGTCAAATTATTTTTCATATTCAGGGTTATTTTAATACTTTTGTGACTCTGCATGTGAAAAGTTTATTAAGTTAGTAATAGTTTCATGGAAGGCTAACAGAGAATTGAAAAGAATCAAATGTTTTAAAACTCTCTTCATGTCCAATGTTAGTAGTTCCATTTTAATTTTGAAAATAAACACCCTTAACACACCCATGCACACACACACACACACTTTGAAAATTCCAAAAAATTTCATTATCTCTCTCCCAACTTATATTCAAAGTTACGAGTTGTAAAAGCGTCATAAAAGCAACATGCATTGGAAATAAATATAAAATTCTATTATAATAACAATTATCCATTCTGAAAAACAAAGGTTTTTTTTTCAAATATAATTTAATCATATATAATACCTCGTTAGCTTACCTTGACAAATATTAAAGGTAACAATATAAACCCAAATTGCATGTCTATGAAATGAAGAACCATAAGTCACCCACCAGGCTTATATGAAGAAACTAGATTTTCAAAATGTGTTGCATTTAAACAATTGTAGGATAAGCCGCAGCATCGAGGCAGGCTGAAAAAGAACAAACAGCCTCTCTCTCTCCTGCATTCATGCAGTTTATTTTCTTCAAATGTTTACTTGTTTCCGTTGGCCAAGACATTGTTTTGGAAAGAGTCCTTGAGAAAGGCAGCTGCAGAGAGTAAGATGAAATCCTTTATTTGGATTTAGTTAGAATATGCCTACCAGTTAATATCCTAAGTCAGATATCTTTTTCTGTCCACCAATTTTTTTAAATCACATATGCAATACTGATGAATCAGTCCACTGATTTCAAAAGAGAAAATTCTACTTCCAACATTGCAAACAATCACTTAGCTGGATTCTACGTAGCTTCTTCTCTCTTCTACTCCACCTTGATTTCTTCCTGTTTTTCATCTTGACACACACACAAATGATTGTTAATATCCCTGCTAGAAACTGACTCCTGGTTACATTTCTCTTCAGCTAATAGCTTGGAGTAAGGAGGCATGAGACCATAAAAATACAATCTTTAATCTTAAGGACTTCCTGTCCAGGAAAGCGTAAGGGCAGACCAAATGGCACCAGGCGAACAACGTGACCTGCGATGGCTTTCAGTGTGAATAAACAACACTGATTAAGAGTTACATTCTGTTAGGGATATTCTCAATGTTTCTGAAGCAGAAATCATCATCTTGCCCACACCGAAATTTCCCTTTGTTTCCCCCAGAATAAAATGCAGCTTGTTTGCAGGGTGAACGCAGCAGAGTGTTCAATTTCCTCTGCTGGGTTAGAGAAACACAGTGACTCTGTCAGGTCCTTACCCCTTGCACCTAGAAGCCAGCAAAAAGTGTGTGTGCTGGGGGGTACTATTTTACTTAGACCCAGCTGTTAGTTTTTCTTACAGCTCTGATGTCTTGAAACACTTGCCTCCTTGCTTCCCCCTTAGCTTTTTTAAGCTCCTACAGCCTCCTTCTATGTCACAATAGTTCAACCTCAGCTACATGCTTACCAACTCTGGTACTTGATCAGATACTTTGTAAGTTGAGGACTTCCCATTTCTCTTTAGCTTCTCACTCTGGATTCTCTCCTTTGCCCTTGAGAAACAGATACTCTTTTGAAAACAATGGGCTGTAAATTGTGGAAGAAGCTGAGACCAGCATCAGCGTCTCTAAAATCTAACGTCCAATTTCCCACCAGTCTGGGTTCCCTGCACAAACTCTGAACACAACACTCCCCTGTAGGCAAAGCTTATTCATGCCATCCACTCGCCTCGACTTATTCAGTTGGCTCTTCTCCTTGGTGAAAAGAAAAAAAAACAAAAAGTATAATTCAGTCGAGAAATTGTAGAAGGAGGTTATTAGAAATGGGTAGATTTATTATAATTTCTTTTTTCTCCCTGGCTGGATGTGGGATGGAAGATACACTTATTCACAGCAATTGCACATGAATATTTTTCAATGCTAACTTTCAGTTGCCTCGAAAGAACTTATTGCATCTATATTTTCACCATTCTGAAGGAAAATGTAGTAAAAGCATTTCAAAGACAGCAGGAGAATATGAAATAATCGTTCATGAGTGATAACCGGAGAGTATTTTACTCGTTTTGCTACACAAGGGAAATATAAGATTTTTTAAATACTAGCAAAAAAAAAAAAAAAAAGCATTATACAAATTTGGGAATGAACGCAGTGCAACCTGTGACTGAAAACAGCCCAGAAAGGGTTGCTATCATTAAAAGGTCGGATCCAATATGAAAGAGACAACATGAAGTACTAAGAACTCAGGACAGTAATTGGGAACCCTGGGTTCCCATCCTGATGAGGCTATCATGCCTTAAATCAGTTCCCTTCTCTGGGCCTCAGTTTCCTCCTCTGTGTTCCACTGGGTTTTCAGTGATATGCGAAATTCATGCCCGCCTCCAAAGCCAACATCCCACTGCAGACCTAGCACTGTTCCAACAGCTTTTCATGCAGTAACTCAGTCCATCCTCTCAGAAACCCCATGAGCTAGGTACTCTCAGATGAGAAAACTGAGGCACATAGAGTAATCTGCCCAAGAGGCAGAGCTCTGATTCCAATCCGGGCAGACAGCAGGACCTGAGCTGCCAATCACTGTGCTGTATTGCCTTTCATTCTGGTAGTCTGGGTCTTATTCTGAAAGAGAACAACAAAGCAGATGAAAAGTCATAGCTGGCAGGAAAGGGTTCACCAGGCCTTTTTGCGAACAGTGACACTGAGTCTGCAGTGTGCCATACACACACTGGTCTCATCTTGCTGCAGTGGAAGAGTTGCTGGGTTTGGGCTTTGTCCTCGTGCAGGGAGGCTGCCTGGGTGCAGCAGAGCCTCTCAGGAGTGACAAAAGAGTTGAAAGATCCTGTTCCACCATTGTATCCTCGACCTTTAGGCTTCAGAAGCTTAAAATAAAAATAGGTGATGCTTGACCACTAACCTAAAAGAAAAGATAGCAGTTTGAACCCATCCAGCAGCACCATGAATAAAAGACCTGGCAATTTGCTTCCTTAAAGATTACAGTTAGCCCGCAGTTTAAAAAGGTTTGGTGCCGATGACTCCGTTGTTAGTCGGTTCTGACGTAAGTCAAATAACTCATTTTTTTGTTTTTCTTTTTTTTAGTTTTCATTATTATTGCCTTCTATTATCAGGTATCTTCATAAGTCATTTCACTGAACATTGAATATTTGGAGTGAACATCTGAGAATGATAACATCAGCAAATGCGGCAACATTGTATTTAGTACATATTAGTAATGAAAAGATGTGCAAAAACAACTGGCGTTAACATAGTTTATAAACAAAACGTTCTACATTCTACTTTGGTAAGTAGCGTCTGGGGTTTTAAAAGCTTGTGAACGGCCATGTAAGATATTCCAGTGGTTCCACCCCATCCGGAGCAAGGGAAAATGAAGAAAACCAAAGACACAAGGGAAAGATTAGTTCAAAGCACTAATGGACGACAACTACCACAGCCTCCACCAAACTGAGACCAGCACTAGATGGTGCCCTGACAGAGATCACAATAGAGGATCCCAGACAGAGCTGGAGAAAAATGTAGAGCAAAATTCAAACTCACGAAAAAAGACCAGACTTACTGGTCTGACAGAGGCTGGAGAAACCGCAAGAGTATGGCCCCAGACACCCTTTTAAATCGGTACTGAAGTCACTCCTGAGGTTCATTCTTCAGCCAAAGGTAAGACAAGCCCAGAAAACAAACAATAACACACATAGCTCAACCATGTATATGAGACTAAAGGGGCATACCAGCCCAGGGGCAGGGATGAGAAGGCAGGAGTGGGCAGGGAAGCTGGATGAATGGAAACGAAGAACTCAAGGTCAAGAAGTCACAAAACAATATGTTTATTAACTGTTTCATAAGAAACTAATTTGCTCTGTAAACCTTCACTTGAAGCACAATTCAAAAAAACAAAGAGTTGTAAGTGTGGTCCAGGGACTACCTCTACAGCCAAGAGAACTCTATGGGGAAGTTCTATTCTTAACACATGGGGTCACCATGAGTACACTTAAAATAGCAGATTTATACCCGCAAGATTGACAAGGAATTGTTCCACCAACCCAAGAGTCATTTTAGTCATTTATAAAGGGAAACATCTCTTCCCAGTCACTTGTAGGATCCTATCTCCCTATCCAGGACATGCCTGTCACCACTTTTAGCGGTACTTAGGAATTCAATAGCTTGTTTAATAAACTCTGTGATGGAAGCAAAACAGTAGAGAGAGAAATGTTTGGAAGATGGTATTTGATCTAAACTGTGGAAAAGCTCAATGAAACATCTCATCGCTCTGGAGACTAAAAGGCTCACTCTGCTCCAAGACTGTGGTTCTGCCTAACCTGGGTTAGACTGGCAATCTTTGCTTCTCTAGACCCACTGCCGCCGAGTTGGTTCTGACTCATAGCGACCCTATAGGACAGAGTAGAACTGCCCCACAAGGTTTCTAAGGCTGTAATCTTTATGGAAGCTGGCTGCCACATCTCTTTCCCAAAGAACGGCTGGTAGATTCGAACCTCTAACCTTTTCAGTTAGCAAGTGAGTGCTTTAACATTGTGTCACCACAGCTCCTTTTTTTGCTTCTTTAACCCCCTTTTTCTGTCTTTAGATCACTCTCCTTCTTTAGATCTATGGGTTCTGTTTCTGGTTTTGTTTGCAGGCGCTTAGTACCCCTGACTAACTTAGCATCAAGGTGTTGAGCACCAGAGACCACCTTTCCCCTCATTAGCTCTTGATTTAATTGATTCCACTCCTAGTGTTCTAAGGGTCTCACACACTGCCACAGCCTCTAACAACTTATAACTTGGTGGAGGTAAAATACGTAGGATGTTCCTCTGTTAGCTTCTTTGCCATTCAAAGTTTCTTTTTTTTTTTTTTTTTTGCCATGGTATTCATAATCTTCTAGAAGATTTAAACAAAATAGGTAAAAACAAACAAAAAAACCACATACCATTGGTAACTCAATGGGACTCATACTTTGTCAGAATTAGTGAATGGTAAGTGTCTTAGACTGGGTTCTCTAGAGAAGCAAAACAAGTAAAGCACTTAAACATACATAGAGATTTATACTAAGGAAATGACTCACACGGTTGTAGAGGCTGGAACGTGGGTCAGGCTGGAGGCTTCTTCTGATTCACATAGCCACAGGGGCTGACAAACCCAAGATCAGCAGGTCAGACAGCAGGGCTCTGGCTTACAGGCTATGAAGACCTACGAAGACCGACAAATCCCAAAATGAGCAGGCAAAATGGTAGGTAAGCTGCTAGCTCAAGTCCTAAGAACTGGAGTTCAGATGAACAGGTGCCAGCTGCAGGATCCCAAGTGAGCAAAAGCCCACTTGCCTTGCCAGAATGTCCCTTCATTGCAAGCCATATGTCCAAGGAATCTCCCTTTCAACGGAAGGGCTACTCACAGCAGATCCCATCATGGAGGTGATCCCATTATATCAAATCTCATCATGGAAGTGATTACATCATCACACAACTGCCAAACCACTGAGAATCATGGCCCAGCCAAGTTGACACACAAACCTTAATGATCACGGAAACAAATTGCAGGTGTAAAATACAGCAAGATGAGTTTTCTCCACTCCAAAATTCTGAGAAGAAGCTCAAAACACTCAGTGTTTCCTAGAGCTGACTCCTGTATGTTTTTCTCAATAGTGCAAAGCCACTGACATTCTAAGCTTCTGCCTTTAAGAAAAGCCTGCTGGTGGTCTTTCTTTTTTTTTTTTTTTAATGGACTGTAGAGTCAGACCTAGAACCCAAGCTTCCCACTTTCATCAATCCATATTTCTTTTCAAAGACTTTGAAATGCTGGTACAGATACCCATTCTTTTTCACCTCTATACAAAAACCTTTTATTCCTTAAGCTTGGATGATTTCCTCTGCTTGAGCTGCTTATAGAAGATTAGGGCCACTGCTTGAAGAGTTAGGAGTTGATAATACAGATATAATTGCATTATTTTCTACGTTTAACTGTATCTCTTTCTTTAAGAGGCACATTGCTTTTGAGATCTGTTGGGCAGCACACGCCCCTGCTTTCAATACCACACAGGAACTTTCCGAACTAACAGAATGGCCGGCTCAGAGTGACAAAGGACCAGACAACGTTTTCGGCAGCAAGTGGACTCTGGACACTGTTCCTGCCCAGGGGTTCTGACCTGGCATTGTCCTGTCATGATGATAAATTGTATGTACAATTTATAGTTGGAACAGATGGGAGAGTGTAAGTTACTAAAACACAAATCTGTTTCCTAGACAAAAAGAGAATTGTTTACCCCTCAATGAAATACCAATTTTTATAAAGGACATTTTGCATATTCCAATTTTAGTACCTGAAGCAATTGTGCAAGCTAGGGTCACATAGACTATAATAGAATTAAGGATGAACCTAAATGAAATTAAATACAAGGTACTTGTTCATTCATCAAGATAACTGAATGCCTGCTACCTGTCAGGAATAGAAAGATTTACCAGAAAATATGCCATAAAAATAAACAATATTTTTTTTCTTTTCTTTAAATACTTAATTTGTGGGCAAACAAACCTTATGTTGTGATACCTTAGCCCAGACATATAGAGAGACTATTTTAAGATGCGCTATATGATGGCAGGAACCCTGGTGGCACAGTGGTTAAGTGCTCAGCTGCTAACCAAAAAGGTCAGCAGTTGGAACTCTCACCAGCTGCTCTGCAGGAGAAGGATGTGGCAGTCTGTTTCTGGAAAGATCTACAGCCTTGGAAGCCCCATGGGGCAGTTCTACTCTGTCCTATAGGCTCTCAATGAGGACATATTTTGGCTTTTCAAAACCTTATCGCTCCACTCATCTTCAAGGGTTTTCAAAGCCTCAGATTTCAAAATATAAGCCCATAAACAGGAAAAAAATGTGAAACTAAGATAAATTCTAATGTTTATTGGCCCTAGGGTTTTACTCCAGCCACAAAATCAAGGCGTTTCAGATCCAAATTTATTGATTTATTCATTCATTCTTAATTCAGCAACTATTTATTGAGCTCTAGAATGTGCCAGCAGTCCCTGGGTGGCACAAATGATTAACCACCCAGTTACTAACCAAAAGACTGAGTTTGAATTCACCCAGAGGTACCTTGAAAGAAAGTCCTGGCAATCTACTTCCAAAAGGTTACAACCATTGAAAACCCTACGGATCACTGTTCTACGCTAACACACATGGGTTTGCAATGAGTTGGAATTGACTCAACAACAACTGGTTTGTGTTTTTTTGTTTGTTTTGGTACGTGACAGGTGTTGTGGAAGCATCTAGAAAACTGCCGTTAATATATTATTGAACCCAAAAGTCATCTTGGTGGCAGAATCTACCCCCCTCCCCCCGCCCGCCCCAGGGAATTAGGAAACCTGGTGGCATAAAGGTTAAGAGCTATGGCTGCCAACCAAAAGGTTGGCAGTTCGAATCCACCAGGCGCTCCTTGGAAACTCTACGAGGTGGTTCTACTCTGTCCTATAGGGTCGCTATGAGTGGGAATCGACTCCATGGCAATGGGTTTGGTTTTTTGGTTTTGGGGAAGCTGAATGGCACTATTCAGCTCTGTTAACTAGATGACCTCCAAGAAAACATCTATTAACAAAACAAATTCCAGGTACTTCTCTACTGTGGGCTGAACGCTTTGATTCATTGTCACTTACCTCTACAACAATTCTGAGACGTCACAAGGGTCACTGCTCCCACTTTACAATTAAGAAGTCTGCTTAGGCATGAGTGTCTGCCCAATGTCACACAGATATCAAATGGCAGAGCTGGGACTTGAACTCGGGCTTGGCTGGCCTCCAAGTTCCTTTCTCATTTCACTGCACCAAACTCTCTCCCCGGGCAAGGGATGTAGCTCTCCTTCAAGGCAAGAATAGAGTCCAGACCTCTGAATTCTCACAGAAGAATGTTAGCTGTTCCATCTCAATGTTAGCATAGATTTTCTTTTTTTAATGAATAACAGTTCAAGTATTTTATTTTCAGAAAATTTACTTATGAATTCCTTATGGGCTAGCGTTTGCCAAAAACTTACTGGAAACACCCAATATTTGAAGAGATGATCGAAGGGGCATTGGACGTATCAATTCCCCTAGGTTCTCTAAGCCATATTCCTAAATAACCATATCATCAAAAACCAAGACACTTACGTGATCTTCATTCACTCTCTTATAGAAAAATTATTACAGAGCTTAAAAATTAATGTAACGTCCTGAGGTTTGGGGAGATGGTATAAAAGGCATTTATTAGAGGATTCATTCTTTCAATAAATCTCTTTCCTAAGCCAGTCCTGTACCTGAAATACAATGGTAAGCAAAAGTAGATTCGCCCTTTCCTTTCATAGAGCTTACATCCTTTAGTAGACACCCAGGTACAAATAACAATACAAATGACAGCTCTCATAAGGAGTCAAACATGAGGCCCTGAGTGTGCGTAAAAATGGGATTTGACCTAGGCAGGAAGTGCTCCCGCAAAACCATGGTCAAAAGTGGCCCATCAGACTATGAACTACTTTTGTTAGGATGTATGCACGAAGCACTTCGTAGAATTAAGTACGTTGAAAATATGCTTCAGCACTTTGCTGCTGTTGGTGTTTTCCTTTCATCTGACAAGGGCCACATGTAATGTAATGTAATCCAACCTAACCCCTTTTATTACTTACTTTCTAGAAACTCAAAGCTCAATTTGCTGCAGAACACTATTAAGATAGGATTGACTGCTTTCTTTGTTATTTTAACTTAGCTTTGTTCTTTTTGCATTTTAATTGTTCTGCTTTAGATATGCTTTACGTTTAATTTTACTTAAACTTTTTTTTTTTAGTAAATCTGTGAGTAAATAAATCCAAAATAAATGATTGATAAATATTTTTAACGGTTTCATGTTTGTTTTTTTTTTTCTTTTTTGCTGGATTATTTCTTTTTTAAACTGTTGAACATCAACCAGGAGATGCAAATGCCTTTGACTGTTGAGACATCTGCAAAGGACATTAATATGTGACTTCATGATAGACTCCAGGGCAGTAAATATTTTGGAACTATCAAGACCAAAGCTCTTAAATGTCCTTCAGGAGAGAAAAGCAAAAATTCACAATATTCTACCTTTTCACTATGCACATCTTGCTCTCTCTACCGCAAGGGATAGAATTTGGAAATAAAAATGCACACCCGTTCAATAAACATTCTGTCTCATATTAGAGTAGTGTCATCTGAGCCAAGCAAACTGCTTCCTCATACCTTGTCCACCCTGACTCACAAAGTGAGCGATGAGAGAGCCAAGCACACAGGCAGCTACCGTGGCCAATGGAGCCTCAGCTAATGAATGAGGACATCAGCATCCATGCATTACATACAGAGACAGCCCAACTGGGAGCCAGCATTAAGAGATACATAGACACACCTCAAGTTGCCCATACTTAGGGAAGTGTTCTTTTATGAGGTTCTTAACTCTTGAGGATTATACACACTGTTTCTAGAGATATATGAGACACACTTAAGCAAAGATGTCACTTTGATGACTATGGTGCACCTGACCCAAGCCGTGGTGTTTTCAATCACCTCATACGCATGTGAAAGCTGGACAATGAATAAGGGAGACCAAAGATGAATTGATGCCTTTGAATTATGGTGTTAGCAAAGAATATTGAATATACCATGGACTGCCATAAGAACAAACAAACCTGTCTTGGAAGAAGTACAGCCAGAATGTTCCTTGGAAGGGAGGATAGCGAGACTTTGTCTCATGTACTTTGGACATTTTATCAGGAGGGACCAGGACCTGGAGAAGAACATCACGCTTGGTAGAGGGTCAGCAAAAAAGAGCAAGACCCTCAACGAGATGGACTGATGCAGTGGTTGCAGCAATGGGCTCAAGCATAACGATTGTGAGGATGGCACAGGACTGGGCAGTATTTCGTCCTGTTGGACCTGGGGTCGCTATAAGGCAGAACTGACTCTGTGGCGCCTGACAACAACAGTCACACCTGGGGGAAATACGAGATTTGGTTCTCACCTGTTTCACTCTCTCCCTTTACCTAGGTATTCTTTTTTTTTTTTTTTTTTAATTTAAAACAGTAATAACCATTTGGATTACTCCCCCCACTGGTTTATTTTTTAATTTTTATACCTTGTCCCAAAAAAAGGTCTAACGGCCCTATAAAGTGAGATCTGCGCAATTTTTGACCTTTTGTTGACTTCGTGAGGTATACCAATTAAAGAAAAATTGCTTTTCTTCCCATGACAAAAATACTTCAAAGAATTTGCTGTACATGGTAAACACTTCATGTAGAAGCACAATATCCAAATCAGTTAAGTGTAAGTGAATTTTCTTTAATCTTCCTTGAAATTAAAGGTATCCTTGTAAAAGTTCAAAGTCCTTAGAACCGGGTCAGGAAAGTCTGCATGGCTGTAGCCAGTCTAACTCCTTAAATTCTCCTTCCACCTTGTTAAAACTACATTTTGGTCATTGAACTGAAGCAGTGAGAATGTGTTTCCAGAAATCCAGGGGGGCAGGAAAGATGCTCAGTCAATCAATGACTCAGGCACAGGCGGGACCTGAATGTTTACACAGAAGTATAAAACCAAAAAAAAAAAAAAAAAACCAAACCCACCGCCGTCGAGTCAATTCTGACTTGTAGTGACCCTATAGGACAGAGTAGAACTGCCCCATAGAGTTTCCAAGGAGTGCCTGGCGGATTTGAACCGCCGACCTCTTGGTTAGCAACTGTAGCACTTAACCACTATGCCACCAGGGTATAAGGGGAAGCCTTTTAATTAAGTAAATTGCTTCTATTCTAAGCAGTCTTTATTGTGTCACAAAGCAGGTTACTATCCGCCTAATTTCTTTTCTGTATTGCACATTAAAAAAAAAAAATTGCCATCGAGCCAACTCTGTAGAACAGAGTGGAAGTGCCCCACTGGGTTTCCAAGGAGTGGCTGATGGATTCAAACCGTTGACCTTTAGGTTAGCAACCAAGCTTTTAATGGCTGTGCCACAAATGAGTTCGTCAAAATAATACACCTAGTTGAGTTGATAATGCATTCAAATAGTCTTTTTGTACTTTTTTTTAATTTTACGTACTTTTAGTTTGATAGCGAAAGTTTGAAAACCGCAAAGTAAAATACTTATTGTCCATTTGTTTATTATGTATTAGAAAGATAAACTGAAACCAAATTGTATTCACAATGAGAGTAATTAAGAAATGGAAATACTGTACCTTAGTACAGTGGTCCATTGATCTAATCATAGCACAGCTTTTTTAAACAGAGACAAACAAGCAAATAAATCCATACTGACTCTAATCTGGCAGCCCAGTTTCACCAGTACTGTCCAGCCACTCACTTTTCTGATATCAGTTGGCCACAGCTACTTACAGGCAGCTTATCACATAGAATTTATTAGAGAAATGAGACATAGTCCTTTACTCATTATCCAAATTTCCTCCTTTCTTTTTAGGTCATGTGCTTTTTTTCTCTTCAAATGTCATTTTGCATTTAAATGTAGTTAACCCGCTGCTGTTGAGTCAATTCTGACTCATGACCCTGTAGGACAGAACTGCCCCATAGGGTTTCCAAGGCTGTCCTCTTTATGGAGGAGCCCTGGTGGCACAGAGGTTAAGAGCTCGGCTGCTAACCAAAAGGTTGGCAGTTTGAATCCACCAGCTGCTCCTTGAAAATCCTACAGGGCAATTCTATTCTGTCCTACAGGGTCATGACTATGAGTCATAATCAACTAGACCGCAATGGGTTTGGTTGTTGGAATCTTGGAATCTTTACAGAAACAGACTGCCACATCTTTCTCCCTCCGAGCAGCTGGTGGGTTCAAACCACCAACCTATCAGTTAGCACCCAAGTGATTTATTTAACCACTGCACCGCCAATGCTCCTTTAAATGTAGTTACACTTTATAATCTATTACATATTTTAAAAAAGACCAAAAAAAAAGTCCCTGCAGCTTTCATTTTCAAAGGTTAAAAGTGTCCTTCCACAGCAATACGTTGAAACATCAATAACGAACCAAATTAGTCTTCCATACATAAGCCTATGTGTCTTTAATTTAAATCAAGGAAAGGACGTTTCAGATGTCTGCCGATCAAGGGGCCAGCCCCAGCGCTCCTGATGGCTTCAGTGTAACTGCCTTCCAGATAAACAGCTCTTCAGTTTTTCTCAATTTCTCTGTAATGAAGGCTTGCGTTGTCTAAAATTTTTCCACTCCTGAGTTTCTCTCTGGAAGATTATTATTGCTTATTATTGATTCAGGGTAAGTTGAGCTAATTTGATGAGCTGTTTTCTTTCTCTGCTCTCAACCATCATTAATGTGACCCTAACGAAACCCATTGCTGTTGAGTCAATTCCGACTCATAGTGACCCTGTAGGACAGAGTAAAACTGCCCCACAGGACTTCAAAGGAGCGACTGGTGGATCTGAACTGCTAAACTTTTGGTTAATAGCCACAGCTTTTAACCACTATGCCACCAGGGTTTCCAAAGTGAGCCTAGCACTATGCAAATGGGTGGGTGACAACAGAGAGATGAAATAAGGCTATAAGCAATGTTTGTACTAGTAGAGCAGTGCAGTTGCTCACGTGTGGATCAACTAAGGAAAAAAAAATGGACCTCTGGGACAATAAGACAGAAATAATATCGCCAGGAAAAGACAGAAAGGATGCATGCGAGATATTTCACCGCTGATATTTCAAAGCTTCCTTGTATGCATCCCGTTTGCAGTGTTTTAGTAAGCCGATCTAAGAAAATGAAATTCACCCTAGACCAATGAAAGATAATACATTGGGAAAAGAATAATACAAAGAAGTCACCAGGGAAAATAAACTCAAGCAGCTGTGGTGGCCAGGGGAAAAGAGAGGTGACAGTGAATAACGGATTGTTTAAAGAGCTGTATGGTGACAAAATGGTAATGAACAAGGGCTGCATATGCAGCCATCACGTCACACACCCCCAGGTGAGAGTGTCCCTCTCCTCAGGATGGTAAACTGAACATCAAGGAAATGTCAACAGGAAGCTCACCCGGAGGTCTGTTTTGGAATATTCTTCCCAAAGTTGACTGTTTATGCCAATATATCAGATGTTCTCGCTTCTACAAATTTCAAACCCTTTAGATTAAACGCATACTTTGATGTCAAATCTTCTAAAATACGACAGCATGAATAGGAGATTGGATTTATAAACAGTTTTTAAACCTTAAACCTTCCCACTAGAAGATTTTCAAGGGAAAGCCGTGATGACAATGGTTTGGTAGATCCTCTTTTAAAGTTCACTGTTTTCAAATCAAGTATGGCTTGGAGCAAGAAGCACTGTTCACAGAGTTGAAAACTGTCCTATTTCTGTGAAATTCCAATGAGAAAATGTAGACGTGTATATATGGTGGTCAAAGTAATTTTATCCAAAGAATTTTCCTCCCCAGTTTTTTTTTTTAATTGAAAGTGGCTAATAAATGCTTGGCTTGAAGTTCACTTAGAGACACCTAAGAAAAAAAATTAAGCCTAGATTAAGAACAGTGAGTTTTCTTCACCAAACTAGTTTTCCGGTATCATTAAAATAAAATAATTTATTTCCTGGGACTATCTAGTATTTACTAGTTGCCATATAAAGTTAACCAAGAAGACCTAGGCCTTTAAGGATATTAGGATAGAAAAAAATGGTGCCATTTTTATTAGAACACTGGGGAGAGTCGAAATTAATGCAAATATCAGAGGTGGCGTCTCTTGGTACATTAAAAAGAATTTATTAAGCAGAACACTAAAGATGACAGTGAGTCTGTTTGTCCTTGTGTTATAAAACTGGCCAGCAATGGGCTTCGGAAGAGGCCGATGGAAATATCTGAGAAACAGATGTGAAAGTACAATTGTTTTCATGAGAAAATAAAAAAGAGAGATTAAAGAATAAGCAATACAATCAACAGGAGGGACGAGGCAAACATCCTCTGATATAAAGTCTCAATTTGAAGGAGACAAGTGGGAAAATTGATGTAATTCTACAAATTTTTCATACTTGAAAATTATGTTTCTCTGTGAAACATTTCATTCGTCGGCTCGAGCCTCTGTGGGTGGTATAATGTCTAGATGCCTCTTACTCGGTGATTTCTGTCGAAAATCTATCAGCCATCCTATTCCTTTCACTACTTTTACAATGTTCCTCAAAAATGGCTTTTAAAAGAAGGAATAACAAATTGGCACCTACAATTTTTGGTGAAGACATATTATTGTTCTACAAATGGGAAGTTTTTATGCCGGCTTGGAACCAGGAGATTCAGTGTTAAAAAGAGATTGGAAATCATCAAGGCTTTTGAAAGTTGGAAGGAGCTATATAGACATAAACTTGTAGCTTTATTTAAATAAAAAGTATTGTCAAGCAGAGCTTTGACCTTTGCAAAAGTCCTACAGCAAGAGAGCTGAGTTTAATCGGAATGGATGGCTCAGTTAAATTAAGGAAAGGCTGACAGAAATGGTTTTAATTATTCTTCTTAGGTGCTATTCTGCAGGCACTTTGCCAAGTATATTTTCAAAGAGAAAATGCAAACACGAAAATAAGATGCAAATGGCTCCCATGTATACCAGTACATCTTAAAGAAATGTTAGGGGACTTTATTCTTCTGTTTTTAAATTTGCTACTTTTCCTTAAAAGCCATCAAATTTTTCACAGCTCTCTTAAGGTCGAGCAGTTGAAATTCCTTCAGCTTTATGCTGGGCCATCTACATTTGGCTAAGTAGTGACTTTACCATCAACTTAAACCCTAAAGTTCACTGTCCCCAATGGAACAGTGGGGCTCTCTCAGTAGGACTTGTGAAAATCGAAGTGCAAACATGAATTAAATAGATGGTTTCTAACTGGTTTTTTCGAAAGATGAGAAATACAAAATATTTCTGTGTCAAGAGTATCTGTTTAGGAAATGTGTCATTTTTTTAATTATTCTTCCTTTTTTAAAAAAAACGAAATGACAAAAATGCTGCGTATTTTTACAGTGTGATTATTTATTGTCTTTATTTTTGATAACACGTCAGGGTTTGGTTCCTGTTCACCTGAGTCAAGGAAAGCAAGGGTCCACAGTTGCTTATATAACATACCTAATGATTCTGGAAATGCGTACTGCTTCCTGCTCAAAATGGAAAAAAAAATTCAATATGTAGTATTCTTATACGTTTGCAACAGGTATGATCAGTAAATTTCTAGGTTAAATGACAGATACCATTTCTATCTGTCCTCCTACCTTCAAACAATATCAAATTATGCATTTCAGTCTGAACTCGACATTTATTTTTACCTCTTTCTCCTGTCTGGGATAACATTCCCTTTTCCCCACTTTTCCCTGCTGATCAACATCAGTATCTTTTAAGTCCTAATTCAAATGACACTACTTTAAGAGATTTTCCCCCAACTGCATCAAGAAGAAGAAATTATTCCCTTCTCTGAATTTCCTTAGCGTTTTATAAGCACTCATCTTTTAACACCACTGTGTAGTATTCGAATTATACATTTACATTTTGGATCCCAATGCTAGTCTGTATGTTTCCCAAGGACAAAACCCTTGACTTAGGTACAGTGGTCATTCAATGCCTATTTGTTGGCCGAATAGATAAATAAGTGAATGAGTCCATTACTCTGAACTAATGCCATTTCGCTTTACATTGTATTGGAATTACTATATCAAAATCACAAGACCTTATTAGATTATTATGCAGGAGGTAAGAATAGATCATCCCAAACAAAAATGAGCTGACCTAAAGGATTTCTAAAATATTTTTCAGGTCTGATTTTATGACTTTTAGGGACCTATGCCACAAGCCATCTCCTATGGCCTTTGTCCATGAGTGGTGTAGTCTCATGAAGGATGATGGAGTTGTGTCATTATTTGTGCATATTTCTTTCCTTCATTGCCTTTTCAAAATGTATCCTAAGTATTAGTGAAATCAATGAACTACCTATGCTGCAAAACTATGCTGTATTGCCAAATATGGAGTCCTTTCCTCTCTGTCTTATATAGTAAACCAAACCCATTGTCCCCAAGTTGATTCTAACTCATAGCTACCGTATAACACAGAGTAGAACTGCCTTATAGAGTTTCCAAGGAATGCCTGGTTGATTCGAACTGTCGACCTTTTGGTTAGCAGCCATAGCACTTAACCACTACGCCACCAGGGTTTCCATCTTACATAGCAAGCATCGTAATATAGCAATTTCCCCCTGCTTATCTCCTCCCACCCAACCCCAACACGCTGAATGCCAAAGGATTCATCAGGCTGTAGGAGAATCAACTTTGTGGTGACTTTGGTCATACTATTAATCACATGCTTCAAGATCACCTGTAGTTTTCAAGATGAAGCACATCAGTGATGTTCTCTTACTAAGCAGATTTTGATATTTGTACAGGAAAAGGCAATAGCCACCAAAATAACCTCTTTGCAGAGAAAGGAAATTCACTTGGTGGTAAACATTTCAATTCTGCCTGATAAGAAGGAAGATGACCATCAACACATTCACAAACATGATAGAAATTGTCAGAATAATGCCATTGCACCAGCCTAAATATCTTATTCTCTGTTCAAGCAGTGGAGAGTAGTAGTGCTATTAAAACATACTTATTTAGACATTTCTCTACCAGGGGATGAAACTTGTATTCTCATAGGCGTGAGCTGACTAGCCACAGAAATAATTTTCCTCTATCATGAATGAGTGTGGTCTCCTGTGTAAGGGTCATCTTCATACCCAATCATGTATTTATTTCCTAAAAATCATCTTTTTTTCATGTCAGACTCCACATGGGGTTAGGGAGTCCCTCAAGGATTATTCATAGACCTGGAGTGAAGAGCCCATAAAGACCACATTTGGGAATGTTTAGAACAGGACCAGGCAGAGATGGTTTCTCCATTTCATACCACAAGTGGACCTTCTCAGCTGCAGTTAAGAGTAACCGTTGATCCCAGTATATACACCACTTTCGCACATTTTTCTTAAATCACATCACCAGTATTTAAATATCTCCTTTTTGCAGCCTGTGAGAATTTTCATTAGAAATATAGATATAGTTCCTGCTTTCAAAGAATTGTACTGATAAATTATGAGAGTAACATATAAAAATACTTAAGTAATAATCAAGAGGAACTCAAATGTTAGATTAATTACACACAACGGGGGAACAACTTTTTTTTTATTATTTTTCCTGAAGCTATGTGCCTTAGCTCAAAGCATAGGCTTTGGGACCAGTTAGACAGGAGTTTGTATCCCTACTGCCTATCGTTAGCTACAGGAGCCCTGGTGGCATGGTAGTTAAGAGCTCAGGCTGCTAACCAAAAGGTTGGCAGTTCAAATCCACCAGCTGCTCCTTGAAAACCCTATGGGACAGTTCTACTTGGGTAAAAAAAAAAAGGGTCGCTGTAAGTCGGAATCGACTCAACAGCAACGGGTTTCATTAGGCTACGAGAGCAAATAAAAGAACTACTCTAAACTCCAGTGTCTTTTTATCTGTGAAATGCTCACAGAGTTATTGTGAAAATGAGAAATAAGGTCTTCAGCAGCAAATCAGAGCCCTTATTATAAGCTGAAAAGGCTTTGTGGAAGAGAGAGAATTTGAGTTCATTCTTAAGGATGATAGAAGTTGAATAAATAAAAAGAAGTGGGGAATGTTCCCATTTAAATAGTATTATGAAATAATGGACCCATGGTGGCCCAGTGGTTAAGAGCTTGACTGCTAACCAAAAGGTTAGTTCACAACTCTTCATACAGGGATTGGACCAGACTATAGGACAGGAAATGATACTGGTGAGCAGTGAGCTTCTTGAATCAAGTAGACATATGAGACTACATGGGCAGCTCCTGTCTGGAGGGGAGATGAGAAGGCAGAGGGGGACAGAAGCTGGCCGAATGGACACAGGGAATACAGAGTGGAGAGAAGGAGTATGCTGCCTCATTAGGGGGAGAGCAACTATGAGTACATACCAAAAAAAAAAAAAAAACAAGGTGTATATAAATTATTGTATAAGAGTCTGACTTGATTTGTAGACTTTCACATAAAGCACAATAAAAATTAAAAAAAAACAAAAGTTGGCAGTTCAAATCCACCAGCTGCTCCTTGGAAATCCTATGGGGCAGTTCTACCCTGTCCTATAGGGTCACCGTGAGTTGGAATCGATTCAACAGCAATGGGTTTTGGTTTGGATCTTATTGTATTAAGAAATACTTCATTGGAATACTTATAATGCTGCCTGGCAAGATATAAGTATTCAAGAAGCAGTATTATTTCTCTTCTCATATGAAATACTTGGGGCGGGGGGGTGGGGGGGAGCTACCTGAAATGTTAATGTTATAGTCCTAAATAATTATGTCTCTTGCTTAATTTTTCTGAGACTCTATCCCTATGACCCGACTCGACAGCAATGGGTTTTTGGGGTTTTATGAAACAAAGGTTCAGAAGCCGTTCTGCTTATCTTGCTCAGAATGCAAAAGCTGAAAGATTTATCTTAATTGGGCTTAACAGACTTAAAATTCACTTTCCCCCAAATGAAGCATCACTGGCCACCCCTCATCCCAGTACACTATAAGAAATTCCCTCGTTGCATTCTTGGGTTTCATGGACTAATTACTCGGGCCGAGTTCTAATGCCGGTTTAGTTGCAGCCATCACAGGGCTCCTCAATGCCATCTCCCATTCCAGACGTTATGGGGATTAACCAATCAATTCGAAACACCTTGTAAAAACATGTCAAGCTTGCTAATTCCTTTCTGAATTAGTCCCTGTCCAATCCACGTTTTTACTGTAATGGGCTTTAAGCTACATGTACAAAGGTGGCACAACTGACCCAGAATTCCAAAAGTGGACCAATCGGCTTGCCTTGCATCATTTTACTATTGCCAAAAAAAAAAAAAAAAATGCAGTGCTTCCAAATTCTGCTTAGCAAGGGACTCCCCCAGGACAAGGTTGGTGTGATGTTCTCAGCAGGCAGGTTTAGTGTTGCTCCTCTCCTATTTAGTCTCACTTCCGCACAAATCTCTAAGCCACACTGAAACCATGTCAAATCACAGGGAGAATTAGTCTCTTGCTTTAGGGATCTTAATGTCCAGGAAAGCCTGAGGTTCTCTCTCTCTCTCTTTTTTTTCCTTTTGAGAAGGAACTGTAAGCAATTGTATCCTTGTTGTAACAGGAATCTCAGTTGTAACACCAGACAAGGCTGAGTTAGAGTCACTGCATGACACAAAGGAGCCCTGGTGGCACAGTGGTTAAAGCGATCAACTGACAAGCAAAATTTCAGTGGTTCGAAACCACCCCGCGGCTCTGTAGAAGAAAGATGTGGCAGCGTGCTTGCATAGAGATGTACAGCCTTGGAAACCCTATGGGGTCGCTGAGAGTTGGCATCGACTGGATGGCAGAGGGTTGGTTTCTGTTTTGGGGTTTTTTTTGGATTACATAAACAGTCCCCCACTGTCAACTCTCTGAGAATCCCTCAGACCACACTGTAAGCAACTCAATTCAATTACTTTGGCAAAATGAGCTTTTCCTAATTGGAAGTCACCCACACACATTTCACAGCAGATACTTGAACTCCAAGACTAAACCTAGCATGCAAACAACTAAGCGCAGCAGATCCTGGGGGAAGTGAGGGGAACAAAATATGGCCTTCTGGCAAATCTGTCTTTCCTGCCCAAATGTGTGTACTTCCAGTTACCAAGGAACAAGATTAAGTTACATTTCCCTTTCATTTTTGACTTCAGCTGCTAACAGGAATGAAGTAAGTTGGTCATTTTCTAGACATACTTTCCTTGCAGCGAAAAATCTTCTACAGTAAGAGATGAAAAGAAAATCCCTAATTATGGTTTTAAAAAAAAAAAAACTATTAGATTTGACCTTGAAGTAGCATTCTCTAATAATTTACTAGATAGACTGCACTTTCAAGACAGAACAAAGCAGTGATAACCTGTAATATAACCTGAGACCTGCGATTTACAATGACCGACAAACTCACTTTTTCTCATTGTTCCTTAATCATACTGTAGTGCAGCTAAGTCTATCAGTACTGACAATATATTAGGATTTTATCACTTAATTATATTCACTTCAAAATTTATTTCCCGTGGGTGTGTGTGTGGGGGGGTGTGTGTGTGTGTATGGAAATCCTGGTGGCATAGTGGTTAAGAGCTACGGCTGCTAACCAAAAGGTTGGCAGCTTGAATCCAACAGGCACTCCTTGGAAACCCTGTGAGGCAGTTCTACCCTGCCATATAGGGTCACTATGAGTTGGCATTGACTCAATGGCAGTGGGTTTGGTTTTCTTGTTTTTTTTTTTTTTGTATATACACACACACACATATATACTCTAACCTTTAGGAAAAATCCTGCAAGTACGATTGCCATGATAATGCCCTCTGTACTTACACGGGCACATAATTATATAATGATTTAATTCACAACACTTTGTACAGGGACATCATGCATTTGGCTTTTTAGATAAATCAAAGTTTCAAAATAGTTAAACGGACATGCCTATCAGTAAAAGAGCTCTAACTGAAGAAGAAAAAAAAAAAAAAAGTCAAGAGCTGCTGACCAGAATTCCACCTCAAAAATTGAGAAGAGATTCAAAATGGCGAAACTGATCTGACCCTCATTTTTAAATGATAGACTGTGCCGACAGTCGTTGAGGTGGAAACAGCTAACCAGCATACTGAATCCCTCCTCTCCTGGGCATTTAACTCAGAACTCTGTTCCGTGAAGCAAAACTTACCTCACGTCTGCGCTGAGGCTGCCTGGGTCAGGACTCTCCTTTGAAGGGGTTTTTCAAAGTGAAACAAGATAAGAAGTACCTTTTCAAAAAGAATCCTTCCGACAGAGTGCTGTGATGTGAGAGAGTGGAGTGCAAGTCCACTATTATCTTCGAAAGAGTACTTTCTTGTCCTTTTAATAGATAAGATAAGTAAACTTCCCAAAGAGTGGGGGTGTGGGGTGAGGTGAGCACTGCCCTGCCAGATAGCAAACAGAGGGGATCTGTTCTCCCTGTGAGGAAATCATTCCAGGGAAGCCAGTGAGTTGCTGGTGTGGATGGGACAGGTAGACAGGTCGCCTCTTAACTCTGTTAGACCACCAGCAGTCCATGAAGCAAGGTGAAAAATAAAGTGATGAAGTCCCTGAATCTATGACTCACAACCAGTTGGTAATCTATGAACTAAGGAGAATCTGCCCCAAAGATTTTAAACCGCTTTAATATTGTGTAATTATTTAATACGAGGCATTGGTGGTTCAGGGGTAGAATTCTCACCATCCATGTGGGAGACCCACGTTCTATTCCCAGCCAACGTACCTCACATGCAGCACCACCTGTCTGTCAGTGGAGGCCTGCGCATTGCTGTGACGCTGAACTGGTTTCAGCAGGGCTTCCAGACTAAGAATAGGAAGAAAGGCCTGGCCATCTAGTTCTGAAAATCAGCCGATAGAAACCCAAAAGCCAATAAAATCAGATCATAACAATCCGATCTGCAATCATTCACGGGGATGGTCCAGGACCGGGCAGCATTTTGTTGTGTGTGGGGTCACCACGAGTCAGGGCTGGATTCAGTGGCAGTTAATGACAATTACTTAATAGAATCAGTGTTATGGAAAACTCGTATCAACATTTTCAATATAAAATTTCATATCAGGGTCCCCCCAAAAAACCAAAATTACAACATTGGTCTGATAATCCTCATAGTTCGAGTTTCACTCTTCCCTGACTGGCTGTACTTTTAAAAGAAAAAGAGGGGTAGAAGAAGGGTCTGTGACCTGGAAGGAAGTTCCCTCTCTTCACATGCTGGCTACTGATTTTTGTCCAATTGTTTTAACTCCTGAGTTTTCACTGCTTCTCTCATAAAATGCTTTACCTGCCTTTACAGACAAGGAGCTACAAGGGCTGGTATCTTGAGATCTTTTCAGCTCCACGATCTCGGAGCCTGAACTTCCCTGACCATCCTTGGCATAAATGAGATATTTCAGCCTCTGAACTCTAATGATAATTTTTATCAGTGCCATTAATTTGGCAATTAATCAAGGACTTCTTTGTGACACCTCTTTCATGGTTCCCCCTGACTTACAAATCAGCTTACATGCTGACTTTCAAAAACTGTATTTATAACAAAGCCATGTGTGTGGGACTCAGGACACATTTTCCAATAAAATTAATACCATAAATGCAGGTTACTCTCCCAGTCGTTCCCCCAAATATCTAATTAGCATAAATTGTAACCTAATTCCAATACAACACTGAACGAACATTATTGCCACTTTTTTTTTTTTATGTTGTTTCTAGGTGTCAGTTTCTCCGAATTTCAGTTTAGGATGCCTGAAACACATCATCCTCAACAGAAGCATGAACTACCTTCCGGAAGTGACTCCAAAGCCTTCTTCCGAAGCCTCCAGGGTTCCTTCAAGGGAGTCCTGGGGCCGTCTGTGAGGGCCCTTAGGCTCCTTAAGTGCTTCTGGGGCAGACTGAGCTGTTTCTACAGAAAGATGATGGGTTATGCACACAGGCCATTTGTTAGATGTTTCTAAGTCAGGGACTATCTATATTATACTCCTCAGATGTTACTTAAGCTTTTTACTATTATTATCATTTTATGTATGTATGTCTTACCTCAGTAACTACACTGTACGCTCCTTGAAAGCAGAAACTATACCGCCTCATCCTTTGGTCACTCACAGTACACAACGGGTTTTGAAAGATCTAGACTGATTTGATTTTCATTTGAATTTCACTGTTGTTTCAGAAACTGTGATTTGGTCTAGGACCTTACAACAGGTGATTAAATAACAAAATTCTGTATATTAAAGAGCCTCCAACCCCCGCCTTTGTGCTTCTTTTGTATACAAATAAAACAGGCCGTCCTAATGGCGGAAAGCCAAGCCTATAAAACCAGCGCTCAGGTCAGCGCTGGACGCCGCAGGTCCATCTACCCACAGGCTCTTGCTCGGAGCGGCCTTGTCCACGTGTGGGAAGGTGGGTGCGGAAAGGTGGGCCCGGGCAGTGCCCCTGCCTTCACACCTGGCAGCTGCGCTGCAGATGGCTCCCCAAACGGGAGCTACTTTGTTTATCCCAAGCGCACATCAGCTGTCCTTTGTCACCCTGACCTGTAATGCTCCAGTTACAACTGCCAAGCCTGCCCTCCTAGTCTTCCCTCTGGTCAAGCCTTCGCTTCTCTTTTTCATTCTGACCGGTGTTCTGGAGAGAAGGGGGGTACGGGTTGGCGGCTGACTTTCAGCACGGAGCTGACTAGAACTGATGGCAAAAAGTATGCTTTCACCTGTATCAGAAGACCTAAGAAATCTCACCTTTACCTTGCAAAGCCTAAAACTCCAACGACGTCCATGCTCCCTTCCAAAATTCATTGAAAGGATTTTTTTTCCAGATATTCCCAGATTTTGAATCCTAAATATACTTTTTTATTACTATTTTCCATCATTACTTAAAAATTCCGATTTCAATGTAAAAAGACAATCATCTCACATAACTTAAAGACTCTCTAAAGGTTAACTTTTGTAAGGACAGTCTGCAAAAGTCTAGAGCATGAAGGCTTTTGGTAGAATAATACAATTATGGCACAAAGATTTTCCGTCTTTAGCACTGTTCAGCACATTATAAATATTACCTAGTGGAATGTTATTTATATGAAGTTTAATAGCGACCCTTGATTCTTGGGCATAACTTTGCACAAATGATCATGTAGCTTATATAGTTTTCTCTGTTATGAGAGGGATAAACATCACGTTTTCATGAAAAATTGCTCCAGGGTTTTTTTTCCCCCAGCTTCAACAGATTCCATGGTTCAGTGTTAATAGTTATTTTAAACTAAAATCCAAAATCCAAATCCATTGCTGTCGAGTCAATTCCAACTCACAGTGACCCTATAGGACACAGTAGATCTGCCTGTATGGTTTCCAAGGAGTGGACGGTGAATTCGAACTACTGACCTTTTGGTTAGCAGCTGAGTTCTTAACCACTGCGCCACCACGGCTCCTATTTTAAAGTACTCTTCCCTTTTTATAAATGTAAAAACATCACTCATTTCTTGGGTGTTATTTGACATATCAAAATAACTATCATGCCTAAAAACCAAGCAAAGCAAATGGGACTAGACACTGACTGATTTCAAATTGCACCCACACCCCCAGCACAACCCTCCCACCCCTCTCCCCAGGCGATGAAGAGGAGACAACTCATTTCAGCACCTGGGAGTTATTACCACAGGGTCCAGATAGAAGCCACTAAACTTGAAGATGGGAAGCAAAAATAATTCACTGAATGATTGATTAATTAGTTAATTAATTTTTTTAAATATATAAGGCAGTCAACAAAAAAGTAAGCCCCCCCCCAAAAAAAAAAGCAGAGAGAGGGGTAAGCATCAAGAAAACAGATATCTGACTGTCTTCTGCACCTTGTAGAGAGCATGTGCAGGAAGGTGTGGCAGGGCCAAAGACAGAAACGGGGAGAGTAGGAAAGCAGTCACCTCCTGTCTGTCAGTCTGTCCTACTGGGATGGCTTGCCTGTGGCTATGATGCTGGACATCACCACTGATATTTCAAATACCACTAGGGTCACCCATGGCGGACAGGTTTCAGTGGAGCTTCCAGACTAAGACTAAGAAGAAAGGCCTGGCAATCTACATCCAAAAATTGTTGTTGTTAGGTGCCATCGAGTCCATTCCAACCCATAGTGACCCTACGCACAACAGAATGAAACACGGCCCAATCCTGCGCCATCCTTACAATTGTTGTTATGCTTGAGCTCATTGCTGCAGCCACTGTGTCAAATTAGTCAGAATAAATTTTGTGGATCATAACAAAACATCATCCACTATAGTGCTGGAAGATGAGCCCGCCAGGTGGAAGCCACTCGAGATACAGAGCTGCCGTCGTAACAGACTCAAGCATACCAGAGATGGTGGAGATGGCGCAGGACCAGGCAACGTTTGGTTCTGTTGTTCCTTGGTTCTCCGTGAGTCAGAGTGGGCTCAATGGCAACTAAGAACAACAGGAAAGAAGCAAAGAGCCAGTGAAGGGTACCCACTTTTTTACACAGATTTTCCAGCAAGTAGGCCCACTCTGAGATCCATTTTGTATCCGTCCCATCTCCCATCCCATCCTATCCCCAAATGAAGAGCATGTTTTTTCCCCTTTTCTCCTTTCCCTTTTTGTCTTTGACCTGCTCTAATATCCCTCCTTTCAGGAATCCTTTGTCCTTCCTCCGTTCTCCCAACTACCCTTTGCCTTCTGCCCACTGCACAGCACTGAGGTTCGCTGTTAGCGGATAGTCCCTTCCCCACTGGCTTCTCCATCCACTCAAGGCAGAGGAGGAAGCAGAAGACACCAGAGGGAAAGAGGGAGAGGGGCTGCCCAGCAGCAACCACCAACCCCACACACGCATACACAAATGCTGATCTTTCCCTGGTAGCCCTGAAGTCCCGCCAGATGCCTACACACCTAATATTGCTGTTATCCCTTTTTAAAACAAAGAGAAATGGACAGACGAGTCAAATGATTTGCTAGAAGTATCACAAACCCAAAATGGAATGCCTCATTCCAAACACAGGCCAGGTTAAAACCAATAAGGAATAAATAATGCTACAGGAAAGATGGCTTATCATCTTATTTATTTCTTTTAGATTTGCACACAACTTTTGTGGGGGAAAAGAAAAGTTTTAGATCTCCAAAAGCCATTGCCTTTGAGTCAATTCTGACCCATAGCGACCCTATAGGACAGAGTAGAACTGCCCCATAGGGTTTCCAAGGAGCAGCTGGTGGATTTGAACTGCTGACTTCTTGGTTAGCAACCAAGCTCTTAACCACTGCACCACCAGGGATCCTTAGATCTGCAAGTTAGCAATAATTGTTAACTTGAATCTTCCTACCAAAATAAGTTTTTTTTGTTTTTTTTTTTTTTAAAAAGTCCTTGTAGAAGTGGCAGCTGGTGGTGATAGGCCTGGTGTTCAGAGAAAGAGTCACGGTGTGGAAAAAGGGAGGGAAGAGAATGAGCATTGCCCTGGCAGCATGAGTTTAATGAAACATGATGTAAAAGTCACAAGAATTTCTATTCTTTAGTTGACAGAACGAGGCCTTGGCTTTTCTACCTTCTCTGGGGCCCTAACTGAGTGTGAGTAATGAATATACATGTTGAGTGGCTCCATCATTGTTGGTGGGTTTTGCATTTGGACACTGCAGTGCTGTTCTCAGTCTGGGCACCATTGTTTGGGAGAGGGAAGGACAGCAGCCCAGATGCTCTGGGCCACCCACAGGATCCAGGCAAAGGGTCATAAATTTCTGAGGGAAGGCAAAGATTTGCAAAAGAATTGGAGGTGACTATGAGGAGAGGTTCGAATTTTTTTTTTATGAGGAGAGGCTTGAAGAAAGGGACTCTGTTGGTGGTATGATTCCAGTAGATGGACAGCCAGGCCTGACCTTGAGGAGAGCTGTTGCTGTCTGGTATTAACCAAGCACACAGCAGCTCATTGTTACTTCGCTTTGGCTACCAGGTCTCTTGACATAAGGCAGTGTTTGCCAGAATTAAATTTATTAAAATCCATGCACACAACCCATTCTGTTGTGTTTTTTAAATCAAGAATTTATTTCCTTCATAAAAAGTTGGATTTTTTTGTTTGTTTCTGATTTAAATATTTTTGAAGCCATTAATGTCATTTTTAAGACCTTGATGTCCCTCTCCACCTACTTTTTTAAAAGAAGTTTTCTTTAGTTTGTGTTTTTTTTTTTTTTTTAAGTAGAAGAAGTAGGCTCTTAAAATTGGAACCAGTGAGAACTTTACTTGATTCTTTGGAATTTGGTTAGTCGGTTTCCTCTTGCTCCGCTTTTTTCTTCTCCTTTTTGTGAAATAAAATAATCATTTTCTGAATAAAGGAATGCATTTTTAATTACAGGATTAAGTATGGGGTTTCGTGCTATGTAATTTTAATTCTCTGTAAGTCAGTCAGTCCAACCAATATTCTTACTTATTCCATAGCAACTTTAAACCTGGGAATATTTCTTATTTCTTCTATAATTATTTAAAAGTAA
The DNA here is from genome assembly GCF_024166365.1 of Elephas maximus indicus. Classification (NCBI taxonomy): domain Eukaryota; kingdom Metazoa; phylum Chordata; class Mammalia; order Proboscidea; family Elephantidae; genus Elephas; species Elephas maximus. The sequence goes on along the minus strand of NC_064841.1, from coordinate 72,440,668 downwards.
TTCTGTAAGATGTTTTTGTAAAAGTTGAGTCATACTACTAAAAAACATGTATTTAAATTGTCAGAAAATGGCAAAGTATATAATATGCATTATTTTTAAGAATAAAGAAATTGATGTAATGGAAAAACTAAAAACCTTGAAGACCAATATTTGCCATGATAGTTCCTGGGTTTTGCAAATGGCTAGACTACTAATCAACAGGTTGGTGGTTCAAATCCACCCATACCTGCCTCAGAAGTAAGGCCTGGCAATCTGCTTCCGATAAGTCACAGCCTTGAAAACCCTGTGGAGCAGTCCTCTGCACACTTGAGGGAGCCATGAGTCAGAATCTACTCGACAGCGACTAACAACAACAGCCAGTTGCTACAATGCCTTGGCCAAGTGGCTTACCCTCTCTGAGCCTGACAGTCCATATCAGAAACTGAGATCCTGTTTCTTTCTACATGATTAGGCAGAGACTAAACATACACAGCTACACGAGAAAGAATTAAAAATCTCATTCCTCTTACATTCTTGCAGAAGTCTCTGGAGAAAAGAGTGGTTTCAGTAAAACATCAGTTTGACCTACAATTATTACTCAGAATAAAATATACCATGCATTTATGCAAGTCACGTTTTGCAAGTCAATGGTTTTTAATAGAGCCAAGAGCTCAGAGGTACATCAGTACTTCTGAACACTCAAAAGGGCTGCCACAAAGTCAGGGGCCTTAAACTCATTCCCTTAAATCCTAAAATAATCCCTCAGAATAGTTATAGAAAATATGGCCAAAATTTACATATAAAAATCTACTATAGATCAATATTAAAAAAAAAAAAAGGAACCACCACAACCACAGAGAAGTTATATAGGAAGTAAAACAAATTGCTAAGAAATATATAGGAAAAAATGTCAACTTTGGTAGTAATCAAAGAACAACAAATTGAAATAAAAATTACATTATTTTAATTGTTAAATAAGCAAGTATCTATTTTTAATGATAATATTCAGTGTGTACAAGGTTAAGGTGGAGTTGTTTCTGGTGATGTTTGAAATAGAACACTGTGCAGCAATTCTCAAAAGGGATACAGGAAATATCTTTTAAGTTCCTTGAGAAAAATTTTCCTCTTTAGCCTAGAAACTGTGCTTCTGAAACTCAATTTTGAAGAAATAATCCAAACTGTGGACAAAAATTTATATACAAAGATTTTTCTCCCAGCATTATTTATAATAGCTAAAAATGGAAACAAAATAAATTCAAAAGTAGGTTCAGATTTATGCAAATTAAAATACAGCTATGATTGAAAATTGTGCCTGTAATTTTATTGAAACAAATGTTTTCAGAATTAATATCTTGGGAGAATGTGCATAGAACAATGTTAAGTGAAGAAAGAAAAATATAAGGTATCATAAACAGTATAATCCCCATATGGTAATACAATATGATAGCAGATTTTATCATTATACATATAAATAACACCAAATATTTATATATAAATACACAAATCCATATTTTCATATTTATGTATAAACATATAAAAATATTTTAAAGAGATTCAAATACTAACAGTATCATCTCTGACTAATTTGCATATTTGTATGATACTTTCTTAATTTTTTGAATTTTTCACAATGAGCCCTATTTTTATTATACAATCAGCATTATATTTAGACAAAAGACTCAGTGAATGTAATTATTTTCAAATGCCACTCAAAGCCTAGTTGCCTGTGTTATAGACCCAGTTGTATCGCAGATGGTAAACCAATTTCCTGGATAACGCATAACTGATTAGGAACAGTTGACAAGGAGAAAGCAGGGCAAGTGAGCTTCCTAGCAGCAGAGGTTCTCAACATTTCCTGACCTCTGGTTTGCCCCATCACACCTGACTGATAACACATACTCCCATTAGTGAGGGTGAGCCAAAAGACTCTCAGAAAACCTGACTTGGAGAATGGAAGCAACAAATCTATAAAACAAAATTCAGAAACATTTATCCCAGGGTATCTAAATTGGGTGTCATAGCATCACGGTTAAACTCTGGCGTCAGAAGGGCTGGTTTTGAACCCCAGATGCATCACTTAGTAGAGAGGTAGCCCTAGTGAGACACTTAAGACACTCTGAGTCTCAGTTCCAAATCAGAAAAATGGGGATGAAAATAGAACCTATTTCATAGAGCTGTTGTGAGTGTTAAGTGACTTAATTCAAGGAAGAATGTAGAAAGTACCTGATAATGACAGATTCGGTTATTACGATTAATATTATCTTCTAAATAATGCTCCTTGAGGCAAGGTTTCTCAAAGTGTGATTCCCCTGACCACTTAGGGGGAGAATTATACGTGAAGCTTGTTACAGATACAAATTTCTGAACCCCACCCAAACCCAACCAGTTGCCATCCAGTCGATCCCAACTCATGACGACCCTATGTGTGCAGAGTAGGGTTTTCAAGGCTGTGACCTTTCAGAAGCAGATCACCAAGGCACCTCTGTGTGGATTCGAACCGCCAACCTTTCGGGTAATAGTGAAGTGTTTAGCAATTTGTGCCACCCACGGAATCCGAATCCAAAAAAACTTCCCGTGTGAAATAGTTCCATTTCAATAGCATTACCGAGATTGGATTCCATATTATTTTTTAAATCTCAGAATTTTTAATCCTTCTAAACCCATATTAGCACATTAACCTAATTTATAGACTATATCTTACTTAAGTAGGTAACAATTTAATCTTGCTTTCTGTAAAATAACTGAAGATTATACATGACACCAGTCTCTTTCATTATACTAAAGAGACAACCATTTATTTTAAATGTATGCCATTCAGACTTATTTTTAGCTCACGCTAGAAGTCAAAATACTCATTTTAAAAGTAGAAGAAAGAAAAGTCCAGAATAGAAAAATCTATAGAGACAGAAGAAGATTAGCGATTGCTTAGAGCTGGAGGTGGATGGAGGGGTTGGGGCTTGATAGCTAAAGGGCACAGATTTTCCTTTTGAAATGATGAAAGTGTTGCAAAATTGACTGTTGTGATGGTTGCACACATCTCTGGATATAATAAAATCCGTTGAATTATACACTTTAAATGGGTGAATTGTATGGTATGGGAATTAGAGCTCGATAAAGTTGTTTTAAAGAAAATAAAAGAATGAAACATTTACTTTTTAAATTGAGGCACATAAATGAATACATTCAGAAAGCTTATGATGATTATGGATACTAGCTAAAATGACTCATGTCAGCTTCCAGAAATGCCGCGAATTTCTATTAAGACGACATTCTGTTCTCATAGTCGTTTGGTAAGTATTAAATTTGCTGAAAACAGTAGACTTTAATACTGGGGAAAGACTTTAATCAGGGAAAAGACGATTTAGAGACTTTGGAGGTGCACAATTATGTTCCCAAATAAAACGCTCCGCTTTAATTAAAGTCATCATAATAATGAAAATAGTATTACTGTTCTTTAGTCCACATCACAGTCTCTTAAAAACTCATTGCATCCCTCTGTCAGAGCACTGTATTAGAAAGCTAAACTTAAAAGTGACATCGTAGGAAAATAGGTAAGGTTTGTGAAGAACTTGAGTCAACAGCACCGGAGTCCCTCTCAATGGGCTCAGCAACGGCGACCCCAGATAGTTCATGTGGAACCATGGATGCCCCGAAGAACTTGAGTCAACAGCACCGGAGTCCCTCTCAATGGGCTCAGCAACGGCGACCCCAGATAGTTCATGTGGAACCATGGATGCCCCGAAGGACAGTGACCCCAGTGGTGGTCGTCATTTCCTCTGGATTTGTTAGTAGGAGATGCACCCATCTGTAAAACGGTAACTTTCTCTCTCTAATTGCAACATTTCAGATGCTGAATGAATAAATATACGCCACAAAAAACCTACTTTTTTTTTTTTTTAAAACTGGCAGGTTTTTATATAAGGTGGTGTAACAATTAAGCTCTCAATGCTAACTGAAAGGTTGGTGGTTCAAACCCACCCAGCCGCTCCACGGAAGAAAGACCTGGCAATCTGCTCCCATAAAGATTACAGCCTAGAAAACTCTACGGGGCAGTTCTACTCTGTCACCTGGTTTCCCTATGAATCAAAAATCGACTGGACTGCATCTAACATCAACAACAGTCCATTTCAAATAAGCTGTATTTGCTTAAAATGTAATGTCTTGCCACTGACTATTTGCAGCCCAACTGTGATGAAAAAAAGTAATATTCTAATGAAACCAAACAAAACTCCCCTCTCCCCGCAAAAGACATATATATACATTTAGGAAGGAGTTCCCAATATATCAAATAGAATCAATGTTTTCAATGTAGGACACTGTAAGACAAATAATTTAAGTGTCCTGCTTCAATTAGTCTAGTCATACCCTCCCACCAGGAAAGACTCCACAGTTCTTAAAGTTCTGTAGCTAGTGACCAAACCCAAAACCCATTGCCGCCAGTGAATTCTGACTCCTAATCACCCTAGGAAGAAATGCATTCCTCCTTGCTGCCACAGGAAGCCAATAAGCTGAACTGCGCCCACCCCTCTTTGAAGCAGTTGCACAAATCACTGCCCCTCCCATCATTTGCTTCTCCTCCAGCCCTCATAGAACGTCCTTCACACAACTTTGCACACTTCTGCTGACTTTCATTTTTTAAGAAGATGACGCAAGTCAGACTTCTGAAGTAGATTCCCCCAGAGCCATGGTACTGCTCTGTAGGTAAAACAGGCTAAACAAAGTGCCTTGCTCATGTAGTCTATTATTTCTGCATTTTCCTAGCTGTTAATACTGGAAATTCAGGTGGCCCCTCGTTCTCTGAACTCTGCCTGTTGGAATTCTGTCTCTTCAAACTGAAAAACCCAGTAGGTTTGGAACTGTTTTCAGAAAATTCCTTGTTATCCAGATTCTCCCAATTCATGATCAAAAACTGAAACTATTCTAGGATTTTAATGGTTGGCAAGAGGCCTGGGTTCTAGTTTACCCTCATCTGCTTTCAATATCTGGGGAATGTGGAACAAGTCATTTCACTACACTGGGTCTCAGCTGCTTCATTTAATCTAATTCAACAAGCATTTATTGGATGCCCACTATTACCCAAGCACCTCACCAACTCAAGAGAGGGGCCGACGCCAGTCATGTGCAAGACCTGAGTCATTCATTTCAAGTCCTGACATGTGGCCAAGTGTGACTGAAGCACTGAATTTTTAATTTTACTTAATCAATTCGAGTATAAAAACTGATACTTTAGTCAGTTATTGAAAAATATTTAATATGTTTGGAACAACTTGAGTAAACAAACAAACAAAAAAACCAAAGCTGTTGCCGTCGAGTCGATTCTGACTCACAGTGACCCTATAGGACAGAGTAGAACTGCCCTGTAGAGTTTCCAAGGAGCGCCTGGCGGATTTGAACTGCTGACCTTTTGGTTAGCAGCCGTAGCAGTTAACCACTACGCAACTTGAGTAGTGGAATCTAATTTTCAACTATCGATTTTATGAAATCTAAATACAAATGGGAGCCCTGGAGGCACAGTAGTTAAGAGCTATGGCTGCTAACCAAAAGGCTGACAGTTCAAATCCACCAGTGGCTCTTTGGAAACCCTATGGGGCAGTTCTACCCTGTCCTGTAGGGTCGCTATGAGTCAGTTCTCACCGCAATGGGTTTTAAATAGAAATCAAGAATTTCCAGTGAAAATTAGGTATATAGGTTGAGATGTACTGTAAGAATACAGATTTTGAAGACTAGTATAAAAAAAGAGAAAGCAAAGTATCCTGTTAATAATTTTGATATTGGTTATATATTGCAACGGCAATATTTTATACATACTGGGTTATGTAAAACATCTTGTTAAAATTATTTCACTGGTTTCATTTTACATTTTTTAATGTGCCTATTTTTTTTTTTTTACTGTGGCTCACATTATATTTCTGGAGGACAGTGCTGCTTCTAGAAACCCAAAACAAATTATTCCATGTACCATTCCTGTCCCATCTCCATCTAACCCCCCACTACGATGCACTTGTCTAGGTTTTTCTCTGCGGAAAACCCCACCCAACTACCTTCCTAACTTTTTGTGCCCTACTTACTTCTATGTCTTCCCAAAAATGTCCCTCTGATAGCACTTAAAAAACCCCGTTACCATCAAGTCTCCAACTCATAGCAACCCTACAGAACAGAGTAGAGCTGCCCCACAGGATTTCAAAAGAGTGGGCGGTGGATTCGAACTGCTGACCTTTTGGTTAGCAGCCATAGCACGCTGTCACTCTTAATCACTGCGCAACCAGGGCTTCCTGTTAAAATACATTTGCTTACTCTTTGGCTTCCTCCAATACATTAAACTTCAATGAGGAGAGAAACTGAGTTTGGTTTGCTATTGCTCTTCTAGTGTCTGGCATAAATAGAGTAGGTACTCACCCAAAATCCCTAAATCCATGGCCATCCAGTTGATTCTAACTCATAGCAACCCTACAGGACAGAGTAGAACTACCCCATAGGATTTCTAAGGAGTGGCTGGTGGATTTGAACTGCCGACCTTTTGGTTAGCAGCTGAACACTTAACCACCACACCACCAGGGCTCCAGGTGCTCACAGTAGGTGTTATATAAAACAATGAATATAACCAAAAAACAATGAATATAGATGTTGCTAAAAAGTTAGTACCTCAGAAGGTGAAACTATTAACAAGTTGTTTTATATATATATATATACACACACACATACACACCAAACCAAACCCAGTGCCGTCACTTCTGACTCATAGCAACCCTATACAACAGAGTAGAACTGCCCTATCGAGTTTCCAAGGAGTGCCCGGTGGATTCGAACTGCCAACCCATATGGTTAGCAGCCGTAGCACTGAACCATTATGCCACGAGGGTTTATATACATATACATATATATAAAACAATTGATATTAAAGTATAAATACTTGTAAGTTACTTTAGACAAATTTTTCCAGTTTTAAAGGTACTGCAGTTGTTGTTGTTAGGTGCTGTCAAGTCACTTCTGACTCAGCAACCCCACAGACAACAGCACAAAACACTGCCTGGTCTTGCATCATTCTCACAATTGTTGCTATGCTTGAGCCCACTGTTGCAGCCACTGTGTCAGTCTATCTCGTTGAGGGTGTTCTTTTTTTTCAATGGCCATCTAATTTACCAAGCACAATGTCCTTCTCCAGGTACTGATCCCTCCTGATAAAATGTCCAAAGTACGTGAGACAAAATCTCATTATCCTCACTTCTAAGGACCATTCTTGTTGTATTTCTTCCAAGACAGATTTGTTTGTTCTTCTGGCAGTCCATGGTATATGGTGTATTTAATATTCTTTGTGAACAACAGGGTTCAAATGCATCACTTCTTCTTCGGTCTTCTTTATTCATTATCCAGCTCTCGCATGCATATCAGGTGATTGAAAATACCATGGCTTGGGTCAGGTGTCCTTAAAGTGACATCTTTGCTTTTTAACAAAAGAATTTCAAGGCAGGAGTTATTCCAGCAAAACTATACATAATATTAAATATAACTTTCTTCCTATTGTGTTTACCTGAACATTTTGGACTTAAATTGGCATACCTCTAGGAACTTCTGCAGCATTTTCTCCACACTCAAAAAAAAAAAGTAAATAAACAAATTAATGTCTCCCATTGCAAGTATTCCTCGAGATACAAATGGGCAACACTCTACTAACTCCTTAGTAAAAACATAAATCAGTAAAGCAACTTGAAAAAAGACACAACAGCTCAATACTTTGTTTTTCCTCATTATACGCTTTAACTTGGGACACAAAATGACTTCCCTGGCATCTCTGACTGTTATTTTTGGTGACATAATGCATAGCATGAGAACTGCTATTTATATTTTAATTAGACTGAATTCCCACTCATAATGAAATATGTGTTTGCATATTATTGCTAAAATGTAAAAATAATGGAGTTGCATTCCTTGAAAATTTCTTTTGCAACCTTAGTTCCCATTGCTGCAGAGGTTTTATTTATCTTTTTTAATTTTATTATAACAACAATACCATCATTTAACATATAATGAGCTTCATCCCCCCTACCCCCCCTCCCCGTGTATATACATAGATTTTTGCCAAGAACCCTCTGGACTCTGATGGAAGAATACCTGAAAAAAAAAAAAAAATAGAGCTCACAGCTATGTCAAGAAAAGTATGGGTGTCTACCGTGTTACCCACTGATGCTTCTGCCCAAAACGTTAAAAACTTTAGATTAGATTCCAAAAATGTGAGCCTCAGGTCTGGAAGTCAAAGCCAAATCTGCATGACTTCAAAGGGAATCTGCTTTTCTGTCCGTAATTCTTTGCCAGAGAAACTCTACCAAGGAGCTCATCGCTCAGAATCTCAGTACACATGCTCTTCACTTATTGACATGGTTAAGTTCCAAAGACCAGGTCCTTATGTAAAAATCAACGTTATGTGAAAAGGGAGGATGACCTCATCAGATCACAAAATGGAGGATGACTACATCATTACATAACTGCCAAATTACATCATTACACAACTGTCAAACCACTGAGACTCATGGACCAGCTAAGTTGACACATAACCTTAACCATCAATCACAGCCAGCATTACTCTCACCTCCCACCTTGGTATTCGTTACTGACAGATGCAAGTCATTAATGTGCAAAATTGTCAGAGAGTAGATTTTTTACTATTGTCATAAATGCAAAATATTGGATGAGATAGTCAATAAATGAGGAGTAGGTATATTCAGGAATGTGTAACACAAAATATCTATTAAATTATATAGCTCCCTTTGCATTAAAAGAGAGAGAAGCACTTGACTAATGTGTAGAGTGAACCAGTAGAAACAAACTACACATCATAAGAATACACCAGAGGGCTCAGCAGCAGCTTTGAGCTGGCAGAAATAAGAAATCGTGACATTGAAGATAGACAAATGAGATTAACCAGTATAAAATACAAAGAGAAAAAAACAACAAAGAAAAATAAAGAGATCTCAAAGATTTATGCTACACCATCAAGCATACCAACATATACATAATGGGAGTTTGAGAAAGAGAGGAGTGAGAAAAGGAGACAAAAAAAATATGAAGAAATAATGACTGAAAACCTTGCCAGTTTATGGGAAAACATTACACATCTACAAAGCCCAAAAAATTCCGAGTAGATTCACATACCTATAGATCATTTTAACAATCCAACTGTTGACAGTCAAAGACAAAAAGGAAATCTTGGAAGCAGCAAGAGAGAAGTGACTCATCACATATAAGGAATCTTCAATAAAATTAACAGCTAGTTACTTATCAGAAACCATGGAATTCAGAAGGAGGTAGTCTGACATATTCAAAGAAAAAAGTCTGTCAACCAAGAATTACAAATACATCATATTAATAGAATAAAGTACAAAAAAAAAAAAAAAACCATGAGCAGTTCAATAGATGTGGGAAAAACATTTGACAAAATCCCAAATCCTTTGGTTATAAAGGCACTCGACAAACAGGAATGGAAGGGAAATACCACAATCTGATAAAAAGACATCTATAAAAACAATTCACAGCTAACTTCATATTTAATGGTTAAAGATTGAAACCTTTCCTCCTAAGATCAGGAGCAAGACAAGGATGCCCACTCTTTTCATATCTATTCCACCTTGTACTGGAGGTTCTAGCCAGGGAAATTAGAAAAGAAAAAGCAACAAAAGGCATCCAGGTTGGAAAGGAAGAAGTAAAAGCATCTCTATTTTCAGATGACAACATCTTGGATATAGGAAACCCTAAGGAATCACCCTTCAAAATTTATTAAAACTAATAAATAAGTACAATATACACGATCAATAAACATATCAATTATATTTCTATACACTAGCAATGAACAATACAAAAGTGAAATCAATAAAATAATTCCACTTACAAGAGCATTAAAGAAATAAAATATGAGTAAGTTTAACAAAGTAAGTATAAGACTTATACGCCACAAAACACTGTTGAAAGAAATGTAAAAAGACCTAGATAAATGGAAACATCCCATATTCCGGGCTCAAAGACTTAATATTGTTAAGATAGCAATTCTCCCCAAATTTATCTACAGATTCATTGCGGTGCCTATCCAACTCCAAGCTGGAATTTTTGCAGAAATTGGTGAGTTGATTCTAATATTCATATGGAAATGCAAGGAAACCAGGATAGCCAAAACAATCTTGAAAAGAACAAATTTGGAGGACACATTTCCCATTTTCGTGATTTATTACAAAGCTACGGTAATCAAGACCGTGACGTAACGGCACAAGGATAGATACATAGATCAATGAAAAAGAATTGGAAGTCCAGAAATAAAACTTAACGTTTATGGTCAACTGATTTTCACCTAGGATCCCAAGACAATTCAATGTGGAAAGCATAGTCAAAGTGAATCAAAGACCTAAATGCAAGAGACAAAACTATAAAACGCTTAGAAGAAAACATAGGCTTAAATCTTCATGACCTTGGATTAGACAATGGTTTCTTAGATATGACATCGAAAGTACAAGCACCAAAAGAAGAAAAAAAAAAAAGATGAATTGAACCACTTCGAACTTTTAAACTTTTATATTTCAAATGAAAATGCAAAGAGAACATACAACATGGCATGAAATATTGGCAAATTACATACCTGTTATCGTTTTTGTATCTAGAATATATAAAGAACTCTCATAACTCAATAACAATAGAAGGACAAATAACCCAATAAAAAAAATGGGCAAAGAATATGAATAAATGTTTTCCCAAAGAAGATATACAAATGGTATATAAGCACATGAAATGGTTCTCAACATCACTTGTCATTAGGCAATGCAAATCAAAACCAAGAGATACAGTTTTACACTCAACTCAAAATGTTTTAAGCCACTCTGTAAAAATAGTTTGGTAGTTCTTCCCAAAGTTAAACATAGAGTTACCATATGACTCACCAATTCCACTCCTAGATATACACCCAAGAGAATTAAAAATACATCCATCCAAACACTTTTGGATAGTGATTGAGAGGAAAAAGATAAATAAATATGACATATCCATACAATGAAATATTATTCAACAATAAAAAGGAATAAGTACTGACACATGCTACAATATGGATAAAACTTGAAAATACTGTGCAAATTGAAAGAACACAGTCACAAATGACCACAGATTATATAATCCCATTTATATAAAATGTCTTGAATAGACAAATCCATATAGATAGAAAGCAGATTAGTGGTTGCCAGGGACTCGGGGGGAATGGGGAACAGGGAGTCATCACCAAAGTTTACAGCGTTTCTTTCTGGCATGAGGAAAATGTTCTGCAATTAGATAGTGGTGATGGTCACACAATTTTGAGAATTTTCTTAGCAAAAAAAAACTTCTGAAAAAACAACAAAAATGAACACAACAAAGCAAAATATAGCAGTGAGAAGTAAATCTATAGTTTTTGATGTGAACCTTGTAGGATGGATATAGGTTTGAAAGAGAAGAACATAGTATTCACAAAGAGCTAGAACAGAACAGAAAGCCTCTGGTAAATTGGAAATTAGCAATGGTCTAGTGGCTAAATCGTAGAGCAGTCTGGAAAGATGAGGCTGGAGAGCTGAAATAAAATAAGATTTCAGAAGCCCCTGAATGCTCAGATGGAAGTTTCTACCAGAAGATATGTGATGGTAGCCAGTGAAATCTTCAGCGATAAGAACATCTTTGAAGGACATCATTGTGGGTCAGTTTGGACCCCCACTTCCAGGAATTCTAATCAATAGTAAAAAAAATAGAATCTCAAAATTTCATAGCCATAAGGGACTATGTTGTCATCTAGTTCTGTGAACTCATTTTTTCAAAAAGAAATATTAGGTAGAACTCCAAAATGTAAAACAGATCAAAAGAAACTGGCTCTATGAGCAAGGCTCCCAAAACCTTGACCTCTCAGCCACCCATGCAACATCCATTGAGGGAAGCAACTGCAGGATAAAATCTTCATTTTAAAGAGAAAATCACCAAAACCAGAAGGAATAAGTTAACCTTCACAAAAATACAAATAATTATTGGCAAAATGTGTCCAAGGGTTTGAAGGAAACAGCAAAAGCAGAGATAAAGAGCGCATGGTACGTGTTCAGGAAAAGAGTAGTTCAGTGTGGCAAGAGCCAAGACAATTGCATTTCTGTGATGAAGTTATTTAGACTTGGAACGAGTTTAAATTAGGCTATGATGGAAAACTCTGGTGGAGTAGTGGTTAAGTGCTACAGCTGCTAACCAAGAGGTCAGCAGTTCGAATTTGCCAGGCACTCCTTGGAAACTCTATGGGGCAGTTCTACTCTGTCCTATAGGGTCGCTATGAGTTGGAATCAACTCGATGGCACTGGGTTTTGTTTTAGGCTATGATGTAATCTCCCGATGCATGGGACCATATCTAAAACATGATTTGTATCTTTGTAGTGTGCACTGTTTTTGTTGTTAGCTGTTGTTGAATTGGCTCCCAACTCATGGTGACCCCATGTACAACAGAACAACATGCTGTCCAGTCCTGGGTCTGACCATTGTGCTCCACTGGGTTTTCACTGACTGATTTTTGGAAGTAGGTTGCTAGGCCTTTCGTCTTAGTTTGTCTTAGTCTGGAAATTCTGCTGAAACCTGTTCAGCATCATAGCAAAACACAAGCCACCACTGACAGACGACTGGTAGCTGCATATGAGGCACATTGGCTGGGAATCAAATCCAGGTCTTCCATTTGGAAGGCAAGAATTCTACCACTGATGTACCATAAGATACAGATGTCCAGAAGTGTGGGGTAGAGGTGTCCCTTTGAGGAAAAATCAGGTCATTCTTCTCTCACCCTAACAGTGTACCAGAAAACACAAGGAAACCTTGGTGAAAACTCACCTACCCTCCAAAGTAAGGAAGGAGGGGGGCAAGTTTTCCATGCATGTAGAATAGAAAACAGAAGCTCTGATTTCTTAACGGCCTGATAGCAATATACAAAGTCCACATTTTGGTTCCAGATTTTCATGTTTTCTGACCAACAACAGAACCAAAGAGGAATCGTTCAGTTGTATAAATAAAACAAGTTGACATTTCTAAGAGGTGCCCACCAGTCCTGCCTGACCTTCACTCACAACTCCAACAATTGGTGCAAACTTCGGTGGCGAACGCCCCTGAACTTAGTCACAGTCTTAGTTGAATGGGAAAAAAAAGTACATGAACTTATCTGAGAAACAAAGAATGGTGAGAAAGAGACTGCCAACCTCAAGTGAGACAGACTCTTTGTCAAGACTTTTCCCAAGTTTGAATGCCCAGTGAAGACATACACAATAGGGAAAACTCAAGCGGCCAAGGAGGAGGAAATATATTTATTTTCACGGCATTGTTTGTTGCATTAGATCATGATTCACAGGAAGCACCGTTGCTCCCGTTTGAGTTCTAGTAGTTATAAGACGCAGGTTATGCTCCCAGGAGCTGGTTGCGAACACTCACAACAATGACAGTGTGCTATATTTTAATACCTAATAATGGCATTATTCAATAAAACCCAGTATCATCCCTCAGTAATGGGAAGCAGCCACCAGGCTTAAATTAGAGGACATTTCACAGGATCACAGGGCTAACCCTTATTTAATAAACTCATGTGAAAAAAAAAGTCCTAGCAAATATCTTCTTGTCATGGTAGGGAGAGTTTCCTGGCCCTTTCTTTGTTCAGCATTAACGCTACTAAAGGGCTTATATCAACAGTGGGTTCTTTCAGGTATAGTCTTCTATTATTAAAGTTTGTCTGAAAAGAGTTTTTCTTTGGGGGAATACATGCCAAAGTATCTTTCCTAAGGATGCAACACATGGAGGCATGTAAAACAATTGTTGGGTTAGGAGGGAAAATACGCCTGACATCACCCATGATGCACTTTGTTCTCATGGTCATAAAATGCGATCATTGTCCACAAACTTGGATAGAAGTCATGGAGAGAATGTTTCTGTCACTAGGGAAAAATAACTCATCTTCAGCTCACCAAGTGGCTGTCGGTTTTAGCACGGGGCAAACATCCAGAGGATGTTGCTGGTTGATCAAAGGCCAGCTGCCGAGGGCCAGATTCTCCTCCAGCGGGATGGGTCAGAGGTGGCCCTCGGAAGGAAACAAGGTTGCACCCATTCTCCCAACGTGCCGTAGATCAACACCACTCTGTGCTCCTCTGCGTTTGACCTTCGTCTTCCTCAGTTGTCTTGTTTTCAAGAGTGGTTTCCCTACCCACCCACCCCCCCCGCCCCACATTATAACAGCTGCAGAGGACTCTTGTTTAGATCCTTTACCCTACTTCACATGTCCTTCTCACCTCCCTCTGCCAAAAAAAGCATATCCCCTTCTTTTGAGAGGGTGGGATTAAACAATAAAAATCGTCCCTTTGGAATCGAGGGCTAAGCTTGCCCTTTCCACAGCAAGCTCAGCAAGAGATCAGGATGAATCAAAACATGCCTCACATTTTCAAAGAAAATGCCTACTCAAATAAGATTTTTGATGACTTTAATTTTCCCCTTTGAGCCTCCAGTAGAATCATAACTTCCTTGATGTGGAGTAAAGGACATTGGCTCTGTTAACCAAAATACTACAAAGCTGCTGAGTGAAGGGCAGAGGACAGTTTGGCAATCAGATGCTTATGGAAAGGATTTTGTCTTAGAGTAGCCTGCTTCTAGCATTCATGACTCCGTGCCAACGAGTAAAATGGGCTCCATATATAAACCTTGTTATGATGTTATAATGAAACATCCTGGTCCATTAGTCCTCAAAGCATTAGGCTTTTTTGTTGTCTTTTTTTAGCTTAGTGGGTTGTGTGTCTAAATGTGGTGCACTGCTAAATCAAATTAAATTAAAAGAAACAAATAAAACTGAAGCTAATAAACGCAAGCCTCACAGGTTACCTTGGGACTTCTATATTATCTAATTATTGCATTGGTTAACTTTTTTCTTTTTTTCAACACTTGTGAAGGATGAGTCAACTTTGATGAATATAACAATAGCTTAAATCATCTAGAGGTCAGTGAATATCATCCAACAAATATGAAAGGAAAAAGTCTTCTCTGTTTTTCTCATCTTGATAAAAACTGAAAGCTTTTATTCAGACAAAAAAAAAGGATGCTTTAATCAGATATTACTGTATTATTTCCTAAAATCTGGAAAATGTATTTTATTCTCTGTATTGGACATGAGAAGAAATTCCTTTTACCATCCATCTTTTATATTCTCTGTTCCCACCAGGTACGGGGACTTAGTTACAAGCCTAGAGGGTGACCTCTAACTTTGCCTGTTCCAAAGTCTTATACACTGAAGGCAAAAACCCAAACCAGTCACCGTTGAGCTGATTCTGACTCATAGCAAACCCATGTGTGTCAAAGTAGAGCTGTGCTCCATAACATTTTCAATGGT
Source organism: Elephas maximus indicus (assembly GCF_024166365.1). NCBI lineage: Eukaryota > Metazoa > Chordata > Mammalia > Proboscidea > Elephantidae > Elephas > Elephas maximus. Next base: position 72,425,310 of record NC_064841.1, on the reverse strand, counting down.
TGATTTGGGGGAAATAGATCACCAGAATTTTCTTCCAAGACACCTCTGGGGTGGACTCAAACTTCCAACCTTTCAGTTAGCAGCTAAGCATGTTAACTGTTTGCACCACCCAGGACTCTCTTTCCAAGATAAACCAAAAAAAGCCATTGCCTTCAAGTCAATTCCGACTCATAGCAACCCCATAGGCCAGAGCAGAACTGCCCCCATAGGGTTTCCAAAGAGCAGCTGGTGGATGGGAACTGTCAACCTTTGGGTTAGCAGCCGAGCTCTTCACCACTGCTCCACCAGGGCTTCCTTTCCAAGATAAGTGGGCCTAAATTACACTGTGTAGTTTGCTTCAGAGCATTGTTTTCACTACCACTGCTCGTGACCATGTTTGTAAAGGCAAGGAAAATGGAGAGACATTTCTACAGATGGATGAGACCAACCTACTTCCCTATGGTCCCTGAGAGGGAGAGAACTGGAGTAGCATATTGGGAGGCATTGAATAAATTACCTCAGTTTCCCAAGTGCAAAAATGGTCTTTCTGGGAAAATCTTTCTGGCCATTTCCTCAGGGAAAACTTGGGAGTGGATGTACACATTCCTCAGGCTACGTAATATTTCCTTCTTTGACCTTGACCTCCCCACAGCATAGTGTAGCATAGGAGAAAGGGCATTAGAGCTTTGGAGCATGAGGGACCTCAACTTTCACCTTGTCTCTGCAACTTACTAGCTGTGAGACCCAGGGTAAGTTACTTAACCACTACGAGCTTCAGTTGTGGATTTATAAAAGGAGCTCTGGTGATGCAGTAGTAAACACCCAGCTGCGAACCAGGGCTTTGAACCAGTTTGAGCCAGTTCAGTCATGGCCAACAAAGCTAAACCAGAACAGACCCAAATTTTTAAAATTTGGGTAATCCAGAATGATAACTGGAACAGGAAAAATTATGGGCCAAAACCCTGGAATAAGGGACTTGAAGAAGCTCAGTGAGCCCTTTCAGGAGCCTGATGCATGAGGCTGGATTATTACCAGGACTGAGGAGGGTGACACACATTCAAAGCGGCATAGCTGGCCACCACCTTTGAGCTGAACACTGGTGTTTCCGACTCGGCACAAATCTGAAGGGCAACGGATTTGGTTGCTATGCAACATGTATGCTGCCCTTGTTTTCTAAGAGGGAGATTAAGTTTCTAGCAGGGCTTTGACCCAAAATTTTTCCCATTTAGGTTGTGGCTTTGGTTCAACCAAATTTTAAAAATTCGGGTCTGTCCCACTGTCACTTCCTTGGCCATGATTGAAAGAAGAAGAACTGGTTTGAAGCCCTGCTGCTAACCGAAAGGTTGGTGGTTTGAACCCACCCAGTGGCTCTGCAGGAGAAAAGGCCTGGCTATCTGCTCCCATAAAGATTAGTCTAAGAAACCCTCTGGGGCAGTTCTACTCTGTCACATGAGTCACTATGGGTCACTATGAGTCAGAATCCACTCGACGGCACACAACAACAACAAAAAGCAAAGCAAACAAAACCTCAAAACCCTGGAGTAAGGATTAAAAGAGGTAGTACCCTTAAAGAATGTTTTGCAGAGTAAGCATTCAATAGATGCTACTAACTTACATTGAATTGTATTTTTAGACAACACAAGGAAATCATGGATCTACAAAAAAGTCTATGCTCTCTCACTCCTTACTCCTATACCCTAACCCCCACTAAAAAAAAAAAAAAAAAGACAAATACCACAGTGGGGTTTCTGAATTCTGAGATATTTCAGTACGGTTATAATTCACTGAGAGGCGTTCACTCTCTACTAAATGGTTTCAACAAAATCTGAATTCCTTCTTATCTGTGCTGTGTCCCTGAGATTCATGGAAACCACCAGTAGACTCTGATGCTGGCTGTTCCATCAGTAGTTCACTGAGGCATTATTTAAAACAAATTTCCAACAAAATAAAGCCTCTCCCTTTTGTAAACGTAAATTATATTTAATATGCCTGGGAACTTATGAGTTGCCAAAATCTGAGGCAAGACAGCTTTTATGACTTCAGTCCGTTCTCAGCCTTTGATTACAATTTTATTTCCTTTGGCATCAAAAGACAAACTATTTTAGTGAACAATGTTCTTCCTTTAGCAAGAGCGAGGATCTAGTTACTTGGCAAGGACCTGTTCATTTGCCAGACAATATGTCCAAACTCCTAGCAATAGCTGAACCACTGAATTTGATTTAAAAGCAACAAGGAGTAAGGAAAGCAACCAAAAGTACAGACAGTCACAGTAGTCAAAACAGCCTGGTACTGGTACAACAACAGATACATAGACCAGTGGAACAGAATTGAGAATCCAGACATAAACCCGTCCACATATGAGCAGCTGATATTTGACAAAGGCCCAAAGTCAGATAAATGGGGAAAAGACAGTCTCTTTAACAAATGGTGCTGGCATAACTGGATACTAATTCGCAAAAAAATGAAACAAGACCCATACCTCACGCCACGCACAAAAACGAACTCAAAATGGATCAAAGAGCTAAATGTAAAATCTAAAACGATAAAGATCATGGAAGAAAAAAATAGGGACAACACTAGGAGCCCTAATACATGGCATAAACAGTATACAAAACATTACTAACTATGCAGAAAAGAAACTAGATAACTGGGGGCTCCTAAAGATCAAACACCTATCCTCATCCAAAGACTTCACCAAAAGAGTAAAAAGATTACCCACAGACTGGGAAAAAGTTTTCAGCTACGACATTTCCAATCAGCACCTGATCTCTAAAATCTACATGATACTGCAAAAACTCAACTACAAGAAGACAAATAACCTGATTAAAAAATGGGCAAAAGATGAGACAGAAAGGGCCACATGAACTAGAGACTCACATCATCCTGAGACCAGAAGAACTAGATGGTGCCCGGCTATAACCGATGACTGCCCTGACAGGGAGCACAACAGAGAACTCCTGAGGGAGCAGGAGATCAGTGGGATGCAGACCCCAAATTCTCATAAAAAGACCAGACTGAATGGTCTGGCTGAGACTAGAAGAATGCTGGTGGTCATGGTCCCCAAACCTTCTGTTGGCCCAGGACAGGAACCATTCCCAAAGACTACTCATCAGACATGGAAGGGACTGGACAATGGGTTGGAGAGAGATGCTGATGAAGAGTGAGCTACTTGTATCAGGTGGACACTTGAGACTGTACTGGCATCCCCTGTCTGAAGGGGAGATAGGAGGGTAGAGAGGGTTAGAAACTGGCAAAATGGTCACGAAAGGAGAGACTGGAAGGAGGGAGTGGGCTGACTCATTAGGGGGAGAGTAAATGGGAGTATGTAGTAAGGTGCATATAAGCTTATGTGTGACAGACTGACTTGATTTATAAACTTTCACTTAAAGCACAATAAAAATTAATTAAAAAAAAATGGGCAAAAGATATGAACAGGAACTTCACCAAAGAAGACATTCAGGTAGCTAACAGATACATGAGGAAATGCTCACGATCATTAGCCATTAGAGAAATGCAAATCAAAACTACAATGAGATTCCATCTCACTCGAACAAGGCTGGCATTAATCCAAAAAACACAAAATAATCAATGTTGGAGAGGTTGTGGAGAGACTGGAACACTTATACACTGCCGACGGGAATGTAAAATGGTACAACCACTTTGGAAATTGATTTGGCGCTTCCTTAAAAAGCTAGAAAAAGAACTACCATACGATCCAGCAATCCTACTCCTTGGAATATATCCTAAAGAAATAAGCGCCTTTACACGAACAGATATATGCACACCCATGTTCACTGCTGCACTGTTTACAATAGCAAGAAGATGGAAGCAACCAAGGTGGCCATCAACGGATGAATGGGTACATAAATTATGGTATATTCACACAATGGAATACTACACATTGATAAAGAACAATGATAACTCTGTGAAACATTTCATAACATGGAGGAATCTGGAAAGCATTATGCTGAGTGAAATCAGTCAGTTGCAAAAGGACAAATATTGTATGAGACCACTATTATAAGAACTTGAAAAATAGTTTAAACAGAGGAGAAAATATTCTTTAATGGTTATGAGAGTGGTGAGGGAGGAGGGAGTGGGGTATTCACTAATCAGATAGTAGATAAGAACTATTTTAGGTGAAGGGAAAGACAACACACAATACAGGAGAGGCCAACACAACTGGACTAAACTAAAAGCAAAGAAGTTTCCTGAATAACTGAACACCTCGAAGGCCAGCGTAGCAGGGGTGGGGGTTTGGGGACCATGGTTTCAGGGGACATCTAGTCAATTGGCATAATAAAATCTATTAAGAAAACATTCTGCATCCCACTTTGCAGAGTGGCACCTGGGGTCTTAAACACTAGCAAGCAGCCATCTAAGATGCATCAATTGGTCTAGACCACCTGGAGCAAAGGAGAATGAAGAGCACCAAAGACACAAGGTAATTATGAGCCCAAGAGACAGAAAGTGCCACATAAATCAGAGACTACATCAGCCTGAGATCAGAAGAACTAGATGGTTCCCAGCTACAACTGATGACTGCCCTCACAGGGGACACAACAGAGAACCCCTGAGGGAGCAGGAGAGCAGTGGGATGCAGGCCTCAAATTCTGATAAAAAGACCAGACTTAATGGTCTGACTGAGACTAGAAGGACCCTGGAGGTCATGGATTCTGGACCTTCTGTTAGCCTAAGACAGGAACCATTTCCAAAGCCCACTCTTCAGACAGGGATTGGACTGGACTATGGAATAGAAAATGATACTGGTGAGGAGTGAGCTTCTTGGATCAAGTAGACACATGAGACTATGTGGGCAGCTCCTGTCTGGAGAGGAGATGAGAGGGCAAAGGGGGTCAGAAGCTGGCCAAATGGACACGAAAATAGAGTGAAGGGGAAGGAGTGCGTTGTCTCGTTAGGGGGAGAGCAACTAGGAGTATACAGCAAGGTGTATATAAATTTTTGTATGAGAGACTGACTTGATTTGTAAACTTTCACTTAAACCACAATAGAAATTAAAAAAAAAAAAAAAAAAGGACAGGCGGTCCCAGGTTACAAGTGTCCGACATACACACAACTCATATTTAAGAACGGACTGCCATAATGAGTTAAATACACTGTTTCATATTAATGAATGTACGCACTACTTTGTGATGTTCATGAAAACATTGAATGGTTTGGAAGGGTTTCTTAAGTGCTTTATATGCATACCAAAACCAAAAACCCATTGCCATCGAGTTGATTCCAACTTATAGCAACCCTATGGGACAGAGTAGAACTGCCTCATAGGGTTTCCAAGGAGTGGCTGGTGGATTCGAACTGCTGACCTTTTGGCTAGCAGCTGAGCTCTTAACCACTACACCACCAGGGGTCCTTTATGTGCAAAGAAAGGTAAAATACATACTATATACTAAGACAAACATTTGACTAACTTACACTAAATAAGAACTGTATGCACCTGTTCCAACTTACATACAAATTCAACTTAAAGACAGACTTAGGAAGGTATCTCATTTGTAACCTGGGGACTGCTTGCATATGGCTCCCTGAAGTGTGTAAACTTAGAGTGTTACTTGGTTCATTATCATTTTACCATTGTCTTCTCAAATGTATCCCTGCTATGTGGTTACATTTGGGAGTGGAGGCCAAATAGCTACACCTTCATCTGTCCCTAGACTGGATATTTAAATTACTATGTTTCAAAATATTCTGTTCCAATTAAAATCCTCCCCCAGCCCCCAGGTGCTTTTTCAGAGTCACCTGATGTTTAAAACTACCTTTGCGACTTTGTTCTCTTCAACCAGCACTTTTCCTCAAGAACCACCTTAACCTCCCCTGTGTATTACCTCGGGCTCTGACAAGTTGTTCTCACAAAAAAAACTTTCAGATTCTCTCAGTCACATGAACATCATTCCTTTGGAGTTCATCTGAGGTTTCAATGTGTTCGTAGAATCTTTCCTTGATTACTTGAGGAGTGCCAAGTAATATTACTTGTAGCTTCATCTTAGCAAATTGTCTAACCTCCCCTTCCATCAGGAAGGCTTTTCTCCTTGTTTATGAGGACTTGGAGTCCCTGGGTAGTGTACATGTTAATGAGCCCCACTGCTAACCAAAGGCCTGTGGTTTGAATCCACGAGAAACACCTCAGAAGAAAGACCTGGCTATCCACTTCCAAAAAATAACCCATTGATAACCTTATGAGGCACAGCTCTACTCTGGCATACATGGGTCACCGTTTGAGTCGGAATTGATGGCAGCTGAAGGAAAAGAAGGTGTGAAGACTGGGAGTATTATAATCCTCTTAGGAGGTGCAGAAAGAAGCATTCGAACTCAGAGACTCCAAATACTGCTATTAACACTTTGCACTTCTCTGGCTTGAGAACACAGGTCACATATCTTTGTCCCCAATACTTTCCACTTCCAACTGGTACCATCACAATAGAAAGAACACACACAGCAACATGGAAGTATGGAAGAGCCTGCTCTATTAACAAGATACACATGTGAGCACATGTATTTGCCTAGACAGAATTCACAGCGTTTCTTATCTGGAAAACTAACATCAGGCTTTGGATCCTAGTCCTTTTGAAGTCTTCACCAACCAGAGTCCCTGGTTACCCAACCAAGCCTGTATGTAGGAATCTCTTCATGCCCTAGATCTCTTCCATCCTGTCATAAAAATACATCTGTGTTCTATCTTCTTCTCACAGAATGCTGCTTGTTGGTTCATGAGCTAATCTGATACACTCATCAGGTCTAAGGTATCAGTGGATCCTAACTTTCCTGATGTCTCTGGAGAAGGACTTCATGCACGGTAAGGTAGAGGGTCATCGAAAAAGAGGAAGACCCTCAATGAGATGGATTGACACAGTGGCTGCAACAATGGGCTCAACCACAGCAACAACCGTGAGGGTGGCGCCGGACCGGGCGGTGTTTCATTCTGTTGGATGCAGGGTGGCTATGAGTCAGAACCGACTGGATGGCACCTAACAACAACGACAACTTCCCATCTCATGTACCATATTTGCATTTTGATAGAAGCAGACAATAATTTTAACTATACCAATGGTGGTTTAATTTGGTAGAAATTTCAGGAATTAAGACAGAACCTCAGGAAAAAAAACACAAACATGTATCTAAGATAAAGGAGGCTTTTGACATTTAATCAATCATATCACATAGGCATAGATCTAGGTTGATTTATGTTATTTGTTAACTGACTAAACACAGAAATCAATGCTCTGAATCTTATATACACACACATGAAATTCCAGATTTGTCTACGGTTGGATATCACGATGGAAAACCAGGTCATTACTTCTTTTCATACTAAAACTTTTACCACATCGACGTCACCTCTAGCCAGCCAGTAAGAGCTTGATCTGAGTATATTTTATAATTCTTTTAGTTTCTCATCTAACAATGCAAGATCAATTTCGACAGATACTGTGAATTTAATGGGGAAAAGGAAGAGCTACTTATTAAAACTTGGCAGTCTTTGTCCTCATTTTTAAATCCTTCCTTGGATCACCCAAACATTTGTAAGCATCATTTAGGTAGGGGTAATTCAGCAAGAAGAGAAGATCCAATCCCTGATCTGAGGTGGTTTCCAAGCTAGCAAAGAAATTAAGCAGGGATATGAAAAAGGACCTCCAGGTCATGAAAAATATGTTTAGATGTATAAAATATAATTTTTGAGAAATAAATGATTTCAGTACTGGGGGAGTTAGAAAAGATCTCTGTAAAAATTACTTTCTTTTACAACGATTTTGCCCATTCCTTGCAGAAAACTTGGAAAATACTAAACGGCACTTGGAACAACATGTGAAACAAACAAAATCCCACAGTACAGTGATGTGATTCATTCATTCCACTCAGCAAATTTACTGAGTGCTTACATATGTGTGTGTACAGAAATTGGTGTGATATTGTATAGAATACTACCATGCTTTTTTCACTTAGCGTTAAATTATGAACTTCCCCCACTACCATTACAACTTTTTCAGAAACATATGTCTCATATTTTTGTCCAAACTATCTGTTAGGTTCACCTAAATGGATAATGGGAAAGGACCAAGAGCAAGCCATGTAGAACGTTTGGAAAACACCAAGTCATTCTTATTTAAGAAAGAAATACGTAAGAAACTCACATAAACAGTATTTTAAACTAGAAAGGAGGAGAACTCTAAAGAAGCCTTATAAAGAAATACTAGGCCATCAGCAGGTTGGAACACCATCTGAGGATTCGGAAGAAGACAATGTCTCTGAAAATTATTAAACAGAGCCCAGAAGAAATGCTTTCAAGTTCTCGCAGTTCTTTATAGCAATGATATTGTTTACAGCTGGTGTTTCTGGACTTTTTTTAGCAAAAGAGTCTTATTTTTCACATAAGGGATTCCAACACAGAAAATTCGATAAAGGGAAAACTTAGAACTGGCTAACACAGGGTGGGCAGCCAAAAGCTTGGCTTTGGTGTCAGATCAGTAACCGTGTAGGTGAGCTCGGTCTTGCACGTTTATTATCCAGATTAGAGTTTATCCAGCCTCCCGACTCCTTCCGACCCTGAGCCGCAGACCGTCAACTTAGTGTCTGCAGCTCTTACCTAGGTAGGATGCATTTCCGGGACGTCCAAATTCAAAGTGCCAGCGATAAGATTGGAAACGTCGTCCCAAGGGTCCCACACAATTTAAAAAACGAAAAGCAGGGGTGGGGAGTGGGATTGTAGAGGGTGGGATTTTATCTGCTGACAACCAACAAAGGGATTAGAATTTGCCTTTGCATTTGTGCTCAGATGTCCCTGGATGTGAAAGAATTAATATACACCTTTGTTATATTATGTCCCAAGATTACACTAGGCTCTTTACCTATTTTACATACCCAATACATACAACTGATTTATTGTTATCCCCATTTCACTGATGGAAAAACTGAGGCTTAGTGAAGCTAAATGCTGAAGATCACTCCACTAGCGAGCACTGGAGGGGGTATTAGAACCTAGTGTTGCCTCATTTCCAGGCAGGAATTCTTCCTATTTTACAAATGGGTCCTTTCAAAAGTCGTTTTAGGGAAGTTCTCCATTTTTTCCCCTTTGCATATTCTTATTTCCTTTGCAAATAATAATTAAAAAAAATTCACAATATAAAAGCTAAAGTTAAACAAAATAAACAAAAATGTATAGAAAATCTGGAAAGGAAACACAGTGTTAACTGTGTGCAGCCACTGGATAGAGGGACATGGGTGATTTATTTTTTATTCTTTTGTGTGTGTGTTTATAAAATATCTACTAAGCAATTAATAATAAAAAAAAGAAGTTTATTTTTAAAAAGGAAATGTAGCTTAACTTTATTTCTCTCTACACAAATACACATAAATGTTGAAAAATTTCAATTCATTTATTTTTTTCTTTACGTTTTTTCAATTTCCCAGATCTTCTACAATGAATAAATATTATTTATGCAAAAGAGGCATATCATAAATACTATCTTTAAATGAACAAAAAGAACTCTGTCTTTGTTTCCTGCCATTTCCTACCCACGTTAGGTCAGAATTGAGCAGAGTTGAACTAGAAAATTTTCCTAGCTGGTATTTGAGGTATTTCTTTTCCCAGAAGTGGGATTAAACTGCATGGAATAATGACAAAGGTTATCAGTTTTAAGTATTTTCTGTATGCCAGGTGCTCTTCCACCACTTTAAGGGTATTACATCATTTAAGAATCCTACAATCCTATGAGGCAGATTTAAAAAAAAAAAAAAAAAAAAACACCCATTGCCGTGGAGTCGATTCTGACTCATACCAACCCTGTAAGGACAGAGTAGAACTACTCCCACAGGGTTTCCAAGGAGATGCTGGTGGATTTGAACTGCCGACCTTTTGATTACCAGCCAAGCTCTTAACCACTATGCCAACTGGGCTCCACGAGGCAGATACAACTGCGTATTTACATGTCGGAGATGAAGAAGCCAAGGTCTAGAAAGAGTAGATGTCTTTACTAAGGTTTTGTGGGCAGTAGAGGGTGGAGCTTATATTTGAACCCAGGCAATCTGACCCATAGGCCCTGCCCCTAATCACACAGACATATTTCCTTACGGAGGCAGTAACAGTGGTATAACCCCTTGCCGTTGAGTAGATTCTGACTCATAGTGACCCTATGAGGTGAAGAGGGATATAGAGACGATGAATGCTTGTAGGAGACCCAGAAGAGACTCATTCAAAAGTCATTACATATTCCTTCCTAGCAACATTGCATTTCAAGATTGTAAATTCATATGCCCTGGGGTCCACACAAACAATGAGGTTGTTTACAAAACCACAGCCCCTCTACTTACTAGAAGAAGGCTCTCGGTGCAAGTAACCACTGGCAGTTCCAATACAACTTGCATCAGTTTGCTTCCATGTATCATTCCTTTTCATGGTAGATGGCTCAATAAAGAACAAAAAGAAAAAAGAATCTCTCTCTCTCTCTCTCCTTCTCTCTCTCTGTATGTCATATATATATTATTTATTAAAGAACAGAAATGTGACTCAGGAGGAGTCGTTGGTTAAACCAGTAACGTCACTTCCTTCAGCAACTTGATAACGATTTAGTAAAGGAAAAAGGAACTATAGTCTTACAAAGATCTTTTCCATGGGAAAAAAGATTGAATACCAATGACCTATTCAACTGGAATGTGAGAACCTATTATTTTCTGATAAATCTTCCAAGAATTCATAGTCTTGAACACTATAAATGTACAGAAACTGAAATATTTGTGGTGACTCAAGCTATGGACAGAAGTAAACAACTTCCTTCATGTGCTTCTTTCCAGTAGGCAGTACCAGATTCTGGATTTTCCTGCAGCAAAGTGGGTGGTGCATTCATTCATTCACTCATTCACTCAGCAAATACACGCATGCCACATTCTATATGTCAGGTACTGCATAAAATACATTTGGGAAGAAATTAAAATTTTAGCCCTCAAGGACCTTACATTCTAGTAAGTGTGGTCAACAATAAACAAATACATGAAAGTAGAAGTTCATTTGGGGATAAATGCTATGAAAGAAAATGAAGTAGGCTAAGAAGATGGAGAAGGCTGAGCCACTGGGGGGGGGGTGGAACATTATTAAAAAGAGGATGGTTAGGGAAGATCTTCCCAAAGAGGTGAGTTTTGAGCAGGATATTTGAGGAAATGGGGCATACAAAGTTCTGGGAGAAGAGAGGTCCACAATGAGGGAGCTGCATGCTCAAATGCCCTGGAGAGGAACAAACTTGACGTGGTCAGAGAGGAGCAAGAAGGCAATTTTTGCTACAAGATCCCAAGTAGTTCTCAAATCAGAATAACTGTGCCCTCCAGTGTACATTTGGCAATATCTGGAGACATTTTTCACTGTCACAACTAGGGGTTCCGGAGGGTAGATGTAAGTTCTACTGGCATGTGCTGCAAAGCGTCCTACAGTGCACAGGATAGCCCCCTACACAGAAGGATTATCAATAGTGCTACGGTTAAGAAATCCTCTTTTAGGCTCTCTCCTCTCCTCTCCTGTCCTTCATGGACTGCTCTATCTTTGCTTGTGACTATAGAGCCCCTTGATTAAGGAAGGAGGCCTGGTGATGCAGTGGTTAAGAGCTCAAGCTGCTAACCAAAAGGTCAGCAATTTGAATCCACCGGCCGCTCCTCGGAAACCCTAGGGGGCAGTTCTACTCTGCCGTATGGGGTCACTACTAGTTGAAATCGACACTACAGCAACGGGTTTGGTTTGGTTTTTATATACGCTCAAATAACTATGTCTGATATAAATGTATAAAACCTACTCTATGAGATTTTATATCCTACCTGAAAATTTGAATATTTGTGATAATTATAAAAAAAACAATACTAATGCTGATTATACACTACCAAAGCACCTATAAATTATACTTCCCACTAAAGCCCGTATAATTATTAAGAACATTAAAAAATCCCAAGACTCTCAGTGCCCAACCAAAACAAGACCTCCAAGTAATATGATAGATGACTGTAAATCAGACACTATTTCCCTGTGAAATAGTATTATGTATTTATGACTGCATCTGTCGCGTTTCACAGTTCAGTTCATTAACAACACAGTCCAGGAGGAGATGTGCAGTTATTGCTTAATGCACTGATTATCTGGGCCACTGCAGCAGATATACATATCCCACCATTCTGAAACCTTCAAAATCAGCCATCCATCTTACACGCTGATAAATGTCTCTTCGCATGACTGGGTCGATTTACATTGTCTCCACTCAGGGGGAGCAGAGAACACATGAGTATATGAGATAGCGCTGCTCCTTCGGAATGGGAAAAAGGAGTGAAGGATGGGTCTAGTAAATAGTGCCTTTCGCCCACCATTACAGGATATAGCTTGGTGAACGTGGAAAGGCATAAGATGCATCTGATACAAGGTTTAATGCCGACCGTGAATGGTTGGCAAATAATGGGTGCCCAGATTTTAACAGAGAGATTAATCTTTCTTCCTTTTGGAATACATAATTACTTTTTTTTTTTTTTTTTTTTTTTTGCTGTTGTTCGTTGTTTGGTTTTGGGTAGGGGGGTGTTGTTCTGTTTTGTTGGTTAGTTAGCTTTCTTTTGATTTTTAAGAGAAGAGATGCCTGGGGCTTGAACTAACATGGAAAAGGTGAGCGAAACGCTAATCTTCTGGCATCCGCCTTTGCTTACACAGGCTCTTCTGCATCGCTGGGAACCCCTGAAGAGGCTAAAGAGAAACCGCCATGTGGGCGTAGCTTCAAAGGGCTGGGGTGGACAGTGCCCTGCATTTCTTTTCCCATCAGTGTCTAAATTTGTCTCCATTGTTTCTTTTTTTCTCTCTCATACTAAAATGGGACCTGCGCCCAGTGAGAGACAACAATATCTGGACAGAAAATTCTGTACATCTATACTACAGGGTCATCGACATTGTCTAAGCTCCATGTGCATCAGAGATTACACCCGGAGAAAACAAAAGAACTACGCAACAGAAATGGCCACAGCCAAGTAAACAAGAGAAACGTGACCTGTTCTAACAGACGTTTTCCTGCAGCAGTCCGAGGAGAAGACAAATAACTGTCTGCTCCCACCCCACCCCCATCATTAGCCTATTGCTTGGGAAAAGAGGATCCCGAGAGCTAGGTTTCCCTCAGGCTCAAACCACTCCTTGGGTGTAGGCTAAAGACTTTCAGAAGCTGCAGGAGCAGAAATTTAATAAACACGGTCTCATTGCACTAAAGGGGACCCCAGTGGCTTCCAAGTATTAGTGCAATTTACAGTAGCTGTTCTATTGTGACTGGGAGAAATCTGACTCCACACACAAGAGTACAATGTAGTCCCATATCTTTGATTTCAATGGAGCATTAGACTTACTAAAGAAATGTAACATAATTCAATGACCCACAGGATACATTTTTGCCGTTTAGTGTAACAAATAACATTTCATTCATTCATTCATTCAACAAACTTTTCTCTCTGCCAGGCTTTTAACTCCGAAATGGACTTAATTTCCAGTGTTGTATTTCTCAGCACCTTTGTAAAAATGAGCATTTATGACCTTGGGAATCCCATACCGAAAAAAGTGATACTCATAAAGTTAAAAAGAGTACACATTTATTTATTTCAGGAGCCCTGGTGGTGCAACAGTTTAGTGTTCAGCTGCTAAATGAAAGGTTGGTGGTTTGAACCCAACCAGCAGCTCTACAAGAGAAAAAAACCTGGCAATCTACTCCTATAAAGTTTACAGCCTGGAAAACCCTAGGAGGCAGTTCTGCTCTGTCAAAAGTGGTCACTAAGATTTGGAGTCAACTCAATGGCACCCAGCAACAACAAACATTTATTTATTTCAGGTATTTATAGCAAAAAACTATGTCGCTGTTGGGTGCCATCGAGCTGCTTCCATCTCAGAGCTACCCTACATACAACAGAACAAAATGGTGCCTGGTCCTACGCCATCCTCACAATGATTACTGTGTTTGAGCCCATTGATGCAGCCATTGTATCAACCCAGCTCCTTGAGGTCTTCTTCTTTTTCGCCAACCCTCTATTTTACCAAACACGATGCCCTTCACCAAGGACTGGTCCCTCCTGATAACATGTCCAAAGTAAGTGAGACAAAATCTGGCCATCCTAACTTCTAAGGAGCATTCAGGCTGCACTTCTCCCAAGAGAGATTTGTTCATTCTTCTGGTAATTCATGGTATAGTCAATATTCTTTGCCAACACCATAATTCAAAGCCATCGATTCTTCCTCAGTCTTCCTTATTCATTGTCCAGCTTTAGAATGCCTATAAGACAAATGAAGACAAGAGTCAGGGGCACCTTAGTTCTCAAAGTGACATCTTTGCTTTTGAACACTTTAAAGAGGTCTTTTGCAGTAGATTTGCCTAATGCAATACATGATTTGATTTCTTGACTGGCCACTTCCATAGACTTTGATTGTGGATCCAAGTAAAATTAAATCCTTGACAACTTCAACATTTTCTCTGCTTACCATGATGTTGTTTATCGGTCCAGTTGTGAGGATTTTTGTTTTCTTTATGCTCCACTAGAGAAAGATGTGGCAGTCTGCTTCTATAAAGATTACAACCTTGGAAACCCTATGGGGCAGTTCTACTCTGTTCTGTAGGGTCATTATGAGTTGGAATCAAGTTGACAACAATGGGGTTTTGTTTAACTATACTGTTTGTAAAAAAAAAAAAAAAAAAATCTTTGTTGATTACAATTTACAAAATACAAAAATCTACAGTCTTGTTTAAATGGTTCGAGTCTCTTCATACTTTTAAAACACTTTCAAGATACCAATATTAAATCATATCTGGAAATAAAAACAGAGATCACAGAACTGGGGTTGACTCAGACACATCAACTGAAACTACCAATTTCTGGCCACAGCACAGCTGCCAGCTCGTGCAAAGCCCTTCTCCTTTGCATGCTGACGCCATCGTTCCTGAAAGGGAGATACGCACAGCAAGCTTCTCCTAGACAGCTGACTGAAAATTGGTAAGCTAAAGACAAGGAAGATGTTTATACTCTTGCCTACAATGAAATTCATAAAAAATCTTACTGTTGTGTTTGCTGCTATTCAACTCCTTTCCCTTAACTTATTGTGCAATATAATTCACAGACTCTAATAATGAGGTCGACATCCAACGTATGGAGAATTGAAGGACGGAATGACCGTGTGTGCAGAAGCTCGTGATCAGCGAGAGAACAAAAGCTACCAAGATGTGCTTTTTTACAATATTAGTCCAACTCCTTTCAAAGCCCCATAATCAAATTTTCCAATCTTAGTATTATTAACTACCTTTTCCGGATGCCACAGAAGTAGGATACTTTGCAATCACAGCCCTGGGCCATTTTGCATGCAATCATGTGTCTGCAATAATATGATTTCTCTTTGATTTTTAAAGAGGTATGTTGAGCCTGTCATCAGGTATTTGGAAAGCAATTTGCAGCTGCTTGACTGTTGGTCTGTCCTTGAGATCCAGAGAGGTGTGCAAGCAAGCACGAGTCAATGAGGCCTAAAGTCGAGTGGACAACATGCTTCACAAATACAACGAAGTACATATCAGAGTCATTTTACATGGGTGTTGAAAGTTAAGAGATAATATCAGGAAACCAATTTTACTTGGTATCCTGAAATAAAAAAAAATGGATTAGGTGGAATTTGGATTTGGGGAAATTGTACATCAGTCCCTCAGGGAACTGATGGACTTATTTCTTTCCTCTATATCAACTTCATCCCAGCACAGAGTAAAACACAGACTTGAAAGTAAGAGGAAAAGAACAAATGAAACCGAAAAAAAACTTGGGAGAGAATCTACATCAATATTTACCCGATCTCAGGGCAGAGGAAAAACTTTCTTAGCCTAAAACCAATGAAAGAAATGATAAAAGAAAGATAATAATAATCTATACTTATCCAATGCTAACAATCTACTGTTGTTAGGTGTGGTCTAGTTGGTTCCAACTCATAGTGACCCTATGTTCAAACCAACAAAACACTGCTGGGTCTTGCACCATCCTCACAATTGTTGATATGTTTGAGCTTATTGTTGCAGCCACAGTGATAATTCATCCCCTTGAGAGTCTTCCTTTTTTCAATGACCCTCTGTTTACCAAGCATGTTGTCCTTCTCCAGGAACTGGTCCCTCCTGATAACATGTCTAAAAGTACCTGAGACAAAGTCTCACCATTGTCTCTTCTAAAGGACATTCTGGCTGTACTTCTTCCAAGACAAATTTATTCGTTCTTCTGGGTGTTCATGGGATGTTCAATATTCTCCACCAATACAATCATTCAAATGCATCAATTCTTCAGTCTTCCTTATTCATCGCCCAACTCTCACATGCATATGAACCCAGAACCCAGTGCCGTCAACATATGAGGCAATTGGAAGTACAATGGCTTGGGTCAGGCACACCTTAGTCCTAAAAGTGACATCTTTGCTTTTTAACACTTTAAAGAGGTCTTTTGCAAAATATTTCCCAATGCAATACATCATTTGATTTCTTGACTGTGGCTTCCAAGGGCATTGATTGTGGATTCATGTAAAATGAAATTCTTGATAATTTCAATCTTTTCACTGCTTATCATGATTTTGCTTATTGATCCCATTATGAGAATATTTGTTTTCTTTATGTTGAGGTGTAGTCCATCCCGAAGGCTGTAGTTTTTTTATCTTCATCAGTAATTGCTTCAAGTCTTTTTTGCTTTCAGCAAGCAAGGTTGTATCATCTGCGTATATTGCAGGTTGTCACTGAGTCTTCCTCCAATCCCGATGCCCTGTTCTTCTTCATATAGTCCAACTTCTTGGATTACTTGCCCAGCACAGTCAAGTGCTCTGGAATTCCCATTCTTTAAAAGGTTATCCATAATTTGTTGTGATACACATAGTCGAATTTGAATGCCTTTGCATAGCCAATAAAACACAGGTAAACATCTTTCTGGTATTTTCGGCCTTCATCTAAGATTCAGCTGACAACAGCAATGATATCCGTCATTCCACATCCTCTTCTCTTCCTGGATTGAATTTCAGGAAGTTCCCTGTTGATTTACTGCTGTAACCATTTTTTAACTATCTTCAGCAAAATTTTACTTGCATGTGAGATTCATGATATTGTTCTATAATTTCTGCATTCTGTTGGATAACCTTTCTTTGAAATGGGCACAAATATGGCTCTTTTCCAGTCAGTTGGCCAGGTAGGTTTCAGCAGAGCTCCCAGACTAGGAAGAAACACCTTGTGATCTGCTTCTGAAAATCAGTCAGTGAAAACCGTACGGATCACAGTGTCCTAGCTGCAGAACTGGGCAGAATTTCAACCAGTCGGGCTTGGGTCACCATCAGTCAGAGCTGACTTAATGGCAGCAAACCTACATTTAAACTTCATAAAAAGTGTAAACGTCTGTAAATTAAAACTGAACAGGTATGTTCACAACAAGACAGCAGGTTAATATCTGGAGAGTCTAGATTGGGGGTCCTCAACTCCAGCTACAGATCAGAACCACCTGGGAAGCTTAAAAAATTCCAACACTATTGCCCCACCCCTACTGAGCACCCCAGGCCAATTAGAACAGAATAACTGGGGGAGGGGTTTGCATTAGTCTATATATAAACACACCCCAGGTGGTTCTAATATACAGCCAACGTTCACAGAATGACTGAGATAGATCAGGGAAGTACACGCCAACATTTTATTTTTAACAAATAAATAATGGGCACTGATAAACCAATCACGGGAGGATTACAAATGGTTAATGACAAACACTAACTCATAAGGAGAAGCATACAATTTCACACAATGGGATAGCACTTAAAACCAAAAAAACCAAACCCACTGCTGTCAAGTTGATTCCAACCCATAGCAAACCCAGAGTGTTTCCAAGGCTGTAAATCTCTCAGAAGCAGACTGTCATATCTTTCTCCTATGGAGCCCCTGGTGGTTTTGAACTGCCAATCTTTCAGTTAGCTGTCAAGTGCTTTAACCACTGTGCCACCAGGGCTGGAATTGCACTTACCAAAAAAAAAACCAAACCCACTACCGTCAAGTCGATTCCAACTCAGCGACCCTATAGGACAGAGTAGAACTGCCCCATAGAGTTTCCAAGGAGCAGCTGGTGGATTCGAACTGCCGACCTTTTGGTTAGCAGCCATAGCACTTAACCACTACACCACCAGGGTCTCTCCACTTAGTACCTATCAATTTAGCAAAAGTTTTTTTTTTTTTTTAATTTGTTGATGATGATGTCCCGTACTAGCAAAGAAGATACGAAACAGGCATGTTAGGTATATAATCCGGTACAGTCTTCCTAGAAGTATTTAATGTAGATGTACTGAAACACTAAAATTGATAAAACTTCTCAGATCTATCTTAAGGGAATAGAGGTGAGCAAAAACATTCAGCTACAAGGATGTCTGTAATAATATTATTTATAGTAGTAAAAGAGCAAAAACATTCAGGTACAACGGTGTCTGTAATAATATTATTTATAGCAGTAAAAGAAAGGAAACAACATTAATTATCATACATCATGAGAGTCAAAAAATAAATTATTGGTACATTCGTACGGTGGAATACAGTACCATGAAGCCATTACAAAGCTCACATTCACAAACGGGATATACTCATGGTATAGTATTAAGTTAAAAAAAAGCTAACAAAATATGCACTATATAAGTTCCCAATTTTCTAAATATATGCTTAAAAGAGTGAAGGGAAACAAGCAAAACATTAATAATAGTTAACACTCAGTTTTTAATTTTTCTTATATCCCAAAACCTGCAATGAGCATGAAAGAGATTGTTCAAACAAGGTGGTTGACTACTCATCTGGGAAGGCAAAGAAATCATTCAGGCACTGATTAGATCATTCTGCTGAACAATTCTGAGGCCCTAACAAATTCTGAGATCCAAGAACGGTTACCTCAGCCATACATCTAAGGGTCTGACCTACAGAGCAGGTCCATTGAGGTGGTATTCACCATCCCGAGACCTTTGTGAAATATCTGTCTGTTGTGTTTTACTTTTGAATATTTGTACCTATTTACCGGTGTCATGTGAGTGCTAAAGATAAATAAACATGTGCAGATAGTTCTGAAGGTCTATAAGTAGAACCCATGCTATCAGATCACATTTCCCAACAATTTTTAAGTTATTTATGCAAGTTATAAATATTAACCAATTAGCCTATATGAGATAGCATTGCATCCTCCAACTGCTTATTAATCCCACTTGTATATGAAAATGTACGCATAGAAATGCTGAGATTTTGAGATGCTTCAAACATTTGTACACAGGTTGCCCCCTTTAAAAGACCTCCACGCTCATAGATCACGAACCTCACGACTTCTGCACGTTGAATGGTTGTTTGTCTTCCTTCCAACATACTTGAAGTGCATGTTTTCCAGAAACATCCAATTGCAAATAAGAAAAAGAAGAAAAGAATTTTTTTTCTGAGTTTAAGAGATATGCACTGGATTTTGAATCATATGGAAACACAGTATGGATACATACACACATACACCTGATTTTTGCTGAAATTCATTATTTAAAAAAATCTTTCTTCCAAGAGCTACGGTTTCTTGCCTGAACCTGTTCAGCCAGCACTACTACCCAATCAGCGTTAACTAGGAGGCACCAAACACATTTCAGTGGAAGGAGCCAGGTAAAATGACCTCCGAGGGAACAAAACTCTCCTGTCTTCAATGGGAAGTTACAGCAAAGGAGACCCAGGGCGAGAGTTAGACCACTTCCCTGTATTTTTTGGCGTTTCTTCCCACGTTAACAAGTGTCACAACAAGAGGCCGCTAACAGCCATCAAAATTAAGAGCCTAAAGGGTCACATAGGTGATCTTGTCCATTTTTATTAACACATCTGTGGCTTGACCTTTTTTTTCTCCCCTCAGAACCTGGAATCGTTTGTACAGCCAACTGTGAAGACGTGGAAAAAAAAAAAAAAAACCCATTGCTGTCAAGTCAATTCTGACTCATAGCAACCCCATAGGACAGAGTAGAACTGCCTCATAGAGTTTCCAAGGAGCACCTGGTGGGTTTGAACTGCTGACCTTTTGGTTAGCAACTGTAGCTCTTAACCATATAAAAAAAAAATATAGGAGGTCTTTAATTCACCTGACTGTACTGTGGCTCTCCTCTGCTCCCTTGCACTTCATTTTGTGTTCACAAAGCTGAAAGGATCAACCAGGCAGTGGGAAATGTCTTGGTGAGCAAGAAGTAAGAGGCCAGGGTGCCACCTCATTGCCATTTGTTTAAGAGAAGCAGAGCTGCCATTATCTCTTTTGGGTTGTGCTCTGCCTACTGTATAATAAATGAGCAAAAAGGAGGGCCAATCAATCTCCAGTGGAAAGTACGGGCAGTGGGTTGGAGAGATGTTTTCATACAATGAGGCACGATCCCACATAATGCTGTCCAGCTGTGGAATGCTGAGAACTACAGCAGTCGAATAAGTTGACAAATAGCAGCCTAACAGGCTGGCTCTTTTGTTAAAGATGTTACGCACACGGCTTGTAAGTGGTTTCTGGAGTAACAAAAACCCAAACCAATCTTGCTACATTAGTTGATGAGCTGTGCCGTTCAAACGGGTTTGTGTGAACATGCGTCAGAAGGTTAAATCTCTACCTAACACAGTAACCTACCATTTACTGAATTTTTCTATGTGCTCAGAAATTACGTATGCATTTGAAAAGATGCCAAAAAGACATAAAATCATATTCCTATGCTTTAGGAGCTCGCACCAACACTAAAAGGATAAGAATAAGGCTAAAGACAGTACCTACCTCTCAGGTATTTCTGCATCCACTATCACCTCATTTACTTCAGTCTCAAAGACAAAGAGTGTTTCTGGTTCCCCTGTTCAGGACCAACACCCCCCCCCCCACACTCTACACAGCACCCAAATTAATCAGAGCTTGCTTTCCTGTTGGCCTCTCTGTTTCTTGATACTCATCCTCTCCCTGTTAGATCTTCACATGGGTTCAAGTTGTTCCCTGTAAAAGGAAAATCCTCTCTCAACCCTACATCCCCCTCTAGTTACCCACCCTCTCTTTCTCTTGACTCAAGCAGCTCAGAAGACTCGTCAACAGCTGCCGGCCTCACCTTTTTCATTCTGTCTGAAATCCTAAGCGATGTGTCTTCTGTCCTCACCAATCCACTAAATGTTTTCCAGATAGACATTTGAGTTTGCACCCAGCATTGTACTTAGCATATTAGATGTCTCATCTCCTTAGTTAGGACCCTCATTATCTCTAGCCTCAAGATCACAATAGGTGCTTAACTGGTCCGCTTGGTTTTCAGTTTTGCACTCCTGCCATTCATTTGCCAGGCTGTTGCCAGTTAACTTTACCAAACGCCAATCCAACAATCAAAATCTTCCAGTGGTTTGCTATTACCCAAAAGGTAGAGTAATACATTGTTGGCGTACACTCATTTAGTAACTCGGCAGTGAGTGCTGCATTGCACCAGGTATTGTCTGGGAGCTGGAGCACAATAGTGTACACAGACATGATCCTGTCCCCAAGAAGCTTAGAGATCAGCTGAGGAGAAAAGCTGAAGTAAAGTGATGAATGGTACAATTTCAAGTTGTGATGAAGGTTATTAAGGACACAAGGTGCTAAGATGGAAATTAAAAGTATGGAGAGACATTTTAGATAAGGGGTAAGGAAACTTCTCTGTGAGAAGGTGGCATTAAAAGAAGACCTGAAGGATGAGTAGTAGAAATTCAGATAAAGACTAGGGGAACGCATGATCTAAGCACTTCTATGTCCCCAACTGGAACGGTACTTGCTATGATCAAGAAACAGCAAGAGAGGTAAGAGAGAAGGCTACTGAGGTAGTAGTTTTTGTTGTTGTTGTTAGGTACCATCAAGTTGATTCGGACTCATAACAGCCCTATGTACATTTGAAAGAAACACTGCTCAGTCCTGCACGTCCTCACAATCCTTGTTATGTTTGAGCCCATTGTGGCAACCACTGTGTCAATGCATCTCTTTGAGGGCCTTCCTCTTTTTCACGGATCCTCTAATTTACCAGGCAGGATGTCCTTCAAGGTCTGGTCTTCCTAATAACATGTCCAAAGTATGTGAGACAAAGTCTCACCATCCTTACTTCTAAGGAGCACTCTGGCTGTACTTCGTCTGAGACAGATGTGTTCGTTCTTCTGGCAGTCCACGGAATATTCGATATTCTTCTCCAATACCATAATTCAGAGGCATCAATTCTTCATTGGTCTTCCTTATGCATTGCCCAGCTTTCATATCCATATGAGGAGACTGAAAACACCACGAATTGGGTTAGGTGCACCCTAGTCCTCAAAGTGACATCTTTGCTTTTGAATCCTTTAAAGAGGTCTTTTGCAGCAGATTTCTCCAATGCAATATGTTGGTTCATCTCTTGACTGCTGCTTCCATGGGCGTTGATTGTGAGTCCAAGTAAAATGAAATCCTTGACAACGTCAATCTTTTCTCTGTTTATCATGGTGTTACTTATCGGTCGAGTTGTGAGGATTTTTGTTTTCTTTATGTTGAGGTGTAATCTGTACTGAAGGCTGTGGTCTTTGATCTTCATCAGTAAATGCTTCAAGTCCTCTTCATTTTCAGCATCTTTGTATCTCAGGTTGTTAACGAGTTTTCCTCCAATCCTGATGATGCATTCTACTTCGTATAGTCCAGCTTCTTGGATTATCTGCTCAGCATACAGATTTAATAAGAATGGTAAAAGGATACAACCCTGACACACAAATTTCCTGATTTCAAACCACATAATATAGGGTCCCTATGAGTTGGAATCAACTTGATGGTAGTGGGTTTTTTGTTTTGTTTTGTTTAATATCCCCTTGTTCTGTTTGAACAATTGCCTCTTGGTCTACGTGCAGGTTCCACACAAGCACAATTAAGTGCTTTGGAATTCCCACTCTTCAAAATGTTACCTGTAATTTGTTATGATCCACACAGTCAAAAAAACACACGTAAACATCTTTCCGGTATTTTCTGCCTTCAACCAAGATTCACCTGACATCAGCAATGATATCCCTCATTCCACATCCTCTTCTGAATCCGGCTGGAATTTCTGGCAGTTCCCTGTTGATGTACTGCTACAACTATGTTTTAATTACTTTCAGCAAAATTTTACTTGCATGGGATATTAATGATAATTGTTTTAAAATTTCCACATTGCATTGGATCACTTTTCTTTGGCACAAATACTGATCTCTTCCAGTCAGTTGGCCAGGCAGCTGTCTTCCAAGGTTCTTGGCATAGACGAGTGAACACTTCCAACGTTGCATCCATTTGCTGAAACATCTCAACTGGTATTCTTTCAATTCCTGGAGCTTTGTTTTTTGCCAATGCCTTCAATGCAGCTTGGAATTCTTTCAGTACCATCGGTTCTTGATCATATGTTACCTCCTGACATGGCTGAATGACGGCCAATTCTTTTTGGTACAGTGACTGTGTATTTCCGTGTATTTCCTCTTCTTTTGATGCTACCATAGAATCATTTTGCCCATAGAATCTTTTCATATTGCAACTCATGATGAGCATGTTTTCCCTTTTGGTTTTCTAACTCCAGATCTTTGCACATTTCATTATAATACTTTGTCTTCTCTACCCAACCTTTGAAATCTTCTGTTCAACTCTTTTACATCACACTTCTTCCGTTCCCTTTAGCTCATCCACTTTCAAGAACAAGTTTCAGTGTCTCTTCTGATATTCGTTTTGGTCTTTTCTTTCTTTCCTGTCTTTTTAATGACCTTTTGCTTTCTTCATGTATGATATCCTTGAGGTCATCCTGCAACTCATCTGTTCTTTTGTCATTAGTGTTCAATGCATCAAATCTACCGTATTTTTATGCAAATAATGCCTTCTACATTTATTTACATTTTTTTGCCAACTGCTCCAGCCCTCTGCAAGTTATATCCATAGGCAGCACTTACAGCCGATGTTGCTGTAAAAAAAAAAAATTAGCATGTTTATAAAAATACCTAGCAGAGAGAGGGAGTGACTGGCAAAGAAATGGAGAAAGCATGTGTTATTTGTATAAAAAATATGATATTCTTGAGACGGTCTTTAGATTCAGGTGGGATATACTCAAGGTTGTACTTTGGCTCTCGTGGACTTGTTTTAATTTTTTTCAGCTTCAACTTGAGCTTGCATATGAGCCATTGATGGTCTGTCCCACAGTTGTCCTGTGGCCTTGTTCTGATTGATGATATCGAGCTTCTCCATATTTTCTCTCCACAGATGTAGTTGATTTGATTCCTCTGTATTCTATCCAGTGAGGTCACATGTGTAGTCACCCCTTATGTTTTTGAAAAACAGGCATTTTCAGTGAATAGGTCATTGGTCTTACAAAATTCTACCATGTGATGTCTAATGTGGTTTCTATCACCAAGGCCATATTTTCCAACTACCGACCCTTCTTTGTTTCCAGCTTTCGTGTTCCAATTGCCGGTAATTATCAATGCATCTTGATTGCATATTTGAGCAATTTTAGACTGCAGTAGTTGGTAAAAATCTTCAGTTTCTTCATCTTTGGCATTAGCGGTTAGTGCATAAATTTGAATAGTCGTATTACCTGGTCTTCCTTGTAGACGTATGTCTTATCACTGACAGCGCTGTACTTCAAGATACCTCTTGAAATGTTCTTTTTGACAATGAATGCAGCACCATTCCTTTCCAATCTGTCATTCCCAGCATAGTAGACAATATGACTGTCTGATTCAAAATGGCCAATACCAGTCCACTTCAGCTCACTAATGCCTAGGCTATTGATGCTTATGCATTCCATTTCATTTTTGACAACTTCTAATTTTCTTAGACTCATATTTCATACATTCCACATTCTAATTATTAATGGGTGTTTGCAGCTGTTTTTTCTCATTTTGAGTCATGCCACATAAGTGAATGAAGGTCTTAAAAGCTTTACTCCATCCGTGTCATTAAGGTCGACTCTACTTTGAGGAGGTGGCTCTTTCCCCGTCGTATTTTGAGTGCTTATCTGAGAGGCTTATCTTACAGCACTATATCAGACAATGTTCCTCAGCTATCCATAAGGTTTTCACTGGCCAGTTTTTTTAGACGTAGATTGCCAGGTCCTTCTTCCTAGTCTCTCTTAGTCTGGAAGCTCCACTGAAACCTGTCCACCACGAGTGATCCTGCTGGTATCTGAAATCCTGGTGGCATAGCTTCCAGCATCACAGCAACACACAAGCCCCCAAAGTATGACAGACTGACAGACACGTGGTCGTAGGCAGGGATTGAATCATGACAGTCTCATAAGTCAGATAAAGGAATCTGGATATATTACAAATACAACAGAAAGCCTTTAAGGCTTATAAGCAGGAAAGAGATACAATCTAATTTTTGTTTTTAAAAGAGTGTTCTGGCTACATAATGACAAATGGTATGTAGAGAGGACAGGGACCTAGCTAAATTATTGTAACGGTCATTACAGTCCAGACAAATGACAATTGCCTGAAATATGGAGGTGGCAGGAAGACAGAAGGGAACAGATCTGGAGGTGGGGCTACAGGGATTGCTGAACAAATGGAAGGGACCGGAAGGAGAAGAGAGGCCCAAAGTTTCTTGCTGAAGCAACATAGTGAGTAGGAACGCCATTACTGAGAAAGAAAAGGCTGAGAAGGACAGGTTTGGGGAAAAATTAAGAGTTCAGCCTCAGATATATTACCTTTGGGCTGTCCGGTGTCTGGATATATTACAGATATTTAGAAATATGAGTCAGAGAAGAGACCTGGCTGAGTATATAAGTCATCTATGTATGAATTGGAAACCCTGGTGGTGTAGTGGTTAAGTGCTATAGCTGCTAACCAAAGGGTTGGCAGTTCACAACTGCCAGGCGCTCCTCCGAAACTCTACGGGGCAGTTCTACTCTGGTCTATAGGGTCACCATGAGTCGGAATTGACTCGACGGCATTGGGTGGGTGGTTGTATGAATTGTACTTTATGTTCACGAAAAAGGATGAAATCATATAGCAAAAGGGTGGCAAGGGAGGAAACAACAGCACAGGACAAAGAAACTCCAAATATTTGAGGTGCCATAGAGGAAGGGAAGCCTGAAAAAGACACAAAGAGAAGATGCCAAAGAGGGAGAGTGTGGTATTAGAGAATCCACATGAAGATAAAGTTTCAAGAAAGAGGGATGATCAAATATGTCAGTAAGGTAAGGGTTGAGAGGATTAACCATTCAAGATGGAAAGAGACTCGGTGACTAAAAGACGTCAGGAAACATATAACTAAATAAGAAGGGCAATGCATAGATAATTCAGAAAAGTAGAGCTACAGCTAGTAAGTGTACATGTGAAACAGGTCCTCACGAGTAATCAAAGAAGATTCAAGAAAAGCATTTCCACCTATAACTCAGTGAGTCCGTTTTCAAATTTATAATAACAAAATGTCGGCCAAAATGTAGGGAGATGGGTGTTTTACACACTGTTCTTGACATTATCAATCGATTTACCCCTTTAAAAGGAAAATAATTTGCCAAATCTATATTAAGAACTTTGACTCAATAATCGCACTTACGAGAATCAGCCTAAGAAACTAACCTGAAATACTTATACCCACTAAGTGGTTCATTCCAGCATCATTTACAATACTAAAAAATGAGAAAAAAAATTTAAATATCACCAAAGAGTGAAATTATCAAGTAAATTATATACCAGGCAAACTAGTAGTACTATAAAGTGTTTTTGATGTAATGGGCTGTAACTGATGCATAAAAACATATTTACGCTCTGACTACACCGTATATATAAATGGATCAGTGCTTAAGGAAACGAGACGAGAAAGAATTGCACCCAAATAATTAGGAGATTTATCAGAGATGCAGAATTAAGGATGTTTGTTCTCCCTATTTTCTATAGCAGCTGTCATATGGTTTTTATCACTTTTATAAGAAAAAAGATTTTATTAAATATTTTTCTCAATATTATTCCTTTTGGCCTCATGGATAACAGTTCTGTCATGAGTATCACTTTGAATAAGAAGGGAAGGTTTTAATATTCATGATCTTTGTATGGCCGTTGTGGGTATTATTTTTAAATGCATGCAAGACTCTATGCTGACTCATATTGCCTTTGAGGTCCAAACTCCTTGGTTTATCCCATTTATAATAGTACCTTTTGGAGTTGCTGTAAATGTATGGGAGCTGAACATGCTTGCCTAGCAGCTGACAATCTCTTGAAAGATTTGTAGTTCTGTTTTTGTCCACTTCTATTTTGTCTACTCACCAGTCTTCAGTGCAGCTGGCCGCGCTCCCTGAAACCCCCACCTCTCTAAAAACCAGGACCCCAGACTCCTCAGAACATGACAGTCCTCACTAAGCAAATATTATAAGAGCACAGGGGCCAAGAGGCTGTCAGACCCTACCTGAAACCAAACTCTAAGAACAAAGATTCAGGTATCAGACAAGTGGCTTCAGGTGACAGATGGATTTTTTTTTTTTTTTTCCTCCAGTTTTAATGAATGATATGGGCTTGGAAAACAGGGAGGGGCCTTTTTTTTTGGTCTCAAATAGAAAAGAATACACCACAAATTGTGTTGAACTTTATCTGAGAGACATTCCATCCAAACATTGTTAAAAAATACTATTTCAGAAAAATAAATATTTAAGGATGAATGAAAGTAAAAGAAAGTTAAAAGACCTTTAAATAATGACTAAAAAATGTCCAAATCAATCTTCCATTTTAACCGTGGAGAAAAAAGTTCTAATAATTTCAAATAAATTTATCCGTACTTATCTCGATGGAAATGAGGCACAGAGAGAACTCTAGAAGCAGTGCTTTCTATTTCATACATTGAATATTCAGGCCAGGGGAGAGAAACTGAGGCATACAAGAAGAGGGTGAGGCACAGTTTGAGGAACTCGGAGACAGTAGGAAGGAGATAATTCTATTCTTTCAAGTCTGATCTTTAAATAAAATAACAGGCTGCTTCTACATTGTCAGTAAGATGCAACACATTATTGAAAATCATTAGGTACAACTCTTTTCTAAGCACAAAACACTGTAATGCAATTTTAAAAGTATAATTTCTCCACGATGAAGACTGACTGGCTCAGTGAATAGAGCAGCTACAAAAAAAAAAAAAAAAAAAACCTGATTGAAGCTAAAAATGACATAAATCACACAGAACTGAAATTTGCAAATTCATTGTATGAAGTAATTAATCAAAGCACGGCTGAATTTTAGGAGTTGTGCCTTTGATCCGACAAGTACAAAAAATATACACAGTGTAGCTAGTGGCTATCAGGCTGCAACATTAGAACTTAAAATGCTAGTCACAAGTTTAATTCTTTTTCCCGTTGACAGTCCCAAATTAAAATAAATGGACCACATCGAGACAAATCTCGGATGCATGTAGTGCTTAAGAATATATCGTTCCTGATACAAGAATAGCTTGAAACCCATGACTAAGCTTGTTCCTTAGGTTTCCATTAAATGGTGAAGGGGTGGAGCGAGGGCTAAGGTGGGCAATGAAATAAAGTGAACAGTTAATACTAACTCACTAACTCACATGGATTGACTGGGGGAGGCGGGAGTTGAGCTTGTTGTGTGTTTTCTTTATGCACGTCGGTGGGAAGATTTTAAGAGAACAGCCAGCCAGTGGGGAAGTGGGAAAGACAAATGCCCTGTGGTCATGCAGTGGATTAGGTAAATTCCTTTCTGAGTGCAGATAAATAGTTTTATATTTAGCGACAACAATTGACTATATTACAAATTAATGAGGGATTGGAAAGTGTCTGCCCACACGTTTGCCATCCCCCTAAAAAAAAAGAAAATAGGCTACTCAAAACGTTAAGCAAAGATATGTCTGAGGACATCGAGCTGTAAAGTTCTAGATGTGGTGCCCTGGCCAGACCCACCCCAAGGAGTCCTTTTGAGGATTTCCCGTCAGGCTCCACAGCCCTGTCTTGAGCTCCTAGTCAGCATTCTCAGAATCCATCATGTAGAGAGTTCTCATGTCACCCAACCTTCTTGTTTTTAAGTTTCAGTTTCCTAGTATTTTTCCCCAGACTCATTGTATCTCATTAGAATGGCTCTGAAAAGAGCAGTTACCCATCACAATGATAAACAGGAAAAGCGCTGCCTTTTCAGAACCACAGGCTACTACCCTGTGGTATTTAGGCTTGCGAAGCAGAGATAAGAAAATGAATAAATACAGTAACGTACTTGTGACAATTTGACCATATAGCACCAAGTCCGTGAACAAGGTTCAACCAACATTTTAAACGTGTTGAACTTAAGGTACAATGTTCTTCCTGCTAATGGCACGTTTTCATAAGAAAACCGTGGAAGGAACCGTAAGGCAATCGTGCTGTTTACACATCAGAATTGAATGACACATCGAGAACTCGACAGTTCTTATCATTAGCTCCCTCTCCAATTCACCACAGAGGCTGCTTCAAAACTTTTCAACTCTCCTCGAAACTCTGCACCATCCTCTCAACAGATAACGTCTTCTGCTAATTCACTGAGAAATGGGTACAATGGGAAAGGGACACTCTCAACTTCTCACCACTAAACCAGCCAACTTAGGTGCAATGGCACCCATCCTTTGCTCTTTTGTCTGGTCTCTTTGTAAGACGGGTCTCTCTTCCTAGGGTCCCTCATCCTCCTAGCCTCCAGGCTCCCAGACTCCATCCCTTTTCATTAATTACTAAGCAATTATAAAATCTACTCTCCCTCCAACACAACCCTGTTAGCACTTATGGCACCTTTGTGCATCTTTGTGAAAAGATAAATCATAAGAAGGCGTCACTTCCTCTGGTCCAGGGCAGCGGTACCGAAGGCTGGATCTTCCTCCCCACGTGCCCTCCTCACCAGGCATCTCAATGTGATTCACAACTGTGGTCCTGCCTCTCCCCTGGCCCCACTATCATCAGCATCACTACCTGCCTTTTTGAAACTCCGATTTCTAATAAGTCCACTCCAGGCCAGTTACTTTTGAAAATATAAGTCATTCACCGCCCTGACAGGGAACACAACAGAGAACCCCTGAGGGAGCAGGAGAGCAGTGAGATGCAGATCCCAAATTCTCGTAAAAAGACCAGACTTAATGGTCTGACTGAGACTAAAAGTACCCTGGCGGTCATGGCCCCCAGACCTTCTGTTGGCCCAGGACAGGAACCATTCCCAAAGCCAACTCTTCAGACAGGTATTGGAATGGACAACGGGATAGAGAGGGATGCTGGTAAGGAGTGAGCTTCTTGGATCAGGTAGACACTTGAAACTATGTTGGCTTCTCCTGCCTGGAGGGAAGATGAGAGGGTAGAGGGGGTTAGAAGCTGGTGGAATGGACACGAAAAGAGAGAGTGGAGGGAGGGAGTAGGCTGCCTCATTAGGGGGAGAGCAATTGGGAGTATGCAGCAAGGTGTACATAAGTTTTTGTGTGAGAGACTGACTTGATTTGTAAACTTTCACTTAAAGCACAATAAAAATTTAAATATATATATATGTCATTCATACTAGGGGGGAGAGAGAGAGAAAGAAAGGCAGGGAAACCTAATATCAAAATATTCTTCCCTAGAAAATGCCTTTCAGTCACTGCCAAATTTTATGAAAGTATTATCCTACATCTTTCTCACCTTCCATTTAGTCCTCTGTCCACTGGAAGGGCTAAGGTGCACCTGACCTAACATGGTGCTTTCAATGGCCTTGTATGCATGTGAAAGCTGGACAATGAATAAGGAAGATCAAAGAAGAACTGATGCCTTTGAATTATGTTGTTGGCAAAGAATATTGAATATACCATGGACTGCCAGAAGAATGAACAAATCTGTCTTGGAAAAAGTACAGCCAGGAGGCTCCTTAGAATGGAGGATGGTGAGACTTTGTCTCACATATTTTGGACATGTTATCAGGAAGTACCAGTCCTGGAGAAGGACATCATGCTTGGTAAAGTAGAGGGTCAGCAAAAAAGAAGAAAGCCCTTAATGAGATGGACTGACACAGTGGCTGCAACAATGGGCTCAAGCATAGCAATGATTGTGAAGATGGCGCAGGACCGAGCACTGTTTCGTCCTATTGTACATGGGATGGCTGTGAGTCAGAGCGGACTCCATGGCACCTGACAACCACCACCACCACTGCAATCTGCTTTTCACCTAGCTTTCTCTGTTGAATTTATTTTGACAAAAATCACGGTTCTAACCTTTGGCACTATTGATGTTGCTGGTGACTTCCTCTTCTCAAGGTTTTCATGACATCCCCCTATTTCTAGTTTTCTTGCTGTCTCTCTGATTGCTCCTTCTCAGTGTCATTTGTAGCAACTCTTCTTCTGCCAACCGTTAAATGTTGAAACATTTCAAGTTTCTGTTCTAAAGCCTTTTCTTTTCATTCCACACACTCTCACGGGTTGGTCTCAAAGAACTGCAATAACTCTATCTCCACCAATGACTTTGTAAACTAAATCACCAAAACAAGGAGTTCCCAAACTTCGAACCGGTACAGCCAACTGCCCAAAGAACAGCTTCCCTTGAATATTCCAATTCAGCAAGTCTCAATATGAAACTTGTATCTCAGTGAATGAAATAACAAGGCCAGCACCTTGATTCTTTGCTATTCATTTCCCTCTCTTCCCCAACCAATCAACCAGTCTTACCTGTTCTCTTTCCTAATTGGCTCTCAAGTCTATCCACTATTCTGATTACCCCCATTATCTCTCTCTCTGGAATTATAAATGTCCTAACCGATTGATTAGCCCTGGTGGTGTAGTGGTTAAGAGGTACAGCTGCTAACAGAAAGGTCAGCAGTTTGAATCCACCAGCCACTCCTTGGAAACCCTATGGGGCAGTTCTACTCTGTCCTATAGGGTCACTGTGAGTCAGAATCAACTCAATGGCAACAGGGCTTTTTTTTTTTTTAACTGATTTCCCAACCTGTCTTCCCTGCTATCTTTCATTTCATTTCCCAGGATTATCCCTCAACTTCTCCTAGTTATTCAGGTATGTACTCTAAAACTCTTTAAAGTGACTTACAAGGCCCTGTATAATCTGACTCCTGTTTTCGCTGTCCTTATATCTCACCATTACCCTCTACATTAACTTCTTTTGGTTTCTAGAGCACATCTTGCTTCATACCATCCCACATAATGTTTCATCTGCCTAGGACATCAGCTTTCTGATTCCCCAAACACTGCGCTGGTCTGACCTACTCATGTTTCTCAGTTCAACACGGTCATCGTTTCCCCCAGAAAGCTTTTACTGACACCCCCAGTGTGACAGTTAATTTTATGTGTCAACTTGGCTAGCCTGTGATTCCCAGTTATTTGGCCAAACACTAGACTAGTTGCTGTTCCATAATGTAGCTCAATGTAGTATAATGTAATCACCTCCAATAATATAATCAACCAAGCAGTTGAAAGGGGAGTTTCCTAAGGGTGTGGTCTGCCTCCAGACTATAAATAGATTGTGTGGGGGAAGTAGCTGTCTCTTCATTCTGCACTCTTCCCAACACCTAATCTACAGATCTTAGGATATAAGCCTGCAGGTCTCTAGTTTTGGAAACCTTGGTGGTGTAGTGGTTAAGTGCTATGGCTGCTAACCAAGAGGTCGGCAGTTCGAATCTGCCAGGCACTCCTTGGAAACTCTATCGGGCGGTTCTACTCTTTCCTATAGGGTCGCTATGAGTCGGAATCGGCTCAACGGCAGTGGGTTTAGTGGGTTTGGTCTCTAGTTTGCCTCCTGACTGGGATTTTGGACTTGCCAGTCCCCACAATTGCATGAGTCAATCCCTTGAAGTTAATCAATCTTTCTCTTTCTACACACACACACACACACACACACACACACACCTCACTGGTTCTATTTCTCTAGAGAACTTTGACTAAGATACCCAGCATCACATCACCTCCAAGTCTAGGTTAAGTGCCTGTATAAAATAGAAATTTATTGGTTCACATAAATTATAAATTCAAGGAAGATTCTAGGTTCAGTTGTGCCAGACCTGGGGCTCTGTTTTTCCCCATCGTTCACTCATGCTTCTTCCCTCTGGCATGAATTCCATTTCTGTGGGAGCTTTCTTCAGGAGGCAGAATGTATAATGCTAATTCTCCAATCTCACAGCTCACTGTCCCATGAAATTCATAACAATGAGAGGAGGATGGAATATAGGGAGAACAAGGAACCAAATAAGAACATTATTGTAGTAGTCCAGGCAAGGGTCATTTAAGCCTAATAAATGCTAATAAAAAGTATTATACACAAGTCCCAGATCATCCTTGAAACCATCCCTTGTCATTCCAGCCTAAAAGGATCTTACCTTCTCCCAGTCATCAGAAACTTACTGAGTACATACCATGGGCCAGGTACCACACTTGGGACTGGGAATACAACTGTAGATAAGATACAATTTGTCTTCACAGAATCTAGTGGTGGCTACAGGTAGGTAAGCAGGTACAAGACAAAGTGTGGGTTGTTACAATGGAAGAAGCATCAGGTGACGTAGAGATTTCTGAGAAGAGCAGGATCTCCAGCTTTGTGGGCAGAGAGAAGGTTGGAAAGGCAAGGAAGAACCACAGCAAAAGGGCCATTTAAGCCCTTTGTAGAGGAGCCAGTTAAGAGTTCTAAGAGTGGAAGACAAGGTCGGTTGGTAGTCTGAGATCAAGAAACAGGTAATAGTAGCCTGGTTCTAGGTAAGGGCAGTCAGGAGAGAAATAGAAATGAGTGGAACAACGGTGAATGTGCCTAGAATGGTAAATGGAGAGGATTTTTTAAATTATTGATTAGATATGGATAAAGAAGGAGAGAAAAAGTCAAGAATTTTTCTTGAGCTTTGTGAGTTAGTCTTAAATTCACTGAGATCAGGAACAGGGCATAAAGAGCAGGTTCCCTGTAATCCTTAGACTTGTGTTGTTATTAGGTGCCATCAAGATGTTTCCAACTTGGAGCTACCTTATGTGCAACAGAACAAAACACCGCCCAGTCCTTCACCATTCTCACAAACACTGCTGTGCTGAACCCATTGTTGCAGCCATTGTTATCGATCCATCTCCTTGAAGATCTTTCTCTTTTTCGCTGGCCCTCTACTTTACCAAGCATGATGTCCTTCTTCAAGGTCTGGTGCCTCCAGATAACATGTTTAAAGTAAGTGAGACAGCCTCGCCATCGTTGCTTCCAAGGAGCACTCAGGCTGTACTTCTTCCAAGACTTCTTCTGGCAGTCCATAGTATAGTCAGTATTCTTTGCCAACATCATAATTCAAAGGCATCAATTCTTCTTCAGTCTTCCTCATTCATTGTCCAGCATTTGAATGCCTATGAGAGAATTGAAAACACCAGGGCTTGAGGCAGGGGCACTTTAGTCCTCAAAGTGACATCTTTGCCATTTAACACTTTAAAGCAGTCTTTTGCAGCCGATTTGCCCGATGAAATACATGGTTTGATTTCTTGACTGCTGCTTCCATGGGGCTTGATTGTGGATCCAAGTAAAATGAAAGCCTTGACAACATCCATCTTTTCTTCTTTTATCATGATGTTGCTTATTGGCCTAGTTGTGAGGATTTTTGTTTTCTTTATGTTGAGATGTAATCCATACTGAAGGCTGTGGTCTTTGACCTTCATCAGTAAGTGCTTCAAGTCCTCTTTGCTTTCAGCAAACAATGTTATGTCATCTTCATATTGCAGGTTGTTAATGAGTCTTCCTCCAATACTGATACCGTGTTCTTTTTCATATAGTCTAGCTTCTAAGATTATCTGCCCAGCATACAGATTGAATAAGTATGGTGAAAGGATACAGCCCTGATGCACACCTTCCATGATTTTAAACCATGCAGTATGCCCTTGTTCTGTTCAAATGACTCTCTTAGCCTATGTACACGTTCTACATGAGCACAATTAAGTGCTTTGGAATTTCCATTCTTCATAGTGTTATCCATAATTTGTTGTGATCCACACAGTCGAATGCCTTTGCACAGTCAATAAAACATAGGTAAACATCTTTCTGGTATTCTCTACT
Organism: Elephas maximus indicus; assembly: GCF_024166365.1. Classification (NCBI taxonomy): domain Eukaryota; kingdom Metazoa; phylum Chordata; class Mammalia; order Proboscidea; family Elephantidae; genus Elephas; species Elephas maximus. The sequence goes on along the minus strand of NC_064841.1, from coordinate 72,390,356 downwards.
TTCAGCCAAGATCCATCTGACATCAGCAATGATATCCCTTGTTCCATGTCCTCTTCTGAATCCAGCTTGAATTTCTGGTAGTTCCCTGTCGATGTACTCCTCCAACCATTTTTAATTATCTTCAGCAAAATTTTACCTGCATGGGATATTAATGAAATTGTTCGATAATTTCCGCATTCTGTTGGCTCACCTTTCCTTGGAATGGGCACAAATATGGATCTCTCCCAGTTGGTTGGCTAGGTAGCTGTCTTCCAAAGTTCTTGGCATAGATGATTGAGCACTTCCAGCTTCGCATCCACTTGTTGAAACATCTCAACTGGTATTTTGTCAATTCCTGTGGCCTTGTTTTTCGCCAATGCCTTCAATGTAACTTGGACTTCTTCCTTCATTACCATCAGTTCTTGATCACATGCTACTTCCTGAAATGGTTGAACAGTGGCCAATTCTTTTTGTACAGTGACTCTGTGGTATTCCTTCCATCTTCTTTTGATGCTTCCTGTGTTGTTCAATATTTTGCCCAAGGGATTCTTCAAAATTGCAACTCGAGTTTTGAACTTTTTCTTCAGTTTTTTCAGCCTGAGAAATGTTGAGCATGTTCTTCCCTTTTGGTTTGCTAACTCCAGGTCTTTGCACATTTCATTATAATACTTTACTTTGTCTTATCAAGTCATCCTTTGAAATCTTCTGCTCAGCTCTTTTACTTCATCATTTTTTCCATTCCCTTTAGCTACTCTACATTCGATGGTAAGTTTCAGAGTCTCTTCTGAAATCCATTTTGGTCTTTTCTTTCTTTCCATCTTTTTAACGACCTTTTGCTTTCTTCACGTGTGATGTCATCCCACAACTCATCTGGTCTTTCAGTTGTTGGTGTTCATTGTGTCAAATCTATTCTTGAGATGGTCTCTAAATTCAGATGGGATATATTCAAGGTTGTACTTAGGATCTCGTGGACTTGTTTTAATTTTCTCCAGCTTCAGCTTGAACTTGCATATGAGCAACTGATGGTCCTTAGAGTAGTAACAAAAATTCTGGCCTGCGATTATACAAGAATCATAAAAAAACAATAAAGTCATCAACCTTTTTTGGGCTAGAAGAATGATAAATCCTGACAGTGACAGTAATATCCATCTTATGATTTTACTAAGTAGAGGTCACAAGGTATCATAAAGGTTTTAGTTAGATCAAGGAAAAGAATTAGGGGAGCAAAAGCTACCAAAAAGCTATAGATATTTTACCTCTGGGACTGTAAAATACAGAAAGGGAAGCCATAGGTGTTGAACGGTAAGGCAGAGTTTTGTCTAGTACTTGAGGTTTTATTTTTTTTTGACTTACTCTCTAAACTATTTGATTCAACAATTTCGCTACTAAATTGGATGGCAGCAGCCCTTGATGTTGCCTTTAGATCTTTGAGGTGTTTTATTTATTGTAATTCTTATTTGCTCCAGAATAGTTTTCTTCCTATCCAGCATCCTTTTTTTTTAAAAAATTTAAGCTATGAATTTTGCAATTTTCACTGCCAGGCTAGCATGTTAATGAAGGAAGAGAAAAATTGAAACAGGCTTGATGATGACAATGATAAGTTATCAATATTATAATAACGCATTTCACTTGAATTATTTCTTTTAAAAAAAAGTCTCAGAATGGCTGAAAATCAAGATAAAAAAATCCTTCATAAGATGCCCAGAACACTGCCTGCATTTTAAGAAACTGAAAGAGAGCAGTGAAGTCAACATGAAGCTCAAGAAAGATACTTGTCCGCAAACTAAAAATAAAATTGAAATGGATCTGAAGAAGGAATAAATAAAAAGCATCATGTAAAGATAACTAAATTCTGTATCTTCCTAACCCAGCTGACTCAAGAGGTCTTCTCTTCAAAAGAAAAGCTACCTAAGAAGAAGTTTTTTGTGGCAGCTTTGCTATTTTCAGGCAGGCTCCCAGTTATATAGAAATAAAAAATGTATTTTGCAAGAAGTATAAGTTGGGAGAAAATATTTGGGATGGCATTGGTAATCTGACAACAGAGAATGAATGGGGACAAAAGGGAAGCGTTAAAACTCAACAACCGACTATTTGTCATGTCACATTATTGTGTCCATATGGAGCTATTAAAATAGAACAACATAGAAAAAATACATGAAGGTATAGCTCAAGTTCACTCTTCAATTATATGTTCTTGCATTATGTAAAAAGCTGTATTCAAATTGCCACTCGGTCTACTTTCGATTATCTGAATTGAGTATTTCTGGATCTAGTCGGAGCAACCATGTACTAAAAGTACGGAAAGCGTGCTTCAAGTAGCTGCTGTCCTGCAGCCCATCTCTGCCATCTGGTTGCACCCTGTGCAAATGTAAAAGGAGGAGCTTTATTTTCCACTAAGGTTTAAAGCAAAGCTTTGTGACATATTTGCTAAAAAGGGCAGCTTATCTGAGTGTGTGTCTGCTTGTGTATTTAGAATTAAATAAGGGGATAGAACAAAATACAGTATCTTCTAAGTATTGAATGACTGGTGTCTTTCTCAGGGGTCCTGGTGGCACAGTGGTTAAGAGCTCGGCTGCCAACCAAAAGGTCGGCAATTCAAATCCTCCAGCTGCTTCTTGGAAAGCCTATGGGGCAGCTCTATAGGACAATCCTATATGTCCCACAGGGTTACTATGAGTTGGAATTGACTTAACAGCAACGGGTTGTGTGTGTGTGTGTGTGTGTGTGTGTGTGTGTGTGTGTCTTTCTAAAGTATAACTAGAGCTTGGCTGGTAAAATGACAATAAACCCACCTTTCCTACACTATCATTGTGGACAAATAGTTTATGACGGCGTGATTTTAAAATCTTCTCTAATATATCAAAATAGTTCATTCAAAGAGAAAATTCCATGCAATTATGTGGGCAAGTAGAAGGTTGTCCTAACAACCACAAATAACCAATCTGATTTTTCTCCCTGAACTAGATTCTTCACCGAATCGATCAACCATCTTCGTGTTTACAGGAAGGCAGCCAAAGTCAGCTTTGTGGTTATTACAGTCTCATACAGGCCACATCCATTTCACAGTGTCCTATATAAGAACTTCAGAGACACTCCCAGAACAAATCAATACCAATATCTAACATAAATTTCAAAACATTTTCCTTTCTAATTTATTTCACACAATTTTTTCTCCCCCTCCCCACCCCCAAAACATTCTCCTCTTTCTTCCACATTTATTTTGGGAAGGTAAAAATATCTTTCAGAAACCTGGGAAGTAGTTAAATCCCAACACAGAGTTAGAAACTTCACATTAGACACAGAAAAGACTACGGGAATAAAAGAAATGCCTTTTAGAAAGTGGTTAGGAGGAGATCATCGATTTAAAGTACAGGTAAAAAATTCTTCTAGAAAAGGAGGAGCTACATGTAATGTCTGGAAGTCTTGGCACAGACGAAAGTTGGTGCCAAGTTGATTCCCACTCATGGTGCCCCCGTGTGTGTTAGAGCAGAGCTGTGCTCCACAGGGTTTCCAACAGCTGACTTTTCAGAAGTCAATTAACAAACAGGGCTTTCTCCCATGGTGCCTCCAACCTTTTGGTTAGCATCCGAGTGCATTAACCTTTTGCGCCACCCAGGGACTACAGAACCAAGGAAAGGAAGAGTCTGTCTTAGAGTTAAGATTTCCAGACCTTGAGAATAAAGTCCCCTGTATTCAGGCATCATATGGGGCAGGAGTCTAGAGCAGTGGTTGTGAAACTGTAAAGTGTGTAAGACTCACCTGGAGAGCTTGTTAACGTATAGATTCCCGGGCAATACTCCCAGGAATTCTGATTCGGTATGCCTAGTGCAGGGTCTGAGATCCTGCAGTTTTAGCAGATGGTTCTCAGCACTAAGTGTCCTGATTCAGTATGCCTAGTGCAGGGTCTCAGATCCTGCAGCTTTAGCAGATGGTTCTCAGCGCTAAGTGTCCTGATTCAGTATGCCTAGTGCAGGGTCTCAGATCCTGCAGTTTTAGCCGATGGTTCTCAGCGCTAAGTGTCCTGATTCAGTATGCCTAGTGCAGGGTCTCAGATCCTGCAGTTTTAGCCGATGGTTCTCAGCGCTAAGTGTCCTGATTCAGTATGCCTAGTGCAGGGTCTCAGATCCTGCAGTTTTAGCAGATGGTTCTCAGCACTAAGTGTCCTGCCCTGCAATCAGCTTCCCCAGATAAATGGGGTCTCGAAGGAGGAGACTTGATCTGTTCCTGTGCCCTGACTTCCTAGTGGTCTCCAAAGGACAAACCCACTGTTAATTTCAGATCCAGTCTTACTGCACACCAAGTGTCATTTTTCACGTAAGGTCTGCTTCCAGAAATAGCTTTCCATCTTCTTTTTGCTACATTTCATGATCTAGAGGGAAAAGCAGGTGATGCCTGCACAGTCGACCTCCTCTTGAACTCCAGTACTGTCAGTGACTAGTTTATGGGCTTGAGCAAGTCAAGTCATCTCTCCAAATCTCAGTTCCCTTGGGTATAAAAATACTCATGTTAATAATAAATAATACCTATACGAGGTCATTGTGGAGATCAGGGAGATAAAACGGAAACCGCTTTGAAGCTGTAAAGCACTCTAGAAATTCCAGGGTCTGTTGTTATGATTCCTGAAATTATTTTAATAAAGGAAGCAAGTTGGGTTTTTTTTTTTTTTTTGGAAGAAAGAGAGAGAAAGCTTAAATACATAGTTGCACTGAATATGAGTGAATTAGAACTAAAGTAAAATCATTTGAGAAATAAACAAGTATCATATCTGGTTATCTGAGTGTTTCCCGTTTGGATGGTAAAGAGAGGCAGAAGAAAGCGCGTAAGAGGGAAAGAAGGCAGTCTGATGAACATTTTGCTGACCTCCTGACTTTGCCTCAACGTTAGTCTTTAGCAGGAAAAGGACAAACCAAAGCAGGGTGCAGTGACGCAGGCAGGCAGTGGCACGTTTCACAATTTGTTGAGGAGTGGTGGAGATTTTTGTACGTTCTTTATTACAGGATGGCTGCTCATGATAACAGAAATGTGGCTCCAGGGGGTTCATTCTTAAAGATTGAGAAAAAAAGAAAGAAACGCTCTTCTTTGAAAACTATATGCTCATTCTAACAGGGGGCATGCCCACCTGAGACAAATATTGCCTTTTTTTTTATTTTAACAAGAATATCCACTCTCCTGCTACACGCAACCCCATAGAACTGGAAGTCACAGAAAACCATTTCTGTTCCCATCTCTGCCTCCTCTTATTCTATGATTTTTGTGTCTCCAGTGATTCGTTTATAATCTGGTTATTACGATATTTATCTCAGAAAGAGATTGGGAGCCTTAGCCAATGTTTTTAGAATATTTGGGAAGTCCCCACTGTAAGATTTAGAAGGAATGAAAATGACATTAATATATTACAGGCCATCAAAATGATGACTGAATTTCAAACGTTTCCATTACTCTTTTTCAACAACAACAAAAAGTTTTCATAGATGAACACTGGTAGACGTTTCCTTTTTTGAGAGATAATCTCTCTGTTACCGCAGTCGTTTGCAAAGCAAAATCTTTGCATCGACTTGGGTTAGCTTTTCGGATAGATAAAAGTTCTGTGAGAACGAGTTATCTGAGTGGCCGTTTTTCATCTCAGGAACACGTGAGGCTTACACAAACCAGGAAGGGAAACCGTGCACATCACATGTGTGGGGGGTTTTGCCAAGAGACTTGACCCGGGCGTCTTCCATCACAAGCCCAGCTCTTGGGATCAGTTTAACAGCTGGCTTTGAATTCATATGAGTCCTGACTGCTAAACTGGCAAATGCTTCCACATAAAGGTTACGCACCCACTGTAAACGCAGCGTCGCCTCAAAAAGATAGCCTGATTGGTTGCTAGGTGATGGCAGGATCCTCTCAGAGAAAAATCAGTCCTGACAAAAAAAATTTTTTTTTTTTTACATAAAGACCTTTTAAATATAAATACCTTTGACAGCAGCTATTATTAGCCACTGAGATCCTGCACATTTGAATAAATGGCAGAAAAATCATGGTATTATTCATATGCCATTATACACTAAAGCGTTAAAATAGAAGAGTGTGTATTTCCTTCTCTCTCTCTCTCTCTTTTTCTCTTTGTTATTACCAAAGAGAAAGGAGAACGCTTCTTTCTGTTTGTTTCTTTCTATTGAATTTCTCTGCTTCCCTCTTTAGATTCCCAGTATAACAGAAACCTCTCAAAACCAGAGACCAAAGATGTGGATTACTGCATTTTACTTCCAGACCCAAATGCCTATTTTTAAAAAAGGATCGTCGAAATGGCTAGACAGAGGGAAGCGTCGGCTAGGCTGAAAAGCGTGCAACCAACTTCCCCCAAATGGGTGGTTCAGAGAAAGCAGGTGGGAGGCTGTGCTCCTTGAAAGCGACCATCCGTCCAATTTCATTTCAATAATGTTTGAAATTTTCTTCCTACTGGGTTGACTGGAGGCACAGCTCTCCTATCCGTGGGTCCCTGTGCCCAGCTTTTGCTAAAAATGACCCTACCAAATAAAAAGTGAAACAAGTAATATTACCTGCTGTTTATAAATTGTGTAGCCGATAAATGCAGCAATAATCTTTGCTAATTTAGTGTGCCCCGCCTGGGCATTGAAGACCTGAGAACCGTACAGCTGAGACACACAAAGACATGCTGCCGTACGGGTGCCAGCAGCTGCGCCCCCCGTCCCCCCCAGCTTTGTCGCCCCCAAGCTGACAATAAAGAATCAGTGTGGAAACACACTTCGTTACCATGAGAATGGCCACCCCAAACTCCAAGTGTATTATTTTTGTTGTTATTGTTAATACTGTACAAAGTTTCTCAAGAAGTTTTCAGCAGAGGGCCTTAGACTGAGGCCGTGCTTCCTTACACAAATATTGACATGAACCCCTCGGTTTACTTAGCATTTTCCTGTGAACGTCTCAGTATGGTAATGTCTCTTCATCACTTTTCACACGTTTGTTCTGACTTTTGGCACCAGGAAGATCTTATTGTTCTTGTCAGTGTGGCTGATCCAATGACATTCTTCCCCTTTTAGTGACAGACATGGTATGCTTCCTTTCTTGAAGTTCTCATGAGAGTGTTTTGTACTATGGTCGGTATACACACAAACAAGGACTACGTATTTGGGGGTTCTCCTTTTTCTGGTTCTTTCAGCTTGCCTCCTTGTCAAAGCCGCCCCACCCAATGCCATTGCTACTTGTATAAAATGGTGAGATTCCAAATACAGAAAGCCCCTCAAAAGTCCAATAACTTGCTCTAAATTCATCACTGCTGAACTGTGTAAGAATCCCTTTGAGACTTAGCCAAGAGAGGTCACTTTGTGCTTTTTGATGAGCATCAAAGAAATCTAGAGGGGCTTACTTGAATATTGTTTTTTTTTTTTTTTTTTTTTTTTAAGGCATTCCAGATAACTCAAAAAATTTTAATGCAATTCCTCAATTACATAATTTGCTAGTCACATACCATCCTCTCTGCTTGTGGTGGTTGATGGGTTCAATTTCAAGGGTTGGTTAGTGTGCATTCTTTGCTAGAAAGGAATTCATTCATTGATTTCTACCTTGGAGTAAGAAATACAAATGCAAATAATAACAAAACTACCTAAATACAAAACCACAACTATACTGGGGTTTAATGGCTTGCATGTTACTGTGATGCTGGAAGCGATGACCCAGGGAAGTATTTCCAATACCATAAGGCTCACTCATGATGGACAGGTTTCAACAGAGCTTCCAGACAAAGAGAGGCTAGGAAGAAAGGCCTGGCAATCTACTTCCAGAGATTATCCAGGGAAAACCATGTGGATCACGACTGAACATTGTTAATTCACTTGCCTTGGATACGTCATCAAGAGTGTTCAGTCTCTGAAGGAGGACATCATGTTTGGTGACGTAGAGGGCAAGAGTGAAACAGACTTTCAGTGAGATGGACTGGCACAACGACCACAACGATGGCCTCAACTGCGCCGGTGATCCTGAGGATGAGGCAGGATCAGGCAACATTTCATTCCGTTCTACGTAAGGTCGCCATGAGCCAGAGTTGACCTGAGAGCAGCTCTCTATCTTAGTGGGTTATGAACACTATGCTGTCCAAGTCAGGAGGAGAGATATTTGACCCTCCCTGTCTTGTCGCTGGAGTCCTGGTGGCGAAGTGATTAAGCATTTGGCTGCTAACCAAAGGTCAGCAGTTCAAATCCACCAGCCACTCCTTGGAAACGGTACAGGGCAGTTCTACTCTGTCCTACAGGGTCCCCATGAGTTGGAATCGACTTGATGGCAACAGGTAGCACGTCGTGTTACTTCTCTCAATTCTCTCGCTTTTCCTGGTGGGCCCAGGCATTTCTGGACATGTTAGGTAGAGAAAACCATGGCCAAGAATCCCCACTGTAAGCTCTCATGTGCAAATGAGTCTTTAAAAAGAGTCTTTAGGGGGACCAAAAAGCTCTCTGCTGAATTCATCCTCACAGAGGGTACACAGGAGGAATTCTCCACTCCATGGCTTCCTCTCTTTTTTTCTCAAAAACTTCAGCTCTATTTTTGAAAGCTGATTTGATCAGGGAAAGTTCCCAGGTCGAAGGCCTAGACTATAAAGGATTCTGGGCATGCTGGTGGAGCCGGTCTTCTCAGGTCCAAAGGGCAGTGAACGTTTCAGTCCAGTCTCAGACTCACAGGGGTTCACATGGACTTGGGAGCCAACCAAAGCCACCGGTAGGTATTTCCAATACCAGAAGACTCACCCCTACACTAGGAGAGGCTAGGAGGAAAGTCCCAGCAATCTACTTCCGTGACTGGACTCAGGGACCAGCAAGGTTCCCAGGCTTAGGGAAGTGCGGTCTGGGGCTGCCTGGACAGGTTCAGATTGAAGGCATAGGTTAAAGAAGGATCAGGGAAAAGACTTGTAGGAAGTATTGACCAGAAGCAACATCAGTCCTAATCATGCCTGTACTGTCCTCCCCATCTAGTCCCACCCCAGGCCCACATACCTGAGACCCCCTTCTCCCTAAAGAAGATCCCTGTGTGGTGCAAACAATTTGTACTTGACTACTAATCTAAAGGTTGGCAGTTCAAACTCACCCAATGGTACCCTGGAAGAAAGTCCTGGCAATCAACTTCCATAAAGATTACAACCAAGAAAACCCTCTGGAGCAGTCTATGGGGTCTCCATAAGTTGGAATCGACTTGGCAGCAATAGTTTTTTTTCTTTTTATTTGTTTGTTTCTCACCAAAGGTGATCCAGAATGTACTGTCCTCCACTGTATAAAGAGTACCAAACCAAACAAAACAAACCTGTTGCCATCGAGTTGATTGTGACTTATAGTGACACTATAGGACAGAGAAGAGATGCCCCATAGGGTTTCCAAGGAGCAGCTGGTGTATTTGAGCTACCGACCTTTTGGTTAGCAGCCGAGCTCTTCACCACCGCGCCACCAGGGCTCAATAAAGTGTACAAGGCACAGTAAAACCACCCCTCCTTTTTGCTACATTCTTCTGCAAGCTACACTCCAGGTATGATTTATTTCTGGTTCATTTCCTGTGACTCAGTTACACAGGATGCAAAATTATGATAATAATGCTTGTCTCCAGAAAATGAAAAAGCGGTTTGGATTTCTCATAGCCAAGATGTTACAGAAACTCAAAGTATCATTACAGCTAAAATCCATGACTGAAGAAATTAAATTTCCTGGAATGTTTTATATCTCACAAGAATGTTTGTAGTCCTCCGTATTTACTGTGAAATGAGGTGGACGACAAGAAAGGAGATATTTAAAAGGAAGGAATGAGTTCAAGGGGAAAAATTTACAAATGGGAAAAGGGCAGCACTGCATTTTGTACTTTCTGGAGAAAAAGGATTCGGTAAACATTCAACAGGAAACCCTGTTTGATTTCTGCAAAGAAAATTTAACCAGCAACAGACTTATGTAGACTCTTCAAAGGAGAAGTTTCTATGCTTGTTTACCTTTTGATATGCAGCTGAAAGAGAACACTACGCCTCAGTTTAAAAGAAGCAACATCGTGAATAGTTTACCTAGTTCTGCAAAGAACTAAACACGTAACTGGATATATAGCAAATGAAAAGTTTTATCATAAAAAAGCTGGGGGAAAAAAAGATATACTGGATTTTTTTTTTAGAAGGGAGGTGACAGGTCTTGTTGGAGCTCTGGTGGTACAGTGGTTAAGAGCTATGGCTGCTAACCGAAAGATCAGCAGTTTGAATCCACCAGCCGATCCTTGGAAACTCTATGGGGCAGTTCTACTCTCTCCGACAGGGTCACTATGAGTCAGAATCAACTCCACGGCAATGTGTTTGGTTTTTGGTTTTTGACATGTCTTTAATAATTCCCTAAATTTAATTCTCTTTATTATTTCATAAACACATGAAAAACTTCGATTTAGGGTTTTGTGTTTCTGTTTTTAATACGCCAAACATATTTCGAGAACAAAACCTATTGGCAATTTCCATTTCCCTTTTTTGTTATGGAGTACCAACCTCTGGCCTTATGACACCGGAACAACGGGAGAATCAGCGTTTCTGGGTATCCCCTGCATTTATGGATACATACACACTGATTTTGAGGTGTTTCCTCTATATAGGTAGTAACTAGTATTGTCTCAGATCTCAGCCCAGGAAGTGCTGGCCCACCCCACCTTCATCAAAACCATTCAGCCTCCCCCCAGCGTAGCTGCTAGAACTGCTGTACCTTAGTCTGTTCCTTGTGCTTCCTGACAGACCAGGAGGTGATGGTGAAGTTGGGAGCAGAGCTGTTGGTGGGCATGGGAGCAGAGGGTAGGGTTTCCTCAAAATATATACTTTATATCCCCATCAGATCTGTTAACTGGCATAAAACCTCCTGTCTCTCAGGCCTGGGAATAACTCTTCCAGGGCCCTGTTCAATGGCCTCCAGTTCTTTGCCATTTCCAGTGGAGGCAACACTCCCTGTCCATCTGCCTTTGCTTTCTTTTCCTAGACCTGATCCAAGGGAAGTCCTGTTTGAGATCCCGGGGAGCAGACTCTGCACTCACCTCTCCAACCTGGGCTGGGGTGGGCTATGCCCCATAAACTGTAGAGCCATGAGGTCAAGCATCTTCACCTTCCCTGACCTCACAAACATCCCTCTCTGTTACCCTCCAAAGTACCTTCCTGTTCCTCAGACAGATGTCTCCCACCCGTGATCTCAGGACATGTCACTTCCCTTATCCCTTTGGGGAATCTCACTACATGTGACACGTATAGACAGATGGGGAGTTTTCTAATGGACGCTCAATGACTGGAATACACCTTGATGCATTGGCTCAGCTGCAATAAATCCTTCACCTATATAACCGTATTGGAACAAGACTCGCTCAGGATTTAGTTTTGGAGGGTAAATAGAATGGCAAAGAAAAGAGATGAAAACAACATATTTCAGCACCTTCAACCTGAAGTCATATTCAGTTAGCCACATTTTTAATTGCTTAGTTCTGAAATATTTTGAACTTGTAGAAAAGTACCAAACAATGTAACAAATATTGACCTATCATAGAGGTTAAGCCAATATTATTGCTTTTCAATATTGCTTTCAGATCTTTTATTTTTAAGAGAATAAATTAAACATTATAAATGAAAGCAATGATCTTATTTAGACTCGCCCATCTCCACCCAGAGGTAATTTCTAATCTGAAAGTCTTGTGTGTCATTCCCATACTTGTCTTTGTATAACATCTGTATAAGAATGCATATATTTACAATTTCTTCTGTATTTTAAAATCTACATAAATGGTCCCTTACTGCTTAGTTTATTTCATAGCTTGCTTTTCACACTCAAGTATGGTTTTTTTTTAGTTTTATCCATATTATTTTATGTAGCTCTAGCTCATTTTTTTTATTCTGAATATACTATCCTGTTATAGGATTAAAGTTTCTTTACACATTACACCAATAAAGGATGATTAAGTTGTTTTATTACTATATACAATGCTGCAATAATCCTCATTTAACACACCTTCTAACACATTTGTGTGAAAATTTCTCTAGAACAGACATCTAGAATGCAGTTACTAAAATTGCTTCAATCTTACTAGATATTGTAAGATATTAAAGAAGAGATATCGAGGTATTAAAGATCAGTCAAGAAATCAAACAACGCATTGATTTGAGCAAATCTACTGTAAAAGACCTCTTCAAAGTGTTAAAAAGCAGATGTCACTTTAAGGACTAAGGTGCACCTGACCCAAACCAGGGTGTTTTCAATCACCTCATATGCATGTGAACATTGGACAATGAATAAGGAAGACCAAAGAAGAATGGAAGCCTTTGAATTAGGGTGTTGGGGAAGAATATTGAATATATCATGGACTGCCAGAAGAATGAACAAATCTGACTTGGAAGAAGTACAGCCAGAATGCTCCTTAGAAGTGAGGACGGTGAAACTTCGTCTTACATACTTTAGACATGTTATCAGGAGGGACCAGTCCCTGGAGAGGGACATCATGCTTGGTAAAGTAGAGGTCCAGCAGAAAAGAGGAAGACCCTCAATGACACGGATTGATACAGTGGCTACAACAACAGGCTCAAGCATAACAACGACCATGAGAATGGCACAGGACCAGGGAGTGTTTCATTCTGTTGTACTCAGAGTCACTATGAGTCAGAACCAACTAACAACTACAACAACAAAGAGGAGGTGTTCTTGTTGTTAGTTGCTGTCAAGTCAGCTCCAACTCATGACAACCCTACGTATAACAGGATGAAATGTTGCCCAGGCCTGCGCCATCTTCCTGATGATTGATATGTTTGAATCCATCATTGTGGCCATTGTGTCAATCCATCTCACTGAGAGTTTACCATGTTTTCACGGGCCCTCCACTCTACCAACCATGAAGTCGTTCTCCAGTAATCCATCCGTCCTGATGATGCATCTAAAGTGAGCAATTCAAAGTCTCAGACAATATCCTGTGATCTACAGACTTTTCATTGGCTAATTTTTAGAAGCAGGCCTTGCTTCTAGTCTGTCTTCATCTGGAAGTTCCACCGAAACCTGTCTACCATGGGTGGCCCTGCTGGTATTTGAAATGCTGGCGGCATAGCTTCCAGCATTAGAGCTACACACAAGCCACCACAAAGACAACAAATGGGTGGTGGATACCAATTTATAATTCCAGCGAGGATGTATCCCTGTTTTCCCACATTCTCATGAAATAATATAAGTGTGAAATCATCGTTTTAATTCACATCTCCCTGAATGCCACTGTAGTTAAGCATCCCTCTGCTTATTGGCCCTTCATTATATGGCACTATTCATATCCTCTGCCATTTTTTCCTGTTGGGTAAACTTGCTGATTTATAAGAATTTTTTACACATTAAAAAAAAAACCACTGTCGTCGACTTGATTCCGACTTATAGTGAACCTATAGGACAGGGTAGAACTGCCCCCATAGAGTTTCCAAGGAGCTCCTGGTGGATTCAAACTGCTGACCTTTTGGTCAGCAGCTGTAGCTCTTAACCAGCATGCCACCAGGGTTTCCTTTTTACACATACTAGATACTAGTCTTGTTATATATGTTGAAAATGCCTTCTTCCAATCTGGTTATCCAATTAATATTAAAATTAAATAAAAAACAGGGCTTGACGTGGAGTTACAATATTAAGATATTAATATCAAGTAACATAAAAATGTCTAGAAATATCCCATCTTTGGATCAAAATTTTTTTTTTCAGGGCTGAATAAGACTACTTATGTTTACCTGAAATTCTATAATGTATACACTTCTGAATATTTTCAAAAGATGTAACAGTCCTTAATGTTCATGCCTTGGCATCCTATTACTGTTTATGAATATTGCTAAAATTGATTTCTACGATAAAAAGCAGGTTCTAAATCTACTAAGTCTGAGTTTGAAATATCATAGAATGCTAGTGGAGTATCTTCCAGTAACTACTGGCTCTTAGAAATCATTTGCTAAAACAAATCTTGTTTTCAATGGCTTAACTTTTTCTATGCCACCAGCACCACTGAGAGCTTCCCAAGAGATAAGTGTGTATCCATGTACGTATGTGTATATTTGTATATGTCCATGGAATATCTTTATTTTAATCTTACACTCCAATTGATAAACTTTGAGGAAACTGTATTTTTATGGCACCAGCGCAACATATGCATCATGGAAAAGTAATTTCGTTATGTCTTAATTCTTCACTCATTTCCACTAAAATAATACAGAACAGACTCAGAAAACTGATGCTGAGGACAGACTGAGTGAATCTGTGAGCCCGTGGCTGGAAGCCTACAATATTATTTTGAATTAACCTATTAACTCATTTCAGATAATTCTATCCAGATTTTAGTCTGTATTTATTCAACTGATTTATTGTCTGTTTTCCTTTCTCCCAAATGGGACTCATTATGCCTCTTTAAAGAAATGTTTCCCATGTTTTCTACCATTTTTATTTTTTCAGGGTGCTTTATATACTAATTATTGAGTTATTAATCATGTAGTCATGATTATGAAACTTAGATTTAATATAGGTCCATTTTGGTGGGTAAATTTGTGAGTATGTACACATATACATAGCAGCAAAATAGTCTTTTCAAAGAATGGTGATTAAATTTTGGAAGCACTGAATCCCTTTAAACTCTTCAATGAATTTGTGTAGGTTGCCCACATGAAATCTGACTTCCCCATATGACAGGAAATACTACAAACGGTCACAGACCTCTCAACAATCGACCTCTTCTTCTAGTTAATTTGCAGAAGAAGAACTAGTAGGTGATTTTTCCTTTTCAAAGCAACAAGAGCAACATGGCGAACTGACCCTGAGTTTTACTTTATTTTATTTTTATTGTGCGTTAGATGAAGGTTTACAGACCAGATTAGTTTCTCATTAAACAACTAATACACATATTGTTTTGTGACATTGGTTGCCAACCCCATGCATCTGTGTTTTAGACGTGGCAATCTGGAGTTGGAATCTTGCCTCTGTAACCTGGTAGGGATCTTAATAATCAAGCCACTGTTTGTTCACCCATCTGTTTAAAATAAGAATATCTATCTTGTGAGATTATTGTGTGAATAACTGTACTAGGTAAGAGCAACACAGAGTGACCACTAAGTATTGGTTTCATTCCTACTGCCACCATGTCCTTATCAGCAGAGTCCTCCCTTGGGTTTCTCATGTACCCCTGTAAGAAGTTGAATTGGCAAATGTTGTGTGATAGATGTATTTACAATGACAAAAAAAAAAAATAGCTGCAGAAGTTTCTTATGTACAATCAAAGACCTCATGGGATTTCATGGTTTCATGGGACATCGCAGTCAATTGGTCTAATACCGTGTTTAGTGCTTCTGTTCTACCTCCTAGTTTGCTGTGTAATGCCTGGGGTCTTAAAAGCTAGCAAGCAGCCATCCAAATCACAATAATTGGTTTCTATTCACCTGAAGCAACAGAGGAAGAAGGAGAGTCAGCAATCCAAAGAGAATATGGAATGTGTGGCTAATTGTCTCCATGAACAACTGCCTCCTTTGCCTTGAGACCGGAAGAACTGCATAGCGCCTGGCTACCACTACTGAACATTTTGATCAAAGATTTTATAGAAGAATCCTGGTAAAAATGGAGAAAATGCAGAACAGAATTTCAAATTTTCATGGAGTCTAGACTTTCTGGAGCCACGGAGGGTGGATAAACCCCTGAAACTATTGCCCTGAGATAATCTTTAAACATTAAACCAAAAAACATTCCCTGAAGTCATCTTAAAACTGAACAATATTTTAGGTTAGCTAGTGAAAAAGGTCTGCCTTGAGCATTATGCCCTTTTAAAGACTCTCTACAGGATCAAATTACAACAGCACTAAAAAGATTAGATAAGAACCTTAAGAGGTAGTGAGTTCATGTTAATGAGGGAGGAACAGCTCAGAAAAGGAAGGTGAGAATGATTGCACAACTCAGAGAATGTAATCACTGTCACTAAATTGTTCATGTAGAAACTGTTGAATTAGTATATTTTGCTGGGTATATTCTCAATAACACAACAAAATTAACAAAATTTAAAGAAAAAAAAAAGTAAGGAAACCCTTTATCAATTAGTCCTTACCAATCCTACTAGAGGCCAGGTATACTGACGAGCCCTCTGAACTCCACAGAGATGGGAAGAAGATATGTCTGCCATAAATCAGGGTTTTATGACATTCTCAGGTGAAGTTGAACATCTTCACAGACTCATATATGCCACTAAGTCCAAGAATTGTCTAAACACCGCTGGTAAGATTATCCTGATAAACTGTTAACACATGTCATGGGATCAGATCTTCTAATCAATAATGATATGTAACATTTCTGAAAAGCAAGATAATTTACAAAGGTTTTCATTTGCTTTAGCTCATGTAACTTTCACAGCCTCCATGTGTGGAGGTCAGATGGATCGCTATCCCTCTCTTTTCAATACGAAGAAACTGAGGCTCAAAGAGGCCAACACAAAGCAATGGGTGGAGACAGGATTTTAGGATCTTCATTCCACCTGGATTATCTGTTACATTGCTTTGAGCCATATGAAACTGCCATTTTTGTAGGTCAAATCAACACACTCATGTGGTTTTCTCTATACTATATTGTTTTAGAAACATTTCAGTAGCAAGTGGCAGGACCTAACACAAGAAATGAACTTAACAAAAAGAGGGAATTCAATTGTCAGAGTAAACGAGAATCCCGCAGCGCAGCCAGGATAAGACACAGACTGATCAGAGGCTCAAACATCAGGACCCCATTTCTCTCTCCTTATCAGTGCTTTTCCTTGTATTGACTTCATTCCTGGACAAATTGTCCCCAAGTGGTGCAAAATGGCTACTGAAAGCTTCAAATTTACTTGATTCCTACTGCCAGAAATTTCAGCAAATAGAGAGCTCTCTTTCTTTTCTCTTTGGCAGAAGTCCTAGTTTGAGTCTGAGCCCCTGCTCAGCTCTGTGAGCATGATGTCAGTGTATGATTTGGGGATATGTCATTGATAGCCCTACCATTGATACAGAAGTTTCCAAAATCAAAGAACAAAGGTGAAAAGGTGGTGCTCGGGCAATAATAACACCTGTCCACTACCTGTAACATACACCTATCTACAAAGAGTCTACCATTCTCCCCAATTAACTGCTGTTAGACTTCTTTAATGAGACAATAAAAGCAGAATAAAAAGAATAAAACAGAAAGAGTACTCAAAGACCAAATTAAAAACCAAACCAACAGATGGCAAATCTGGTTAACTGCACATAAGAAAGATCTGATGCATTTGTTAAAGATTAAGAAATGTATATCTTTGTCGTCAATAACATTTTTAGCTTTAAAATAAGAAAAATGTTCAAGTTTTATAGAAGGTTTCCAAATATCAGAATTCTGCTTTTCCATACAAATACAGTGCTTCTAGTTTGATTGGTGAGTTTCTTACCATGACTTTGGAAAGCTAAGTACTGTTGGTCTACCAGCCCAATGCCCATTGTGTTACTCCGATTTAGATGTGCATATCCCTTCCACTTTCATTGCTCCAAATTTCAGTTAGTTGGAAAACAGAATTAATTTCTGCTCAGAATGGATCAAGCTATTTATTTCTCCCCTACAAATTATACTGGCAAAAATAAATAAGAAGAGGTTTAACATGACCATCTTCAAGATGACTTCAATAACTAGTAAGGCTGAGAGAGCCTTGATAAAGAGTCTTTCTTGATATTTGCTTATCTCTACATCATGAGTATTATTTTCAATTTGCGTTTGCAGAAAACTTTTAAGTCCTTTTTTTTTTTTTTTTTTTTTGGAGCATTAATTTAAAAGAGATAATGACTGTTATTCTGCTTAACCAGGCACATCTGAGCTGTAATAAGCTGCACCCTACTGAAAAGGAGCCAAGTGGGCACCATTGAAAATCCTCTGACTTGTTGGGGAGCCCAGTCTGCCTTCAAAACATGTTAGGTATTACCCGTAAATATGATTATCTAATATCAGCACTGAAGTGAAGGTATCAGTGTCAACAAATACATTTAATACTTAATATGCTCAATTTCTTGGTTTATGCTCAGTTTCTTCATTTTTAAATAAAAATTTAAGTAGATGTTCTAATATTTTCCTCCCACACCCCAAGAAGCTATCGTAGCATTGCTTAGAGTACACACAATGCTGTGTGTGTACCACTGACGTGGGCACAAGACAAGGAGGGAATGTTGGGGCCAAAGCTCTGTGACGGCCTGTAGAAGACGATTATGTGTTACTGTTTAAGACAATATTGTGATGCAGTAGAAGAGCAAAGAAGATTTCAATGCCTGAAGATTCACTGTTCATTTTCAAACTCATAAATGACTCCTGTGATACACCAAGAAATCACAGCATTCAAAAATCACAGCCCTAATTTTTCAATGCCTTGTTGTTGCCGTTAGGTGCCCTTGAATCAGTTGATTCCTAGTGACCCTATGTACAACAGAATTAAAACTGCCCAGTACTGTGCCATCCTTACAATCACTGCCATGTTTGAGCCCATTGCTGCAGCCACCCATCTTGTTCACAGTCTTTCTCTTTTTTGCTGACCCTCTATTTTATCAAGCATGATGTCCCTCTCCAGGGACTGGTCCCTCTTGACAACATGTCCAAAGTATGTGGGATGTAGTCTTGCCATCCTTGCTTCTGAGGAGCATTCTGGTTGTACTTCTTCCAAAACAGATGTGTTTGTTCTTCTGGCAGTTCATGGTATATTCAATATTCTTTACTGGTCCCATAATTCAAAGACATCAATTCTTCTTGGGTCTTCTTTATTCATTGTCCAGCTTTCACACGAATGAGGTGATTGAAAATACCACAGCTCAGGTCGGGCACACTTTAGTCCTCAAAAGACATCGTTGCTTTTTAACACTTTAAAGAAGTCTTTTGTATCATATTTGATCAATGCAATGCCATTTGATTTCTTGACGGCTGCTTCCATGGAGGTTGATTGTGGATCCAAGTAAAATGAAATCCTTGACAGCGTCAATATTTATCATGATATTGCTTATTGGTCCAGTTGTGAGGATTTCTGTTTTCTTTATGTTGAGGTGCAATCCATACAGAAGGCTGCAGTCCTTGATCTTCATCAGTAAATGCTTCAAGTCCTCCTTGCTTTCAGCAAGCAGGGTTGTGTCATCTGTATATCGAAAGTTGTTAATGAGTCTTCCTCCAATCTGGACGCCATGTTCTTCTTCATGTAGTCCAGCTTCGCAGATTATTTGCTCAGCATACAGACTGAATAGCATACCTTAGCAGCTATCTTAAAAAAAATAATAATTTTAAAAGTATTTTAGCAGAATATGTTAATTGAATCTGCTGCTTACCCCAAAACCTAAGTCACTTCTTTGATCAAAATTCTTCATTTCAATGCCATGACACCTGATTTTGCTAAAAATACACCAAGAAAAAAAAATTCTACTTTTTTTCCATAAACCTTTCAAAGGATTGATATAAGGTCCAATGTTCCTTCTTTCTTTCTGTACCATATTATTACTAAGATGCTCTCTTCATTTGAACTGTATACTAACAAAATTTTGACAATTATCTATGTGTTTCATAGGGGATAAGTTGAAGAAATCTGTTAGTAAACAGAGAAATTTCCATTAATAAAGATACATTTCCCATATTCAAACATATATAAAGTAAATTGTGGTTTTTATTAGAGTTTTAACTATTAAATCAATTCTTATTTTTTTAAAAATGAACACATTTTAGGGCTATTCAAGACTGCTTTGATTCTTTTTTTAATGGCTCATGAAATCTCAAAACCATTTCAAAATATCTACCTCACCTCTCCACAGATGGAGCCCTGATGGTGCAGTGGTTAAGAGCTACGGCTGCTAACCAGAAGGTTGGCAGTTTGAATCCACCAGATGCTCCTTGGAAACCCTATGGGGCAGTTCTACTCTGTCCTATAGGGTTATTATGAGTCGGAAATGACTTGATGGCAACGGGTTTGGTTATTTTTGTTTTCTCTACAGATGGGTATAGCTCATTGCCTTATGGACAGTAGTAATTTTTTGAACTTCTATGCAATGTCCTTCAGAAATGGGATAGCCACAAAGTATCCCAGCTACTAACATTTCAGGACACTCTACTGAATCGTTACAAAAGGAATTCAAGGTTAAAAAAGAGTTATGAATGGCAGAGTTTGGTTTTCAGTTGATTGAAAATCACAGCAGTATTGAGCAATTAGGTTCATGATTATTTATTTAGCATTAGGCAAAAAAAAAAAAAAAAAGACACTACTTTGCCATGTTCTTGTTTTTCCTACCAAAAGACGCTATTTAAAAATAATATTTTAAACACCGAAGATTTTTAAGCATATTTGCAAGAACTATTTTCTTATTCCAACTATTCTTAATTTCAAGAAGAATTTGGTTTGGACATCTGCAACAATAGTGTTTGCTGTGCAAAAAGAACAAACGGAGAGTACAACTGACAGATGAAGCTCTGTTTCAGCGTTCAATTATAAGTGAGGAAACAGAGGAGAAGGAAAGAGAGGTAAAATTACAACACGATCATGTGTTCCAAAAGAAATCCATCATCCCACTTTTTCTGCAGGATATCAGTTGATAGCATCAAAAGATAAAAGTCTCATTTGCCAGTCACATCTCCTAAATAGGAAAACATTTTAGGTGCCAGGCAGAATCCAGTTTATAAATATTCAGATGTGCTTCAGATTATGTCCTCAGGAAATCCACATTACGTGTTCTTCTAAGGGAAATCTTAAAAGGAGTAATTATGGGAATGATATTACCCTGAGTCTTTCCAGACTTTTGTTCTTCACACAAGATTCTCCTGCAGATTATGTTCCCACCCTCGACTGGCTACTTAATGCTGGCCTTACTGTTTTCTTTTCTTGACATCTAAATTCCCTTAATTACAAAATGGCTTTCATTTGCTTTTCATGTCAAATTCAAATTTGAATAATCTTCCAGTGTTTCCTTACCTCGAACCAAATAGTAGAGACCTGTATAGTAAAAGGACTGGAAATCATACTATATGAAGAATAGTTGAAAAACTTTTAAATAGAAATGAAAAGACTTACGATGAACATTATGGTTTTCTTCAAATATTTGAAGGATTGTCGAGTGAAAGAGATAGTATATTTATCTCTACAATTACAAAAGGTGGTTTTGAGCCCAGCAGAAGGGAAAAGACTTTAGCAGTCACTGGAAAACCAAACCCATTGTTGTTGAGTCAATTCCAACTCATAGTGACCCTACAGGACAGAGTAGAACTGCCTCATAGGGTTTCCAAAGAGTGGCTGGTGGATTCAAACTGCCAACCTTTTGGTTAACAGCCATAGCTCTTAACCACTTCGCCACCAGGGCTCCCTAATAATCACAGTAGTCCAAAAATAGAATGGGCTGTCTTGTGAAGAATTCAACTAAGGCTGGTCATTTATCTGGTAGAAAAATAATACAGGGATATCTTAATTGGGAAAAAGTTAATTAACCTGAATAAGTGCTGAGGAATCTTTCAACTCCAAGAGTTTCTGGTTCTGTAGTTTTTTTTATCCCCCCAGTCCTTCATCATACTTATTACCCATTATATCCTTATCTGATAAATCAATGTATATAAAACTTTTTGTTCCTGTGTATTAATCTTCAAATGGTATCTGTTCCAGACTCTAAATACCCTTCAAACTACACAATCACAGGCAAATTTTTTAACGGCTCATGTCTTTAGTTTCCTCATCCATAAAACCGAGATAATAATATCTACCTCAAGGGGTTGTTGTGTGGAATAAATGAGATAATTTATGTAATGCATTTAGTACAACTCCTGGCACACAGCAATTACTAAACAATGTTTGCTGTTATTAGCCTTTATTATTGTACCCTAACTCCCAAATCACTGTCTCCATGAGGCATCCATCGACTAATCAGACCCAGATTTGTTCTACTCACTGAAACAATTTCTCTTCCTCTTAGGCATGCAGTCATTTCCAGCTGTTCTGAATTTGCTTAGAGGCTTTTAGATAGAGTAGTAGAATTGCAAGTAATCAGACAAGAATCATGCCTATAAAAAGCAAAGGTCTACTGAACTGTGTGTCACTCAGTCTGGAAGTCTTCTGAGACGGAAAACACCTGCGTGAAGCCAAGGGCACATTAGGCTGCAAGGGTAGCCCAATCTCTGGCCATGTTTATTCTAACAGTGGAATCATACGGTGGCATAAACACTTGTGAGTCCCTTCCTTACAAACCCAAATTAGGGGACATTCGACAAAATAATTGACCAGTACTCTCCAAAGGTATCAGGGAAACCCTCAATGAGATGGACTGGCACAAAAGCTGCAAGAGTGATCATGAAGATGGTGCAGGAGCTGGCAACATGTTGTTGTCATACATAAGGTCGCCATGAGTCAGAGCTGACTCAATGGCAACTAACAACAGGGAGACATTACTATACAAGGATTCCTGGATTGGATCCTAGAACAGAAAAAGGGCATTTCTTGATAAATTGGTGACATTTTAACAAGGTCTATAACTTAGTTAATAGTATTATTAACTTCCTCAGTTTCATAGTTTTACCGTGGTTATATAAGATGTTAAAGCCCTGATTGCACAGTGGGTAAGAGCTCAGCTGCTAACCAAAAGTTCAGCAGTTCAAAACCACCAGTGGCTCTGAGGGAAATAGACATGGCCGTCCACCTTCGTAGAGATTTACAGCCTTGGAAACCCTATGGGATCGCCATAAGTCAGAATTGACTTGGCAGCAGTGGGTTTGGTTTTCTCTGTGGGTTCCATTTTTAACTAGCATAAGGACTAAGCCCACTGCCATCGAGTCGATTCTGACTCATAGCAACCCTACAGGACAGAGAAGAACTGCCCCATAGAGTTTCCAAAGAGCGCCTGGTGGATTTGAACTCCTGACCTCTTTGGTTAGCAGCAATAGCCCTTAACCTCTACACCCCCAGGGTTTCACATAAGGACTATATACCAAAATAAAATAAAATAAAATAACCAAACTCATTGCCGTCGAGTCAATTCCAACCCATAGCAACCCTATAGGACAGAGCAGAACTGCCCCATAGAGTTTCCAAGGAGCGCCTGGTGGATTCAAACTGCCCACCTTTTGGTTGGCAGCCGTAGCACTTAACCACTATGCCACCAGGATTTCCAAGGTCTTTGTAGTACTATTAAAAAGGCTGAGTACACTGACTTGATTTGCCTTGATTTTTACATTTTTTTAAAAACTGCTGTTCATCTGGACTTTATTACCATAGAATCACATTTCGCGAATATTAAAACCAGCAGCTTAAGACACTGACAATAATAAAGTAGTTGTAGTTTGTTTTATATTACGGTTAAAAATGTCATCCTAGAGCTTTAGCTCTAACATTCTAAAAAAAGAGAGAGAGAGCAATTTACTGTAATTTATTAAAATTTGAAGTACAGTTGTTGTATGTTTTAGGTTTTTCCTCCTTAAATAAATATGACTAAAATAATAATTTATCATTTTAAATAGCAAGCCTTTCATGTCGAGTGTTGAACACATTTAGTGATTTATAATGAAAATTATTAACTCTGGGTATTATAGTATCTGAATAAGAGATGTATAAAAATTATAAACAAAACACTCAAGAAATATTTTTAATATTTCTTTGCAATTTGGAATTTTTCCCTATTTGCCCCATCACCTGACTCATTCTGAAAAATAATTTTAAAAAAACTTATTACAAAGACATTAAAGGAGTTACACAGGTGTTAACTCAGTTAACATTTTATTTTCTCTCCATCTGGGTAAAAAGAAAATGTAGATATAGTCAAATGGTGGCATAATTTCTTGTAATATTTTTATTATTTTAATGGTTTACTACAACTGTCCAACTTTTCACCTGATCTGAGGCAAGACTCTACAGGACACAGATCATATAAGAAAGGAAATCATCAAAGGACATGTAACACTGAAAAATTAAGAAGTTAGAAGTGAAAGAACAACAAGTTGGGGGAGTCAAGAGCAAAATGGGACAAGAAAAAAGTGAAAGGCTGAAGCAAATAGATGCAGACTTGATAGCGTGAGTCACTCTCAGGTTGAGTCTTGCAGATCTTTGTCATAATGGGATCCATTTTCCTGACAAAAGAAGATATTTCACCCCTTCGCTTCCTCTACTCTGTCTATAAAATGTAAAAGAAATAAAACCAAAAATTGTTCTGTATTTAGCTCCTCATATCGTTGAACTAACCCTGTGACCTCTTTATTTCAAAACAGCTTTTGTCTGTGAAACCTGGCTGTCTTCTGTATGCCAGTATTTTAAAGTTATTTGGGGAGGCAATCATATCTCTAGACTGTTTTTCACTTCAAGAAAATGCCAACGCAGCTTGACCAACGTTGGAGAGCCTGAAATCTAGGAAAGAATGGGGTGAGGGTCCAGATATTCTTTGAGTCTTCTCTGAAGCAATACATAAACCCGTTGCCCTCAAGTCAGTTACGACTCATAGCGACTCTGGAGGACAGGGTAGAACTGCCCCACAGGTTTTTCAAGGCTGTAAATGTGTACAAAAGCAGACTCCATCTTTCTCCCAGCAAGCAATGAACAAAGGGAACAAACAGTCTCTGTTGAGGACAAGTGGACAGCACTCTCTCACACATGACCAAGAGCTATTGTCTCCTTGCTCACACGCAGAGCAAATCATCCGAGCAAGGCCAGCAGTCACGCTTTGCTGGACGTAGGCAAAATGAGAGAATCCACCACCTCTCCCACCCTTTTCTCCTATTTACCTCGCTGGGGACTTTCAGTGTAAATTACAGTGTGTGGGGAAGATAGAAACAAAATTTCAGAATAAACTCAACTGAAATGTTGGTTGTGAAAGTCTTTGTCCCAGCAGTATTTTTTCAAGTCTGATCAAGTAATATGGCGCAGTGGTTAAGAACTTGGCTGCTACCCAAAAGCTCAGCAGTTCGAATCCAGCAGTTGCTTCTTAGAAATCCTAAGGGGCAGTTCTACTCTGTCCTATAGGTTCGCTATGAGTCAGAATCAACTCACTGGCAACAGGTTTGCTTGCTTGTTTGGTTTAATCAAGTAATGAGTGCCTAAATTTAAAGGATTTGGCCATTTTCATGTAAGATCATTTCATCCTGGTGACCAAACAGGTTGACACAAAGGCAAAAAAGAAGTTAAGCAGGGCTTACTGACCCAGCTAGGGTCAAGAAGGCAGAATAGCTAGAGCACAAAGTCATAATCCAATTCAGAAAGAAAGACAAACTGGCACAGTCTGAAGTAGACTACCAGAAAATGTGGTCTCAGAAACCATGGCTGTTATCGACCACTTCATTCAACAAGTCTCAGTACAAATACTGTGTAAGAAACCATGTGTCCCGTATGAGGGAAATGACTACTAAGAAAAATAATATGGTGGGGTGGGGGGCAGAGTGCCATTAAAAAGTTTCCAATGAAAAATTTTTTAAAATGCATTAGTAAAAATACAAAGCTCTGTATTTCTGGAGATTTGTAAGAACTGTAAGGGTCTTTAAGGATATACTAAGCAAAATCAGGCAGACCAAGTAAGGTAGCTGAACACACAAATCTAAGAAAATACATAGCCACAATTTATATGTGTTATGTTTTATTCCTTCGGAATGTTGCAATTCATCACTTCGACTTTGGTCATCAAGAGACTGGGAAGGAAGAAAAAAATGGAATCCAATTGAAACATACACAGTTTAACCCCAATCAATTAAGCCTTCCTTCTGCTCCTCTTTCTTCCTTCTTCCTTGTTCTTTACAGCTGACTCTTGACCTCCCGCCAATGGTCCCTTATGTCTCCCCAAAGGTGCTCACCTCTCTGAGTGGTTTATCACCTGCATCATCAAATGATGTTGCCACAAAAAATGAAGAGTCGCACACGTTACCTGAGAGTTTTTTCCAAGTATACAAATGATCTGAATAATTCTCTTTTTTCTTTAATATTTGTGTTGGTAGTTTTGGGATTTTTGTTTGTTTGTTTTCCGAATTATAGAAAAAATCTGCCTCTTTATGCTTATTAGAGTCGGTTCAACTATTTTGCAAACATTTAGGGGAGTTAATCACAGAAACACTTTTTTTCTTTACTTGTTAGGCAGTTATTAGTATAAAACTAGACAATATAATAATTGCTTGCTTTACACTAAAGCATTAAACTGTACAGGAAGGAAGGACGGACAAACGGAAGGAAGGAAAGAAGGGAGGGAGGGAGGAAGGAAGGGAGGAAGAGAGGGAGGGAGGAAGAGAGGGAAGAAGGGAGGGAGAGAGGAAGGAAGGAAAGAAAGAAAGAAGGGAAAGGGGGAAGACGGGAAGGAGGGAAGGAATGAAGAAAAAGAGGGAGGGGATAGAAAGAAGGGAGGGGAAGGAGCGAAGGAAGAAAGGAAGAAGGGAGGAGGGAAGGAAGGGAGATGAAGGGAGAAGATACTTCATCAGACTTTGGGTTTTTTGGGTAGTACAGTACCTCTTGTACACTTTGCTTAAGAAATTACTCTTTCTAGAATAGCTCCTCACTCTCTACAAAAAAGCAAAACCCAAACCCACTGCTGTTGAGTAGATTCCGACTCATAGTGACTCTATAGGACAGAGTAGAACTGCCCCATAGGGTTTCCAAGGAGTGGCTGATGGATTCAAATTGCCAACCTTTTGGTTAGCAGCCATAGCTTTTAACCACTAAGCCACCACAGTCTCCCCTTAGTCCCTAGACCCAGGAAATTATTCCACAGGCAGCGGACCCAGAGCCACCCTCCCTGATCCTCCTCCAGTGCTCCAGCTGTCAGCCTGTCCTTTCCCCTGAATACCCTTCTCGTTGAATTTCAGGAGGTTTCGGCCGATGGTAAAATGAAATTACAAGTATTAAACCTTGATCTCTCCTGAATATAACTCATTTCAAACACTTTTGCCCCGAATCCTTAAAGCCCAAACAGCATACTTTTTAAAATCCTTTATTGATAACCCTTTTAATTATTATTCCCAGTATAAGAGAAAAATCAACCGAGATCAAGCTTTCTCTCACCTTGTCTCTGTTTTTCCTTTTGTTCAACAAGAATCTGGTGGCCTTTTCCTCACATTAGTCCATTGTGCAGGTTCACCGTGAGGCCATATTCCCATCCGTATGTGATACAATGTGTCCTTGTCCCCAGGCTACCTACATCAGCCTACTCTGGGGGGAAAAAAGAGCTTTGCCACACACAAAAAAATAAATCTGTTCCCTGATTGCCCACTTGAATCACTTGGTTAAGTATAGCGCAGTGAGCGACAATACATTTTTTTATTCTCACTAGGGACAGAACGGTGTTTAATTAGGCATTGAAAAGCGACTGTTAACTTATACAGACCTCATCACAAACGGTTTTTCAACCAGCTCGGTGATCTGAAACACCAATTAGTTTCAATTCACACTTATTATCTGTCCCTCATTAAAGCTTTAGTTCAGATTCTAAATTTCTGCCTATTCAGTAAAGTGTTGATGTTTTACTTTGGATAAGAAAAAAAAAAATTTTTTTTTTTTTGTTCTTTTGAAAAGGCATGCTGAAAAATATCTTCCTAGCATTTTTTTTTTTTTTTTAATTATACAAGCATGCAGCACTTTTCTCCTGAAAATGTCCTTTGTCAAAACTGATGTTCTTAAGTCCTACTGATTCCATCAGGGGCTCCGATGATTTCTCTCCTGATGCTGCTGGTTCCGCAGGCTAAAGCAGCTGCGTCTGTCACAGCCCTAGGAGAGTCCAAAGCCATGCCACCCTGGTTCTCTCCCTTTGTGATGCATGACCACTCTGAATACCTTTCTCTCAAATGGATGCCACATCTGGACAGCTAGTCTTTCTGCAAGGGCTCCCGGCCTCACAAGTAGATGTCCCCTGCTCACTCTCAAAGCCAGCCTTAGGGCGACCGCTGCTCTTAGCTGTCAATTTCGACTCACCATGACCCCATGTGATATAGTAGAACTGACCCACAGGATTTTCTAACACAACCTCTATGGAAGAGCCCTGGTGGTGCAGTGGTTAAGAGCTCAGGCTGCTAACAATAAGGTTGGCAGTTTGAATCCACCAGCTGCTCCTTGGAAACCCTATGGGATAGATTCTACTCCACCCTTTAGGGTTGCTCGGAGTAGGAATTGACTTGACAGCAACCAGTTTTTTTGTTTCTGTTTTTGTTTTTTTCCTTATCTCTACGGAAGCAGATTTCCCAGGCTTTTCTCCCATGGAGCTGCTGGTTAGGTTCAAACCGTCAACCTTTCTGTGAGCAGCCGAACGCCTAACTGTTATGCCACCAGGGCTCCTTAGACGCTTCCTTGTCCTTTAGTGCTCACTACTTCAATCAGACCACTCGTGCTAGTTGTCAGTGATTCTAAGAAGCAGGGATTAAAGGGAAAGTGTTTTGTTTTTTGGTTTCCTTTAAAAAATAAATTTGACATTTTTTTGGAGGAAAGTCCTCTGTTTAAGTAAAAAGGTTCCAGGCTGAATCAAATAGTCATGAACATAATAATCACATATTAGCTGGGTTGAGGGCTAGTATCTACCACTAAAGGCAAATCCCATTAATATTTCGTTTTGTGCAAGGTATCTGATGGTTAAAATCAATGCTAGTTGTATTAGACAAAAAGATGGAAGTAAACAAGGTGCCCATCAATGGATGAACGGATAAATAAATTATGGTAAATTCACACAATGGAATACTACGCATCGACAAAGAGCAATGACGAATCCATGAAACATTTCATAAAATGGGGAAATCTGAAAGGCAGTACTCTGAATGAAGTAAGTCAGCTGCAAAAGGACAAATATTGTATGAGCTCACTACTACAAGAACTCGAGAAATAGTTTAAACACAGAAGAAAATACTCTTTGATGGTTCCAAGAGGGGGGAGGGAGGGAGGAAGAGGGGTACTCACTAATTACATAGTAGACAAGAACAATTTAGGTGAAGGGAAAGACAACACACAACACAGGAAAGGTCAGAACAACTGGACTAAACCAAAAGCAAAGAAGTTTCCTGAATAAACCGAATGCTTTGAAGTCTAGAGTAGCAGGGACAGGGTCTGGGGACCTTGGTTTCAGGGGACATCTAGGTCAATTGGCATAATAAAAACTATTAAGAAAACATTCTGCATTCCACTTTGGTGAGTGGCATCTGGGGTCTTAAACACTAGCAAGCAGCCATCTAAGATGCGTCAATTGGTCTCAACCCACCTGGAGAAAAGGAGAATGATGAACACCAAAGACACAAGGTAATTATGACCCCAAGAGACAGAAAGGGCCACATAAATGAGACTACATCAGCCTGAGATCAGAAGAACTAGATGGTTCCCAGCTACAACCTATGACTGCCCTAACAGGGAACACAACAGAGAATCCCTGATGGAGCAGGAGAGTAGTGGGATGCAGACCTCAAATTCTCATAAAAAGACCAGACTTAATGGTCTGACTGAGGCTAGAAGGACTCCAGAGGTCATGGTTCCCAGACCTTCTGTTAGCCCAAGGCTGGAACCATTCTGAAAGCCAACTCTTCAGACAGGGATTGGACTGGGCTATAAGATAGAAAATAATACTGATGAGGAGTGAGCTTCTTGACTCAAGTAGACACATGAGACTATGTGGGCAGCTCCTGTATGGAGGGGAAATGAGAGGGCAAAGGGGGACAGAAGCTGGCTGAATGGACACCGGGAACACAGGGTGGAGAGAGGGAGTGTGCTGTCTCATGGGGGGGAGAGCAACTAGGAGCACATAGCCAAGGTGTATATAAATTTTTGTATGAGAGACTGACATGATTTTTAAACTTTCACTTAAAGCATAATAAAAAAAAATGCTTGTTGTATTAGAGTTTAGAGTGCCTGCCTCTATGTGGTAGGAGCCCTAGTGGTACAGTGGTTAAGAGCTTGTCTGCTAACCAAAATGTCATCAGTTCAAATCCAGCAGCCACTCCTTGGAAACCCTACGGGACGGTTCTACTTTGTCTTATAGGGTCACTAGGCATCAGAATCGACCCATCAGCGATGGGTTTGGTTTTGGTTTTGATTTTTTTGGTTGCCTCCATGTGGTAGAGTCCCTGGGTGGCACAAAGAGTTAACATTTGCACTCCGAGGTACCTCAGAAGAAAGACCTGGTGATCTACATCTGAGAAATCAGCCACTGAAAACCACGTGGAGTACAGTTTTTCTCTGACACATAGGATCACCATGAGTCAGAGTCAATTCGACGAGAACTGGTGCTGGTAGGTTTGGGTGGTGCTGGTAGTGGTGGCTCCTATGTGGTAGGCAGCTTCTGAAATTCTCTGCCTTCTGGTATCCATGCCCTTATGTAATCCCCTCCCCTTCAGTGCTGGCTGGACCTAGTGATTTTCTTTGACCAAAGAGAGTATATGCATGGAGAAGAGATGGGATGCGTCTTAGTCCGCTAGTGCTGCTATAACAGCGATAGCACAAGTGGATGGTTTTAACAAAGAGAAATTTATTCTTTCACAGTCTAGTAGGTTGCCAGTCCAAATTCAGGGTGTCAGCTCCAGAGGATGGCTTTCTCTCTGTGGGCTCTGGAGGAAGATTCCTTGTCATCAATCTTCCCCTAGTCAAGGAGCTTCTCAGGCGCAGGGACCCCAGGTCCAAAGGATGCACTCTGCTCCCAGTGCTGTTTTCTTGGTGGTATGAGGTTCCCCTCTCTGCTCGCTTCCCCTTCCTTTTTGTCTCTTGAGAGATAGAAGGTGGTGCAGGCCACACCCCAGGGAAACTCCCTTTACATTGGATCAGGGAGGTGACCTGAGCAAGAGTGTTACATCACACCCTAATCCTTTTAACCACAGGCAGAGATTATGATTCATAACACAGAGGAAAATCACATAATGGAGGACAACCACACATGGCCGAACCAAGCTGACACATATTTTTGAGGGATACAATTCAATCCATTACAGGATGTCACTTCTGAGGTTAGGCTATAAAAGAATGTAATTTCTTTTACCTTGCTCGCTCTGGCTCTTCTCCCTTGCTTGCCCTGATGAAGTCAGCAGCCATGTCACGAGCTGTGTTATAGAGACGCCCATATGACCGGGAACTGAGGGAGGCCTCCAGCTAGAAGCCAGCAAGGAGCTAAAGCCCTCAGTCCAACAGCCCACGAGGAACCGAATCCTGCCTACAACCAAGTGAGTGAGCTTGAGAGTGGATTTAACCCAGCTTTGATCGCAGTCTTCTGAGAGGCCCCGAGGCAGAAGGGCATCCAGCAAAATCACACCTGACTCCTGACCCACGGAAATTGTGCAAGCAAGTGTTCATTGTTTTAAGCTGCTAAGTTCTAGGGTTATTGTTGTGCAGTGACAGATAATTAGTATGTGTTTCAGTGATCATTCTCAGGAAATTTTCAGCCACCCAATGCCTTGAAGAGCAGGCATGGGGCCAGGAGACATTCCCCACCCATAAACTCAGGCTACCAGTGATTGGCCTAGAGGACCACACCTGAACTCCAGGTCTATCAGCAAATGATGGCCTGGTGCCAAAGGAGCAATCTCAAACAACAGTCTCCTGTCCTAAGAAGCACCGGAAGACTGAACAAGATGATGGCAGAAAGAAGTCACCTGAAGACCTGCTAGGGCAGGTTAATGGCAGCTCCTAGAATGAAGGTCACTGTTCCAGGAGCAATTCTTCTCAAAGACCGATTACTAAGTTTCTCCTCAATTTCTGTGACAGCTCTCTGTATCTTGGCAGATTGACTAAATGAGCATAAGAATGTCTTAGGGAAAGTCTCAGGGGTGAGGGGCACTCAGCTAATAAGGATGGATTTCCTCTAACTGACTTGACATCAGTAATATACAAAGAGGAAAGAAGTCATTCTTTGAGCCAATCTGATTTAAATTCAGATGCTTATCAGACTAGTCCTATTTTGTTATATTAAAAGAAATACTGTCTGGCAGTAGGATTCAGGTGAATTCCAGTTGATTCTGTACTTTGGGGAGGCTTAGACTTGACTGTCTCGAGGAACGACATAGTGAACTCATTGAGTTAATTTACACCACTCAAAAATCAAGGAAGATTATTTGGTACCAGGAAGAAAATTTATTACTGTACAAGGGAACTATGACCATACAGTGTTAGCAATACTATAGTATAAGTTATGTACCTTAGTTGTATAACATTGAAGCAGTCACTTGACCTTTCTGGGCTTCGATTTCTTTTCTATAAGATAGAAAATTTGGACAAAATTACTTTAATGTTCCTTCCAACCTCAAATTAGAATCTAGAGTGATTGGTTTTCTCCTTCCTGCTTGGTTTATATTCATTAAGGAGTATTTACTGCTGCTTATGTCAAACGTTTTAGGTTTAAAACTTAATACTTTTAAAAAAGTATTAAGGCATAAAGGCAATCTGAGACTTTAAGGCTGAAAGATTCTATTCTGCTGGGCTCCAGGCCACACAGCATAATAACTATTTATATTAGCTACTGCAATGAAATCAGTTAATAGTTGTATTTTTATATTATCTTTTCAAACTTCTTATTCTCAAAAGATCTTATGACTAAATCTTCCTTTAGTGGATTTGGAATCAGCTATTTTCCTTTGACAGTATCTAAGGTGATATTTATTAGACTCATTATTTCTACAATTTAATACTCCTCAGTAGGACACTCTACTAAAGGATTAATGGTCCATAGTATTACATCTTTTTTATCAGTTTAGATCCTTCTTGCCATTTTTTCATGGCTCAGTCTTTGCTTGGAAACCAAGGAGTTCATTAGAGGATAACATTGAAAACAGGATTATTTTCAGAAACAAAATTCAATAGTCATCCACAGTCTCATACAAGGAACAACAAATGTTTGTTGAGTGGATAAATGAGAATATTAACAAAGAAGAATAAGGAAATCGTCCGAGGATTTCAAATTTGCTTATTCATTGTTGTATGTCTCACAGGGTCTAGGACAGGGGCTTTTACATATAAAGTACAAAAACATAGGTTTAAAAGATTAGCAAAAATATATACAAGGAAAAAAAAAAAAAAACCTCAAGGGTTGACTATACAGCCTTATACCCACCCAGCCTTGTCTTCATATTTCCCTCACTCCATTTAACAAAAACTGCCTGATCATCATTTGTGTGACTGGAACCCTGTTAGCCACTGACAGTAGAGCATTGAGCAAAATTAAAATGGCCCTGCCCTCACGGAATTTAAATACCTCCTCAGCTGTCTACTCAAAACCAGTTGTTGTTGTTAGGTGCTGTCAAGTCAGTTCCAACTCATAGGGACTCTATGTCCAACAGAATGAAATACTGCCCAGTTCTGGGCCATCCTCCCCATCGTTGTTATACTTGAGCCTACTGTTGCAGCCACTGTGTCAATCTATCTCACTGAGGGTCTTCCTCTTTTTTTCTTACCCTCTACTTTACCAACCATGATGTCCTTTTCCAGGGATTGATCCCTCCTGACAACATGCCCAAAGTATGTGAGACGTAGTCTCACCATCCTCACTTCTAAGGAACATTCTGGATGAGTTTCATCCAAGACAGATTTGTTCATTCTTCTCGCAGTCCATGGCATATTCAATATTCTTCACCAACACCATAATTCAAAGGTATCAATTCTTGGTCTTCCTTATTCATTGTCCAGCTTTCAAATGCATATGATGCGATAGAAAACACCGTGGCTTGGGTTAGGTGCACCTTAGTCTTCAAGGTGATATCTTTGCTTTTTAACACTTTAAGAGATCTTTTGCAGCAGATTTCCCCAATGAAATGCATCATTTGACTTCTTGACTGCTGCTTCCATGGGTGTTCATTGTGGATCTAAGAAAAATGAAATTCTTGACAACTTTAATTTTTTCTCCATTTATCATGATGTTGCTAATTGGTCCAGTTGTGAGGATTTTTGTTTTCTTTATGTTGAGGTGGAATCCGTACTTAAGGCTGTGGTCTTTGATCTTCATCAGTAAGTGCTTCAAGTCCTCTTCACTTTCAGCAAGAAAGGTTGTGTCATCTGCACATCATAGGTTGTTAATGAGTCTTCCTCCAATCCTGATGCCACATTCTTCTTCATATAGTGCAGCTTCTCAGATTATTTGCTCAGCATACAGATTGCATAAGTATGGTGAAAGGATACAACCCTGATGCACACCTTTCCTGACTTTAAACCACACAGTATCCTCTTGTTCTGTAGGAATGACTGCCCCCACAGTATGACAAACTCACAGATTGCATGGGGGTCAAAACCAGTAGGGGCAGTAAATAGAGATCATGCCTTTATAAGGAGCCCTTATAGCACAACAGTTAGGTATTCAGCTGCGAACCCAAAAGGTTGGTGGTTGGGATCCACCCAGCTGCTCCACAGAATAAAGAATTGGCGATCTGCTCCATAAAAATTATAGCCAAGAAAACCCTACGGGGCAGCTCTATTCTGTCACATGGGGTTGCTATGAGTCGGAGTCCACTCAACAGCAGCAACAACACAAAAATTCAGGGAGTTAAAAAATAAAAGTAGAGCTGTTTATGTGGTATCT
This sequence comes from Elephas maximus indicus, assembly GCF_024166365.1. Lineage (NCBI taxonomy): Eukaryota > Metazoa > Chordata > Mammalia > Proboscidea > Elephantidae > Elephas > Elephas maximus. Next base: position 72,355,945 of record NC_064841.1, on the reverse strand, counting down.
GGTAAAATGTCTGACATATAATTTAGTGACCAGGCCACCGTTTTTTTCCCTTTAAAGAAAGAACTTGGACTACATGGGATCTGACCACTTTACTCATGTAACATATTGGGGACACTCATCAGATGATCTACACCAAAACTGACTGGTGGGGTGAGACAGTCCGTCTAGGAGTCATTGTAGTAACAATTTCATAGGACTCCTTTTGGATCCACAAATGACTCACAAGGACAGGCCTCCTTCTAGGCCTGTAGCAGTATCTGCTGGGGATAAACCTGTGTGATGGGCAGCTTAAATGTGTAGCTTTGGGTTTTACAAATAACACACACTGTATGTTTTGTTTTGTTTTTTGCCAACCATGCAACACCCTTGTGCATTATTTTCCTAGTCGAGCTATGCGGGCTAATTATGTGGGAATGTTATCTTCGAAAAATACAGGATGCTGGTTAACGATCATTGATGGAGTTCCCACTATTTGCCACATAGTGCTACACCCTGGGGACACAAATAGGTGGAATTCCTGCCTCATGGCCTGTCCTCAAACATCAAATTTGGTCTAACATGCTGAAATTTACCATGTAAATATTTGACTTTCTTATATGCCAGGAAAACACAGGCTTTGTAATTACGACTACATCACTTTCAACGTTTCCCCTTCTGTTTATGATTAACATTTATTAAAATGTTCATCTACCACTAATATTCTCCCTGTTTCCTATTTGAAAATTGGGAATTCAAGCTTAGTGTTAATCATAATATTAAATTAACTACATCTTCCCGAGCAGTTTTACTAGCAAAAGAACACTAACTTGGAGATTTCAGAACTATCGTATTATATATAAGATTTTCTGCTGTGAGAATTTCCAACCATTTAATTTGCAGGCTTCTGATATACCTTCTTCCATCCTGAAATGAAATAATGAAGACTGTTTTCCAAGTTATTTTTTTATGCACAAAAATCCAGCATCATCACCCAGGATATAAACACAGATCATTTACTTCTGTCATGCCTGCAACCCTCTTCTCCTGATTAAATCAGTCAGAGGAGATGGGATTATCCATAATTCACAACAAATTATGAATAACATTGCAAAGAATGGTAATTTCAGAACACAATTGTGCTCACGCAGAACCTGTACATAGACCAAGAGGCAGTCATTCGAACAGAACAAAGGGATAGTGCGTCGTTCAAAAATCAGGAAAGGTGTGTATTAGGGTTGTATCTTTTCATCATACTTATTCAGTCTGCATGCTGAACAAATAATCCAAGAAGCTGGACTATATAAGCAATGCAGCATCAAGATGGGTGGGAGACTCATTAACAACCTGTGATATGCAGATGATACAACCTTGCTTGCTGAAAGTGAAGAGAACTTGAAGCACTTACTGATGAAGATCAAGGACTACAGCCTTCATTTTGGATTGCACCTCAACATAAAGAAAACAAAAATCCTTACAACTAGACCAATAAACAATATCATGATAAACGGAGAAAATATTGAAGTTATCAAGGATTTCATTTTACTTAGATCCACAAGCAACACCCATGGAAGCAGCAGTCAAGAAATCAAAGGACATATTGCATTGGGAAAATCTGCTGCAAAAGACCTCTTTAAAGTCTTGAAAAGGAAAGATGTGACTTTGAGGACTAAGGTGCACCTGACCTAAGCCATGTTATTTTCAGTTGCCTCCTATGCATACAAAACCTGGACAATGAATAAGGAAGATTGAAGAAGAATTGATGCTTTTGAATTACAGTGTTGGCGAAGAATATTGAATATACCATGGACTGCCAGAAGAACAAAAAAATCTGTCTTGGAAGTACAGCCAGAATGCTCCTTAGAAGCAAGTATGGCAAGACTTCGTCTCACGTACTTTGGACATGTTATCAGAAGGGACCAGTCCCTGGAGAAGGACATCATGCCTGGTAAAGTAGAGGCTCATTGAAAAAGAAGACCCTCGATGAGATGGATTGCCACAGTGGCCGCAACAATGGGCTCAAACATAGCAATGATTGTGAGGATGATGCAGGACTGGGCAGTGTTTTGTTCTGTTGTACACTATGAGTCGGAACCAACTCAACAGAACCCTGACGACACAACAACAACATAATTCAAACACATTTTTCTTAGCCTATTATCTTACTCTATTTTTCTGCCATCTAGTCTATTTTCACAATTTAATAGCCGCGGAAATCGCTTCCCTGATACTAAGAAACCTTCCAAATTCTATAGCGGTTAAATCCTAATGCATTTACACAATTAATTCAAATGTTCTGAGCTCCTTCCTTGTCATCAGCAAAACAGGACAAGTAGAAGAAACAGGTCGCTAATCATTGGAATATTAGTAACTCAACAGGTAGCAAAATATGTCAGCAAACATATAAAAAGTAAGTTCACGTACTTATTTAGTAGGAAACTTATCTACTCTGTTTTGTTTCAAAAAGGATTTCAGGTGGCACCAGTGATTTCTAAACTGTATTCCATTGTTGAAAGGAAATTTTTAACTGATAACTCATATAAATGCTGGGTGGAACCTGGGATAAAATATACCCAAGGCAGGCACTTAGAGCAAATTGTACAACATTTCACACAGTAAAAAGAAGGAAATCCTGGCTGAACAGGAAGTAGGGGACTCAGAAAAATGGCTTGGGTTCCTTCAGACTTTCATAATTATCTTCAATTGTGTAGTTTTTCTGGCATTTGAAATGTCTTCAGTTAGCATTACATAATGCTGAGGTCGTAGCTATCCAATGACTCTTGCCTCCCCTCCAAAGCTTGAGAATTGCAAGGAATTCTTTCCTTCCCACTTCGATTTGGTGACAAGCATTGAGCAATCTCAAAACCAGTGCTCACACTTATCCAGCCCTTGGTCCCTTTGTGACATTGACCAATGCCATTCCTCTCATTTTATTTCCAAAAAATATATAATAAACAGATGTGAGCTGTCTTGTTTACACCAAGTCATACAATTTGTCAGGAACTGAGAAAATTACAGCTGACATTCTGTCTTCCATTCTCTTGATTAATCAGTACATCCAGCTTTCCATCATGTATATTGTCTTAGTTATCTAGAGCCGCTATAAAAGAAAAACTGCAAGGGGGTGGCTTTAACAAACAGAAATTTATTTTCTCACAGTTTAGGAGGCTAGAAGTTAGAATTCAGAATGCTGGCTCTATGGGAAGGCTTTCTCTCTCTTTGGGCTTTGGAGGATTCATTAGAGATCTCCATGTGGCTTGGCATCTCTGTCTTACCCCATCTCTTGCTTCTCTCCCTTGCTTGTTTAATCTCTTTTATATCTCAAAAGAGACTGATTTAAGACACACCTTGCACTAACCTTGTCTTAATATGACAAAGACAACGCATTCCCAAATGGGATTATAACCACAAGCATAGAGGTTAGGACTTCTCACACATTTTGGGGGGACATAATTCAGTCTATAATATACACTAATGAGAAACAGACAAGGTGGCACAAATCTTAAATCCTAGGAAAATTCAAAATCTCGTTCCCATGACATTTTCGGGTTTCTTCCTTACTGCACATTTTACATTATTCACTGGCAAATAGCACAAGGAGTATATTGAGTTTTACGTTTTCTCCATTCTCGAATCTGTTAAAAATTATAAAAAGCGAATTTTGCTGTAGGCGTGTCATGACTCATCTCCTGAATCTCCCTTCTCCCTGCTTGCCATTCCTGCCCCTCCTCAGGGTCTGAAATCCCTGTTGCTGTTGATATTTTGTTAGTAGCTGCCATTCCCCAACTCATAGCAGCCTCACACAAGCACAAAGGGATCAGGCTGTTGTGATTGATATGGTTTTCACTGGCTGAATTTTGGGAAGTGGATTGTCAGGCTTTTCTTCCTAATCTGTCTTTGTCGGGAACCGCTGCTGAAACCTTTCCAACATGGGTGACCCTGCTGGTATTTGAAATACAAGTGGTGTCTTAGTCATCTAGTGCTGCTATAACAGAAATATCACAAGTGGATGGCTTTAACAAAGAGAAATTTATTTTCTCACAGCCTAGTCTAGAAGTCCAAACTCAGGGTATCAGCTCCAGGGGAAGGTTTTCTCTGTCAGCACTGGAGGAAGGTCTTTGCCATTAATCTCCCCTGGACTAGGAGCTTCTCCATGTGGGAACCCCGGGTCCAAAAGATGCACCCTGCTCCGGTACTGCTTTCTTGGTGATATGAGGTCCCCAACTCTCTGCTTGCTTCCCTTTCATCTCTTGTAAGATAAAAGGCAGCGCAGGCCACGCCCCAGGAAAACTCCCTTTACATTGGATCAGGAATGTGACCCGAGCAAGGGTGTTACATTCCACCCTAATCCCCTTTAACCACAGGCAGAGATTATGATTTATAACACATAGGAAAATCACAAAATAGACAACCACACAATACTGAGAATCATGGCCTAACCAAGTTGACACATATTTTGGGGGGACACAATTCAATCCATGACAGGTGGTATAGCTTCCAGCATCACAGCAACGTGGAAACCACCACAGTACAAACAAACCGACAGGTGGTGGGATATAATTTAGATGGAGGTAAGATAGATGGACGTAAGTGTGCTTGCTCCCTCAGGTATACTCACTTTTGGAATAAAAGACTTGTCAGTTAAAGCAACTGTGTGCATTTGAAGCACAGAAAAGTACCCTTCTTAGTTAGCTTTATCGATAGTTTCTTCCAGTATTGATTAAAAAAAAAAAAATACCACTATGTGGAAGTGATGATGAGCATACACAACCAGGAGAAGGATGAAAAGATAAGAAAATGTAAAATATTATCTCTCTCGTCAAGATTTTGGTCTGATAGGGTGTGAATAAAAAAAAAATACACAAATAGTCAGTACAAGGTAATAATGTAGGGGTCAGTGGAGATACAAATTAATTAAAGGGAGGGAAATTTATATTTATTGTGTGCCTTTTAAGTACCAGGTACCATGCACATATTTTCATGAATTATAACGTGTCAAAAAGGTGTTGTTATTCTCTGCTTGGGAAATGGGGAGACTAAGACTAATCAAGATAATTTATTCCCCCAAGACTATGTAGCAAATGAGTAGGAAAGCCAGATATTGAACCACGATTTTCTGGTTCCAAACACCCTTCCACTCTACGGTGCTGCCTGGAAACGAAGGAGGGGCCGCATTTGATTGAAAGGAGCAGCTTCATATGTGGCACTTGAGCTGGGTCTTGGTGGACTGGTAGGATTCCAATAGGCAGCATTTAAGGGGAGGGCACCAACAGTAGCATGGTGTTGTTGTTGTTGTTAGCTGTGGTTGAGTTGGCACCCAACTCATAATGACCCCATGCACGATGGAACAAAACCCTACGCCACCTGTTGTGCTCCCTAAAGTTTTCACTGGCTGATTTTCAGAAGTACATTACCTGGCTTTTCTTACTAGTCCGTCTTAGTTGAAAGCTCTGCTGAAACCTGTTCCGCATCATAGCGACACGCAAGCCTCCAGTGACAAACAAGTGGTAGCTACACCTGAGGTCCATTGGCTGGGAGTCAAAGCAGGATGTCCCACATGGAAGGTGAAAATTCTACACCTGAATGACCATTGCTCTCTAACAATAGTGTAGAGTTGGAAAACCTAAGACATGTTTAGGAAACAGCTATTATGTCTAAATCCTTAGAGAATACAAAACAATACAGATGAACGTGGACCTGGATCCAGGCTGCCTAGGTCCGAATCCCCAGTCCACCACTTTTAGCTGTGTGACTTCAAGGAAGCTGCTTTATGAACAACTTCTCTGTGTCCAGGTTCAATGGGCTCCTTGCATTCCCGCTTCTACGTGACCTCTCCACAACTGACTCTGCTTTTTCCCTTTGGTTTCCAGGGTCCTAGATTTTCTTTCCCATTCTCCATTGGAGCATCCTCCACCTCTCCCTGAAATGTAGAGCCTCTCCAAGGTTCTATCCTAAGCCATCTTCTCTCTATCTATATGTATGTTCTTTCTGAGGAAACTCAGATCTAGAGTTTAGACTCTCTGCTATACAGATGACTCAAAAGTTGGTATCTTTAACTCTCATCTCGTTCTCAAGCCCTATACCCAAATTTCCAACTTTTGTTTGCCTGTCATCTGACCTTCCCTGCAAATTCAACGTGTTTGAAATGCAGTTCATCGTTAATCCCATCCCATCCACACTTAGAGTCTCGTCCCGCAGTCCCTACATTAATAAATGATGTCATCGTTTTATTAAACACTCGAGTTCAAAATATGCCCCAGCTCATTTGCAGCAAGACCCTATAGATTTTACCACTGCGTTTTTCTTACATCAGGTCTCTCCTACCCTGACACCTGACACGTCCCTGATGCAACTCCACTGCCTCTTGCTTAGCTAGACTTAAGATTGCCTCCAACGGGTCTCCCACCTCCAGTTTTTCTCTGCTTTTTTCCACCCCCACTCTGCTCCCTGCTTAATAAGCTGGAATCTCAGCTCTGAACATTTATGGAGGAGTTTGGGGACCAAGTTAGACTGACAGTATGTTTGAAAAGGGAACAGAAGGTAAGGAAATAAAGACACTGAATGCCTGGGTGAGTTCTCCAAAAAGGAAGCTTTTGATAGTGAAAGCAAAGAAAGTGATGGGGCTGTATTTGAAGAGTCAAAGACATGGTATAGTATTTATGAAAACACAGATTTGAATTAATCTTTTATTTACACATTATTTCATCTTTAATAAATGAAAGAGAAGAACCTAGGAAGAGAGAAAGTAAGGTAGAAGAGAGTGGCAGATTAAGCATGGATATGGGAGGAAATGGAAGTTTCTATGTGGTACAAATTGCTAATGCGCTTGCTGCTAACCAAAAGGTTGGAGGTTTGAGTCCACCCGGAAGCACCTCGGGAGAAAGGCCTGACAATCTACTTTCAAAAAACCAGCCATTGAAAACCCTATGGAGCACAGTTCTACTCCGACACGCATGGGGTTGCCATGAATCAGGGTGAATTTGACAGCACTGGTTTCTTCATGGAAGGGAATAAGCTCACGGGCACAGGTGGGTTATCTTTGAAAACAAAAACGAAGTTCTGGGTTTAGAGTTAAGGCAGAAGCAATGCGGAAGGATTCCGAGATAGAGGCAGAAAGCTGAAGGAACGTCGGTCAGATGACTTCAATCTTTATAACAAAGTGGGGGAATGATTCATCTTGAAATGGTGGAAGGTGATGGTAGAAACAAGGACTTGAGAAAAGTAGGGGAAAAAAGATATGGTCATAGATTCTTTGAGGAGCCGGTGAAGAAGCAAACAGTCCTGCCTTCTAGGGCAATCTTAATTCCTTCACTCAACCATCAAACACTCTTGGCATGTTCACGTTACACCCAGTTTATGCTGAGCCTTACAATATTGTGCTAGGTCCTTGCCAGAATTTTCATGGGAAAGATTTGGGGGGAAAAAAAAAAAAGACAAAACTGTAGCAAGAATTGTTTGTGACCTAAACAAGCAGTTGCTGCTTCCCACACATTAGGGAAACAGTTGGATTGTACATCAGGGTCTGGAGACTTGGAACAATACTACCAGGAAGTTAATGGAACTGAGACAAGGAAATGACTATGACTCCGCACTTCATAAAGCAAATAAATAAATAAAAGTGCAACTTGTCACAGGAGAAACAATGGAAGCTGAAGCTGGTAAAGTAACAGAAGAAAACATAGGAGCGCTGTGAGGTAGCTGGAACAGAGTCGCTCGTTTTTTGTACTTACGATTAATACTGCTCTCTAGAACTGCACAGGCAATCTAAAATTAGTGGGAGGAAATGTAATTTTATAGCACATTTCTGACTGTAACTCAATCACCCGTGTGTGGAGGTGTTATGGTTTAGAAAAGTAAAGCACGTATGTTGTCACCTTTAAAAAGGACCACTTTGTGACTTTTTTCATCTACCTTTCTTGAGCATATAAAAGCATGTTGAGTGAGTTAAATAACACGGTCTGCCCAGGAATGGAGTTTTTATTTTTGAAATTGTGTAAAATAAACTGTTTTTTCTAGCAGATGATTAACATGCCAGGGGTCTGGTTGCTCGCCCTACAGGGAGAGGGCTGACTCACTGAACCACAATACTTTCACCATCTCCTTCTCTCCCTCCCACCAACAGAGTGGTTTTGAACAAAGCTAGAGGTGGCCTTGGACACAACTGCAAACAAGGCAGTTCTTTGTCTCATTGTTCATTCTTCTCATGAGATGCCTGGTATCCTCCCATTCTCCTCTCCTCCCTAACAAAACTATCCTCTGAGACCATTTCCTTCACCAAGGCATGCAAGACATAGACCATGAACTAGGAAGCAAAATTATTTTTCACATACCAGAGCTTATTCATTCAAATAATTGCTGAATCCTTCTTAGCAGTTATCTGAAAGGCACCGATCTTATTTCCAATATAGCTATAACTTCTTTGGAACAGCCTTCCAAGATTATCTCTTATGTTTTCACACAGCCTCTGTGATGGCAAAACTTCTTCCTTTGAGAGGGAAAAACCTTTTTAATTCTCCTGGAATCCAGATTTCTGGGCCCATAGAGTTGGGGTGACCCACACAGGCCATCTGCTCTTAGGTGTCCTTTTGAACCTTAAGCCTCTAAGGAATTGGTTTTCCTGGAGACAGCTTCAGGTCAAACAATAGCTTAGTAAGCCTCTTAGCAGAGACTGTTTTGCCTCAGGTATTGGGTTCTTTTGGAGAATTATCTATGTGCAGTCAGTTTTGAGAAGCAGGACTCCAGAGTCTGACTGGAAGCTGTGTTTTAGGATACATGGCATGTCCTTAATGACTGTTTTTACAACTGACTGACCCTGAATCCCTGCACATGCTCTGACTATCTCCTGAGACACCAACATGGGAGGAATTTACAATGACCTTCAGGAGACTGCCCTACCCGGACCCTACCTACGTAATCTGCTTTCACTGTCCCCTCTTGGGAGCGCTTTCCCGATACTTTCTATTTGACACTGTCCAATTTGAATTGTATCTACTCACAATAAATATATTCTGTCACACTAATTTCTGGTTTTTCTCTGTGCATTTTGGTTTTAGCAAGAGTGATTTTGACTTCTGGAAAGAACTGAAAGTCCTTCTGAACCCAGTCTGCTGAATAAGTTGAGTAATGGCTTTTTGGGCCCAAGGTAATTTTATAGACATTTTCCTGTGAGTGAAAGCACTTCAGGATCAAGAAGCCAAGCAGGTGGGGAGAACCACGTGCTCCTTGCAATTGTTATTTTCCTAGACACACCTGCCTTGGCGGCAGTCAGAAGTAAGATGAGACTTGTCCCCATCCTCATCACTGCCATCCCAAGTCTTCCTTGTTGCCATCCTCTCAATTCCAACTCATGGCTACCCCGTGTATGCACCGTAGAAAGAGCAGCTCCATCAGGTTTTCAAGGCTGTGACCTTTCAATCTTTCTGATGCACCTATGAACGAGTTTGAACCACCAACCTTTCACCTAGTAATCCAGCACTTATCTGTTCATGCCACCTAGGGACATTCTATTTCGATGGCCAATGTCTTCGTTATCTAGTGCTGCTATAACAGAAATACCAGAAGTGGGTGGCTTTAGCAAATGGAAGTTTATTCTCTCACAGTCTAGTAGACTAGAAGTCTGAATTCAGGGTGCCAGCTCCAGGAGAAGGCTTCCTCTCTCTGTCAGCTCTGGAGGAAGGTCCTTCTTATCAATCTTCCCCTGACCTGGGAGCTTCTCAGCCGAGGCACCCTAGGTCTAAAGGACACACTCTGCTCCTGGCACTACTTTTGTGGTGGTATGAGGTCCCCCTGTCTCTCTGTTCACTTCTCTCTTTTATATCTCAAAAGAGATTGGCCTACCACACAACCTAAGCTTGTAGATTTGAGTCCTGCCTAGTTAACATAACTGCCTTTAATCTTGCCGCATTAACATCACAGAGGCAGGATTTACAACACATAGGAAAATCACATCAGATGACAAAATGGTGGGCAATCACACAATACTGGAAATCATGGCCTAGCCAAATTGACATACATTTTGGGGGACACAATTCAAACCATAACAGCCAATGAGGCATTCGTTCTATTGCTCTGCAGTTTCATCTCCCCTGAGGATGCCTTTCTATACTTCACCACTCAGTGACATGCATTTTGCTTCTGAGAGAGTTGTCCCTGCTCTTTCCACTGGTCCCCTCGCCCCTCCCTTTCTGGTAATATCGCCCACCCTTCGGACCGGGAGCTGCTCTGTTAAAGAGAGAGTTTTCTGTCAGAGAAATTGCAGTTTTCTTGATCAGCTTTAGATATTTGGTCTTCGCAGTATAGCCCACGGACCAACAGCAAATGCAGAACCTCAAACTCTACCCCACACTTACTGAGTGAGTCATGGCATTTTAACAAGATCTCCAGGTGATTTTTATGCAAATTAAAGTTTATGTAGTGCCATAGATCAGCTTTCTCAAACTTTAGCCTGCATCAGAACCTCTGGGGAACTAGTTAAAAACAAGATTAACAACATTGACTGCTGGGCCTCAACTCCCAGAGTTTCTGATTTAGTAGTGAGGCCCCAAAAAGAATCCAATCCCTTTGGTTTTAGTTCCCTCTGTTGAAGAAGTTAGATAAGTTTTCCTGTTCCTCTGGACATTTAAGAAAACAGAGGGAGCTTTTTGACTCCCAAAAAACCAAAAACCAAACCCAGTGCCGTCAAGTCGGGTCGAGTAGGAATCGACTCGACGGCACTGGGTTGGGTTTTGACTCCCACAAATTAAAAAAAAAAAAAAAAAAAATTGCTGTCAAGTCGATTCTGACTCATAGAAACCCTATGGGACAGAGTAGAACTGCCCCATAAGGTTTCCAAGGCAGTAATCTTTACAGAGAGAAGCCCTGGTGGCACAGTGGTTACAAATTCAGCTGCTAACCAAAAGGTCAGCAGTTTGAACCCACCCACGGCTCTGAGGGAGAAAGATGTGGCAGTTTGCTTCCAAAAAAATTATAGCCCTTGAAAACCCTATGGGGCAGTTCTACTGTGTCCTGCAGTGTCGCTAGTTGTCGGGATCAACTCAACAGCAACAAGTTTGTTTTCAAGGTTCAAAATTCAAAACCACCTCAGTGATAGCTTGGATGCATCGCCTCAACTTCATGGAATTCAGAAATCCAGATTCCATGAAAATTAAAACTCCGTTCCTCACGTGAAATGGAATGATTTTTCCAAAAGTCCATCCATCAGTTTCCAAGTTCTCTTCCTACTTCTCCTGTTGTTGGGACCATACACCAAAGTGGCTCCCGGTGGGCTGCCTTGATACACTAGAGTGAAGTGTATGCTACCCACAAAATCTCCAATGTTTCAGAATTTCTCACGTAATCTAATTAACTATCTGACCTTGGGAGAAGATTTCTCCACACCGTAGGTGTCAAAGAAACAAATACACTTTGTATTGATTTATAATGTTGCTCTATGCACTTTCTTTGATGTTTACGTTAATGCTTCGCACTTTAGACATTGATGCTTTGTTTGCAGGTTGTATTTCAAGCATATTTCATCATGGGATACCATTCTTAAATAACTGGTGACAATTTAAAAGCAAGGGTGATAAATGATTTCAGCTTGAGCACTGATTCTAAAATATCGTTCACAGGTGCCTGGAGTCCTGTGTTGAGAAAGACTTTGAGGCTAACACCAGACTCACTCAGCATCAAAGGGTGCTATGATTGGTTAGCAGTATGTCCTGTTGGGAAACCCTGGTGGCATAGTGGTTAAGAGTTATGGCTGGTAACCAAAGGGTCAGCAGTTCAAATCCATCAGGTGCTCCTTGGAAACTCTATGGGGCAATTCTACTCTGTCCTATGGAGTCATTATCAGTCAGAATCAACTCGATGGCAATGGGTTATGTGTTGTTGGAAGAAGAATAGGAGGTGGTAATAACCTTTTACCATGCTTGGCTTTCCATCCCACATGCAGCTGAATTTTTTACAGAGATTCACACCTGAAGCACAAGGATGCATCTTCATGAAAGCGAACTGATCCTTGTGGAAAATATGACCATCCTAGATTCCATAAAATCCTACAAAAGATATAAATACCTTAAGCTCTGCCCCAGATGGGAACATGGTTGCCAGGGACCATTCTGGAATTCATGGCAATCCCTTTTATGCCCACTCACAGCACTCACATTGGTATGGGCCCATGGAAAGAAAGTTACTCTTGTGTTCCTCAGTACATACCACCCCTTGGCCTCTGTCAACATTTAAGAAAGGCTTCTGAGGTCCCTAAAACTGTTGTTGTTAGGTGCTGTCGAGTCAGTCCCAACTCAGCAGTCCTATAGGACAGAATAGAACTGCCCCATAGGGTTTCCAAGGAGCAGCTGGTGGATTTGAACTGCCGAATTTTTTGGTTAGCAGTTGAGGTCTTAACCACTGTGCTACCCGGGCTCTTCCCCAAGACTAAACTTTAGTAAACTAATACTCAAATACAAGATAAATCTAGATCAGTGGTTCTCAACTGGGGGTGATTTCTTCCCCGCTCCCTCCAGGGACATTTGGCAATGTCTGGAGACATTTTTTGTTGCCACAACCCAGGCAGAGGGGGGGTGTGCTACTGGCATCTAGTGGGTAGAGGCCAGGAATGCTGCTTATCTTAGTTATTTGGCACTGCCATTACAAAAATACCACACATGGGTGGTCTTAAAGAACAGAAAGTTATTTTCTCATGGTTCTGGTTGCAAGAAGTACAAATCAGGGTCTCGGCTATGTCAGTTCCTGCTGTGGGTCTTTCTCCTAGTATCTGGTGACTGTCAACAATCCTTGGCATTTTTTTTGTTTGTACATGATCCTCAGGTGCCCTGCCTTCCCGTGTGTGTGTATGTCTCTGAGTCTATTCCTGTCTTTTTAAAACTCAGAAGTGATTAGGTTTAGGACCCATCCTACTCTGGTACAGCCTCATTAACATAACAAAAACCCCATTCCCAAACAGGGTCATATTTACAGGTTCAGGGGTCAGGATTTCAACACATATTTTGAGAGGACACAATTTAATCCATAATACTACTAAACATTCCACAATGTACAGGGAAGTCCCCTACAACAAAGAATTATTGGATCCAGAATGTCAATAGCACTGAGCTTGCAAAATTCTCATCTAGAGGGTTGAAACTTAGGTCTCTACGTGCCTAATTAAGCCAGTAATAGGTCTTGTACTTATGCCTCACCAAATGCAGAATTTAACCTACTATAATTCTCCCAGTAAGAGGATAATGAACCCACTTCTTGATTTTGACCTAAGGAAAGTGCTATGTATATGGCGTCTGTAACAAATTAGAGGAAACCAATTTATGAACTCCTCTGGTCCTAGTGTTTCTGCAAAATCAGACATATATGCCTTGTGCCTTTTTATATGAACATGACACCTGCAGCCACAGCAAATTTGTTTAGGAGACATGTCAGGAAGTCTAGCCTACCATTCTCCTCACCGCAAACAAGGATCAGACTAAATAGAGTACTTCTTGTGGTCCTCTGCTTACTTGCAGTAAATGATAATTATAGTTTTTGTTTCATCTTTAAGATTAAAATATTTCAGCGACTTGTGAGTCCCACACCTACAAAAAACGATGTGCTACAATGCTACAATCTTAAAAAAAAAAAAATACTAAAATTCCAGTGCATTTAAGACTTCAGGAAAAAAAGAGCTGTGGGATTTTTTTGTTTCCCCTCATCAAGTAATGAACGAAATCAGCTACAATGATAGACTTTTAAAACGTTTTTAACTGTAGCATTTTGCTGTAATGGGTCTGTGGCTTTGTAAGGCAAGCCCAAAAGTTATAACAATCAACTAAATCCCAGGGGGAAGAGTTTTAGCTGTGTAAGCACTGGTTTGGGGGAATGCATATTCTTTAGAATCAAAGATTCCAATAGTAGCTGGGTTTTCTCAACCCTTCATTCTTCTAAGATGCATAGTTGGACATTATGCAGTTAACTGGGAAGGACCTTTGGAGAAAACAAAACCCGAGATTCTTTCAGATCTCCACGAACTTTAAAAGCTAAGCTTTCAACTCTAGCCAAATGCCATTACCATGAGTTGCTTCCAATATTTTGTTTAGTCACAAACGCTATATCCTTGATATTACATGTGGTCCTGAAAGTTCAAAATCATAAACCAAGACTCCAGGACTTGTAATCCTGGAGACAGACTGTGACTAACACATGGCATGTGATATGTATATGTTGTAAAATGCCTCTAATGATAAGGTCGAAGTGTGTGGGATTTGATCAAAGTCTCCACTGAAAGGTTTGTGAAAGGTGGCACAGACTATAAAGTGGTTAGGTCCCCCCAAGTGGATGGAATAACAAGCCTAAGTGGAAATGGCTCTTATACAATTACAAGAAGGGTAGTGTGTATCCTGCTTAAAACTTCCAGTTTGTAAAGGAATTTCGGGCTCTTTTAGGCTCCAGAATAATCCCTTTTTTAGAAACTTCACACATTATCAAAGACACATGTACCCATCATCACTGACAACTGTTGTGAGGATCAGGTAACAACTGCTTCAGTATTATCTAAGACAATTCATTAAAAAGATGGCAATCCCAGTTATAACCGTGCTGAAAGCTCCCACCCTTTCCCTTTAGCTACCTTTCCCTACCTCAAACCCATTCCCAATTCTTCTCCACCCTTCTTCCCATCAGTCTCACAAGATCTTCCCATCCTCACCTTTTTTTTTTTTTTTTTACATAATCGCCCTGTATTCTTTCTCATCACCACTTCCCACCAATATCATCAAGCCCTTTCTTCAGCTCCTCCTGAGGGCTCTTGATATTGGGACAAGTTATCCCTGGGTGGTACAAAAGGTTAACATGCTCAGCTGCAGCCCCAAAGATTGAAGGTTTGAGTTCACCCAGAGGTGCCTCAGAAGAAAATCTTGGCAATCTACTCCCCAAAATTGAGCCATTGAAAACCATATGGACCACAGTTCTATTCTGATATACATGGTGTCACTATGAGTCAGAATTGAAGTGACAGCAACTGGTAACTGGTACCTTTGGCTTTTGGTGTGGTTGTTGACTGAATGGAGGCAAGCCTTCCCAAGCTAGATCACTTTAGTACTTAATTAAGCCATAGGGGGCAACTTGATGGTGAAGGTAATTTACTTTGGCTTTGAAAATTGGTCCGATGTGTATTACAGAGAGAAGAAAGGAGATTTTTGCCACAAGTAACTGAATGAATAAAAGTTTGGAGGCAAAAAAAACTGAAGACATTTCTAACAAATTCTTTGGCTAGAGACAAGGCAAGTAAGCAGAAAGTGAAGGTCAGTATCATTTGAAAGCAATGCTGAAAAATGTTTTCTTTTGTCCAATAGGCCAGAGGAGTTATTAATATTTTGAGATCAAAATGGATACATGACCAAACAAGTGTTTCCAGGAAATTAATTAAATGGTGTCATGGTTGGGACTGCTTGAAGCAGAAAAGAGTCCAAAAAAAGAACTTTGGTGAAGGGTAAGACAGTACACAATACTGGGGAAGCTGGCACAACTTGACCAAGGCAAAGCCATGGAAGCTCCACAGTCACATCCAAACTCCCTGAGGGACCGAATCACTCAGCTGAGGGCTGGGGACCATGGTCTTGGGGAACGTCTAGCTCAACCGGCATAAAGAAAATGTTCTATATCCTGCTTTGGTAAGTAGCATCTGGGATCTTATAAGCTCGTGAGCAGACATCTAAGATACTCCGCTGGTCTCACCCCATCTGGAGCAAGGGAGAATGAAGAAAACCAAAGATACAAGGGAAAGATCAGTCCAAAAACTAATGGACCACGACTACCAAAGCCTCCACCAGACTGAGTCCAGCACAACTAGATGGTGCCTGGGTACCACATCAACTGCTCTGACGGGGATCACAATAGAGGGTCCTGGACAGAGCTGGAGAAAAATGCAGAACAAAATACAAACTCATTAAAAAAAAAACAGACTGGTCTGACGGAGACTGGAGAAACCCTGAGAGGATGGCCCCTGGACACGCTTTTAACTCAGCACTGAAGTCACTCCTGAGGTTTTGAGGTTTACCCTTCAGCCAAAGATTAGACAAGCCCATAAAACAAAATGAGATTAAATGGGCACACTATCCCTGGGACAAGGATGAGAAGGTAGGAAGAACAGGAAAGATGGTCATGGGGAATGCAAGATCAAGAAGGAGAGAGTGTTGACATGTCGTGGGGTTGGCAACCAATGTCGTAAAACAAATGTGTATTGTTTAGTGAGAAACTAATTTGCTCTGTAAACCACCTAAGGTACAATTTTAAAAGAAAAAAAAAAGGAAGAGAAAAGCAGGAGTTAGATCAGGAATGAGGTGATGAAGGCCTCAACCAGAGTGGTAAGAGAATGGAACTAAAAGTACAAAAAAAGAAAAGAAAAATAAACAGTGAATATGACAGCTTAGATATCAGGGGAATAAGAAAATGAGAAGGGAAAGTCAGAGATGACCAGGAGGATTGAAGTGAGGGTTCAAAATACAGCTAGAAACTTCAAGTCTCTATCCCATCACCTGCCTTTCCCAGAATGTCTGTTTTCCCAGAGCCGTGTCTGTTCTACTTGTCACCCCCCAATCAGAATGGGAAATATAAACACATTGGACACCGTTATCTGAGGGTTCAGGGGTAGAATTCTCACCTTCCATTTGGGAAACCTAGGTTTGACTCACGGCCAATGCACTTTAAGCGCAGCCACCACCCATCTGTCACTGGGGATTTGGATGTTATTATGATGCTAGACAGGTTTCAGCAGAGCTTCCAGACTAAGACAGGCCAGGAAGAAAGGCCTGGCCATCTACTTCCAAAAATCAGCTAATGAGAACCCTATGGATCACAGTGATCCAATCCCCTGGGGCAGGAGGTTGCCATGAGTTGGGGGCTGACTCGACGAGAGCTAAAGTCACCACCACCACTAACTATGTAGCATCAGGGAAGCTACCACTTGTGACGCTCAACACCTCCCACCTCTGGTGTGACGCTCAACACCTCCCACCTCTGGTCTGAGGCTGTCCCAATATTCCACTCCTATTGACTGTGATCAAGCCAAACATAATGTTTTATAACCAATCTTCTCTCCGTCTTTTGAGGCGCATAATCTTGTTTTGTAATACAATGAAATACACCGCCCTCTTACTTTGGCCCTTCAAGCCAGCTTAATAAACACAGTAAAAACAGTGGATTTTGGAGTCAGGAGAAACCAAGGTTTGAAACCTGACTTTTTCACTTTGTCTATATGACTTGGGCCTCAGTGTTCACATTTGAAAGACAGGGCTGATAATAGCAACGTTGCAGAGATGTTATAAAAATTAAATAATATAGGAAGGTAAATGGCATGTCGTAAAATAATAATGCATTTGGTTTTAAAACAATAATAATAAAATGGGGGTTTTGTTATCACTGTGACAGATGAAGAACACTCAGAAATAAAGACTATCAACTTGACTATAGCTAGGAGCCCTATAATCTCAAATAAATTTAATCAGCACATCGCAGGGAATTTGTGAGTGGAGTGCACACTGTATTTCTCTCCCTGCTGGCTATCTGTCACCCGGCTCTTTAATCCATTAGGTAAAAGACCTAAACACATAATAAAGGCTTGGTAACTGGAATGTAACTCTGTTAGGGTCCGAAAGTCCCTCAGTCAGAAATATGCTCATGAATTTGGAGACTTTTAAACCAAATAATTTTATTCTTAAAATAATTCAGCAAATGGAATTTTAAAATAGTGATGTACCCTAACTTTTTTTTTTTTTTAAACAATTGATATTTAGCCTTTGGATCACTCCAAAAGAATTGAAAAATTTTAATCTGCTATTTTAACACAATGAAAGGGGGAGTTGTTTGTTTTGATTTGCTTTTTTATTAACTCACTCCTTCTTTCGAAACCCTGATCAACTTTTCTTTCCCCTTAGGAGCGGCCTATATATCACTTTGGGGCACAACCAGTCCATTTACAAATGGACCCATTTCTGAAAATAGACCTTAACATAAACACAAATCCTTCCCAGAAATCAGACCTTAAATAAGAAAAACAGGCCTGTTTGGTGGAATTTCTTCAGCTCCTCGGCTATTGCTTTTCCCTTACTGCTCATTTGAGGAAATGAGTTGAACACAAGGAAACCACAATGGGTCAGTGTTTTTCATTTACCTTTACTGAGGAAAATAAAGAAAACTGAAGATGGTGAGTTTTTATCATTTATTTACACAGAAAGTGTATGAGAAGCGGGGAAAGCTGTACTTAACGATTGTTTGTACATTTGTGGTAAAGTTCTGATTTGTGCTTGCTCTCTACTTTTAAAGCCCCTTTTAAAAGTAGTCTTACTGGATATAGCTTTTTAACCCCTGGCTAAACAGAAAGCTTTCTTCTTCATTAAAGTTTAAAGCTTTTGATCTCCCTAAGCTCTTGCTTGTTCATCGTCTACGTACACGCAAGTAAGCAATGTCCTCTTCAGTGGCTACTGAACCTCTCAAAACTCAAGGAAATGTGCTTTTTTATTTCATTCTTATTCCCCGGGGACACCTGATTGTGACTGAATTCTGAAGAAATGTGGTTGATACAGGCAATTCATGCCCATTTTTATTATTGCTTAAATTTGGAATTAAAGATTCCAAATTTCAGAAAAGCAACTTGATCTATTAGCATCTGACCCGAATTTTTAATGTATAACATAACTGCCTTATACTCGGCCAAGTCTATCCACCTCTTCAACCCCAGCCGAATGTCAGCAACCAGTTCCAGAAAAGCATTCCTCAGCTCTTAGCCACCGTCCATCTATTGTCCTGATTACTGGTGGCTGTTTTGGCTTTTCAGAAAAATGTTGTGATAACAATCGTCTTAAAGTTAAATACTCACTTTAAGTAAATATTAATATTGAATGTCATTCTGTTTTGCATAGTAGAAAATTTAGAAGAGACATCATCCCATCTCTCAGAAATAACTACTCAGGTTTGGTATAATTATTAAAGTTTTTTTTATTTGCATTTCCTACATACTTGAGATCCTACTTTACATAAAATATCCTACCTTTGTTTTGCTTAAAAATCACATTATTACCAGTCATTACATGCTGCACTAACATTTTAACGGTTAGGTGACATTTCCCTGCATGGAAACCTTACGTTAATTATTCAAGTTGGATGACAGCATTATTTCCAATTTATAATTAATACTGCAATAAAAATATTTAGTCACAAATCTCTACCTTTGATTCTAAATATTGCTGTAGGATAACACCCTAGAAGGGTGACTTCAGGATGAAAGAATCATGGATTTTAAGGGTTTCCCCCCCCCCTTCACGTTTTAAAATCTGATGGCTTCTTTGGTTTAATAAAAATATGATTATTTCCTAATTGTAAAGCAGAATACACAGACCTGCCGGTTTGAACCTGAAACCATTTAGACCCCATTACAAAACATTATAAAGCTCTGTCTAGGTTGAGTCTCCCACCTCTGGGCCTCAGTTTCTGTCTTGTCTACATGTGCTAATTCATACCTCCCTGCTACTCTGTCTCACACAATTGTTTGTAAGAGCACAAGTTAAAAAAAATAATACAATTTCTGTTAAGAATTTTTTTTTAGACAATACAAAAGGAACTAGAAGTGGTCATCTTTGAGGAGATGATCAGAGGGTTGGAAAATTAGAATTTTACTTTTATTTTACATCTTACTTTACTATTCGAATTTTCCAGCTAAGTGCATGTATTACATTTTCAAAATGTCAAAAGCAATGATCTTCATGGTGTGATTACAGGTTTCTTTTCGTTTCTTTCCTTATGCTTTTTCAGATTTAAATAAAAGATAACTTGTGATGAAAAGAAGGGTCTATTATTCAATTCATAAAGAAAACTATAAGTAGAACTGGTCAACAAAGTTAAACTGCTGACAATTAAAACTGTACATGGTACATGAATAAAATCGATGGAAAAATAAATCTTTTTAATTAAATGGAAAATAGAATCTTCTTAATTAATGTAGTGCAAAATTTAGCAGGGGAGATTGCACTTTGTCAAATAAATGGTTAAGAAATTTTTTTAAAAGGTGTAGAATTGGTAAATTTTCATTTTTTCCCTGATGCAGCCGAACGTTTCATAAGTTTATTAGCTCTTATCTTTCCTCATTTACAAATCGTTCTTGTGCCATTTAAGTATTAGGTGCTTGATGTTTTCCTTATTGATTTTCCTAATTTCTTTGTATTACAAATTAACCATTCATTTGGAATACTTGTTGTAATTTATTATATTTTTTTACCAGCTTGTTTCCTGAAGCATCAAGAACGATTGCTTTGTTTATTGTACGATTGTTACACAATTCCTGCCAGAAGTCCCAAGACTTTCAGCCACACTTACTCACTTATTCATAATTCAGAGTATTTATCGAGCATGTACCATGTCTTATACAGACAGGATACTTTAAGTATTGGACATCTAAGGTATCCTCCAAGCTTTGCTATAGTACATTTCTCAAACATAACAAACTAACGTAGCTCAAGATGGTTCTTAGTGACAAACAACGGAATACATTCTAGCTATTTTAAACAGAAAAAAATGTACTAAAAAGCATTAGGTAATTCAAAATCTCTGAGTGGGTGTCTTGGTTATCTAGTGCTGCTATAACAGAAGTACCACAAGTGGGTGGCTTTAACAAACAGAAATTTATTTTCTCACAGTTTAGGAAGGCTAGAAGTTCAAATTCTGAGTGCCAGCTCTACAGGAAGGCTTTCTGTCTCTGTTGGCTCTGGAGGAAAGTCCTTGTCTCTTCAGCTTCTGCTTCCTGGTTCCTTGGAGATCTCCATGTGGCTTGGCATCTACCTTACCCCATCTCTGCCTCTCTGGCTTGTATGACAACACTCTGCATTCGAATGAGAACATACTTCCAGTGCGTGAAGAGGTCATGAATGACCAAAGAGCTTCAGCATATACTTCCTTACTCCTGGTACTTCCCTGGATCAGCCAACCACTTATGCTG
The DNA here is from genome assembly GCF_024166365.1 of Elephas maximus indicus. Lineage (NCBI taxonomy): Eukaryota > Metazoa > Chordata > Mammalia > Proboscidea > Elephantidae > Elephas > Elephas maximus. The sequence continues at coordinate 72,335,016 of NC_064841.1, read as the reverse complement.
AAAAATGACGACACAGGAGAAAGGGGGAAATAGAGCAACCATAATCCCTTGTCCTCTCAGTCCTTCCCCATTCACCAGTAGATGACGGGAGAGAGTGTTAGTAGAAAGTACACTTATCAGGGAATGAAATAAAAACGGTTACATTAGTTTTGTGCAATGTCCCTACTGTTCTGGTAAGAACAAAAGGCATATGTTAGAACCAGCTACAAATTACAAACTGAGCAGTTTTGGTGATTCTGCATAAAAGTTAAAGGCTTAAAAATCACATTATTACCGGTCATTACATGCTGCACTAACATTTTAATGGTTAGGTGACATTTCCCTGCACGGAAACCTTAAAAAAAAACCAAACCCACTGCCGTCGAGTCGATTCCAACTCATAGCGACCCTAGAGGACAGAGTAGAACTGCCCCATAGAGTTTCCAAGGAGCGCCTGGCGGATTCGAACGGCTGACCTTTTGGTTGGCAGCCATAGCACTTAACTACTACGCCACCACGGTTTCCATAGAAACCTTATAGAACACAATATAAAGATAACAGTAAACTTCACTCATCATTTAACATTTAATTCTTCTTTACTTAGAACACTAAATAGTAAATTAAAAAAAATACCATGACAAATTAAGAAAAAGGCTGCAAAAAAAAAAAAAAAGGAAAAACCTTCATATTTTAATACCTTCTTCAGCTCTTTTTCCCTGCTTTTTGAACAAGTGGCAGCATATTTTCATTTTGCACTAAATCAAAAAAGAAACCTGTTACCATCGAGTCTATGTAGACTCATAGTGACCCTACAGAACAAAGTAGAACTGCCCCATAGGGTTTCTAAGGAGCAGCTTGTGGATTCGAACTGCTGACCTTTTGGTTAGTAGCCAGGCTCTTAACCACTGTGCCACCAGGGCGCCACTAGGACCACAAATTATTAGCCCTTTCTAGTCGAAAAGCACAACCTACCACTCCACTGTCCCCACAGAAATATACTACCACCACCACCTGACACCCAGCACCAATGACTCTAGGAACTGAATGCTAGAAACTCCTACACAGCTGTGCTAGTTTCTTGTTACTGCTATATCAAATGGCCACAGACCTTCTGCCTTAAATAACACACTCTTACTATAGTTCTGGAGATCAGAAGTACAACACGGGTCTTACTAGGCTAAAATTGGTTTCTACAGTGCAGTGTTCCCTTCTGGAGGCTCCAGGGGAGAATCCATTTTGTGCCTTTTCCAGCTTCCAGCGGCCATATTCCTTGGTTCATGGTCCCTTCTTTCATTTCCAAAGCCAGCAAGGGTGAGTTGAGTATATCTTATGCTTCAAATCTCTTCTCCTTCTATCTCTGTTCTCCAAACCAGATGGGAAAGGTGTTTCAATTTTAAGGACGCCTGTGCTTAGATTGAGCCCACCTGGATAATCCAGGATAATCACTGCCACCTGGTATCCAGAAGAGACACTCTCCCCACTCACAGCCACGGCCTTGAATTTTTCACAGCCACCTCCAGGTCTCATGGAAGGACAACTGCTTGACAGAACTTAGAGACCACGTGCAACCCTTTCAGCATGGAGTTAAGGACAGGTAGTCTTTAGTTTTCCTGCCTAGGTAGGATAACAAGCTAAATTAGAAGGACTTGAAACAAGAGTTCAGTGAGACAATACACAGTGCCTGCCACAGCACATTAGTTAGTGAATGTGAGGCCATATAGAGACAAACAAGCAGAGCTTCGAACTGGTACTTCCCAGTCCAGTCATGGCCAAGGAAGTGACACCAGAACAGACCCAAATTTTTAGAATTTGGGAAAATCAGAATGGTAACTGGAATGAGAAAAATTATAAGTTGAAGCTTCTCTGGAAACCTAATCTCCCTCTTAGAAAACAATGGTAGCATATGCATTGCACAGCAACCGAATCTCTTGCCCATTGAATTCTAAGCGGAGTGGGAAACAGCAGTGTCCTGCTCAAAGATGGCAGCCAATGGTGCTGCTTTGAATGTGTGTCATTCTCCACAGTCCTGGCAACAATCCAGTCTCACCCATTAGGATCCTGAAAGGGCTTACTACACCTCTTCCGAGTCTCCCATTGTAGGGCTTTGACCCATAATTTTTCCAGTTCTGGTCACTGTGCAGATCGCCCAAATTGTAAAAAAAAACTTGCGTTTTTTTCCAGTTCCACTTCGTGGGTCATGGCTGAACCAGTTCAAACCAGTATGAAGCCCTGCAAACAAGAACTACAGGTAATGCTGGTTCCAAAACCAAACAAACCCGTTGCCATCAAGTCGATTCGGACTCATAGAGACCCTGTAGGACAGAGAAGAACTGCCCCAGCGGGGTTCCAAGGAGTGGCTGGTGGATTCGAACTGCCAACCTTTTGATTAGTGGCCAAGCTCTGAATCTCTGCATTGCCAGGGCTTCTTGCTCCCAAAGCAACATCAAATAATGTAGCAGGAGATTAGTTTGAACACGCATCCTTTACCGTGCCTAGGCTGCTGTCCACAAACCCTTCACGTTGATCTTAGCGGGATCGGATTTATAATCTCTCACTACACTTTAAATCGAGTCATCAACCTTGTCAGCTTAAATTCTCTTGCATTTTCAATTGAATATGGGCTTATTTTTATTTTCTCTGCTTTTTTCAGGTATATATTTCTTTTACCTTGTCAAATACCAACAATAATCTTATCAGAGGTTAAAACACTGTAGAAAATATGAAATTCACTTATAATTTTTTCTTTATGTTAAAAATGTAATTTTAAAGTCAGCATATTATTTGTGGTGGTATGAATTTTGGTTGATGTTTTTATGTGCTTTAAGTTTCCATAACGGCATAAAATAAGAAAAAAAAATTTCAGTAACACCTAACAAGTAGGCAATGTGATATAGGATAAAAGCCTAAAATTTAATTAATTCTTCCATGATACAGAAAAGGCCATGTACCCTGTGATAAAGGAATCAAAAAGAACAGCAAAAAAGTTATGCTAATATCAATAATAATAGCAGTTTTACACTGCTGATTTCTGAGTAAGCAAAACTTTAGAATCAGAGAGTATGCCCATTTTTAGTTTGCACTTTTTTTTTGCAGAAATAGAATATTTTCAGCTAGGAAAAAGTAACAATTTTTTAAAAATTATTATAAGTGCTTTCATATAAAATTCTAACTTTCAGACAACCTAGACATGCTACACACACTAACATGGTTCAGTAAGACAAAATTTTCAGCATGCAAATAAAACCTTTTATTAGGGAAGCTGTGGAGAGGCAGGAAAAAAATAGAGAAAATTGGACAGCATGATGAATTTGGTTTGCTGTTCAGTAAACAGGTAAGAAGGGGGAAACCAGAATTAAGAAAGAAAAGAATAGGAGAGAGTACAATATCCCCAGGCCACAGAGAATCATATGGGAAGTGAATTTATATGTAAATATATATGTAAAGACAAATTCTGCCCTGTGTTCCAATCAGCATGTCGATGCAAATCCTTAAAATTATGCCAGAGGGAGAATCAAAATGCTTTCTCCTCCAGCTTGTGAGGCTAGAAAGCCTGCTCTTGATCTCTCCATTTCTGACTGGGCAGGCTCCCCGAGAAGGTGGGCAGTGTGGGGAGCTGGAAAGGAGCACGATGCAGAGACCCGGTTCACGATGATTCCACCCCACAAGGTCTTCCCAGTCCCGCTTTAACTGCATGCTCGATTTTCAGCGTACATAAAAGCTTCTGATTAGCAATCACACCATCAGGACCAAAATTGTTACGGTAACAAAGCAGCTCCCTGGGGATCCCCAAGGAGGAGCTGACGATGAAAGCAGAGACTGGGGCATGCTAAATCCAAACCTTTTCTCTTTGTGGAGTGTGTCAAAATGTCATAATGGGGCACAAACAGGGGTGCTATCCAAAAATAATTCACAACCGGAAGGGCACTCACAGCCAGAACGGATGCCTGCACGATCAGGATGCCATATGGGGCCCACGAGACCCCTTCATTTGGACATTTCTTGTTTCGAACTTTACCTTCTTTACCCCTTTCTCTCAGAGACCCGCTGTCAGCTGGGAGACAATGAATGGTAATTGCTATTCTTTCCAGGAAACACGTGAGCAAGCCAAGTAAAAGGTACGTCTCCAAAGGACGTTTCAGGTTGTATGGAATAGCAGAACTCAGCGGCAGTGGTTAAGCGCTCAGCTGCTAACCATAAGGTCAGGGGTTGAACCCACCAGTCACCACAGGAGAAAGATGTGGCGGTCTGCTTCCACAGAGATTACAGTGTTGGAAACCCTATGGGGCAGTTCTGCTCTGCCCTATAAGGTCACCATGGGTGGGAATCAACTCCACAGCAACGGGTTTGGGTTTTATGGCATCCTAGTAACAGATCGACTCACTGGCAATGGATTTGGTTCTTATGGCAGACTACTAACAGATCAACTCGACAGCAACAGGTTTAGTAACAGATGGTCTTAGCTAGGTGGCTCTTTCATCTGTACCCCCTCAAACCATACTGTCTAGTAATAATATTTTTTTTTTAGTAATAATGATACATTTTGTCTTTTGCTTTACCGTTTACAATATATGTACACTATTTTGTTTGATCTGATTTTATTCCCAAACCCATTGCCATCAAGTCGATTCTGACTCATAGATATCCCATAGGGTTTCCAAGGCTGTAAATCTTTAGGGAAGCAGATGGCCACATCTTTTTCCCTGGTGGTTTTGAGCAGTCGACCTTTCGGTTAGCAGTCAAGCACTTTAACCACTAAGCCACCAGGGCTCCTTGATTTTATTCCAGCAGGTCTTTACTAAGCAACTAAGGGATGGATGGGAGGAAACAGGATGTCATTCCTACCTCTTGTCATTCCTACCTCTGAGGAACTTACAGTCATACAGTGACTTTGATAGAAGGCTAGATAAAAAAATATACATATTTTGGGTCCCATCTGGTGGCATAGTGGTTAAGAGCTATGGCTGCTAATCAAAAGGTAGTCAGTTCGAATCCACCAGCTGCTGCTTGGAAACCTTCTGGGGCAGTTCTACTCTGTCCTACAGGGTCACTATGAGTCAAAATCGACTCAACAGCAAAGGGTAGGAAACTGGAATTGCTGTTGAAGAAGCAATTACTTCAGACTCAGGCAAGTACGGGGAAGATCGGGGGAGAATAGTGTCAAGGGCACTGATAGCTTAAGGAACTGCACAGGTACAGCTCCAAGATGCCAGTCACATGGTGTATCTTGGGAAAGGAAAGTTGATCTGTGTGCCTGTATCATAAATAAAAGGATAAAATTAAAGATGATACTATAGACACTGTTTGGGGCTAGATTATGAAGATTTGAATATAAGTATTTTATACAGGGAGAAGAAACAGCAAATATGGAATCTGACAGGCCAAGTCATGTAGCTACCTAGCATGTTGTCAGAGGTAGCAGCTGTCTAGCTGGCCTGGACTCATGGCTACTTCATGCACAATGAGATTGGACCATTGTGACCCATAAGGTTTCTGCTGGCTTATTTTCAGAAGTGGATTGCCCAGCCTTTCTTCCTAATCTGTCTTAGTCTGAAAGCTGCAGTGAAACGTGTCCAGTATCATAGCAACACACAAGCCTGTACTGACTGTCTGGTTTTGGCTGCGTTTGAGGTGCACTGTCTGGGAATTGAACCCGGGTCTCCCACAAGGAAGGCTTCTAGCCTCCTAAACTGTGTGAGAACAAACTTCATTTTGTTAAAGCCGTCCACTTGTGGTATTTCTGTTATAGCAGCACTAGATAACTAAGAGGGTACCCTTTGGAATAATACATAGGGTATTATATGCCTGGAGAAGAAAAATTTACTTCCCTTTTCCAGCTCTTTCCATCCAAAGTGGGATAAAGGTAAGATAAACATTTTTTGAAAGGGGAAAATTGGGCCCATCCTAGGCTCATATGGAAACCTTGGTGGCATAGTGGTAAAGTGCTACAGCTGCTAACAAAAAGGTCAGCAGTTCTAATCCACCAGGCGCTCCTTGGAAACTCTATGGGGGCAGTTCTACTCTGTCCTATAGGGTTGCTATGAGTCAAAATCGACTGGACGGCAATGGGTTTTTTTTTTTTTTTTTTAGGCTCCAACATTTTAGACCAGAACGGAAAAAGATTTTGAGTCAAAATGTTGAGAAAAGAGACTAAAAGCCTTCACTGTTTCTTCTAACCCTCTTTGTCCCTCCCCCACTCTAGTGAAACAGATACTCAGCGGTTTAAGTTACATGATGTTTACATACAAACTTGATTCCAGAAACACATTTTAGAGTTAGTAAACCTATAAAGATGCCAGGACAGAAAATTTAGAAGGCAGAGAGTCAAAAGAAAAGGGCTGACTTTTCCAAAAAGTATAGAAACCAAGACCAAATAACAAGGATTGTTCTAGAATTCAAAACAGCTTGGGAGAAAATTTCTTTGCCAACAATGGAAAACTCAATAAAGAGAATAGAAGAAAGCTCTGCCCAGGAGAATAGAAAGAAGAGGGGGGAGAAGGAAGCATGGATTAAGTGTGTATCATGCCAAGCAACACTCAAGCTGATCTCAGTGTGTTATCTCACATACTTCTCTCAAGAAGTCCATGATATAAAAAAAAAAAATAGGTCTTTTTAAACTTCATTTCACAGATGAGAAAACAGAGGTTCAGAGAGTTGGACTGACTTGCCCACATCACACAGTTAATACGGGGCAGGACTCTGAATCAATCCCCTGACTGAAAATCTGACTCTGAATCAATCTCCTGACTGAAAATCTGACTCTGAATCAATCTCCTGACTGAAAATCTGACTCTGAATCAATCTCCTGACTGAAAATCTGACTCTGAATCAATCTCCTGACTGAAAATCTGACTCTGAATCAATCTCCTGACTGAAAATCTAGTTGCAATTTTTTTGTTGTTGTTTTGTTTTATTTTCTCAGAATTCCCCAGCCAAGACAAAAAGGGTGGAATCTTGACACGCTGATTAAAACATATACATATGTTTTTTTTTTTTTATAGAAGAGATAAAAAAATCAACAGAATTAAACTGAAGACTGTATACACTGCCTTTTGTTTTTCATACAGGTTATGGGAAACGACAGCACCTCAGTAAAACACAAAAACTTGGGTTTTGTTAAAGCATTGTCGTTCTAAGCCAAGTGAGAATAAATTAGGCAATAATGTAAAGAGGGAAAAAAAATCTGCTGAGGAAAATGACAATGTTTTGTCTGTCTTTGAATCTTAAAATATTTGGCACCAACCTTGAGAATAGTTCAAAGATTTTTCAACCAGCTGTAAGTTAAATATTAGAACGTCCTCATTGTCAATACAAACACAAATGAAAGAACATAAAACTGTCAGTTTCAAAGAGGATTTTATTCCTTCTACAGCTAGTATCTTATGGAAAAAACACGACCTGGAGTTTTTTCTTCATTCACATATGTAACCCTTGCGTTGGTGTACCCATGCCCTAAAGCGAGATGGTACTCTCCGTGAGGTTTTAAACTGTTTTTCCTAACTCAAGGCACGCATAGAGGCCAGGACATGGGCCTCTACATCAAAAATACCCCAGTGCTGTCGATGTTTTAATCCTGCCTTGGCCCCTAACCTAGGGTAAGGAAGTCACCCTCTTTTTCTAAGTATCCCTATCCATAAAATGAAGATCTCCAACAGTTGTTATAAAGACTAATTTAGATACTTCATGTAAAATACCTGGTGAGTTGAATGGTAGCTCCAAAAAAAGATACACCCATGTCCTGGAACCTGTGACAGTGACCTTATTTGGAAAAAGGGTCTTTGCAGGTGTAATTAAGGATCTTGAGATGACAGCATCCTGGAGTACCCAGAGGAGCCCTGTAAGCGTCTTTATAAGAAGTAGAAGAGGAGAAGACACGGATACACTCAGGATTTACCGACTCCGGGCAAGGCACCTTGCACATGCAGGTTACCTTAAAGGCTGTCTCTGGATCCCAAGCAACCCCAGAATACTGGGACAAGAGTTCACCCCATAGCACCAACCACTCCATGGGTGTTAGGTCCATTTGGCCTAATCAAGTCATACACGGGAGACACGTCCATGGTGTTGGCAGTAGTGAAAGCTGTTTTAATTACTCAAGACAACAGACAGTGTACAACAGGAAAAGTTTCATGGCACTTGGTCCCCCTCCCCCGACTCAAAAGCTGTCTGGGCTGGGTAGAAAACTTCCACACATGCCCCCTCTTTTGCACCTTGGATGAAGGAAGGACCATGAGGATTTTCCCCCACCCAGTTTTATACTCCAGGGGTTGTGTTTCACTGCACAGTTTCCCACTTGATCACCCAAAAAGGGAGGTAGTCAGACATGGGGCACCAGCCCAGAACTGTTAGCCTGGAATTGGATCTCTTTAGCCCTGCTGCGTTTTTAGACAAACCATTAGGTTTCAAAGGGGGAGGTGCAGTGGTTTGTTCTGAAGCCCAAAGATGCTAGCAGCGTGGGGGGCGGGGAGGAGAATGGGTAATAACTATAGCCCAAAATCTAGGACATCCAAAGGACGGCCTCCTCTTAGAAGGCCACGTGAAGATGGAGGCAGACGCCAGAAGGATGCAGCCACAAGCCACGGAATGCCTTGGAGCCACCAGAAGCTAGAAGAAACAAAGGAGAATTCTCACCTAAAGCCTTCTGGCCCTGCCAACATCTTGATTTCAGACCCTGGTCTCCAGAAGTGTTAGAAAACATTTTTTGTTGTTTTATTTTTATTTTTTTAAGTTATGCCAGTTGAGCTAGATGTCCCCTGAAACCATGGTCCCCAGCCTTCAGCCCAGTAATTCAGTCTCTCAGGGAGTTTGGATGTGCCAATGGGGCTGCCATGACCTTGCCTCAGTCAAGCTGTGCTGACTTCCCTAGGATTGTGTACTGTCTTACCCTTCACCAAAGTTACCACTTATCTATTGTCTAGTTAGTTTTTTCCTGCTATTTTAAACCCCAAGTTTGTGATGATTTGTTATAGCAGTCCCAGGAAACGAAAATACCTGGTATATGATAACCAAACCCACCACCGTCAAGTCGGCTCTGACTCATAGCGACCCCAGAGGGTCTCCAAGGCTGTAAGTCTCCACAGAAGCAGACTGTCACATCATTCTCCAGAGAAGCCACTGGTGGTTTTGTGCCTCCAACCTTTCAGTTAGCGGTTGATTTCTCTAACCACTGCACCACCAGGGCTCCACAGTATATAGTAAGTCCTCAATAAATGTTCCTTCCAGTTCCAACCCCTGCTGAGAATTATTTCCACCCCAGATACACTGAATCATAAAAAAAAAAAAAAAAAAAAAAGAATCATAATCTACAGGTTAATAAGATCCCCAGGTGATTCTTATGGATAAATTCCTGGGAGCTTGTAAGAAATGCAAATTCTCAACAGGGGTTCGAACCAAAGGAACCAGATGGAAGCCCTGAACCTGAAATGCTTCCCACTTGTATAAAAGAGGAGACATCAGCAATGTCATTCATTACAGTGAGCAAAACAGGGGCCCTATTTTACGTTTATGGGCATTTCCCACAGTTATGTGGCATCCTATGGGAAGGAGAAGGCTGTGTGCACATTGAAGATAATTGTAACTCGTTGCTGTCGAATCGATTCCAATTCATAGTGACCCTGTAGGACAGAGTAGAACTGCCCCATAGGATTTCCAAGGAGCAGCTGGTGGATTCGAATGTTTTGGTTAGCAGCCAAGCTCTTAACCACTATGCCAGCAGTAGTTTTCCAAATTTATCATACATAAGAATCACCGGGGGATCTTGTTAAAACTGTAGACTCTGGTTCAGTATATTTGGGGTAGAAATGTAAATTCTCAGCAGGGGTTCAAACTGGAATGAACCGATTCAAAGCCCTGCTTTGCAGACAGAGAAAAGAGCCACAGAAACTTGAAAAAACATGTTATGTATGGAAAAATCATTTGTTTCTACTAACTGGAGAACCACTTGCGTGCAAGAGGAGTGTAGCAACAGAACCTACACTGTAAATGGAGGCAGGGGCCAGGGAAGGAAGAGTGTGGAACTATTCCATGCTAACTGTGGAAGTTACCTTGTGAGGAATGGGAGACGTTTAAGTGTTTTAAACAAAGAAGAGACCAAATCAGATGTGGCCTTTGAAGAACTCACAGTTGAGGTGAAATACAGCTGTGGAATCACCTGGAGGGCTTACTCCCCCCCGCCAAAAAAAAAAATCCAAGCCATTGCCATTGAGTCGATTCCAACTTATAGCAACCTTATAGGACAAAGCAGGACTGCCACATATGGTTTCCAAGGTGCGGCTGGCGGATTCAAACTGCCGACCTTTTGGTTAGCAGCCAAGATCTTAACCACTGCACCACAAGGAGAAGCTCATCTAAAAGTCCAGGAAGAACATGGAAGAAGACACCCTGCAGAGCTCTACCATCTGGGGAGACTCTAACTGCCACCAAACCGAAAAACCTGTTGCCCTCAAGTCGATTCTGACTCATAGTGACTCTACAGGACAGAGCAGAACTGCCCCATAGGGTTTCAAAGGAGTGGCTGGTGGATTCAAACTGCCGAACTTTTGGTTAGCAGCCAAGCTATTAACCAGGGCTCCCACCCCCAGAGTTAATTCAGTAAGGTCTGGGATGGGGCCCAAGAATTTGCTTTCTAACATGTTCCCAGCTGGTGCTGCTGGTCCAAGGACAAGGCTTTTTAAACCACCAGAATAAACCAAAAAACCAAACCCATTGCAGTTGAGTTGATTCTGACTCGTGGTGACCTCATGTGTCACAGACTAGAAAAGCTCCACAGAGTTTCCTTGGCTGTAATTGTTATGGAAGCAGATCACCAGGTCTTTCTTCCAAGGTGCTGCTGGGTGGTTTTGAACCACCAATCTTCAAGCACATGGTAATTCTGGGGGAAGGGAGGCCCATGGAGAGGCTACTACTCTGGGAGGGTGAGAGATAAAGCTCTGAGCTAAGACAGCATCAGTGGAAATGGAGAAGCCAGGCTGGGTCTGAAAGACTTCAAGAGGTAGAGTGTGTTGACCAGTTGGATATGATGAGAGCCTGCAAGGTGAGATGGGAAAGGCAAAACAATGGCTTAGGTTTTAAGTACCTTGTGTTTGAGATGTCTTTCGTATAAACGAGTGAAGCTATCTAATCTAGGAGCCCTGGAGGTGCAATGGTTTAGAGCTCAGCTGTTAACCAAGAGGTGGGCAGTTCAAATCCACCAGCTGCTCCTTGGAAACCCTATGGATTGCTATGAGTTGGAATCAACTTTAGGGCACCTAACAACATCTAATCGAAGCTATCTCACCTACTAAGCTCAGAAAAGGGATGTTCGCTAGAGAGTAGCTTAGTTTTATAGCCATCTCCCTGTCTGGTTTGTTACCGTTTACTTGATCAGCCAGGCAATCAATCAGAAATTTTCATCCTCTGTCATTGTTGTAGAATAGAATGATGAATTATCAATGCATCTTAGCGTGTGTTTTAAGTTACCATATACTCAGAAATAGTCCAGAAAAAATGAAAAATAAAATACTCTAAATTTTTGCATTAATTTGCTAACCATCTCCTTAAAATATTATTTACCATGAATTTGAAACCCCTACAGTATGGTCTGTTTTCTGCATCCAGACTTTATGTTAGGGGACTAACTAAGCCATATACTTTAAGCACCACAATAGGAAATCTATAAAACCAAAAAACCAAACCCATTGCCATCGAGTCGATTCCAACTCATAGAAAAATGTATGGTATGCATTTTACTACGTGATCACTAACTTTATTCTTCATCAACTAAGTTTTATTAACTTATACAGTAAATAGGCTTAAAGTCACAACAAGCATCATTTTTCAGTTTTCTGTTAGCATTTCATTTCTCTTTTATGACTAAAAATATATAAATGTTTTTATTTATTAGAAAACAACTAAAATATAAAACATAAATAAGCAGAAAGTATCCAATTATTATCATGCAAAGTTGAAAAAAAAAATAGTGGCCCTCGAGTTGATTCCAACTCATAGCAACCCTATAGGACAGAGTAGAACTGCCCCATGGTTTCCAAAGAGTGGCTTGTGGATTCAAACTGCCAACCTTTTAGTTAGCAGCCCAGCTCTTAACCACTGTGCCACCAGGGCTCCAGAATGCTAAGTTCAGCAAATATCAATTCCTATGTGGCACCTAGTATTCAAAGTACTAAAATTTTCTATTGTATCAGATTATAATTTTGTAGGTTTTGGGTATGTATGTTTCATTTATTTCTACCATGATTAAAAATACACAAGTTGCATTCTGCATCCCACATTGGAGATGCTAGCAAGCAGCCATCTAAGATGCATCAGTTGGTTTCAACACATCTGGACCAAAAGAGAATGAAGAACACCAAGAACACAAGGTAATTATGAGCCCAAGAGACAGAAAGGGCCACATAATGAGAGACTACATCAGCCTGAGACCAGAAGAACTAGATGGTGCCCAGCTACAACCGATGACTGCCCTCACAGGGAACACAACAGAGAACCCCTGAGGGAACAGGAGAGATGTGGGATGCAGACCCCACATTCTCATAAAAAGACCAGACTTAATGGTCTGAGACTAGAAGGACCCCAGTGGTCATGGCCCCCAGACCTTCTGCTGGCCCAGGACAGGAACCATTCCCAAAGCCAGCTCTTCAGACAGGGATTGGACTGGACAATGGGATGGAGAGGGATGCTGGTGAAGAGTGAACTTCTTGAATCAGGTGGACACTTGAGACTATGTTGGTATCTTCTGCCTGGAGGGGAGATGAGAGGGTAGAGGGGGTTAGAAGCTGGTGGAATGGACAGGAAAAGAGAGAGTGGAGGGAGGGAGCAGGCTGTGTCATTAGGGAAAGAGCTATTGGGAGTATGTAGCAAGGTGTATGTAAGTTCTTGTGTGAGAGACTGGCTTGATTTGTAAACTTTCACTTAAAGCATAATAAAAAATTTTTTTAAATATACAAGTTGTTTTCATTTATTAGACAACCATTAAAATATGGAATATAAATATGCAAAAAGCATCCAGTTATTATCATGCTAAGTTTGGAAAATATCAATTCCTATGTAGCACCTATTACTCAAAGTACTGAAATGTTCTGCTGTATCAGATTTTTTATCAGATTATAATCTTGTAGATTTTTGAAAGTTATGTGTGTCCTATTTTTTTTTTCTTGATGAGAAAATCCATTTCTTGTGTGACAGACAAAACAGGTCATGATGTTAACAACCTAGGATCTCTATCGTCACATGAAGGGCTCTGTCCACTGATCCCAGCGGTTCCCTTGGTCCTGAGTGGTGGAATGAAGATGTGCTGCTGAGTGACCTTGGTGGTGAAGCTATGAAGAGTGTGGTTAGCAGACACAGTGACATAACCAGAGCGGTACGGGGGGTGCAGAAAGGGGCAGAATACCCAATAGACAAGGTAAGCACAGGGTTTACCTTGCTTCCTAGATCATCTATAGTAAACAATTTCACAATTTTCACCACATCAAAGGTTCTGCTTCTAGGTATGGCTGGCATCTGTCTCTCTCCCAACCCCACAGCACCTTCCTACAAAATCAATGCCTCTTTTCAAATTTGCAGTCCTTCACAGGGGTGGATGACCTAGTAAGCAATGCAAGCCAGGCTTACTTGTGTTTACTTAACTAATCTGTAGTGAACAACTTCACACGTAAAATTGCTCACTACAGATGATTTGGTAAGCAAGGTAAGCACCACGCTTACCTTGCCTATTGAATAATCGCCCCCTGGGTGCAGGCTGCACCTGGTAACACTGTCAGAGGGGGTGGCACCAAAATGACTGTCTATAAAATTTTTGTGGAATGTTTCAGCAGAAATTTATTATGTTTTATAAAAATATCCCTGTAGTTAGTCATAACAACAACAACAAAAATTGTAAGCCAAGCTTATATGTATCAATATACCTCCAAGGCTAAAACTCCATACTAACTTACTTTTGAAGCTTCTAATGTGCTCTGGTCAGAGCTGTCAGTATTACCCAGTTACAGTGCTTCCCATCTCCTGGTTTCATCTGCGTGCACTACAAGCACGTGCTATTGGCTCTTGTTATAGTCTCTAATTTTGTCAAAATTTCTGGTGTTTCAGCTACAATATTGCAGTAATTAGCATGGAGAGGGTGACACCATGAATCACCACACTGGGTAACACCAACCCTAGTGACTCCACTGAGCAGACAGCAGCCTACAGCAGCAGCACTTCAAGAGACTCCTCAGCTTTTGGTCAAGGCCACACTCTACTCAACAGCTCCCAGCCAACGGCCAAACACGACAGGGTTACAAAAGCCTGGCCGTCACCATTCAATTCAGGGACACCTCTAATGAGAAATCCTTGCCCGGGGACTCCCCACTGGGTTGTCTGAGACTCTTTATCATGGTCCAAGGCTCTCCCTGCTCCCTCCTGCTTCCTCTCCCCTTTCTCTTCATAGGAGACAGATCTGCACAGAATCTAAGTTTTCCCTGTCCAATCTTGCACTGCTCTGTTCATCTTTTGCATGTGGTACTCCACAATAAACCTCACCACACTTCTCATCCCACCCCTTAAAACATTCCAGTGGTTTTTGGTTACGATAAAAATCAAAATCCTTAACATGACCCATAAAGCACGGCATGCTCTGGTTTACCTCCCTCTCCAACCTCATTCTAAGCTTCTTCCTCTCTCTCTCCCTCCACCTCTCCCATCTCTGACTGTCTCTGTGTGCTCTAAACACATCAGCATCTTTCAGTTTTGTTAGATGCACCAGGCAGCCTTTGCGAATGCTGTTCCTTCTTCCAGGAAGTCCTCCCATTACTTCCTCTTCATCTAGTTAACCTTACTCTTTCTTCAGAGCTCAGCTCAAGTTAAAACCCTCTTGTCACAGCCTGAATTATATCCCCCCCAAAAAATGTGTGTATTAACTTGGTTAGGCCATGATTCCCAGTATTGTGTGCTTGTCCTCCATTTTGTGATTGTAATTTTATGTTGAGAGGATTAGGGTGGGATTGTAACACCACCCTTACTCAGGTCACCTCCCTGATCCAAGGTAAAGGGAGTTTCCCTGGTGCGTGGCCTGCACCAGCTTTTCTCTCTCAGGAGTTAAAAGGAAAGGGAAGCAAGCAGAGAGTTGGGGACTGCATAGCACCAAGAAAGCAGCACCAGGAGCAGAGCACATCCTTTGGACCTGGGGTCCCTGCGCCTGAGAAGCTCCTCGACCAGGGCAGTATTGAGGACAAGGACCTTCTTCTAGAGCCGACACACAGAGAATGCCTTCCCCTGGATCCGACGCCCTGAATTTGGACTTGCAACCTACTAGACTGTGAGAGAATAAATTTCTCTTTGTTAAAGCCATCTGCTTGCTGTATTTCTGTTATGGCAGCACCAGATGACTAAGACATCTCTCCTCAAAAAAAAACTGCCCCTGACTTCTCTGATTAAGCAATTGATCTTATCGTTGTTCTCATAGAGGACATGAGTTCCTATTGAAATGGTTCATTCTATCTGAATTGTTAATACTTTCTTGAGGGTTTCTGGGCTCAATGCTGCTGAACTGGGGATTGGAAGAGTCTCTTCTTAGAATCACCCCACTGTTAATTTTACATTTATCATCGCCTAATGCTTTATTAATATCTCTGTCTCCCACTGAACAATAAGCTCCAGGAGGGCCAGGACCATGTCCTTTAGTATTGCTTTTGCTCACTGTGCTATCTCCAGCACCAAGTGCAATACCAGGAAAAAAGTGGACTCTCCAAAAGCATTCGTTGAATGAACGAATAAGCTTTGTAACAAACATAAAAAAGCTGAGGTTCTACCATGCCAAGTTCTATGATTAAAATATAAGGAAAATGTGCTGGTTTTCTTTCTTTTCTCTTTGCAAGTCTTTTTCCTGGTTACTTTTCCTGGACTCAGTTAACACAACTAAAGGATGAGATCTGAAGTCTGCTAAGCACTAGCCCTACAAACAAAGTGCAGTATTTGTAAACATTTAACCCTGTACACTATGCCAGAAAGCATATGTTGGTGTGAACTAAAGCCCTGTGGTATGGTGCCGTGGTAAGTTTCTTTGTGTGTTTAAGTTGAATTGGGGGGTTTCGGCCCTCGCTGGAAGGTCCCTCCCCACAAAAAAAATAAAAATGCTTTTAAACCTCTGGAAAACTTCCCTGTTTGAATCAATTCTCAACTTTCACCCCTTCCTATTGCAAAATTCAAAAGTTGGAAGTTCTTGCTTAATTCCCAAAACTCAATTCCGTTGTAAGCTGGGCTTTTCTCTTCCAGTTCAATGGCAAAAGAGGTCAGCCACTCAGTTAAACTTCCAATCCCCAGTTCAGCAGTGTTGAACTCATAAATCCTCAAGGAAGCATTAGTAATTCAGAAAGAATGAGCAATGGTAATAGGAACACACATCTTCTTTCAATCTCATCTAGGAATCAGAAATGCATAACATCAGCAAAGCCAGTAAGGTCCATGTACAGCTTACAGCCCATCACCTATACATCTTTTCAGCATATGAGGAGTGTCTGGTGTAAATAAAAGGGTTAAGTTATGAAGATTTTTATGGCTCTATGCCCCTCATAATAAGCTCCACATGGGCAAATATTTTCACCTGTCTTACCCATAACTGTATCCTCGGATCCTTGACACTTCCTGGAACATGATAAATATTCCATGCATGAATGAATGAGTGAATGAATGAGTTGAAAACTTAAATCCCAGACACTTTTTTAAGCACTTTTCATGGTGCTTAACTCATTTTATCTTCACAGTCATGTTATAAAGTGGCCGCTATTACTATGAAAGGAGCCCCGGTGGCGTAGTGGTTAAAGCACTCAATTGCTAACAGAAAGGTAGTCAGTTTGAACCCGCCAGCCGCTCCACAGGAGAAAGACGTGGCAGTCTGCTTCTGTAAAGATTACAGCCTCGGAAACCCTATGGGGCAGTTCTACTCTGTCCTATAGTGTTGTTATGAGTTGGAATCAACTCAACAGCAACGGGTTTACTGTTGCTATGCGTGTTTTCAGATGAAGAAACTATAGAGAGATTAAATAACTTGGGCAAAACTACAAGCTTGACAGCCACCCTAACGTTTTCAGGGTTAATACCGATGCTAGCCAGACCATAAGGCCAATGCCGCCCCAGGCAAGGCACAACAGTTCAGGCTCATGTCCTGAATTCCTACACTTGCAGTGGCCAAACTATGGCCTGGAGTCTACCTTTCCACTCCATGTTGCCACCCGATCCCAAAAGTCTTCCTAGATTTCTAAGCTTGAAGGATAAGAGCCTGTTCCTCTACCACTCCACCTACAAGAGCATTTGTCTATTAATGTGTTTTCTAGACTAGGCTGAGTTAACCATTTGTAAAGGATTTCTCTGACACCCATCTGCCATTTGTCATACCGTGGTATGTTGCTATGATGCTGCATGTTATGCCACCGGTATTTCAAATACCAGCAGGGTCATCCGCAGTGGACAGATTTTAGTGGACCTTCCAGACTAAGACAGACTAGGAAGAAAGGCCTAGAAATCTACTTCAGAAAATTAGCCAATGAAAACCCTATGGATCACAACAGAATATTGTCTGATAAAATGCTGGAAGATGAGACCCCTAGGTTGGAGAGTGCTACACAGTGGTCACAACAATGGACTCAAACATACCAATGATCACTGTCACAGAACCAGGCAATGTTTCGCTCTGTTGTACATGGGATTGCCATGAGCCAGAGCCAAGGCAACAGCAACTAACAGCAACGAAGAATATCTATTAAGTAAATAAAGCAAGTAATCGGTAGGAGCAACAAGGTATCTGAAACCCAAGAAGAACAAATTGTGTTTTGCTCACGTAGATCTGACACATAAATAGCTGGCTTCACTAGCTTGAGACTATGAATGAGATCACACTTCTTTTTAATAGCTAAATAATCATGGCACAAGCCTCCAGGGCCTAGCTGCCCATCTGGATGCTGTCTCTATGTGCTTCCTCCATTCTGACTTACTTTTGCAGCCATTCTGTTGCCTCTGCTCTTCTGAATCCAACATCTCCCAGAGAGCAACGCCCCCTGGTGCCTACAGAAGCCTTCATGGCGCAGTGGCTAAGAGTGTGGCTGCTAATCAAAAAGGTCAGCAATTCAAAGCCACCAGCTGCTCCTTGGAAACCCTACGGAGCAGTTCTTCTCTGTCCTACAGGGTTGCTATGAGTTGGAATCAACTCAATGGAAATGGGTTTGGTTTGGTTTTTTTGATGACCTACACCATCTTGAAGAGGGAATATTGCTTCTGCTAAGTTCCCCCAGCACAAATGACAGCAATGGTGACTTTCAACAAGAATTTATGGAAGGCTTTTTTTTAAGACTAGCAGAAAGGCAGTACAGTGTGTCACAGTTGCTCCTAGACACTAATATTCTCAGAATCCATAGGTCCCAACCAGACTTCAGCATCCCTGCCCAGCTTCCAGCAGGCCCCCATCTGGTGGAACCAAGTCTGCCTCCATTAATGGGAATCTCTTGGTAGCTTCAAACCCTTGAATCTAGACTTAACTTCCTCTTAGCCCCAAAGTGAGTTCCATCTTCCAGTTCAACGCTTGTGTCATTGAGAGTAGCCACAGCTATTTCCTTCAGGGTGTGTCCCATTTCCCACCCTTAGGATAGAATTCAGAAAGGCTGAACAAAACAATCACAATAATTCACAGAGAAATACCCAAAGTTTGGCTTATTCAGTTTTAAATAACACCATGTGTGGAAATCCACCAGCCCAATTCCAAAAGTCTGTGCTGAGCCCGGTTTCATTGTCTTTTCTCCCACACAAGGAAAGAAAATATCAGGACTGCTTGTTCTTCATGACACAGTCCAGTAGTCCAATTTGCCATTCGATGGCCTGAAACTCACTCACACACACACACACACACACAACCGCTAAGAACACGCAATAATGTTCACACATGTTGTTGTTGTTAGGTGTCACTGAGTCAGTTCCAACTCATAGCAACCCCATGCACAACAGAACAAAACACTGCCCAGTCCTGCACCACCCTCACAATCATTGTTATGCTTGAACCCATTGTTGTAACCACTGTGTCAATCCATCTCATTGAGGGTCTTCCTCTTTTTTGCTGACCCTCTACTTTACCAACCATGATGTCCTTCTCCAGGGACTAGTCCCTCCTGATACCATGTCCACAGTATGTGAGATGAAGTCTTGCCACCCTTGCTTCTAAGGAGCATTCTGGCTGTACTTCTTTCAAGAGCACTTTAAATCATGATTCAAGTGGGGAAAAATTGTATATAATTCTATGAGGACACAGTCTTGGTAAAGCCTACAATTTATTTTACTAAATTGAGTTCAGCATGAAACATCTGCCTTTATGCTATGCCAGGATATTCCAGGCTGTACCAGGTATCTTTCATTTGCTGTTTCAAATCCATTCTCCCCTCTTGTCTCTGCTAAAGGAAGCTGACCTGTTGGGATTACAATGGGCTTCCTTGCCCTTTGGCTTCCAGCTGGGTATAGCTAATGAAGAATCCTGACAAAAGATTGGAGGCAGGAGGCGGAGCCAAGATGGCGGACTAGGCAGACGCTACCTCGGATCCCTCTTACAACAAAGACACGGAAAAACAAGTGAATCGATCACATACATAACAATCTACGAACCCTGAACAACAAACACAGATTTAGAGACGGAGAACGAACTAATACGGGGAAGCAGCGATTGTTTCCAGAGCCTGGAGCCAGCATACCAGTCAGGTACGGCACAAGCACAGAGACCTGCTCCACCCCCCTGAACTAACCCCGGGAGGGGGACTAGCCGGTTCCACAGGCGGCGTGGGACGCAGCCGTTAGGAGAAGTCCCCGGGAGGCAGTGACTGATCTTGGAGCAGAAAGAGCAGCATCCGAGCCGGGGAACCGTCCCACAGGGATTTGGACTGCACGCAGGTACGCCATAAACACGGAGAGTTGCTCCACCCCCTGAACTAACCCCGGGAAGGTGACCATCCGGGTCGCGCGGGCGGCGTGGGACGCAGCCAGTAGGAGAAGTCCCCGGGAGGCAGCGACTGGTATTGGAGCGGGGAGAACAGCGTGCCAGCCGGGACACTCGGTCGCGGCACAAGCACGGGGAGCTACTCCACCCATCTGAACTAACCCCGGGAGGGGGCCCACCTGGTTCATGGGGGCGGCACGGCCACGCGGCTGGAGGGACGAGAAGTCCCCGGGAGGCAGCGACTGATTTTGGAGTCGAGAGTGCACCGTCCCAGTAGGGGAGCCTTGACGCTGGGCGTGGGGCTGGAAGCGGAGGATCTGACCGTGACTCCAGCGGGCCAGACCCCCCGGGGGCAATCTCCACACAGACAGCACACATAGGCGACGCGCCCGCGGGAATCTCAGATATAATAGTCATTCCAAACAAGACAAGCAACTCTGGATATATTCTGAGGTGCTACTCTCCTATCTCTCTGTTCCCTCCCCCACCCTCCCCAGGCGGCTTCATTAACATCTGAATAGCCTGAGCCAGAGGGAGAACTCTGATAGGGATCTGACTGCAGTTTTTTTTTAGCGGATTTTCTGGAAAAACTAGTTCCCCAGTGATGGCTCGGAGACAACAATCCATATCAAACCACTTAAAGAAGCAGACCGTGACAGCTTCTCCAACTCCCCAAACAAAAGAATCAAAATCTTTCCCAAATGAAGATACAATTTTGGAATTATCAGATACAGAATATAAAAAACTAATTTACAGAATGCTTAATGATATCACAAATGAAATTAGGATAACTGCAGAAAAAGCCAAGGAACACACTGATAAAACTGTTGAAGAACTCAAAAAGATTATTCAAGAACATACTGGAAAAATTAATAAGTTGCAAGAATCCATAGAGAGACAACATGTAGAAATCCAAAAGATTAACAATAAAATAACAGAATTAGACAACACACTAGGAAGTCAGAGGAGCAGACTCGAGCAATTAGAATGCAGACTGGGACATCTGGAGGACCAGGGAATCAACACCAACATAGCTGAAAAAAAATCAGATAAAAGAATTAAAAAAAATGAAGAAACCCTAAGAATTATGTGGGACTCTATCAAGAAGGATAACCTGCGGGTGATTGGAGTCCCAGAACAGGGAGGGGGGACAGAAAACACAGAGAAAATAGTTGAAGAACTTCTGACAGAAAACTTCCCTGACATCATGAAAGACGAAAGGATATCTATCCAAGATGCTCATCGAACCCCATTTAAGATGGATCCAAAAAGAAAAACACCAAGACATATTATCATCAAACTCACCAAAACCAAAGATAAACAGAAAATTTTAAAAGCAGCCAGGGAGAAAAGAAAGGTTTCCTTCAAGGGAGAATCAATCAGAATATGTTCTGACTACTCAGCAGAAACCATGCAGGCAAGAAGGGAATGGGACGACATATACAGAACACTGAAGGAGAAAAACTGCCAACCAAGGATCATATATCCAGCAAAACTCTCTCTGAAATATGAAGGCGAAATTAAGATATTTACAGACAAACACAAGTTTAGAGAATTTGCAAAAACCAAACCAAAGCTACAAGAAATACTAAAGGATATTGTTTGGTCAGAGAACCAATAATATCAGATATCAGCACAACACAAGGTCACAAAACAGAACGTCCTGATATCAACTCAAATAGGGAAATCACAAAAACAAACAAATTAAGATTAATTAAAAAAAAAATACACATAACAGGGAATCATGGAAGTCAATAGGTAAAAGATCACAATAATCAAAAAGAGGGACTAAATACAGGAGGCATTGAACTGCCATATGGAGAGTGATACAAGGCGATATAGAACAATACAAGTTAGGTTTTTACTTAGAAAAATAGGGGTATATAATGAGGTAACCACAAAAAGGTATAACAACTCTATAACTCAAGACAAAAACCAAGAAAAACGTAACGACTCAACTAACATAAAGTCAAACACTATGAAAGTGAGGATCTCACAATTTACTAAGAAAAACGCCTCAGCACAAAAAAGTATGTGGAAAAATGAAATTGTCAACAACACACATAAAAAGGCATCAAAATGACAGCACTAAAAACTTATTTATCTATAATTACCCTGAATGTAAATGGACTAAATGCACCAATAAAGAGACAGAGAGTCACAGACTGGATAAAGAAACACGATCCATCTATATGCTGCCTACAAGAGACACACCTTAGACTTAGAGACACAAACAAACTAAAACTCAAAGGATGGAAAAAAGTATATCAAGCAAACAATAAGCAAAAAAGAAGAGGAGTAGCAATATTAATTTCTGACAAAATAGACTTTAGACTTAAATCCACCACAAAGGATAAAGAAGGACACTATATAATGATAAAAGGGACAATTGATCAGGAAGACATAACCATATTAAATATTTACGCACCCAATGACAGGGCTGCAAGATATATAAATCAAATTTTAACAGAACTGAAAAGCGAGATAGATACCTCCACAATTATAGTAGGAGACTTCAACACACCCCTTTCGGAGAAGGACAGGACATCCAGTAAGAAGCTCAACAGAGACACGGAAGATCTAATTACAACAATCAACCAACTTGACCTCATTGACTTATACAGAACTCTCCACCCAACTGCTGCAAAATATACTTTTTTTTCTAGCGCACATGGAACATTCTCTAGAATAGACCACATATTAGGTCATAAAACAAACCTTTGCAGAGTCCAAAACATCGAAATATTACAAAGCATCTTCTCAGACCACAAGGCAATAAAACTAGAGATCAATAACAGAAGAACGAGGGAAAAGAAATCAAATACTTGGAAAATGAACAATACCCTCCTGAAAAAAGACTGGGTTATAGAAGACATCAAGGAGGGAATAAGGAAATTCATAGAAAGCAACGAGAATGAAAATACTTCCTATCAAAACCTCTGGGACACAGCAAAAGCAGTGCTCAGAGGTCAATTTATATCAATAAATGCACACATACAAAAAGAAGAAAGAGCCAAAATCAGAGAACTGTCCCTACAACTTGAACAAATAGAAAGTGAGCAACAAAAGAATCCATCAGGCACCAGAAGAAAACAAATAATAAAAATTAGAGCTGAACTAAATGAATTAGAGAACAGAAAAACAATTGAAAGAATTAACAAAGCCAAAAGCTGGTTCTTTGAAAAAATTAACAAAATTGATAAACCATTGGCTAGACTGACTAAAGAAATACAGGAAAGGAAACAAATAACCCGAATAAGAAATGAGAAGGACCACATCACAACAGAACCAAATGAAATTAAAAGAATCATTTCAGATTATTATGAAAAATTGTACTCTAACAAATTTGAAAACCTAGAAGAAATGGATGAATTCCTTGAAAAACACTACCTACCTAAACTAACACATTCAGAAGCAGAACAACTAAATAGACCCATAACAAAAAAAGAGATTGAAACGGTAATCAAAAAACTCCCAACAAAAAAAAAGTCCTGGCCCGGACGGCTTCACTGCAGAGTTCTACCAAATTTTCAGAGAAGAGTTAACACCACTACTACTAAAGGTATTCCAAAGCATAGAAAATGACGGAATACTACCCAACTCATTCTATGAAGCCACCATCTCCCTGATACCAAAACCAGGTAAAGACATTACAAAAAAAGAAAATTATAGACCTATATCCCTCATGAACATTGATGCAAAAATCCTCAACAAAATTCTAGCCAATAGAATCCAACAACACATCAAAAAAATAATTCACCATGATCAAGTGGGATTTATACCAGGTATGCAAGGCTGGTTTAATATCAGAAAAACCATTAATGTAATCCATCACATAAATAAAACAAAAGACAAAAACCACATGATCTTATCAATTGATGCAGAAAAGGCATTTGACAAAGTCCAACACCCATTTATGATAAAAACTCTTACCAAAATAGGAATTGAAGGAAAATTCCTCAACATAATAAAGGGCATCTATGCAAAGCCAACAGCCAATATCACTCTAAATGGAGAGAACCTGAAAGCATTTCCCTTGAGAACGGGAACCAGACAAGGATGCCCTTTATCACCGCTCTTATTCAACATCGTGTTGGAAGTCTTAGCCAGGGCAATCAGGCTAGACAAAGAAATAAAAGGTATCCGGATTGGCAAGGAAGAAGTAAAGTTATCACTATTTGCAGATGACATGATTATATACACAGAAAACCCTAAGGAATCCTCCAGAAAACTACTGAAACTAATAGAAGAGTTTGGCAGAGTCTCAGGTTATAAAATAAACATACAAAAATCACTTGGATTCCTCTACATCAACAAAAAGAACACCGAAGAGGAAATAACCAAATCAATACCATTCACGGTAGCCCCCAAGAAGATAAGATACTTAGGAATAAATCTTACCAAGGATGTAAAAGACCTATACAAAGAAAACTACAAAGCTCTACTACAAGAAATTCAAAAGGACATACTTAAGTGGAAAAACATACCTTGCTCATGGATAGGAAGACTTAACATAGTAAAAATGTCTATTCTACCAAAAGCCATCTATACATTTAACGCACTTCCGATCCAAATTCCAATGTCATATTTTAAGGGGATAGAGAAACAAATCACCAATTTCATATGGAAGGGAAAGAAGCCCCGGATAAGCAAAGCACTACTGAAAAAGAAGAAGAAAGTGGGAGGCCTCACCTTACCTGACTTCAGAACCTATTATACAGCCACAGTAGTCAAAACAGCCTGGTATTGGTACAACAACAGACACATAGACCAATGGAACAGAATTGAGAACCCAGACATAGATCCATCCACGTATGAGCAGCTGATATTTGACAAAGGACCAGTGTCAATTAACTGGGGAAAAGACAGCCTTTTTAACAAATGGTGCTGGCATAACTGGATATCCATTTGCAAAAAAATGAAACAGGACCCATACCTCACACCATGCACAAAAACTAACTCCAAGTGGATCAAAGACCTAAACATAAAGACTAAAACGATAAAGATCATGGAAGAAAAAATTGGGACAACCCTAGGAGCCCTAATACAAGGTATAAACAGAATACAAAACATTACCAAAAATGATGAAGAGAAACCCGATAACTGGGAGCTCCTAAAAATCAAACACCTATGCTCATCTAAAGACTTCACCAAAAGAGTAAAAAGACCACCTACAGATTGGGAAAGAATTTTCAGCTATGACATCTCCGACCAGCGCCTGATCTCTAAAATCTACATGATTCTGTCAAAACTCAACCACAAAAAGACAAACAACCCAATCAAGAAGTGGGCAAAGGATATGAACACACATTTCTCTAAAGAAGATATTCAGGCAGCCAACAGATACATGAGAAAATGCTCTCGATCATTAGCCATTAGAGAAATGCAAATTAAAACTACGATGAGATTCCATCTCACACCAACAAGGCTGGCATTAATCCAAAAAACACAAAATAATAAATGTTGGAGAGGCTGCGGAGAGATTGGAACTCTCATACACTGCTGGTGGGAATGTAAAATGGTACAACCACTTTGGAAATCTATCTGGCGTTATCTTAAACAGTTAGAAATAGAACTACCATACAACCCAGAAATCCCACTCCTCGGAATATACCCTAGAGATACAAGAGCCTTCATACAAACAGATATATGCACACCCATGTTTATTGCAGCTCTGTTTACAATAGCAAAAAGTTGGAAGCAACCAAGGTGTCCATCAACGGATGAATGGGTAAATAAATTGTGGTATATTCACACAATGGAATACTACGCATCGATAAAGAACAGTGACGAATCTCTGAAACATTTCATAACATGGAGGAACCTGGAAGGCATTATGCTGAGCGAAATGAGTCAGAGGCAAAAGGACAAATATTGTATAAGACCACTATTATAAGATCTTGAGAAATAGTAAACCTGAGAAGAACACATACTTTTGTGGTTACGAGGGGGGGAGGGAGGGAGGGTGGGAGAGGGTTTTTTTATTGATTAATCAGTAGATAAGAACTGCTTTAGGTGAAGGGAAAGACAACACTCAATACATGGAAGGTCAGCTCAATTGGACTGGACCAAAAGCAAAGAAGTTTCCGGGATAAAATGAATGCTTCAAAGGTCAGCGGAGCAAGCGCGGGGGTCTGGGGAACATGGTTTGCGGGGACTTCTAAGTCAATTGGCAAAATAATTCTATTATGAAATCATTCTGCATCCCACTTTGAAATGTGGCGTCTGGGGTCTTAAATGCTAACAAGCAGCCATCTAAGATGCAGCAATTGGTCTCAACCCACCTGGAGCAAAGGAAAATGAAGAACACCAAGCCCACATGACAACTAAGAGCCCAAGAGACAGAAAGGGCCACATGAACCAGAGACCTACATCATCCTGAGACCAGAAGAACTAGTTGGTGCCCGGCCACAATCGATGACTGCCCTGACAGGGAGCTCAGCAGAGGACCCCTGAGGGAGCAGGAGAGCAGTGGGATGCAGACCCCAAATTCTCATAAACAGACCAAACTTAATGGTCTGACTGAGACTGGAGGAATCCCGGCGGTCATGCTCTCCAGACCTTCTGTTGACACAGGACAGGAACCATCCCTGAAGACAACTCATCAGACATGAAAGGGACTGGTCAGCGGGTGGGAGAGAGACGCTGATGAAGAGTGAGCTAATTATATCAGGTGTACACTTGAGATTGTGTTGGCAACTCTTGTCTGGAGGGGGGATGGGAGGATAGAGAGAGAGGGAAGCCGGCAAAATTGTCAAGAAAGGAGAGACTGAAAGGGCTGACTCAAGACGGGGAGAGTAAGTGGGAGTAGGGAGTGAGATGTATGTAAACTTATATGTGACAGACTGATTGGATTTGTAAACGTTCACTTGAAGCTTAATAAAAGTTATTATAAAAAAAAAAAAAAAAAAGATTGGAGGCAAAGTTTGGAATATTCGGTTTCCCTGCTCTCCGTGTGAGGTCACTCTGAGCTGACTATATCCCTCCATCTGAAGGTCACTGACCCTCTAAAAGTAGCCCTCTCCACATGATTGTTCCAGGTTCCAGTAACCACTCCCTCCCTTTGTCCCTTTGGGATCAGGGGTGGTTACAGCTCTGTTTTTGTCAGCTTTGGGTTATTCCACTGTTCCTTGGGGTTTCCCAACAACCTGCCCACACCTTTGTAAACAGCAGCTTTATTAAACACTCCTTGAATCCTGCTACTTTGAGATGTCAGCGGTTTCCTGTTGGGACATTGACTGACACAAGGACTTCTGCAAGCATAGAGCTGCGTGACTGAAAGGGCTAGACACTAGTAGGGCAAAGGAAGGGCATTATGGTAGTTCCGTTAAACTACTGAATGTTTTAAGCTCCTGTGTGACGGTGTTTCTGCAACCAGCTCCTCTCTCTTGTTCTGTCTCCAACCAACACTCTCCTCCTCATGCCGTAGCTAGGCTTTTGTTTCCGAACACAATAAAGAAAAGTAATCTGGAAGTGAACAATGCAAGTCTTGGTGCCTATAGGCAAAATACATTATTAAACTTGTTTTCATATGACCTGGAAAAGAAACAACAGGAAAAGAAGATGAATTTTATTATGAGCCAGACAACCTCTATCCTAGGCTTTCCAGGCTAACGTTTAGGGCTTATTGTTTTAGAGCCTGTTTTATATAGGTCATTGGTTACAGGCATAGTTTTTCCTTTATAACCACTTGCCTTGTATATATTATTAAACATTTAACCTTTATTGAGATTCCACTGCATTTTTAAATTTTAATGCTTCTCAAATGATTTCAAAATTTTCATTTATAGCAATGTTAAAAGGGCCCACGGATACTAAAATTATGGTAGTCTTACCCCAGGAAGAGTAATTCAGTTTTGTCTTATGAAATATCTTAGTTACCTGGGTTATTTGTAACATAAATACCACAAGTGGATGGCTTTAAAGAACAGAAATGTATTTTCTCACAGTTCTGGAGCCTAAAAGTCCAAATCAGGGTCTTGGCTGTATAGATTACTTCCTTGTCCGCAGCCCCAGGTGTTCCTTGGTTCCTTGGCATTCCTTGTAGTTGATGTTACGTGCTGTCAAGCCGGTTCTGACTCATGGTGACCCTATGTACAACAGAACAAAACACTGCCTGGTCCTGCACCATCCTCACAATCATTGCTATGCTTGAGCCCATTATTGCAGCCACTGTGTCAATCCATCTCATTGAGGGTCTTCTTCTTTTTCTCTGACCCTCTACTTTACCAAATATGATGTCCTTCTCCAGGGACTGGTCCCACCTGATAACATGTCCAAAGTATGTGAGATGTAGTCTCACCACCTTGCTCCTAAGGAGCGTTCTGGCTGTATGTCTTCCAAGACAGATTTGTTTGTTCTTTTGGCAGTCCATAGTATATTCAATATTCTTCGCCAACAGAACAACTCAAAGGCATCGATTCTTCTTTGGTCTTCCTTATTTATTGCCCAGGTTTGCATGCATATGAGGTGATTAAAAACACCATGACTTGGGTCAGTCACACTTCAGTCTTCAAGGTAACATCTTTGCTTTTTAACACTTTAAAGAGGTCTTTTACAGCATATTTGCCCAGTTCGATGCATCGTTTGATTTCTTGACTTGCTGCTTCCATGGGTGTTGTTTCCTTAGCTTATACATAATCCTCTGTCTTCCCAGTGTATGTGTCTCTGTGTCTGTCATGGTCCTTCCATAACTCAGAAGTGATTAGTCTTCAGATCCACCCTACACTGATATGATTTCATAACAAAACAAAAAATAACATAATAAAAGAAAAACCCTATTTCCAAACAGGATCACAACCACAAATACATGGACTAGGAAATTCAACACATTTTTGTAGGGACACAGTTCAATTTATAACAGTACATTTGGGACTGGGGAGCTATGTGCTATAAAAAAAAAAAAAAAAAAAAAAGCCAAACCCACTGCCGTCAAGTCAATTCCGACTCATAGCAACCCTATACGACAGAGTAGAACTGCCCCGTAGAGTTTCCAAGGAGCACCTGGAGGATTTGAACTGTGGACCTTTTGGTTAGCAGCCGTGGCACTTAACCAGTACGCCATCAGGGTTTCTCTATGTGCCATATTGGGGAGATACACAACAGAATCAATGTAACAATCAGATGCAAAGCAGGAGCTTGGAGCGATGTGGGGATAAGGCGGAACTGACTCCACGGCAGTGGGAAGCTACCCACACATGAGTAGTGTTGGGAGTCAGAAATGAGCTTGGGCAGCCTGAGGTAACTGTGACCTCTGTTTGAATGTGGTGGTTCATTTTGCTTTTCCCCGTTAATCTCTCAATGGGCAAGGTCTACTGGTAGCGGACACAGCAGAGATAAGAGAGGAAATGCTCAGTTCCCCTCTGGAGTCTTCGGTTCTCCAGAAAAGATTTATGCAAGTCAGCTTTCTGAGCACCAAGCGCATTGATTTCCCACCACCGGCAAAACATTTTTACTTCATTGTTTTTTGTGCTGATTGAATTGGGTTCATGTCAGAGTTGCCACAAAAATAACTAATGCAATTTTTCCCTCATCGGTTTTCAAGAGATTGATACTACCTTGCTCACTGATACAGTTATCTCAAACATACCAGTACCATTTGGCCCTATATTGAGCTAAGGAGGCAACGAAGCCTTCACCTTCATCCCTGACACTTTCTTCCAAGTCAGAGAGAGAAGGAGGACAACAGGAAGAAGGAGGCTGAAATACCGGATTGTGAGGATGAAAAGCAATCCAGAGCTTCCACTCCATCAGGTGAAACGGTGGACTCTCTCCATGAACTACAAAGGGAAGGTCCAGGTGAGAACAAAGATGACCAAAATTCAAATCCGGAATACGGCATTACTTTAAATGGATTGCTTAAATTCTCTGAACTTCCGTCTCCTCAACACTAAAAGAGAGACTATATCTACATCACAGGGCTGATCTGAGAAGTAAGCAAGATAATAAATATGTAGGTATCTGATCAAAGATGCCACAAAAGCAGCCCTCTGTAATTCAATAATACAATATTTAAAAGTGTGGATTTTAGACTCAAAATTCCTTATTTTTCCTATTCTGTGAAATGCCTACCATCCACTCAACAGGCATCTGCTGAGCATTTAGTCTCCGAATGGAGCACCACATGAGGGTACCAACAGTTTCAAATACAACTAACACAACTCCTGGGGAAGGTCTCTACTTCCTGTTATCCAATGGGCACCGTGCATAAAGAATGAGTAAAATGTGCTGGACAAGACTAGAATGACTGGGAAGATGTGTTGTTGTTGTTGTTGTTGCCGTCGTTGTTGTTATGTGCCATGGAGTGAGTTCCAACAAATAGTGACCCTATATACAATACAATGAAACACTGCCCGGTCCTGCTCCATCCTCACAATTGTTATGCTTAAGCCCATTGTTGCAGCCACTGTGTCAATTCATGTTGTTGAGGGCCTTCTATTTTGCTGACCCTCTACTTTACCAGGCATGATGTCCTTCAAATGGAGGCTAACTAGTCTAATGACAAGAAAACTTCAGGGAAAATTACTGGGCTACTTTCGATAATGTATTTAATTACAATTTTCAATTGTGGTAGTACCTTACACACATTTCCTCAACTCTTCACAACAAACCTGTAACTCAGACTTTGTAATTGCCATTTTACAGATGAGAAAACGGAGGTTCAAAGAAAGTATGGCCTGTCTGCCCACAGAGCCCACAGTCCTTTCCACTCCACCACACTGCTTCCCTTCTGAGAGCTGATTTGCTGTTCAGAGTGGAAAATAGTCCAGTTTCTTCTGGGTCTGAGGCATACAGCTAGGAACAATGAGTGGAAGTCACAGGAAGACAGATTTCAGCTTGATAGCAGGAACAACTCTGCAGTGCGGGAGTCGTTCACGGACGGAAGGCGCTGCCTTTGCAGACAGTAAATTCCTCATGCCTGGATATATTTCAGCATTGTTTGAAACGGGGGGTGGTTTGGAAAGGAAAATTAAGCAGCAAAAGTAAACCTGCCTTCCATGACTTCTAAGGTTCCTTTCAACCCCCCTAAAATTGGTTCAGTCTGAGAAACAACCATTTCCCTGATTCAGAGAAGGGAGGGTCACTGTTACTTTCTCCCTCATCTCTCCTCTAATAACTGAGCAAAAATCTCTGTAATAGTTGAGTGCTCTGGAAGCCTGCTTCCCCCAAGTCCATCTCTGGCCCGTCATGTAAACTTAGGATTCTTACCTCTGGTTGAGATAGGGTCAACAACGGATTCTAGCATCTTAGCATTCAGAACTAGGGTGTGATCTTGGCTTGAAAGTGTCCTGAGTCCTCACCGTGAAGAGCAGGACTCATGGCAGCAGTTTAGTCCCTGTGGGAGCCCTGGTGGCACAGTGGTTAAGAACAGAGCTGCTAACCAAAAGTTCAGCAGTTTAAATCCAGCAGCCACTCCTTAGAAACCCTATGGGGCAGTTCTACCCTGTCCTATAGGGTCAACTGTGAGTTGGAAATCAACTTGACAGCAATGGAGGTTTTTTTTTTGTTTTTTTTTTTTTTTGGTTTGGGTTAGCTCTTACGATTATGCATTTGCGAGTAGTCACTAAATATATTAAAAAGCCTCAGAAAAATAAAATAAAACAACTTTCCTGCATACAAAGCTTCAGTGTTTCAAACAACTCACAGAGTTCACATTGTGTTGTGGAATTATTTTTAATGAAGCTATTACGTTACAAGAATGCAATAAAACATCTGAAACCTGAAATTTCCCATTTTTATCACCTCCTGTAAAATTTTCAAAAAGGCCAAAATGATTTGTTTCAAAATGTGTACAAAAATAATTGGATTGAGAAGTTTCATGCCAACTTTCCATTTGGAGTGAAATCTAGAAGCTATTACTTCATAAACCACTGAAAATATGAGCACAAAATGAAAACGGCAAAAGATTATAGACTATAAATGTAATCAAACATAACATACACTGGAAGGAACTATTGATTTACCATCTCCCAGTACATGAGCCAGTACAGGGACTTCTTTTATATAACAAAGTGTTCACAAATAATTGGTTTTACCTGAATCCCCTAATTACTTTTAGAAAGAGAGATGTTGTATACATGAACTTCTGTTAGTGAACACATAAGGCAAAATGCTAACCCTACACTGGCTAATTTTTAAGCATAATGTTATTCTGGAATGTTCACAAAGGTGATATTCCAGCTCCCTTGGTTTTCTCTTTGCAGTATAAATCTTAGCTAATCCTTGTGACAAGTTTAGGCAAAAATCTAATCCTTGGGTGCTCAGCAGATGCATTTTAGCACACACACTGTATAACACTGTATAGAAGAGGTTTATTTCAGATTGTGATTTACTGTTCTAACAGTCCTGCCAAATGACCAGAAATGAATCAGACGCCCAAACATCTATGTATACAGGAAGATGCTGCTTATATCATGATTTCATATTTTCTTCGCAATTTGCACTTTTCTCAAAGCCATTCTTGAAGACCGGTCCCTCGGGGAACGAACACACCCTCCTCAATCATAAATCAAGTTTCTGTTTTCCATGAAGTACCTTCCAAAGCATTAATCTCCCTCCGTGTATCCAGCGCACGATCTTTCGTGAACAGCTTCCAGCATCAAGTGGAGCAATTCTGTCTACCATCTGGCTCTGTAAGCGAAAAGCTTTTGCTCCGTAAAAATATAAAACTGACCTGCCCCCTAGTCTAGACTTATATTCTTTCCAAGGATATCGTCCACCTCCTTATCCATTCCAAATGGAGAGAATTTTAGACAGATCAGTACTAAGAGGTGAAAGGCTTGGAATCCTATTTAATATATAAAAAAAAAACTTACTTAAATTGTTTTTAAAGAACATAAGAACTGGGATCACTTTTTTGAGAGCACCACTGTCCCCGGGAACCAACCCAACATTTAACTTTTTACTGTGTGACAATCGAGCACATTTTCAAAAATACAGTAGGAAACCCTGCATAACGGCTGCAATACGGTTCTGGTTTAGCTGTTGCAGATGTTGGTGGTTAAAACTATCTGGCTTTCCCTCGTCGACCTGGAAATCATATCTCCTGCTCCTGGGTACTCAGAAACCCAGGTGGCACAGTGGTTAGGCACTCGGCTGCTAACCGAAAGGTCAGCAGTTTGAACCCACCAGCCCCTCCTTGGGAGAAAGATGTTGCAGTCTGCTTCCCTAAAGATTTACGGCCTTGGAAACCCTGTGGGGCAGTTCTACTCTTACAGGGCTGCTAAGAGCCAGAATCGACTCAACAGCAGTGAGTTTGGGGCTCTTTGGTAACAGTTTTAACCACATGGGTGTATACTAACATACTAGATAAAATCGCAGTTTTAAAAACAAGCACAATAAGTCACTATAATGAGAGTGAATTTGATCTTTCTTTAACTGTTCCTTCAATTCAATTTATTGCCTGTGTGTACAAAGTCAGTTTGCGCTTTAGTCATGGAGCTGTTTCCTTCGCCATCTTTCCTATGGCCATATAGTCTGAGTTATGCCTGCTCCTGCCATTGTGAACATTTTAAATTGATCATTTTTAAAGCACTAAAACCACATGAGAAGACTTCGTTGAAGAAATCATATTGTCTTTGTTGTACAAGAAGTAATCTGCGAAAATGGTGTCAATTAGGGGAAAACGTCTCTACTATGTAAGCCCATAGAGATTGAGGCCACATGGATTCCCCATGGGCTGAACTCCGACTCACTGGCACAGGATTCAGTGTAGATTCCTGAAGGATGATATATAATTCTGTGTGCTAAATTAAGCTTCAGCAAAGACTGTCCTCTTTCAGGCTGAACTGCTCTGATAATGTATCAGTGTTGCCTCCTGGTAGACCAGAAGGGTGAGCGCCGAAATGTGTTTGAGCCACCTGGCTTAATGTCATATGATCAGAAAAGTTGATGCTTCCAAACCCCAGCCACAAGCTCCTTCAGCTGGAAGAGAAGCTCCCAAGTGTGTGCAAACACACGTGTGTGCTGGCCAGAATGCCAGGTGGAATCATCCTCCTCCCACTTACCTGGTAAGTGATTCTGGGCAAGTTGCTTGCCTTTTCTGTGCTTCTATATCCTGCTTTCATTGATTAGTTATTGTATGCTACTGGAGAGACACCATGAACTTGAGTAAGATGGCTCTCTTCAACTGAGGGCAAGTCCTAGGGAGGGACTCAGCCGAGAGGACTGAGCAACAATGCTCCCACAGCTATACAATGAATATTATAATATTTGTCTGTACAACGAATGCTATAATAGCATGTACCTCATAATGGAACCCTGGTGGCACTAGATCGGCTGCTAACCAAAAGATCAGCAGTTCGAATCCACCAGCCACTCCTTGGAAACCCTATGGGGCAGTTCTACTCTGTCCTATAGGGTTGCTATGAGTTGGAATCAACTGGATGGCAGTGGGTTGGTTTTGGTTTTACCTCATAACGTTGTTGGGAGGATTTAATGAGTTAACATTTAGTATGTAAAATAATACTTTGGCCATGTTATCAGAGGGGACCAGTCCCTGGTGAAGGACATGCTTGGTAAAGTAGATCATCAGTGAAAGAGAGGAAGACCTTCAACAAGATGGATTGACTCAGTAGCTGCAGCAATGGGCTCAAACATAGCAACAATTGTGATGATGGCGCAGGACGGGTAGTGTTTCATTCTATTGTACATAGGGTCACTATGAGTCAGAGCCGACTCAATGGCACCTAACCACAATGTAAAATAACTAATGAAGCCTTACTTTCAGTCCCAGATCTGTACCACTGCCATTTTAGGAAGAAGAATTTTTATAAGGACTCATGAAATACATACTTTAAAAAGCCATGCCCAAGAATTGGTGGTGTTAAAGCTGTGAGATCCCAGCTCACGTGCTTCTTCTACCTACTAGAACACTCCCCACTCTCTGTTCCAACTTCTCACTCTGTTTCTTAGCTTCCAACTGTAATGAAAATTAACCCAAACTCCATGTAGTCCTATTTTTCACCCTTTTTCCACCACCTGAGAGTTAGCTTTTAGGACTTTGACAGGGGAAAGGAGAAAGAGCTGGAAAATTGATTGACTCTAATAATAATAACATCTTCCTGTCAGTATGAAATATTTGACTTTAGCCCAAGGTAACTGTTATCATTTCAGGACATACGACACAGGGTAAAATCTTAGCCACAGGAGGGTCTTCCCAGTCCTCTTTCCATCTGGCTCACCCTACCCTTCTTAACACTTATGTCAGCCAGAAATACAAGAATAACTAGAATATTACACAGTTTTTTCAGTGAAACAAGTTGATTTCACTCAAAAGGGCAGTGAATGTGACCAATCCAATTCTGATGTAAATCTGAAAAAAATGTGTTTAATTTTGATCAATGATATTTGGTATGCTGTAACAGAAAGAGCCCTAGGAGGCTTGATGTATAAGTTATGAAATATGATTTATATAGTTAAAATTTTTCATGTGTATGTTATAATCAGATCATAAAGGACAAATATCTTACAATTTTTGACTGGACCATCTGTCATGGTTTTAAAAAAGCTTAACCTTCTCTGAGTGATAAATGTTTATCTTCTCTCGGTTTTAACATCTTTTCAGCCTATCTCAGCACGTGAAGCTATTTTTAACCCACAATCCAGTGGGTGATTTGCTCTACTTGCCGCTAGGGGGAGATCGAGCTAAGATTAATAACCCAAGTCTGCAAAGAGTAAAGAAGGGAGAAAGGGAAGTGCAGAAAGGTCTTGAAGACAATGCCCCAAACCCACTGCTGTCGAGTTGATTCCAACTCACAGCAAACCTATAGGGCAGAGTAAAACGGTCCCATAGGGTTTCCAAGGAGAGGCTGGTGGATTTGAACTGCCCACCTCTTGGTTGGCAGCTGAGCTCTTAACTACTATGCCACCAATGCCCCAAATAAAGAAAAAAAGAGAGGCAAGGTAATAGGGCGAGCCAGGGAGGGCAGCTCCTGCTGGACACCAGGGTATTTAGGGAATCAGTCCCCAGCGTCTTCAGATGAATGATTCTCTGCCCTGATGAGTACGCGATGGCAGTTTGGAGGGGAATACCAAAGTCAGATTGTGAGGAGTTTCCGTTTTCAGAGAAAGGGGATTTCTGCTCCCTCTTTCATCGATGTTCATAGCTATGAGCGCAGTGAAGCTGTGCACATCACGGGACCCGATAATAACTGGGATTTCTCAGGAATTATCAGCCTCAACAAGTAACCTACAAATAACACGCTTTGTTTCATTTTGTTTTGCTTTCTTACTTAACAAAATCTCCTTCCACGACCCCTGTTTGCTGGTGTGGTGGGTAAGAGGACTGGGCTGGGAGGAATCAATGTTAAGTATGGGTATTGCAACGTGGCAAATCAAGCCCCAGTGTGAGGGCTTGACAAATGAGCACTACATCTCCCTGTTTAAAAAAAAAAAAAAAGTCTCCTCCCAACAATCATATCCTTTCCTGCATTTCCCAAAAATAGTGGCAAATGTCACCGTTGAAATTGATTGTTAATTGTATTTGGATTCGGTCACTGATAAGAATAAACCTGCTGCAGCCAGCTGTGTCCCTTTGGCTCATAAGCAACATTGTTCAAGCAAGTGAGGTCTTCAGGAGGATAAGGGAAGGGAGGAGACCTGAGAAGAAGGTAACTGGGGCAGAAGGCCTGGCCCCTCCAGGAAAAGTCTGCTGCCCAAATTACCAAACACAAGGGGGCCACAAAGAATTCCAGTCTAATCCATGGCAGAGCCCAGAATTTGTCTCCGTGTGAGCCTTTGTTTCTAGCTAGAGTCTGAACTTCATTCTAAAGACAGTGGGAAAAATTTGACAGACGTTAATCAGATTATTAAAACAGATTTTAATATCAAGTAGCCACGCCATCATATCATTGTAATTCTCAGCATAGCATTTATCACTATCTGATATTTATGTATTATGCACGTATTTAAATTGCCTGTCTCTCCCCATTAAAACATAAGCTCCATGAGAGCAGGGACTTCATTGTATTGCTTACCACTCCATGCCTAGAATAGAGTCTAGGTGAGACATTGTAGGTGTTCAAGAAACATTTTTGAAAGAAAGAAAATTTTCGTTTTAAAAAGCTTGCCCCAGTGGTGGTGTGCATGATGGATGAAGGTGAGCAAAGGGGCTGGAAGGAGAGGGCAAAACTGGACCCAGAAACAAAAACTAGGAAACCGTTTCAGTAATACCTCCCATTTCCACTCCCAGACAGGTTGTGATCATGCTGGGAGACAGAACGACAGAAGCCTGGGTCAAGCATCATTTCCCCACATTCTATGGAGTGTGAAGCGGGGAGGCAGGTAAGGTGCTAACATAGAAGTAGTATTTCGAGGGTGTCTTAGTCAACTAGTGCTGCTAGTGCTGCTATATCAGAAGTACCACAAGTGGGTGGCTTTAACAAAGAGAAATTTATTCTCTCACAGTCTAGTAGGCTAGAAGTCTGAATTTAGGGCTCCAGTTCCAGGGGAAGGCTTTCTGTCTCTGTCAGCTCTGGAGGAAAGTCCTAGGACTAGGAGCTTCTCAGCACAGGGACCCCTGGTCCAAAGGACACACTCTGCTCCTGGTGTTTCTTTCTTGGTGGTATGAGGTCCCTCTGTCTCTCTGCTCACTTCTCTCTTTTATACCTCAAATGAGATTGGCTCAAGACACAATCCAATCTTGTAAATTGAGTCCTGCCTCATTAACATAAATGCCACTAATCCCATCTCATCAACATCATAGAGATAGGATTTACACAACACATAGGAAAATCACATCAGATGACAAAATGGTGGACAATCACACACTACTAGAAATCGTGGCATAGCCAACTTGACAGATGTGTTGGGGGAACGTAACTCAGTCTGTGCAGAGGGAAACTCAGAAAGTGGAGCAGGTGATACAAACAGGTGGATGGTCCAGAGAGGCTAGGTTTACAGTATAAACCAGTGGGAGGGAAATTATGGTGATCAAAGGACAGGGAAGAAAGCCAAGGAAGTTACCTGCATTGCCCCTTCCTCTCTCTCCCCTCCAAATTATGTGTCAAAGAAGAAAAAGCCTGAGAATGCAAACTCGGGAGAATCTGTGTCTAATAAAGGAAAGAAGGATCAAGAGGAGTTTGCAAGAAGAGACTGCAGTGGCTCCTCTGGTGCCTTGCCCAGATCCCACTCTCAGCACTGGAGCCTCAGTCCCTCAGCTGTGGGAGTGTTGGTTGGTCAGGGATCTCGGCTGAGTCCCTTTCTAGAACATGTCCTCAACTGAAAAGAGCCACCTTGCTCAATTTCATGGTGTCTCTCCAGCAGCACCCTACATACAATATCTAATCAACAAAGGTGGGATATAGAGGCCCCACCCCTAGACTCATAGTAGAAGAATTCTCAGGGGCCTCCCCAGCTCAGAATTCCCAGTGGGATTTATTAAGGCCCTTGTTGAGACTGCAACAAAATTCAGTTTCTCCCTCTGCCCAATGTTACTTCCTTTACTCCTCTAAAGATATAGATAACAAGGTCACTCCCCAATATAAGCTTCTTCCATTCAAGTCTTCATCTCTGTCTCCCAGAGAACCTAACCTAAGATAGTTGGTGCCAGGAGTGATCCAAGGAAACAGGCTCTAGCATGGAATTTTGGACCTAGAGTATCCACCTGTGAGCTAGAAGTGAAGACCCCATCCCTGGTGGTAGGTAAAGCACTGATAGTCCCTGGCATGCTGCAGAAGTGCGATTGTTAAAATTTCCGTAAGTGATGAGCTGGAATAAGATACCAGTAGATGAGAATGCCTTGGTAGATGCAAAGTCTCAGGCTTTTGAGAGATTCAGATAAGGTACGACTTAGGAGAATAATGGAATAATGGAGTCAGATGGCTTTTGTTGAGTCATTGGAGAGGCTGGGACATTTATTCCAAGGCAGGGAACAAATTACTGCTTCTTGCACTTTCCACCATTAAGAAGTAAGCTTCTTCAGGTTCTAAAGATAGCATATTCCACATTTGGAGATATAGCTCCAATCATGGGACATCAAGTGACCATGCAACCAGAATTGCACATTACGAATTGGTATCAAATTCACCAAGTCATAAGGTCAAATATCCCCAGAAGTAATCCACAGTAAGATGAAAGTGGTACATCTAGGATCAATCATGAACAGGGCTAAAGGGCACAAATAAGTTATAAAAGCAGGTGGCCCAGATTCCATGTTATCTATCACTGCTCACTTGTGTCACTCCCTCAGCTCATCCTAACGGCTGCATGGAGGGAAGTCCTGTATAAACATCTGACAGAGGGGGAAAAAGGCTAAGCATTGTTGGTGAATGGGTCAGCTTGGTATGGGTGTGTAAGATAAAAACGGACATCTCAACACAACCAGACTAAACCAAAAGCAAAGAAGTTTCCTGAATAAACTGAATGCTTAGAAGGCCAGCATAACAGGGGCAGGGGTTTGGGGACCATGGTTTCAGGGGACATCTAAGTCAATTGGCATAATAAAATCTAGTAAGAAAACATTCTGCATCCCACTTTGGAGAGTTGCGTCTGAGGTCTTAAATGCTAGCAAGCTGCCATCTAAGATGCATCAATTGGTCTCAACCCACCTGGAGCAAGGAAGAATGAAGAACACCAAAGACACAAGGTAACTATGAGCCTAAGAAACAGAAAGGACCACATAAACCAGAGACTACATCAGCCTGAGACCAGAAGAACTAGATGGTGCCCAGCCACAACCAATGGCTGCCCTGACAGGGAACACAATAAAGAACCCCTGAGGGAGCAGGAGAGCAGTAGGATGCAAACCCCAAATTCTCATAAAAAGACCAGACTTAATGGTCAGACTGGGACTAGAAGGACCCCAGAGGCCATGGTCCCCAGGCCTTCTCTTAGCCCAAGACAGGAACCATTCCCGAAGCCAACTCTTCAGGCAGAGATTGGACTGGAATATGGGATTGAAAATGATACTGGTAAACAATGAGCTTCTTGGATCAAGTAGACACATAAGACTATGTTGGCATCTCCCATCTGGAGGGGAGATGAGAGGGCAGAGGGAGCCAAAAGCTGCCCGAATGGACATGAGGACAGAGAGTGGAGGGAAGGACTGTGCTGTCTCATTAGGGGGAGAGCAATGAGGAATGTATAGCAAGGTGTATGTAAATTTTTGTATGAGAGACTGACCTGATTTGTAAACTTTCACTTAAAGCACAATAAAAATTAATTAAAAAAAAAAGAAAATGGACGTCTGCTGAAGGCCTGGCCCTAAAAAACAGCAGTAAGAAGAAATTTTCCCAATGGGCAGTTCTTTGGGTCATATACCCGATAATCTATTTTGTTATGGGGGAAAAAAAATGTCGTCCATGGTAAGGATATATATGGATTCATGAGCACAGTAAAATATTTGGTTGGTTGGTTAAGGACCTGGAATAAGGAAGATCCAAAGTCCAGAGATACAGATGTCTGAGGAAGAAGCAAGCGAAGAGACATATGGGAGTGGGAACAAAGTGTGAAGATCTTTATATTGATGTAAATAACATCAGAGAGCATCTGCCACAGAAAAGGCATTTAAAAACCTAGTAAATGGAATGACTCAGCCAGTTGACATCAGCTGTCCTCTGCACAATTAGCCCATGACCAGTGCTGCCATTGTGGCAGGAATGGAGACTACAATTGAGTTCAGAGGATGGGTTCCTACTCATGAACACTGAGATAGCTACTCTTGCTGCTGACTATTCAAGCTGTCAGCAGCAGAAACCCACCCTGAGCCTCCAATATTGTACCATCCTCAAAGAGATCAACTAGCTTTTTGTTGACAAGTTCAATACAGTGGGCCCCCTCCACCCTGGAAGGGGCAGAGAGAACCATAAGTAGAATTCACATATTCTAGATATGCATTTGCCTTCCACAGAGTTTGAGCCAATGACATTGAATTCTCACATCACATTACACCAGGAAACAACCTTATAGCAATAGGTGCATGAGCATAGGGTCCCCTGTCCTATCACACACAGAAGCCAACAGCCTGTTAGAATGGGCTTTTGAAGGTGCAGTGAGATCTCAGCCTGGAGATAAGATTTTGTGAGCATGGCTGTCATCCTCTAGGCTACAGTATACACACCAAAACAACAATATCATATGGTATTGTGGCGCCAATAGAGAAATACATGAGTTTAAGAACCAAGAAGTAGAAGCAGGAGTGGCCCCAATTACCATCATTCCAAACTGTACCTCTTAGAGAATTTGTTCTTCCCATCCCCACAACTCTGGACTCTGGTTTTAAAGGGCCTGGTTCCCTGAGAGGAGCCCTGGAAGTGCAGTGGTTAAGTGCTCCTCTGCGATCCAAAAGGTCGGCGGTTCGAACCCACCAGCCTCTCCGCAGGATAAAGACGTAGCTGTCTGCTTCTGTATAGATCTATGGCCTTGGAAATCCTATGGGGCAGTTCTACTCTGCCCTACAGGGTCGCTATGAGTTGGGGTCGTTCTCTGAGAAGAAATACTGCTAATACGGGGGCATAGCAGGAAACACATTAAATTTTAAGCTACGGCTGCTACCTGGTTACTTCAATGTCCACACGCCTTAAGTCCATCAGGAGAGGCAAGGAGCAATCATCCTGGGAGGGGAATTGACCCTTATCGTAGGAGGTAGATCTGCTTTTATGCACTGGGGACAAAGAAGAATATGGTTGTCTCTTGGACTTCTCATGCCCAGTTTTAAAGATAAATGAACAAATGCAGCAGACACAGCCTAATAAGGACATTATGACCAGGGGCTTGCACCTCTGAGAAATAAGGTCCAGATCATTTCACCAGTTAAGCCATCTATACCAGCAGAGGTGACAACTGAGGATAAAGGGAGTGAAAAAAGGGGCTGTAGACAAGGGAGGTGATGACTATTAGTTGTGGCTTCAAGATCAGCTGCAGCAGCAGAGTCTGTAGTTCATCTTATCAACCTTCCTCTGGTAACAACCCAGGAAAAGAGACTGTGATGGTTAATGTTATGTGTCAACTTGGCTAGGCTGCGATTCTCAGTGGATTGACAGATACTATGTAACCACTGTCTATTTTGGGATCTGATGTGAGCAGCCAATCAGTTGAAAGGGGAGTTTCCTTGGGGGTGTGGCCTGCCTCCAGTATATAAATGGATGTTCTGGCGGAGCTTGCTCTCTTTCTCAACCCTGAAATCTTCTCATCTCCTGACCTCCGGTTCTTGAGACAGGACTTATTGCACAGAAACTACCACATATAGAGAACCCAGTGCCAACTAGCCATTATATTTACTCGGCTTTTACTTCAGGCTCTACAAGATGCAAAATGGCTGTAGCATCTCCAGGCACAATATCCATCATTCAGGTTGGCTGGGGTGACCCAGAGTCTCTTTCCCAAGATATCAAGCAAAGCTCCATTTGTCGTTGCTCTGATTGGGTCATGTGCCCATCCCCAAGCCAACCATTGCCACCAGATGAATACAATGCACTGACTGGCGTAGGACCAGGTCTTTACTCCTTTCCTGAGCTAAGGGAGTCCTGCTCAGGACATGGACTAAGCAAGCATGAATGCCAGGATTTGTTTTGACAGTAGAGTCAGTCGACAAGATGTGATGGTGAGTTTTCAAGAAATAATAGAATAGTGATTTTCAATGAGAGTGCCACCTGTCAGAAGGGGGTTTGAAAATTTCTGGGAGTATTCTGATTGTCATAATCATTAAAAGGTTACTATTGGCATTTAGTGGAAACCCTGGTGATGTACCGGTTAACAGCCACGGCTGCTAACCAAAAGGATGGCAGTTCGAATCTGCCAGGTGCTCCTTGGAAACCCTATGGGGCAGTTCTACTTTGTCCTATGGGTCGCTATGAGTAGGAATCGAGTTGATGGCAATGGGTTTGTGTTTTGTTTTATTTTTTTTAATTGGCATTTAGTAGGCAGGGGCCAGGGCTGCCAGATATCTTGCCATGTGCAGGGCAGTCTGCAAAGAGAACATAGCCCTGTGTCCTGCACAATTTTCGTATATTCCATCCAAAATTAAAAGGCTGAACGTATGCTCTATTACAAGGTGTGATTACAAAGAGGAGATTTGTTTTCTATGATGCCCCATTAGCACCCTGTCCATTTAAGAACATATAAAATTATTTTGTCCCTACACTTATAAATAACAAATAGACTCAGCTTATTTACAAGATTAGCATACTTGCTCTTTTTTTTTTTTTTTACTTTTAACAGTATGAGTCTGTAACTTGTCTTGACATGTTATCCACTTCAATTAAAAGTATGTCCCTCATTCTCATTCTTTATACCATTGTGGGAAAGAGACCACAGATTAAGAGTCCCCTCCAAGATATCCTTTGTGGTCAGCAGGGAGGAAGGACCTCATCCAGTACAGAAGAAGGGACATCCACATGCTCAGCAGAGAAGGAAGGGCAGCTCTAGCCCCAAGTTAACACACATTTTTTAAAAGCTATTTCGAAGGGTATTAATAACATACATTTGAAAGAGATTATACAGTTTCAGGAAAACATTTAGGTTCCATAAACAAATCGCAGTGCTTGTCCATATAAGTAGAACATTAAGGATTTCATTGTTAGCTAAGATTTTTAACTTAGAACACATGGCATGACGATCACCTGGCTGTTTTGTTGTTGTTAGTTGCCCTTGAGTCAATTCCAACTCATGGCAACCCCATGTATGCAGAGCAGAACCGCTCCATAGAGTTTCCAAGGCTCAATGGCATCACTAGGGATGTGTGGGCGGGTTGTGAACTGCACCAGGTAACCCTGTCAGAGGGGGTGACATCAAAATGACGTCTAAAAATATCCCCATAGTTCGTATAACAACGAAAGCATTTTTGTAAGCCCAGTTTACATGTATCATGTAAGACAGGAATAGTGGCAATGTGAGAGGACAACAGTAATGACAGTTGAAAGAATAGTTCAAAGAATGATTGAGTCTTCTAAATCCTTATATTTTTCCAGGTGTAGGATAAGGGTATCGATTAATTTGGGAAGGCCTTAAAAAAAAAAAAAAAAAAAACTTTTTTTTTTTTTTTTTTAAATATCTGCAAAGCTTAGCAAGCACTAAACTATGGTTTCAAAGCACACAAAAAACTTCCAGCACCTGTTACCCTTCGATCCTGTGATTTACCCTGGGAGTGGTTACAAACTTGGCTGGCAGAACAAAGAGGGGTGGAAGCACAAAGCAGAGAATGAGTATTACTCAAAGTGTCAACGTCATGAAAGATAAGGGAAGACGAGGTCATGACAGATAAAGAAAAACTCTCACAGATTGGAGAAAAATAAGGAGACATGGATCCTGGAACTGAAAACGAGCACTGGTGGAAAAACTGGGGGAATCCAAATAAAGATTGTAGTTAGTTAACAGTATTGCACCAATGCTAATTTATTCATTTTTATAAATGTCCTACGGTTATGTAAGATGTTAACATTAGGGGAAGCTGAGTCAGGGTTACACAGGAACTCTCTATATTATCTTTTCAATTCTTCTGTAAATCTAAAATTATTTCAAAATGCAAATACTGAAAGAAAAAAAAAAGTGATCCTCCGAGGAGTTCTGTTTGCTAAAAAACATATGAACTCCATGAAGCTAAATGCTGGAGCG
Organism: Elephas maximus indicus; assembly: GCF_024166365.1. Taxonomy (NCBI): domain Eukaryota; kingdom Metazoa; phylum Chordata; class Mammalia; order Proboscidea; family Elephantidae; genus Elephas; species Elephas maximus. The sequence continues at coordinate 72,290,552 of NC_064841.1, read as the reverse complement.
ACACCAAAAATATGGAGGTCACTATGGTATCCTTTTGGAGCCCTGGTGGTACAGTGGTTAAGAGCTCAGCTGCTAAGCAAGAGGTCAACAATTCAAATCCATCAGCCACTCCTTGGAAACCCCATGGGGCAGTTCTACTCTGTCCTGTAGGGTCGCTGTGAGCCGGAATCGACTCAATGGTCACAGGTTCGGTTTGGATTTACAGCACAATCTGAGCCCATAAAAGGTAAGATGAATGTAAAACTGCAATACCTATAATTTGCGGTCAGCCCCCGTCTACTACAGGATAGTGATGACTGCCTCCAGCCCTCTTTCTTAATCAGGATATTGTAAACTCAGATAATATAAACATGCCTCACTGTTCGAGTATTTATTTTTGAAATAAAAAGTAGGACACAAGTTCCAGTTAGAAAGAAAATACATTTACTTAAAGGAAGCAACAATCCAAGGCAATAGACACTAAGCACCAGAGAAGTACAGGCTAAAGGCTCAGAAGATGAAGGGGTGAGGCGGTCAAAGAGGACTTCTCAGAGAGGGCAGACTTGAGTCTGATGTTAAATGACAGGTGAATAAGAGAAAGAAAATATGTCAATCAGGATATATACTAACAGAATGAAATTGTGGGTAGTGTGTTTAGGAAAATTTGGAAGAGCAATTGAAGTGACAAGAATGCTCTTTTAGGAGAACTGTGAGAGCTAAGAGGAGCCCTGGTGGCACAGTGGTTAAAGCGCCCAACTGCTAACCATAAGGTCAGCAGTTTGAAACCACCAGCAGCTCCATGGGAGAAAGGTGTGGCAGTCTGCTCTACAGCCTTGGAAACCGTATGGGGTCGCTATGAGTGGAATCAACTCGACAGCAGTGGGTAGATGGTGAGAGATAAGGTTGGCAAAGTTTAGAACATGCTTACACACGCACACATCATGGGCATAAAATGAGAGTAAACACCTAATTCCTTGATCCAAAGAAAGTGATGTTATATACAAAATTATATTCGGTTGCAATATAACTTAATTTGTTTATATTTCTTTCATAGAAATATTTGTTTCTGTCTTCCATGTTAATTCCTGTGGTTTCCACCCTCACTCCTCCTTGCACTGTGCTTTGCGTTCTGGGGTCCAGAGTCCTTCCATTCAGATGAGGAGGTCATGCCTCCTGCAGACATCTTGGGGGGCTGACCAGCTGGGTGGACATGATATAGGAGGTACAGTGACGTAACTGCTCTATACACAGTTTTTCAACCAATCCTCCACTCTTCAGCCCAGGGCTGTCCCTGCTTTCCACAGTAAAAAGGAATTTTGACTGGCTCACTTCTTGGAATCCCCTTTCAGACATATTTAGATTTCATATCCCTCTCCTCTCCTAAGTCATCTAGTTGCTATTTTTGCTTCCATTTTGCCTTCTAAAAATGCTTTGATTTCACTTATCTGAGCTGGTCTCTTCTACTCCTTTTTGTTTTTGTGTGCTTTATACTTTTTTTTTTTTTTTAAGAGTCCCTGGGTGGTACAAATGGTTAAGCGCTTGACTACCAGTGGAAAGGCTGGCAGTTGCAACCCACCCAGATGTGACTCAGAAGACAGTCCCAGAGATCTGCTTCCAAAAGGTCGTAGCCATGAAAACCCTACAGAGCAGTTCAACTCTGCAACATACGGGGTCACCATGAGTCGGAAGCTACTCAATTAAAAAAAAAATAGCAACTGGTTTAATACCTTTTCTAAAAAATTACTTTTATGTCATTCTGTTGGGGCTTGCTTGGGGAGAGTGTATAGATTATTAATCACATATGTTCAAATCATCTGTGTTTAAATGAAGGTCCCTTTATACTAAGTGGTGCAGTGGTTAAGTGCTACGGCTGCTAACCAAACGGTCGGCAGTTCAAATCCACCAGGTGCTCCTTGGAAGCTCTATGGGGCAGTTCTACTCTGTCCTACAGGGCTGCTATGAGTCGGAATCGACTCGATGGCACTGGGTTTGGTTTTTTTTTTTTTGGTTTTATACTAAGTTCTAATTGTGGAAAATTAGTAACCTTAATCCCTCTCATCTGAGATAAAGTTTTGTTTTAATCCAAATTTTTTTCAGAATAAATATTCACAAAAGCAGATATGAGCACACTCCCACTCCTATGACTCCCCCCGACCACCCCCCCCCCCCCGCCGCCACACACACTGCAAAGCTTCTGGGACCGAGCAGCACCACATTTAAAATAAAATGTTCTTGGACTTTTGGCAGTAGAAGTGCCCAGCATGATATATAGCCTGTTGAGGCAAAAATAATAATAACTGTCCCTGAAGATATAAATTGACCATGAGCATGCATGACTTTGCATTCCAATCCTGTCCACTATCAGACGGAACAAACCTTTCTGAAACAAACTTAAGCGATGGAACAGTTAATTAAAAATAAACTGGAGTCTCTCTCTATTCATCCAAACAAATAAGAAAGTCATGATCTTAATTTTCTAGGTAGCATCTGGTTTTGCTCCAGCCTTCAGACAGCATGCAGGTGAGCCTTTAAAGCAGTATTTCCAATCACGCACCGAGCTTTCAAGGGAAAGATTTTTAGCTTGCAAAGGCTGTTGATGCAGATACTTTCTGCCTCTTTCTCTCTTACCTTGCCCCAACCCCAACCTCCATCCCGCCACAAACACACACACGGCCTAGGCCACTAGACAATATTAGAAATAGTGTTGATGGCTCAGTAGTTTTAGCAGTGCTAACAGGAAATTTGCAACCCTGGTGGTACAGTGGTTAAGAGCTCAGCAGCTAACCAAAAGGTCGGCAGTTCAAATCTACCAGCCACTCCTTGGAAGCCCTATGGGGCCATTCTACTCTGTCCTATAGGGTCGCTATCAGTTGGAGTCCACTCGAAGGCACCTAACAACAAGAACGATAACAGGAAATTTAAAGGCTTTTTTTTTTTAAAGGCAAAATTTGTGTAAGATATTATCCAGGAAAAAAAAAATTTTTTTTTAATCCAGGAGGTTGGAGTTAAAACAAACAAACAAAAAAACACTTTATTTGAAAAGAGGGTAAACCTGAACAAGGATTCTTAGCTCCTCTATTTAGCCCCAAAATGAAAGATCCACAAGAAGAAAAGATTCTGGAGGCCTCTATTCTGTCTATTTTATCATTGTTTTGATGGGATCTAGCAGAGTGCCTGAAAATATTTTTTGTTGGATGAGTAAATAGACTTCTTGAAGGAAAACAGTTCAATAAAAACCCTTTACATGTACTCCGGAATATTATATAGCATTACAAAAATGAGTTAAATCTGGTGAAGACTAAAACAGTACACAATACTGGGAAAGTCAGCATGACTTGACCAAGGCAAGGTCACAAAAGCTTCATAGACACATCCAAACTCCCTAAAAGACCGAGTTGCCAGGCTGAGGGCTGGAGACCATGGTGTGGAAGGACATCAAGCTCAATTCACATAACATTTTATAAAGAAAAGCCTTCAGTACGGATTGTACCTCAAGATAAAGGAAACAAAAATTCTCACAACTAGACCAATAAGCAACATCATGATAAAGAGAGAAAAGACTGAAGTTGTCAAGGATTTCATTTTACTTGGATCCACAATCAACACCCATGGAAGCAGCAGTTAAGAAATCAAGAGGTGTATTGTGTTGGGCAAATCTGCTACAAGAGACCTCTTTAAAGTGTTGAAAAGCAAAGATGCCACCTTGAAGACTAAGGTGCGCCTGACCCAAGCCATGGTATTTTCAATCATCTCACATACGTGTGAAAGCTGGACAATGAATAAGGAAGACCGAAGAAGAATTGACATCTTTGAATTATGGTGTTGGTGAAGAATATTGAATACAGCTTGGACTGCCAGAAGAACAAATGAATTTGTCTTGGAAGAAGTACAGCCAGAATGCTCCTTAGAAGCAAGGAAGGCAAGATTTTGTCTCACATACTTTGGACATGTTATTAGAAGGAACCAGTCCCTGGAGAAGGACATCATGCTTGATAGAGGGTCAGGGAAAAACAGGAAGACCCCCAATGAGACGGATTGACACAGTGGCTACAACGATGGACTCAGGCCTGACAATGATTGTGAGGATGGCAGAGGACTGGGCAGCATTTTGTTCTGTTGTACCTGGGGTCACTATGAGTCAGAACCAACTCAAAAGCACCTAACGACAACAACAACATACACACATATGTACATATATGTACGATAGATTCTTAAAGAACTGCTGTAGTTTTATTTTTACATTTAAATATTTAAGATATGAATAAGAAAATGTGTACCAGGGTTCGTGAAATACAAAAACATGAATTTAAACATAAATATAAAACTTTAATTCACTTGGAACTTATTTATTTATTTTTGACAAACTTTTGGTGAGTTAGATAGGAATGAAATTTAATTTTTTTCCCCAACTGGTTAGTTAGCTAGTTATCCCAATGCCAATAAATAAATACTCAGTTGTATATCCACTCATTTGTAATACCATTCTATTATACACTAAATTTTTACATAAACTTGGATTTGCTTTTGAACTTCACTCATTCATTCAAACAATCTTTTTTGAACAAATACTATGTTCTAGGCACTGTTTTAGGCACAAAGGATATAGCACTGAATGAGACAGACAAGATACCGGCCCTTTTTTTTTGTAGTTTAGGTTCTACTTGGGGACTCAGGCAATGAATAAACTGTGATAACGGGAAGAAGAGAAACAATGCAAGGCACTGGAGTAGGGTGACAGTAGAGGGAGGAGGACGGGGGAGAGCTGTTTTAGCAACAGTGGTCAGGGTAGGCCTCTCTGAAGAATGATATTAGAGCCAAAAGGCAAAAGGAACTTGAATAATGCAGCGGAGTTCCAAATGTTGTGAGGAAGTAAGCTTGTGAAAGTCTAGGGGTAGAGAAATAATAGCAAGTGCAAAGACCCTGGGGCAGAGAGAAGTTTAGTATTTTAGGGGAACAGCAGAAGGGCCAGCGTGACTGGTCTGAAACAAACGAGCAAAAGTTCAGAGAGATAAACTGGGGTCTTTGCAGGTCATGGAATAGAATTTGAATTCTATTCTACATTTGGTAGGAGGCTAATGAAGATTCTTTACCTCCTTAGCTATGGAGTGTGGTCTGATTTGTACTGCTTCAAAGAGCACCTTTGTTTCTGTGAGTAGAATTGACCCTAGTGAGACAGGACACATCTAGGGAGGCCAGTTAGGAAGCACACAGAGCAGTCTAAAGAGACCAGGAGTCCCGGGGTAGCACAAACGCTTAACCTCTCAAGTACTAGCTGAAAGGTTGATGGTTTGAACCCACCCAGAGGCACCTCAGAAGACAGACCTCGCAATCAGATTCAGAAAGGCCACAGTCTTGAAAACCTTATGGAGCAGTTCTACTCTTCACACATGGGGTCACCATAAACCCAAATCAACTCGACAGCAATGAACAACAAGAGAGTCTAAGGTAAGAATTATTGAAATGGTGAAAAGTGATCAGACTCAAGCTATGTATTTAAGCTGGAACTGACAAGACTTGCTGATTTATTGGACATGAAGGAATTTGAGATAGCTTGAATGCTGAAGCAGGAAAAACTGGGGAAGCAGAAAGTTCCAGAAGAAGCATCAAGAATTTTATTTTGAACATGCTAGTTGGAATTCTTTCCACATATCCAAGTAGAGATATTAAATAGGTGGCTGGATATATAAGTTTGGACCTCAGGGGAAAAGTCAGAGCAGGAAGTACACTTTCGGAGAGTCATCTGCCTTCAGGTGATATACAGGTGGGCCTGGAGGCCTACGGAAGGCCTGTAAATAGAGGTGATAAGAAGTCCCAAGGAGAGCAAGGGGTTTGGTTGTTTTTTAAGAAGGCCCAGGGGAAGAGGGGAATGCAGAGGAATTACCATTCAGGCTGGAAAGGATGTGGTGCCCTGAAACCAAGAGAACAAAGTGTTTTAAGAAGAAAGGAAAGATCTGCTCTGTCCAATCCGCTGCTGGGGGGTGGGGGGTACCAAACCCGTTGCCATGGAGTTGATTTCAACTCATAGCAACCCTATAGGACAGAGAAGAGTTTCCAAGCAGTGCCTGGTAGATTTACACTTTTGACCTTTTGGTTAGCAGCTGTAGCACTTAACCACTGGGTTTTCTGAATCTGCTGAAGGGTGGAGTAAAATGAGGACTGGAAATTGCCACTGGGTTTGGTGAGCTGGAGGTGTTAGGCCACATTGACAAGGGCTGTTGTAATGCAGGTGTAGGGCTCACCTCTGAAGAATATAAACCGGAAGAGAGAGCGGAATGAAAAAGCAGGAACAGTGAATACAGACAGGTGTACAGAGAACTGTTTAGAGAAGTATGTAGAACCAAAGGAAAAAAAAACTAGTTTTTTTTTTTTTTTTTAAGCTTGGTTTTTTTGTAGTTGTTTAAATGGGAGCTATTCCATCATATTTGTACAGTGATGAAATAACCTAGGAGAAAAAAAAAATTAATCATGCAAGTCAGAGGAGATAAAGGTAAGAACAAGAGAGGATAAGATCTGGGCCCAATGGAACATTTTAATGTCTGATAAAGCAAGGGACATCTGGCTAACATTATTTTTAATCTTTATTTTAAAAATTCATCTTGAATATTTTAACACATAGATCTTTCCAGCTGACCCTAAGTTTTTAGTATCTTATTTTAATTTCCTTCGAAGTGATAATGCATTCATATTGTTCAAAACTCAAAAGTTAAGAAAGGCACACCATGAAAAATCTTCCTTTTACTAGTGTCCCTCGGACATTTATTTCCCCCATTTGGATGCAAACTCTGATATCATTTCTTGAATATTCTTCCAGAAATATTTTATGCATATGCAAATATTTCTATTTCTCCTTTCTCTTCCCCATTTTTACACAATTGGTAGCACATGGTTCTATCGGTTGCTTTTTTCATTTAAAATATATTTTGGAGATTATTTGATCTCGGTTTATAAGAAACGGTCTCATTTTTTTAAAAAATCTGATAAGGAAAAAAAGCCTTTTAAAAATACCTTGAGGTTAACCACCTTAAAGATAAAGACAAATTCCTTTGGACAAGCAGGCAAAAAGATCAGTCTGTTATCTGATTCCTTCACAGCAATATTCAAGGCCAGAAAACAATGAAGCAGTAACTAAGATTAAAAAAAAAAAAATCACTATGGCCCAAGGATTTCATATCCAACCAGAAAATCTATCTTTCATATATAAAGGCTGCAGAGAGAATTTTGAAATTGCTCAAGAACTCAAGGACCACTACTCCCATGAGATATTCTTGAAGAACTATCAGAAGATGAACTTTAAGTCAGCTGAAACCACAAAAGTACTGAATCTAAAACCAACATGGTGACTAAGGTCAAAGAAGAAGAAAGTAAATGCCGTATGCCCTAATGATGTAGAAACGATACAACTAACAGACACTGGGAGGGGAAAAAGGTGGGAGATAGAGTAAATCCACCGATTGTTGGGAGTCGGAGATGCGATTTAAAGCTGACACACTTCTCCTCACAGTTTGTCACTGATCAAGTTAGCAAAAAACCCCAAGTTTTACAACATAGTCTACTGGAGAGGCTGTGGGAAAATTGGCACTGCGATAGGAGTGCAAAATGGTGCACTAAATGGAAAAGACCAATCTGGCAAAGCCTTGGAGTTTTTAGGCTTATCTGTGAAGTATAATTAGTAGATGCCAACAAGAACTTTCCTGAGAGAAAGAAAAACTGAAATGATATGGCATTAAACCAAAACAACCAAACCCGTTGCCATCAAGTTTATTCCAATTCACAGAGACCCTTTAGGACAGAGTAGAACTGTCCATAAGGCTTCCAAGGAGCAGCTGGTGGATTCCAACTGTTGATCTTTTGGTTAGCAGCCATAGCCCTTAACCACTTCACCACCGGGGCTCTGACACACCATCAGGGCTGTGAAATGTAGCAAATAAAAACATAAGACCCCCTAGTTAAATTAGAATTTCAGATAAACAACAATTTCGTGTGTGTGTGTGTGTGTGTGTGTCCCATGCAATATTTGAGATGTACTTCTTTGCTGTTTATCTGAAATTCAAATTTAACAAGGCAGCCTGTATTTACTCTGGCAATTCCAATATACAATTAAATGTCTGGAATGGTCAACAAGCCATCAAGCGAAAGGCATCCTTGATATTTTTGGCTTAATTTTGAGAACTACATCATTATAGCAACAGCTTTTACTTTTTGAAAAAATAACGTCACCGTGCGCAGTGCCAACGAAGTCAGGTTTCCAGCTCCCCGCAGTTCCCTGAGAAGAGTTCACTAAGCAGATCTTTTCTTCCCCAGTCTCTCGTCATGGTATTAGGTGTGTCTCTGTAAACTGTTTATCAAATGCACCTCTAACTCCTGTAACTAATGTGACCAGGGTCATTTCACCATAATGGGGTTCAAAATCAATTAAACTATGTAAAAGGTGCAGACATCATTGTGGCCAGTGAGATCGTCACCCACAGTCACGTCGAATTGGGAGAAAATAACCACTATGGGGTAGTTTATCATCCCCCTGGGCTGAGTTCTGAAAATGCTCTTCCCACACGTTCCACAAAACCAGGGAGACTGGGATGTTTTGATAAGTCTGGGAAGGTGAGGAGTCTGATCTAGTGGCTAGAGATGGCATTTCCAAAAACAGCTCTTCCCGTGTATATCTGTTCGATTCCAACTCATAGCTATCCCATAGGACAGAAAAAAAATGCCTCATCTTGTTTCCAAGGAGTGGCTGGTAGATTTGAACTGCCAACCTTTTAGTTGGCAGCCATAGTTCGCTGTAGCTCTTAACCACTGCGCCACCAGGGCTCTAGTTACCTGTTTGGCCAGGGTTTAAAACAAACTCCACCCTAACTTCTTGTGCATTCTTTTGGAGCTGCAGTAAACAAAAGCTATTTTCTCTGTGTTGTTTGATTGATGATTGATAGATAGATGATAGATAGATAGATGACAGAGAGATAGATAGATGACAGATAGATAGATAGATAGATGACAGATAGATGACAGATAGATGGCAGATAGATAGATAGATAGATAGATAGATAGATAGGTAGGTAGGTAGGTAGGTAGGTAGGTAGGTAGGTAGGTAGGTAGGTAGGTAGGTAGGTAGAGGATAGCTGGATGAGGGAGAGATAGCTCTATCTACCTACCCACCTACCTGCCTATCATCTATCCATCTATCTAAAAGCAGGCTCGCCCCATTCCGCTCTCTGCATTTTCCTGTACTGAATGACTTAGTGTCAGCTCTCACTTTTTAAGAGAGTCGCCCCACCTCTTTCTTTCCTCTGACTGCTTTTAATATTGATAAGACACATCCATTTCTGTTCCTAACATCCCTATCACTTTGCTGATAATGGTTCTAATACTTGTTTTCAAGTGAAGCTTTGCAGTCTAAAAATTGGTACTGCTTTTCAAGAGGCTATGAAATCCTTCCAATCTCTATCCAGTACTTACCTGATGCCTATGGAGCCTTGTTAACCTGTTCCTACCTTTTTTTACCTTGGGTCTTTTGGAAGCAAGGTCCTGTCCTAGATCCTGGTCTCAGTTATCTAGTGCTGCTATAACAAAAATACCACAAGTGGGTGGCTTTAACGGGTTTGTTTTTTCACAGCTTAGGAGGCTACTAGTCTAAATTCAGAGCACGGGCAGCTCTAGGAGAAGGCTCTCTCTCTCTCTCTTTTTGTCTGCTCTGGGGGAAGGTCCTTGTCTCTTTTCAGCTCCTATCCCTAGGTTCCTTGGCAATCATATGGTCTGTAGCTTCCCCTCCAATTGTCCTTGCTTGCTTAATCTGCTCTTTATATCTCAAAAGAGATTGATTTAAGATATACCCTACACTAATACTGCCTCATTAACATAACAAAGAAAATCTATTCCCAAATGACATTATAACCACAGGTACAGGGGTTAAGGTTTACAACACATAGTTTTGGGGGGATACAATTCAATCCATAACAATCCCCTTAGTATTTTAGGAGCGGCATTTGTTTATTATGGTTGCCATTTCTCTGGGGATACTAGTAGACATTCACTTCCCAGTAGAATATGATGGCTCCCCTCTGGGAAGTCATGGGCACCCTTACAGTGGCCACCCCAAAGTGAAAAGAAGTAAATCTGTCCTCTCTTATTCAGATCATGGATTCCCTTGATGTTGGCTCTAGCCAGGTCATGGTTTCTCACTTGACAGGAACACCAGTTTGACAAACACATAGTGAGTTAGCTGCACTTCCATAACAAGTAGAACTGTGCCTATAGCCATGGTTTTAAAAGCCATTTTCCATGTGTTTCTCTGTGATAATGTTTCTCAGAGAGGAACCTGGCTTTTTGTTGTTGTTGTTTTTGCATAACAGCTGGGCATCATGAAACCATATTAATTTCTACCAAATGTAAACTGCAGAATTTTTTTTCTGTTCCTTTTTAATTATATAAAGTTTCAAACATACAAAACAGTGAATAGAGTGACTTGAGGATTGCCCCTGTGCCCATTGCTTAGAGGTAATTATTGTTAACATTTTTGCCATATTTTCATCCTATTTTGTCATTATGTCTGTAAGAACACACTATGAAATTCCATCCCTAAGCATTTCAAATCCACCATTAAAAGCTAAGGACATTGTCATACATAATTACAATATAATGGCCACATGTAACAAAACTGAAAATTCCTCAACATTACCAAATACTCAGTTCATATCCAAGTGTCCCCAAGTATCCCCAAGGTGTCCCTTAGAGGTGTTTTGTTCAGCCTGTGATCCAGTAAGAACAAGCGTAGCATTTAATTATAGTATCTAGAAAGATCTGCCTTCTCTGCTATAAAAATGGCATGGTGGTGTCATCTGACCTCCTCTGACTTCACCAGGGGGTAGGAGAATCAACATCAAAAGCCCAAGGCCAATTCATATGAGGCGGACAACATGCCTCTTCTCTCCGCCATCTTTACCAATTGGACACCAACCGTCCTGCCCACGGCTCCCTTTACTTCTCTGTTGGGTTCCATAATTCACTGCAGTGGCCACACAGAACTCACAGTCAATACTCACGGTTATGGGGCTTCATAGGGAAGAAGCAGGTTCAGGTTCTGGAACACTGGGAATGCAAGTCTTCTGTCAGGATAGCCTCCTCCCAGCTGCACCACACGCACCCTTCTCCACGGACCTCCGCCTCTGCCCTGCTCCTCAAGTGTTACAAAGCTCTTCCAGCTCTGCTGATAAGTGCCCAGAGGCACTCTACTGCGCCAGCAAGCCCACTGCCCAAAGGCACTCAGCTTTCCTGCTCTGTGGGCCGGGAAGGCCACCACACCATCTCCTGCCAGTCTCTCCTGATGTCGTTTCTCGCCCTCTTTGGTGTTACAGCTCTCTCTCTCTGTCTCCTGGTTCCAGGAGCTTCTGAGCGCAGGGATCCTGGGGCCAAAGGATGCATTCCACTCCTGGGTCCTCCTCCTTGGTGGTGGGACTTACTCTCTTCCCGCCTCTTGGGTGGCTCATTTGAAGCCTAGCGGGGTGGCAAAAACGGATCCATCTCCTTGGTGGGCCACCCCTTCCTTACTTGCACAGCTCCAGCCAATCACTTGGGTGGAAGTTACAAAATCTTGGAAAGAGAGTCAACACAAAAGCGAGCCAGCGTACTGCAGCTGCCTCGATACCTCACTTTCTTTCTTTTTTTTTTTTTGTTCTTGTTGAACATCCTGAGTCCAGAAAGTTTTGGCTACAGGTAACCGGTGACCCAAATCAAAATGCTTCAAACAATATAGAAATGTATTATCCTACGTAATAAGAAACCAGGAAGCAGGGCACCCCCACGCTGGTAATTCAGCGGTTAGTTCGGTGAGTCAACGACATGAGCAAGGTCACAGTTTATTTCTCTTTCTCCTCTGCCTTCTGCAGCATGCTAGCTTTCATCGTCACGCTCATCCCATTACAGTTGCAAGATGGCTGCAGCACGTCCAAGAACAAGACGGCCTTCACACAGAGTCAGACAAATCGCCTCGGAAGCCTCCAGCCAAAATTCCCCCTCACATTTCATTGGCCAGAATTATGTCACATGATCACTCCTAAACCAATCACTGGCGAGAAGAGTAGAACAGCAATGGTTGTCCTCCACACTCAATACTTGCTCCACTGCGGGTGGGAGGAGACCTAAAAAACATGGCCCCGTGGTCGCTACCCCATGTCAGTAATCTGTGACATTGAGCGGGGAGGAAGGCTGTAGGAGAGCCGGACGCTTGTATTGCTACCTCAAATCTTGTCCTCATAATCCTCGCATAGTCTCAGGTCCATGTAATATTTTTGTATCCTTTTTTCCCTCCGGATTTTAACATGGCACATGCCATTGATACATACATTAACAGCGCAAAGCAAAAATGGAAATAAAGTCCTCAAATTTCTGTGGTGACAATGATCAGGGGTTGCTTGCCCGTGGGCTAATTGTGAGGTTTGTCTAAATTAAAACTGTCCAACACTTAACTTCTTGGGAGCGTGGGCACACATACGAATATGCAAAGACAAAGTGGTCCCAAGCCAGGTGGCATTGGGTCATGTGTATATGTACAGCAAAATAAAGCCCTAAAAGAAGGATCCAAGTGTAAGCCGATGTTGGGGAGTAGCCTGGTAGATGAGAAGTGAGGAACAGAAGAGAAAGCAACCAATAAGTGGTACACTATCGAGCCTGCTACCACTCTGGGCAACTTCAGCTTAATACTGCAGGGGCAACTCTGGGAAATAGTGTAGGGCATACCTGGGGACTGTCCCACCCAAGGAATGAGGGAGTTGAGGCAAGCACAATGAAGTCAAGCAAGAGCAGGGCACTGGGTATGTTTGTAGAATAGAGAGCACTTCACCCTGATGAAGGAGAGATGGGAGCATAGTAAGATCGTTCTGGACACGTTGGGTGAGTCTGGACAGGTACATGAATCCCGATTAGGAAGGTCACTTTATGTCAGGTTGACAAGCTGGGATCCAAAGTGGTAGAAGCATGGGTGCCATTGACAGTTTCAGAAAGGAGAAATGACGTCATGGGTGTGGATGAAGACTAGGAGGGTGCTGAGAAAAATAAATGAGAAAAACCTTTTGAAGAAAGAATGAGGAGGACCAGGGCCAGATTCACAGACATGAGACAAGTGCAGTCGCCTGTGCTCAGAAGGAACCGCCGTTTGATTTACAGCTCTGCTGGGACACTCTTGAAATTCTTAATAAATTTTATGTTTGAATCTGTGGCTCATAAGTGAAGTTTGATGGGAAATAGAGCATGCATTGGTGGAGAAGTGGAGAGGCCACATCCTGCCCCCTCACCGACTCCCCACTACAGATTCTCAGCTCAGTGCCTGCCTCCCCTGCCCTTTGTCAGTATGGCTGGGCCCCACCCGTCCCCTGGTTCTCCAGCCCTGCCCAGCAATCCTCCTGCCCTCCACCCTCAGCAGTGGCCTGGGCACGGGCCAAAGAGGGTTGGGGTCAGGCAGGTGCACTCTGCAGCATTTTCAGGTAGGCCACAGGGGTGGCCATCCCAGCCCCAGCCCCAGCCCCAGCTCCAGCTAGCAGCGTGGCGTTTTCCGCTGATGACTCTCCATGGTGGTGAGACCCCATTCAGGCTTCTAGGCAGGGGCAAGCAAGGGTGATAGCGCCAGGGGCGATCTCTAAATTATGCCCCCCCTCCCAGTTTGAGCACCCAGGGCAGACTCTAAATTGCGCCCCCCCCCCCCATTTCCAGATGAATAGACATTGATAGCGACGACTAGTCAGCAGACAGGCATTCTTGCCTCTTGTCCAGCTGCCTCAATCAGGTGCCTTTCATATTTGTGGCACCTTGGAATGGTACTCTGGCCATGTCTGGCACACTCTTGAACTTAAGCAGGGAAGGGGAGGGGCGGGTGCCCCCTCTGCCCCCTCCTCTCTATGCCTCCGTTTCCAGCCCTCAACCAGAGCACCACAGCTGAGTTGTGTGACAGGGCAGGGCCACTGGGTGCCTATAAGGGTCTGTCCTGGCCTGTCACTATCCCCGTGCCAGACAGTATGGGACATCATCATGGATTGAATTGTGTCCCCCCAAAATATCCATCAACTTGGCTAGGTCATGATTCCCAGTATTGTATGTTTATCTACCATTTTGTCACCTGATATGATTTCCCTACATGTTTTAGATCCTATTGCCATGATAGTAATAGGTAGATTAGTGGCAGTTACATTGATGAGATCTACAAGATTAGACAGTGTCTTAAGCTAATCTCTTTTGAGATATAAAAGAGCGAAGCAAGCAGAGAGACAGAGGACCTCATACCACCAAGAATGAAGAGCAGGAACTCAGGTCCTTTGGACGCTGAGAAGCTCCTCGACCAGGGGAAGATTGATGACAAGGACCTTCCTCCAAAGCCGAGAAGAGAAAGCCTTGCCCTGGAGCTGATGCCCTGAATTAGGACTTCTAGTCTACTAGACTGTGAGAGAACAAATTTCTTTCTGTTGTTTAAGCCATCCACTTGCGGTACTTTTGTTATAGCAGCACTAGATGACTAAGACAGTGCCCTAAATAAAGATCAAATTAATAGGCTATGCTCGTGGGGAAGAAACGACAATTAAGAGTGGACAGCCGTTATATTATTTGTTTTGTAATCTGAAGAACTTGGATTTAAATTACTGACTAGCTGAGAAGCCCTGGTGGCACATTTCTCTGGCATTTAATTTTTGTTTTTGAAGATCGCTTTTTAGAATGATCTGTTTTTGAACGATCTGATATTTATATTTGGCTATTTAGTCTGGGTGGTGAAAACGGTTATAGCACTTGGCTGCTAGCCTAAAGGTTGGAGGTTTAAGACCACCTAGAGTTGACTTGGAAAGAAGGCCTGGTGATCTACTTCTGAAAATCAGCCCCTGAAAACCTTACAGAGCACAGTTCTACTCTGACACACACACACTGGGTTGCCATGAGTTGGAATTGACTCCCTGGCAACTTTTTTTTTTTTTTAATTTTTATTTTAATTAACAAAGCTGAATTGAGGAAACGTTTTTATCGGGAGAAGGAATGGAGGAGGGGAGACAACTGGAAATAGAGAGTCTAAAAAACAAACAAAAAAAACCAAACTCACGCTCAAAGTCAGAGTCACTCACATCTTATTCACTTAACATGTATTCAGTGTACATTTATTGAGGTCAGCGTGCCAGACTATGAAGTTTCAGTGAACCCAAAGTAGTCAAGGCCCCTAGAATTTGGATTCCAGTGGCAGAAGATAGCTGAAAATAAGTAAATACACAAGAGCACAAGATATGTTCAGGGGAGTATGAAGGTCCAAGATTCTGATAATTAGACTATAAAGTGTGAAATGTGTGTGCCCTTCATTCCTTCACTGCACCCACAAAGATAATCCCAGTAATCTGGGGAATTTCGATGCACTTTTTTCCAGGTTTGATTTTCAGTTAGCAGCAGAAAAAAGGTTTGATCTTCAATCAGCAGCAGAAAGACATGATAAATGGAGAAAATGTTGAAGTTGTCCAGGATTTCACTGAGTCAGAACCAACTCGACGGCACCTAACAACAACAACGTCATTATTTTAATCAGTTGTATTTACTCTCTGAATTGCCTGTTTGTACTGTTTGCTCATTTTTATATTGAGTTGGCTTTCTCTTATTGATTAGCAGGAGCTCTTTGTATACTAGAGATATTAATGCCTTGCTTGCCAAATATTGCAAACATTTTTCCCAGATTCTTGTTTTTTATGTATGTAGACAAGTATGTTACCCTATTCACTTATATCAGTGTTTCTCAAAGTATAGTTGATGAAATACCTACAACAAAATCATGTGGGATGCTTGTTAAAAATGGAGGTTCTGGAATCCCACACTGTATGTAATACTTCTGGAGGCAAGAACGAGGATTGTGCATTTAAAATACAATTTTAAGGCGGCAGAACCATCGTTTCATAGTCTCTTTAATGATTTATATGGTTTTGAACATATTTACATTTCAACCCATCTAAAATTTATTTTTGTTCCTGTTATAATACAGAGGTCTAATATTAACTCTTTTATTTTTAATGCCTTTATTTTAATTATCTCAACATCAGTTATTAAATAAACCATTCTTTATCCACTAAAGCCTCACCCTTATCATATATTAGATTGTGGAGTCATATTCTTGTGCCTTGTAAAAAGAAACATTCCTTTATTCTTTCTGTAAAATATCATATAATCATTATAAAGAATTCACGACATGCAGAAAAATACAAAATAAATTTAAAAATCCAGCTGTAGTGGGTTGAATAATGTTCCCCTCAATATTCATGGCCACCTGGAAAGTCAGAATGTGAATTTGGAAATAAGGTCTTTGCAGATATAATTAAGGTAAGATGAGCTCATACTGGATTATGTTAGGCCCTAAATCCTATCACTATTGTCCTTCTAAGAAGCCAAGCCAACGAACACCAAGGATTGCCATCCACTACCAAAAGCTAAAAGGGAGGCTCAGAACAGATTCTCCCTCAAAGTCTTCAGAGGGAACCAACCCTTGATTTTGGACTTCTGGCCTCCAGAACTGTGAGTGAATTAATTCGTTGTTTTAAGCCACCAGTGTGTAGTAATTTATTGTGGCAGCCTGTCTTAGGCTGGGTCCTCTAGAGAAGCAAAACAATTGAAGCATGAATATATATATAGAGAGAGAGATTTATATCAAGGAAATGGCTCACACGGTTGTAGAGGCTGAAAAGTACCAAGTCTGTGGGTTAGGCTGGAGGCTTCTCCTGAGTCAAGTGGCTTCAGGGGCTGACGAATCCAAGATCCTCAGGTAAGATGGCAGGCCACTGGCTCACAGACTATGGAGGCTGACAAATCCTAAGATTGACAGGTAAGCTGCTAGCTCAAGTCCCAAGAACCAGACGTCAGATGAACAGTAGCCAGATGCAGGATCTAGATCACGCAAAAGCCTGAGAGCCTTTCCAGAAAGTCCACCTATAATGGATGCAGGCCACAGCCCCAAGGAAACTCCCTTTCAACTGACTGGCTACTCACAGCAGATCTCATCATGGAGGTGATTATATTATATCAGATCTCATTATGGAGGTGATTACAGTATATCAGATCTCATTATGGAGGTGATTACGGTATATCAGATCTCATTATGGAGGTGATTACATCAGTATATAGCTGCCAAACTAGATCATAACTCTCAAATCACTGAGAATCGTGGCCCAGCCAAGTTGACACACAACCTTAACTATCACACAGCCCTAGGAAACTAATACACCAGCTAATTTTAAAAAAAGAAAAACTATCTTTAATACTAAAATACTATTCTATTTGAATGTATCTGATTATTTTCCTAATATCTTGGTGTTTGTTTCATTTTAATTTTTGATAGGGCAAACACTATTGTTCTCTTTCAAGGTTTTCTCGGTAATTCCCAGCTATGTGACTTCCATATAAGATTTTAAAAGTATCTAGTTCTAACCTACACAGCCCCAGGTGAATTTGGAATTCTGATGGGAATTGCATTAATTTTGTAATTTGACTTCAGAAGAACTGGCATGTATTTTGATATTGACTTCCTATTCAAAAATATGGTATATGTTTTCCATTTATTCAGGTCTGGTTTCTGCCTTCCAACAAAGGTTTAAGGATTTCACCATTAAGATTTTGTAACTTTTAAAAATTATTACTACATATTTTACAGGTTTTATTTCTTTGGTGGAGAAAATCTTTTTATTTCATTTTTAATAGGTAATTGCATATTCAAAGGAAAATTGCTCATTTTTTAATTTGTCTAGCTATCTAGAACTCAGTTTTAAAATTCAGGCACATGGATTTTCAAGGTGTCCTATCATCCGTAAATAATAATTTTGCCTTTTCTAATTGGGACTCAACAGTGACACATTTATTGTAAAATCCAGAAACTTGCTTAACCTTGGCTAGGGCTTCTTTTTTTTTTTAGGGCTTGGGGTGGGGGTGGTTGGCTTACTGGTTATGCGTTTACCTCAGTACACATCCCCACTTACTAGCCTCGGGGACCGTTGTACGAATTAAACACTAGTTGATAAACGCAAAACATTTAGTACAGTGCCCTGGCAGGCACATTAAACCCTCCATTAAGCATCAGCATTCGTTTATGAAAACCCGCTGAATACATACCGCCCTCAGTCTCACAACCACTTTAGGAAATGTGGTTATCTACAGTCCACGAACAAGGAGACTAAGCTCAGGGAAGCAAGTCATCTGCCCAGGGTCACTCTGATACAATTCAGGGCTGTATGACAAAGCCATCTCCTAGAAAATAACGCAATTAATCAGTTCATACCAAACCCATTGCCTTTGAGTCATTCTGACTCACAGAGACCCTATAGGACAGAGTAGAACCGCCCCATAGGTTTTCGAAAGAGCAGCTGGTGGATTCGAACTGACGACCTTTTAGTTAGCAGCCAAGTTCTTAACCACTGTGCCACCAGGCGAAATTTAATTCACACCAAGGAATGATTTAACTCGCGCCAAAACATGATTAATTCATTCTACAAGAATTTTACCAAAAAACATAAATACGCTAAAGCAAAGATGTGAGTTTCTGAGCGTGGCCTCTTAGGCTTCCGCCAGGACACGCGGAAAGAGCCGAAGGGGCTCGGAAATCCTCGCTGCGTCTTCGGCAACAATCGTCAGGGGGCGGGGCCCGCGCGACGGCACGTTCACGCTGGGCATTGTGGGAAAGGTAGCCGGTGCGGCCACAGCTGCCATTTTAGGGAAGTCTCTCGCTGCGGCCTTCTCGCTTGAGGCGGCCTTCGTGGCGTCCGTCGACCGAAGACGACGGTAAAAAGGCATCTGACCGGTGGCTCTTCTTCCTCGGGGCCCGACAGAACGGTCAGCGCACGCTCGAAGGCTGAGGCGAGCGAAGCCGGGAGCGTTTGGAGGCCGGAGCCAGCGTCGCCTGGAAGGATGGGCCGGTCTCGGAGCCGGAGTTCGTCCCGCTCCAAACACACCAAGAGCAGCAAACACAACAAGAAGCGCAGCCGGTCGCGGTCGCGGTCCCGGGACAAGGAGCGAGTCCGGAAGCGTTCCAAGTCCCGGGAGAGTAAGCGGAACCGGCGGCGGGAGTCGCGGTCCCGCTCGCGCTCCACCAACACGGCCGTGTCTCGGCGCGAGCGGGACCGGGAGCGCGCCTCGTCCCCGCCCGACCGCATCGACATCTTCGGGCGCACGGTCAGCAAGCGGAGCAGCCTGGACGAGAAGCAGAAACGCGAGGAGGAGGAGAAGAAAGCCGAGTTCGAGCGACAGCGAAAAATGTGAGCGCGTGCCGGCGGCGGGGAGGCCGGGGGGCTCCGGGGAGGCCGGGGGGCCCTGGGGGTCGCGGGGGGCCCACGCGGCGGGGCGCGAGCAGGACCGGGCGCCCGGGGAGAGGGCGGTTTTGGCGCGCGAGGCGGCGAGAGCAGGAAGTGGCGGGGGGTGGGGTTCAGCGTGAGGTCGGGGAGCCCCGTCGGCGGGGAAAGGCCGGGGACGGGCCAGCCTCGAGGTGTGGGCGCCGAGCGCCGTGCAGACCCCGCGGGGGGATAGCAGAAAGGAGGTACCGCTCAGCTAGCCGGCGGGAGCTCCGGGCGACCAGCAGCATCCTCACCTGAAAGTTTAAATTTGGGGCAGGACTTAATATGCTGGAAGACAACGCTTTTCTGTGGCCCAACAGTTGGCACACACACACACAGAAAACAACTTTTTACTTTGGTGTATTCGTGTTGTTAAAAAGTGTGGGAGGTTACTCTGCTCTGGCTTACCCGTGGCCCCCCCTGTTTTTTTTTTCTTTTTTTGAGATTTAAAAACAGGGTGTACGAAGCTGAAGTGAGTTTTGACACTTAGTGTCTCCCGCGTAAGCACCATGCCAATCAAAGCACAGCCCTTCTTTTTTTTATTTTGCCTCGTACTTCTCTGTAGCAGGTTTATGTGCAGCCCTGCGTGTTCGTGTCCGCCCTGTTCAGTATGCTTGTTTAAAAGACACTTCAGTATTTGCTTTTAATTTTTGCGTTGCTCTCGACGGCACCTGGTTTTTCATGCATAGAACTAGAATTAGAGTGGCAGTAAGGTTCTCTTGTTTGGGTGTAAAAAAGAAATGTATTTCTAAAAAAGAGTCAACTTTCAAGTATCTGGATGATCCCCAAATAAACCGACTTTTGGTTTTCAAACGCAGGGTTTGGTTTGGCTCTAAACTTTAAGGACATGGTACCGTGATGCTCTGGATATTCATCTCCCAAAAGCCAGACTGAAAAGAAGAGTTAGGCAGATGTGCTAGCTCTCCCAGTTGAACCAGCCAGCCTTGTTGGTTTCTTCAGTGCATTTTTAGAAACTCCTCTTGAGGCCGGGAAGTTAACTGAATTTAGGGTTTTCCTGGAAGGAATTCATGTGTATTGAATTTTGGGGGGGTTTAAATTTTTCTGCAGTGTGATTTGTGTTATGTAGAATTTCCAGCACAACTTGTTTCTAAAAGGAAAAGTATTAAGAAGTGGAGGACTGGAACACAAATAATATAGAAGAATCATTACCCAGCGATATTTTTGCTGACGTTGTATGATTTTAAAACGCGCTCCTCATTCATGTTTGTTGTACTTCGGAGAACTGGCAGTAATGTGTATTTAAACAAGTACACGTAATTGTTTCTCAGTTAACGTTGATTGCAGAATCCAGCTTTTTGGTCTGGAACAAGAAGCTCAAGTGTAAAAATGCAGCTCTCAAATAACTATCAAGAGAAAAACATTTGAAAAATTACCTAACACATCTCTGAGGTAACTTTTCCATGTGGAAACAACAAAGCCCTCCAGCGGATTCTGCTTGTCGCTAGAAAGTGGCGATGTGTAGAAGAGGAAACTTACTATGCAAAGAACAATTAGAAGCGTGTAGCAAGCTACACATGAACAGCAAGAGAAGAAATCCAGGGATGAAATTATGGGAAATAGAACACAATACAGTTAGGGTGGGAGAAGCACATGGTCATTAGCATTCATACCTTGGTGGGGGAAGGGCTAGTAGCCACCTGTAAGGTGAATTTTTTTGTGCCCTTAACATATTCTAATGCCTTGGAATAATTGGGGCAGGGGGAGAACAAGGGAAAAGATAGGCTTTGGAGCCATGGGGATAGGTTGGGGTGAAGTAGTTGTCGGTCTTTCTGTTGGTTAGTTCATCCAGTCAGCAGGTATTAGTGCAATACAGGTGCTAGGTGCTGTTAATATAAAGATGTTTGGGCCCTTGAGGTAGCTAGCTTAAAGACAGGTAATTAGGTAGGTAATAATACAGTATAGTAAATCCATCGGTAGTGATGTGATTGGATAAAGAAAGCATCCTGGATGAGTAAATAACTTAGTTGTCATGAAAAATAAGTGCAGCATATAAGAATATGAGACCATCAGGCTAGATATAAAAAATCATTGCCATCAAGTTGATTCTGAATCATGATCCTATAGGACAGAGTAGAACTGCCGCATAAAGTTTTCAAGGAGTGCCATGTGGATTTGAACTGCTGACTTCTTGGTTAGCAGCTGTAGCTCTTGACCACTGTGGACTAAAGTCTTTCTTTTCTCTTTAGCTCCACCAGAATAAAGGAGAGGGGGAAAGTGGACTGGCACATGGAGCTCTAAAGTACTAAAGTCACATGGTGACTGGAGAGGTACATAGAGGTTGGAAGTACTGGACTGGCTTGTGTGCCATATTAAGCTTGGATTTCATCCTCTGGTGTTATAAAAGCAGGGAAAGATTTTAAGGAAGTAAATGGCATGGCAGCTTTTTTTTTTTTTTTTTTTTTTTAAACAGCTCCCTGCTGTATACAGGATAGAAACTAAGACACATGTGCAGTAAATCTCTAAGAGTAGTAAGGGCAGTTGTTGGAATGGAAAGGGGAGACAGATTTAAGAAATAGGGTAAATTAAATGGGACTTGGGACATTAGGGCAAAGAAAGCATTGATGTTGACTGTAGTATTTATGTAGTGTGACTATAGCAGCTCACCCACCAGATGTTTAAGTAACTACTGTGTGTTAAGCTGGTTAAAATGTTAGAAACTTAATAAGTAGTGGATAAGGGAGAGAGAGAAATCAAAGGGAGTTTCCACTTGGCACTTCCACTGTTGGTGCTAGTTTTGGGTATATACTGAGTTTATCCAGAGTTGATACGGGGGATTGAAGGCTAGGGGAGGGCAGTCTTAATGTGTGTCAGTGAAACCTTGAGAATAGATGGAATGACCCAGGGCGAGGTGAAAGAAGAGCAGTTGAGTTTAAGGATCTAACTCTTATGGAGCGTCTATGTGCATAATTGAGAGAAGGAAGAAAAGCCCAGGGTGGAAGTAGACAAGTGGTATTAGAAGAATGCAGAGTGCCGCATGTCGTTTCAGGAAACCCAGTGTTAGGTGGAGAGGCAGTGAAACAAGAATCACTTATTGGATTTAACCATTTAGGAAATCTGGCAAAATCAGAAACCAGATTGCTTTGCCACTTGGTGATTTTGAGGCCTTGAATAATTTACCTACCTCTGAGCTTATTTTCTTGTCTGAAATGGAGATCATGCCTGTATTGTTTATTGTGAGGGTTAGAGATTGTGCACTTAAAGTACCTACAAGGTGCTTGACACGTATTGGGTCTCATTAAGTAATGTTATTTGGTATAATTTATATAGTACAGCCAGACTGAGCCTAGTGACTTTAAGAAGTGGCCCTATGAGATATTACAGTAATGCATTAAGAGACATGCCTTTGTAAAAAGTCTTTCTCTTAATACTAGTGGCTCCTGTCACGAGTGTTATCTTTTTCTTAAGTATACTTCTGAGATGCTGTGTACATGTTGTGTTAACTTTTGAGAAAATGGTCAGCTGAAAATGACTTGTGAGGAGGCAAATCAGAAAAATGTTAATGGCAGAGTAACTATTATCCTTTGTGTTCAGTCACATGACAGATTGAGAGCCTTCTAAAGCTACAAAGGGAGCAGTGCTGTAGCTATCTAAATAACTAAATTACAGTGTCTGCGGCATCTATATGAGTGATTCTTCAGTAATACTTGAAGAACTCATTGTGGGCAAAGGAGCTTTTCTGAGCAAATTCAGTGTATTAAACTACTTTTTGTAGGTTATGGCTTTGAGACAGCACTGGGGCATAAGATCCTAGCTGACACTAAATCATAATTTTATGTATTTTTAAATAATTATTTTTGTAGTTAAACCTTTGTGCCTGTCTTCTGCCTCACACGTTTGTCATGGAGAAACAGTGTTGGGTAGCGTAGTACTTAAAATCTTAGCTTTTGAGTTTATCTGAATTCCGAGTCAAACCTCAGCAGTATGCACTAGGCTTGAACCCAGTTTCTTCATTAAAAGTGAGCATATTAATACTCACCTTGTAAGACTGTCCTGAGATTTAAATGAGATGTAATATACTCATGGCATAGTATTTGTAACTAGTAATACTATGCAGAGGAGCCCTGGTGGTACAGTGGTTAAGTGCTTTGTTGCTAACTGAAAGGAGCCCTGGTGGTACAGGGTTAAGTGCTTTGTTGCTAACTGAAAGGTCAGTGGTTTGGACCTACCAGTGACTCCACAGGAGTGGTACAGAGGAGCCCTGGTGGTACAGTGGTTAAGTGCTTTGTTGCTAACTGAAAGGTCAATGGTTTGGACCTACCAGTGACTCCACAGGAGAAAAGACCAAGCGATCTGCAAAGATTACGGCCTTGGAAACCCTGTGGGGCAGTTCTGCTCTGTCCAGGAGGGTTGCTGTGAGTTGGAATCGACCTGAGGGCACACAACAACAATACTGGCACGCAACAACCAAAAAAAAAACTTTGCCATCGAGTTGATTCTGACTCTTGGCGACGCTATAGGACAGAAGAACTGCCCCATAGGGTTACTGAGTAGCAGCTGGTGGTTTCGAACTGCCAACCTTTTGGTTAGCAGCTGAGCTCTTAACTATGTGAATGTCGTTTGCTAGTGTTATTAAGTGACTCCTAGAAGTCCTTGGGATTAAGAGTTTGTACATTTTTAAGAGATTAAAATTAATCAGCAATTGCCCCGTACCAAGTCGTATTCTCAATTAGCAATGATGTAGTGTCATACCTTTGCTGTTTCATTTTAGTAGTCACCATTTTTAAAGTTAAGATTTATGTGTTACTAAAAATACCTGGGAGCAGGGAGAAAATGGGTCCTGCTGCTACACCAGGGAGCCCTGGTGGCATAGTAGTTGAGAACCAAGGCGAGCTACAGCTGCTAACCAAAAATGTTGGCGGTTGGAACCCACCAGTTGCTCCCTGGAAACCCTAGGGGACAGTTCTACTCTGACCTATAGGGTCATTATGAGTCAGAACAGACTTGACGGCACCTAACAACAACTGTTAAACCAGAGTCCCTCAGTGTTGAAAACAGTTAAGTGCTCGTCGCTAACCAAAAGGTTGGTGGTTCAAGTCCACTCAGAGGTGGCTTGGAAGACAGAGCTGGCACTCTGCTTCTGAAAACACCCGTTGAAAACTCTAGAGTGCAGTTCTACTCTGACACAAATAGGGTCACCACGAGTCAGAATTGACTCAACAGCCACTAATAGTGTTACACTGTTTTCATTGAAAAACTTGAAGATTTTCAGTCAACCCTTTTAACGGTACTACAGATTCTTGGCAAAGGAGCCTGAGGAAAATATCAGAGAAATAAAAGAACGTTATGAGGGTGGCAGGTCTTACGGTCGTTTTAAGGAGCGGAGAGACAACAATATGAGGTGATAGGTCTTTTGTACAACAGCAGTGACCCGAAGCTTTTTCTTTTCTCGAGGAAGTTTCAATGCATCTTACAGCAGTTAGCCTAACAGTTGCTTTATCGTTGATTATGATGAGAGGTTGTCTGTGAAGATGAACTCATTCTTAATTCTGCTGTACGTGTTGCCCACTGTTCTTCCAAGGTATACACGTGGTAGAGTGGTAGTAATGAGCTTTGACTTTTGAGCACTGGCTTTAAAAATGGAGTAGCAGTTTTTAACCTTGCCGAGAGTAGCAGCAATGACAATATTACATTCTTGCTTGTCCTTGTAGGGGAGGAGATCTGTCGTACCGCCCTGACCTTGTGTGTCTCCACATAGGACACATCAGCAAGGCTTAATTGCAGTCTGGCAGGAGTCACGGTGGGATGCTCTCTGGTTCCTCCAGGAACGAAGGGAGATAAGTAGCCTTGTGAGAAACTCCATGAGGCCATTTCTCATTTTTCCTATTTTCATTTGAGCATGGGGTTTTCTACCTGCCTCCCCTTTGGGCTATAAAAGCTCTGAGCTGCAGTTAGAATTGGCTCCTTAGTAGAGCACCTCACTGCCTAGGCTGCATGTCACCTGACCCCTGTGGTTTGGTGGTGGTCTGTGGGACTGGGGACACAGGGAGCTGACACCATGCGGACCTGGCTGGTGCTGTAAGCTAGAAGCTATGAATTCATGTAGACTTGTCTCCTTACTGACCAGATCTTACGGAAGTGTGATAACGGCTGTGATGATGATACCTGTGGTCCTGCTAGCTGGTCCGCTGTTGATGGTGCTTAGGGACTGCTTGACAAAAACTTCTACCTTTAACAGATTCTTGAGTTAATTTGGCAGCTTTTCTACTGATAAGCTAACCTAAGGCTTTATCCCAATCTTTACCCTCCTTTTTCCATTTTATGTGGAAATTTTTAATTGGAATTGTTTCACATTCTCCTCTTTTTGAATAGTCAGTACTGTGCTCCACTTAGCATTGATAAGAGTTGAATTGTACTGTTTTAGAAAATTTTAGTTTCTTCTTAGGCTTCTCTATATTTACTGATTCCATGAAAACCAACTAGCAGAAGTATGTAGGGGGTGTGTATGTATACTCTAAAATTTTTTTTATTATGAAAACCTTCCAACACATACGAAAGTAGAAAACCAAAAAAAAATCCATTGCTGTTGAGTCGGTTCCAACTCATAGCGACCCTATAGGACAGAGTAGAACTGCTCCATAGGGTTCCCAAGTAATGCCTGGTGAATTCGAACTGCCCACCATTTGGTTAGCAGCCAAACTCTTAACCACTATACCATCAGGGTTTCCTACAAAAGTATAGAGAGAGCACTATAAGAAGTCCTTACATACTCATCAACCAAACTTGGCCTTACTTATTTCAGCTGTCACTTTTCTCTTGGGGCTAAGCCAAGAAGCAACATTTTTATTTATTTGTTTGTTTATTTTTTATTGTGCTTTAAGTGAAAGTTTACCATTACGTTAGTTTCACATACAAAAATTTATACACACGTTGCTATGTGACCCTAGTGAGAAGCAGCATTTTTACATTTTAAATGTTCATTAGACCTGTAGTTTAATTTCCATTGAAATTGCTGCTTGATTTCCTTTAGATGTAATCTTGGTGATTTACCTTTAGTGTTGGGGTGAGTATCTGCTCTTACAGGGCTCCTATAAATAACGGCTGCTGTATGTAAAAGGAACCCGGGTGGTGCGGTGGTTAAGCACTTGGTTGCTAAATGAAAAGTTGGCGGTTCCAGCCCACCAGTCCTCCATGGGAGAAAGATGGGCATTCTGCTTGTGTTAGGATTTACAGCCTTGGAAACCCTATGGAACAGTTCTTCTCTGTCCTGTTGGACACTGTGAGTCCAGAGTGACCCAAGGGCAGCAGATTTGGGTTTGGTTTTTGGTCTATAGATAAAGGCTTCTTGAAACTACTTTAATACTATATTTGACTAGAAGTTGAAAAGGAAAAGGAGCACATTTAGAGTAAATTTAGGGTTTCAGATCCCCCCTCCTTTTTTTTTTTTAAATAAAAATCATTAATGAATCGAAGAAATATTTAAGGAACAAGCAGTAGGATCCTTAGAATGGATATTGGAACTATATAAAACTTTCTGTAAAGTTCTCTATAGTCTTTTGTGAATCAAGTATTTTCTGCTCTAAATTTTTTGTTTGTACCATGTGTTCTCATTAATGGTAGCGTGCTGAATCATTGAGTGTGTCAGAATTTTTGGTAGGTAGT
The DNA here is from genome assembly GCF_024166365.1 of Elephas maximus indicus. NCBI lineage: Eukaryota > Metazoa > Chordata > Mammalia > Proboscidea > Elephantidae > Elephas > Elephas maximus. Next base: position 72,263,640 of record NC_064841.1, on the reverse strand, counting down.
ACGGGTTTTTTTTTTTTCCTTGCTCCTCCCACAAGCCTACCGTGTTAAGTGGTACATGTGAAGTATGGGTCTGTTGGTATGTATGTGTAACAAGTAAAAATTTTCAGAATTTGTTTTTCCTACCAAAAACTCAGACACCTTGTACAGTACCCTGTAAAAACAATAATTTGCAGCACACACCTATTTATTTGGGTTCAGGAGTTATAAAGGCCCCCATGCCTTGCAGGAGCACACACTGTCACTGATGCAGCAACTTGCCAATAAACGTTCAGAGGCAGAAAAGGTACTTGGACCCTAGGGGTACCCATGAGCCCGAAAGAGTGATGAAAATAGGCTTTGTCAAGAAGCTACTGTACTTGACAGGAGAGTATAGACAGGATAAATGTAGAAACCGAAATGAATCAAAATGTGGGTAACAGGAGTTGAGAATGAATGCAGTTGTTGGAATTGGATCCCACCCCAAAAAATAGAGTTGAGCTGAAATGGAGTATTTAAAGGTCACTTAGAAACTATTACCCGTTGCCATCAAGTTGATTCTGACTCATAGCAACCCTATAGGACTGCGTAGAACTGCCCCGTAGAGTTTCTAAGGGGTGCCTGGTGGACTCGAACTGCCGATCTTTTGGTTAGCAGCTGTAGCACTTAACCACTACGTCACCAAGGTTTAGGAACTATGTAGTCTTTACTAAATAGATAGATAGGTGACTGTCTCATATATGTGTATGTCAAGTGAGTCATAATCAAATTAATAGTACCACATTTCATTGAGTTTTATAATAGAACTGGTAATAAAAAAAATTTTTTTTTCACCCAGTTTCTTATCTCTGGAGGAGAGTTTAAATGAAAATCAATTAACAGAAGGAAAAGAAGGTATAGCAAAGGGTATAGGGTTCAGAGCTTGAGTGAGTTGGTCTGTGTTTTCACTAAAAGCAGTCTGAATCTCTCCAAGTCTACTGTGACTGTCATAGCATTGCTTAACCTGTTGCCGTTGTGTCAGTTCAAACTCATAAAGACCCTATAGGATAGCATAGAACTGCCCCATAGGGTTTCTGGGGAGCAGCTGGTGGATTTGGACTGCTAATCTTTTGGTTAGCAGCCACGTTCTTAACCACCGCATCACCAGGTCTACATCATTGCTTCAGGGGGAGAAAAAACCTAAGTGTAGCTAGTCTGAACTGCCTGCTTTTTGATAATGTCTGACTGCTCTGCAGCTCAACTTTTAGATTGAGCGGAGTGGCACATGAGCAAATCACGTATTTTAACAGCTTAACCTCTCATGAAATTAATAACGAGTAGATTTTCTATTTTAGATTTACCTACAGTTTCTAAATCAGAACTTTAGAATCAAGCTCTTCGTATGTTTAGAAAACAATAGATAAAAAAGAAACACGAGTTCATATTTATTTGAATTTTTGTGTCACTTACATTTTCGTATCTATTATCTCCTTAAAACGTTGTATGAATATGAATTCTAGAATCATTAAAATGTATAATCAGTGGTTTTGTAGGCTCAGTGATTTTATAAACTTATAACTAGTTTTGGTTGAATTCTTAGATTTATTTTCTGTAGTATCTAAGCTATTTTTTTTTTTTTAACTTCATTTGCCAGTCGGCAGCAGGAGATAGAAGAAAAACTCATCGAGGAAGAGACAGCACGAAGAGTGGAAGAATTGGTGGCAAAGAGGGTAGAGGAAGAATTGGAGAAAAGGAAGGATGAAATTGAGCGCGAAGTTCTCCGGAGGGTGGAGGAAGCCAAGCGCATCATGGAAAAGCAGTTGCTCGAAGAACTCGAGCGACAGAGACAAGCTGAGCTTGCAGCACAAAAAGCTAGAGAGGTAACGCTCGGTCGTTTGGAAAGTAGAGACAGTCCATGGCAAAACTTTCAGTGTCGGGTTGTGCCTCCTGCTCAGTTCAGAAAGAGATGGAATACAGACTATCTAATTCCTTTCTCATCTAAACTTACGTTGCTGCGAAAGTTAATTTTCTAGCCTATTCAGAAGTGCTGGCTGATGCTTAAAAGTTATTTTCATAAAACATATTCAAGGAACACTTTGATTTAATGGAACTGGCCTACATATTTGAGAAGTGTTTGAAACTTTTGCCATGGCTGCAGGACTTACATTTCTTTTTTGGGAGGGTGGGGGAGACAGGGAGTGGTCAAGGGGACCAGTTAAAATCCACCTGTGGTTATGTATTCTTTTCTGTTTATCACTCTGTTACTTAGACTGTGAGAGGCTCTTTGCCTTCAGTCAGATTAAAAAGAGCAGGGCCTAACACTGAGTGACAGCACCTGCCTTTGATAAATAGGTTTTCTTACTCTTCTTTTTTTCCTTTTATCCCTCACCTCCTTCCTTAAATCCTGCTTCAACACAATGGACTAATTCTAGCACTCTGACCAAGGCCCTCAATTTTCCTAATGTGTTTCAAAAAATCTTTTTAGGAAAAATGTCCAGATTATTTATCCAGTTTTTTAGTATCTACTAACAACTCCTTTTTTTCTCTAGAGAGTTTTGAAGGAACAGGTTGTCCTTGTCTGGAGTCAAGCTAAACACATGATTTGTTTTATCAGCAGCTGGAGCAGAAGTTGAAAATGTCTTTCTGTGAGACAGTAATTTGCTACTGAAGCTTTATGGCTTATTTGCACTAATTACTCCAGGATCCTAAAACTTGCTGAAAGTCATTGAAACACTCAAGGCAAATTATTTTACAGCACTGAGTGTCCCTCAGCATAGTTGGCATAAGTGAATATGAATTCTATTGGTGTGTGCTGTAGGAAATCCTATAGTTACGTGTTCTTGAGCTTAAATATTTTGACTCAAAATATATGACTCATTGTCATTTTTAACCTTGGCATTGTTGTGGACAAGTTGATATAATATTAAATCTCTTTGCTTTCCAGTAAGCTTAGCTTTTAAAATGCATTTTTCCTTGTGCTGTCTCTAACTAGATATACATGTCTTTGTTTATAGTGGATTTCACAGGCTCTGTAAAATTGAATGTGTGAAATTTTTATTTATATCAGTGCTTAATAATGAAGATATTTTTGGAGTAATGGTGCTGTCTTGTAGCGAGTTATTAATCATAGTAAGATTTTTTTCTCTTGGTTTGCTTTTTGTTTCATATTAACAATTTTTTTTTAACACGGACACAGCCCTCTGACAGTCTTTCCAAATACTAAAATCATTTGAACTTGTATGCTGTGATCTGAACACTGCCCAAACCAGCACGCAGTCTTCATGTAGTTTGCATTATAAAACCTCATTAAATTCTCCAAGAAAAAATAAATTACAGAATTTTATTTCCTGACCTATGCGTCCCCTGGATTCCTGAATTTCAGTTCAGACTGTAGATGACAATATAAGCTGCCTTTAGAAATTGAAATTGTCAACATCTGAATGTTAAGTCCATTTTCCCCATGGAAGAAGCCCTTAGTTCCATGAAGTATGGATTACCATTTGTATTTTTCACTAACAGTAAATGTATTTTTCTTATTAATTGTTTGCCTTAGGAATGATGAATTACATTTTTTTGTTCCTTCTTACCATAAACATCTGCATTCCTCAGCTCAGCCTTCCTTGTATGTTGTTTCTTTATAAATGGTTGAGCTGCTGATGCAGGTATTGCCAAGCTAACAGTACAAATCATTTTAAAGAGGAAGCTGGCGCGTATGGCAGCCGAGGAGCACACTCTGCAGGACACTGGACAAGACAGTAAATATTCAACTTTTAATGCTGATTAAAGGAGTATAGGTAAAGAATACGTAGGTATACATAATTGGTGAGACAAATATTCACTTTATTTATATTTTATGTATTATTTTTTTAATTTGGTAAATACTATCCAGTTTTGTAGTTGTCCTTGTTGATTTGTGTGATATTAAAGTATTAGTAATAATTGCCAGGAAACTATCATTAGGGAGGGTTTAGTTGGTTGCTGTTTGGACTGGGAGGGATGATTTAAATTTAGTCCTAGAAACCAATTTTAGTGGCTGCACAGTTTATCATTTGTCAGACAGAGGTAGCTATAAAGCTACCCTGTAAGTCAGATCAAAAAAGTTCAGAGGAAGATTAGTTAATATTTATGAATAAAAATAAACATTTTATTTTTCTAACATCTTAACATGTCCTCCCCTTTAGGAGGAAGAACGTGCAAAACGTGAGGAGCTGGAGCGAATACTGGAAGAGAATAACCGCAAAATCGCAGAAGCTCAAGCCAGACTGGTAAGTGTCAAGTCCAAAAGTATTTTCTGCTGGCTTTATTCTTTTTTAGATTTTCTGGGATGATTTTGTGCTCTGTAATTTAACTTAATTTTCAGGGCTACTTTAAAGGCTTGGGGCAAGAGGAGGAGTAGTTGAATGGGTTTTAGCTGCTGCCTACCGGAAAAGTCTACTTGGGGGGCATCCAGAAATTTCCTTATCTCTAATCCAGAGAGAAAGCCAAAATTTGCTGTGGTTTAAAACAGGTTTCCTGAGGAGAAATTGTAATACGCCTTATTTCCTCGTCCCTTATCCCAAATTTCTTTTAACTCCGTTCATACTTCTCCTCTGCTAGAAAGCAGAAACAAAACGAGACAATAACAACAAAAGCTAGGACGGATTTAAACCAGCTAATAGGTAACATTTCATTTCATTTCATTTCACATTACTTGAATTGTTACCAACCACTAGACAGAAAAAAGTACCAGTTAAAAAAAAAAAGCCCAGTTGCTGTCAAGTCGATTCTGACTCATGGCGACTCCACATGTGTCAGTCAGTAGAACCGTGCTCCATAGGTCTTCAATGGCTGACTTCTGGAAATGGATTGCCAGGCCTTTCTTTCGAGGCACCTCTGGGTGGGCTCAAACCTTCATCCTTTCAGTTAACAGCCATCCACGGGCAGAATAACTAGATAGTATATTTTTGACAGTAAGGGCACCAGATTTAATAAATTCTGTTTCTTAGTTCTAGTTTATAGTCTAGCAAGGAATACAGAGACTGAAGTAATTATAAAATGATGAAGAGTGATATGAGAGGTTACATACAGAGCAGTTTTAAATTGTAATAAGGTAATACAAGAACACTGAGGTAACGTTTAGGACTGACCCATAGTGCATTTGTTTTTCTTCCAAATCAGTTCTTGTATATAATAGTATTTCTCAGTATTTATTAGCACACGTAACATTTTTGGAGTCCGAAGGGTTCTTGCCTTTAAGAATGTGAGATTTCTTTGAAGCAGTCTCAGTATGAGGAAGATGAAAGCTAGAATTAGACTATGGATATAAATGTTGCAAAAAAAATCCAAGGGAATGGCTAAGAATTATAAGGAAAAGCTTTTTGGGTAGAAAGTTAGTGATACTTGGTGCTCAGGAATGAACACTTTATCCAGGACAGACTGTTGTTTCTAGAGAGATGTCTAGAAAAGTTTTCACTGGTGTTCAATAATGTGTTAAATACAGCTTTTAAAAAAAGAAAACATTTCCTATAAGTTGTTATTGTGGACTGTGAAAATAACTTGTAAATAAGATCCACTTACGTGGTTTTTAAAAAAAAAAAAAAATTGTGTGGCTATGTTTATAACAGGACTTCGAACCAGTTCTTCGCTGTTTAATCATGGCCAAGGAAGCGAAACCAGAACAGACCCGAATTTTGAAAATTTGGGGAACTAGAAGGGGAAAAATCACAGATCAAAGCCCCACTTAATCTCCCTCTTAGAATGCAAGGGCAGCAAACGCATTGCATAGCGGCCAGTTGTGTTGCGCTTCAGATTCTGAGCAGAGTCGGAAACGGCGCCCCGCTCGGAGATGGCAGCTGACAACGTCGCTTTGAGTGTGTGGTGTTCACCACCAGTAAGCAGCCTTACACATTAGGCTCCTGAAAGGGCTCACTGCGCCTCTTCTGAGTCTCACTGCGCCTCTCTTGAGTCTCACTCCTCACTGTGCCTCTTCTGAGTCTCATTCCAGGGCTTTGGTCCCTAAGTTTCCCGTTCCTGGTATCACTCCAGATCACCCAAGTTTTAAAGCTTTGGGCCTCTTGCAGCTTCACTTTCGTCGGCCATGATGGCACTGCTTCGAACTGCTTCATGAATGCACAGAAAAAGATATGAGTGGATTTGATTTATTGACGGTGCATACTGCTAGGGGTGCTGCGGGTAAAGGAGGAGCATGAGTGATGTGCCCCATAATTGATTATGGAAAGATAAAAACGGGGCATTTGGTTCTAGGGGGTGGTCTTTGAAAAACAGTGCGCTGCAGATTAGAGACGATGCTGGAAGTACCCCAGGCAGTTCAGTGAGCACGTGGCACGATCCGTTCTTTGTGAACATCACTGTCCTGGTTGTTCTGAAGGCTGCAGTAGGAGGAGAAGATGAAATCCTGCTTTCCTGATAAGACTTTACAATCTGCTTAGGTAGAAAAAGCGGTAAGGATGTGAAATGCATGTTCCTAAGTATGTGGTAATGCTTCATTAGTGTTCCATGTGAGGAGAGCGTCTTAGTGCAGGTAGGAGGAGGCAAGAGGGAAAGTGAATCTTGTTTTGAGCTTTGAAGGGTAAATACAGTCTTGTTTGTGAGGCATGGACATTCCAGAAGAGAGGACCAATATGATTGATAATTTTAAACAGTGAAGCATAATTGCCAAGCAGGTTAGACTCGCATTCTTTTTAGGACCAAACGAGATAGGTGTACAGGATTCAGTTTGTGGGTGGCTTGGAATGGCAGATGGTGACTTCTGGAGCAGAGCTCCTCAACTTGGTATGCCCTGCTAAGATCTTGATCGTTTGTGACCCTGGTGTGGATGGCTGGGTGCCTAGGGACAGCTTGGGCCTCCTTATATTCCTCTGACAGCCTTGTCTCCTTATCTGTGAGCCACACTTACAGGTGGCTTGGGACTTTACTGGGTATTTCAGTGGTGGTAGTTTTTTCTAGTTTAAGCAGCTATTCTGTTTGCTTCATGACATAATACATATGCTAGTAATATGTACAGTTTACTGTTCTATATACTAGAAAAAGCAAGAAGAATGTGAAGCACCCTAGCCCCTAGAAGGGGAGGGAAGGATGTGACCAAACTTAACTCTTCATATAATCCCTATTTTGGAGCAATTTGAGGATAAAAATAGACATGGCATTCAGTTCTCTTAATGTATCAATTGGGAGAAAAGGGCAACTCCAAGAGAAGTTAACTAATAATATGGAAATATTTGGTGAGTGATGTGAGCAATATGAGGTTATTGACATAGGCTATGTTGCCCTGGGGTGGCCTGCGAAACCTTCCTAGAAGAGGGTACCCCTTGAGGTGAGCCTCCAATGGATAGTTAAAAATTCAATTAAGGAACAGGACAGAAGTATGAGAGGAAATGGAGTAGGGTTAGCACCTTTTGGGAAGCAGAATGGAAGAAGGAAAGGCAAGAATGTGTGAGGTCTCCCGGGGTAGCAGGAAAAGTAGCGGTGACTGTAGTAATCCAGCTTTACGTATAGTGAGAAGTGTGTGGAAAGTAATGGGAGATGAGGTTCTAAAAGCAGATTAGAGAAAAGACAAGTTGGAGGGAGAAGAAAGTACGCTGGGAAGGGAGGAGGTGTGCAGGGGGAGATTTCTTAAACATTATAAGCGTGAGTGAATGATACAAAGATCTCTTACAAGTCAATAAAGAAAACCAACTCCCCTATAGAAAGAAGAAGCCTGAGAGATGCAGGAGATGCTATTCACACAAGTAGAATGAAAAGTATCTGTAACAATAAATTGCTGAAAATATATCCCAACCTCAGGAAGCAAAGAATCGCCCCCTTCTTTCTTTTTCGCTGATACTAAATTAAGGTTTTTGTTTGTTGTTTCAAATGTGGTGATCCTGGGAGTTTAAATGGGTATAACCATTTTAGAAAAGACCTAACAGTAAACATCAGAAAACTTTAAAATGGCCGTACCCTGTCACTTTATGCTTCTAAGAATTTCTCTCCTGAAAATTGGATCAGATGCAAACAGATGTATAAAGATGTTCTCCCAGATCACTTAGAATAGTGAAGGTTCAAAAATAAGGATGTTAGAGAAATTATAACACATACACACTGCCTTTTCCGTAGCCAAAAAGCTGATAAAATGTAAGCGAAATAGTAAACACAAAACGCGTATACACAGTATGATTTTGCTATTTTGAAAAAGTATATTTATTCGTTTTAAGAGAAAAAAGTGCTTCGAGATATCTAATTGGCTGTACTGTGTGTAACAATACTTTTCTCCAGTTTCCCTGTTTTCAACAATAATGCGTATTACTTTCAAGCACATAAAAATAATTAAATTAGCAAAGAGGTAAATTTAAGTCACACTTCAGGCCCACTTCTAAGGAGGCTTTTCTGACAAAAGTTCAAAGATTGGATCCAGTAATGACTTTCATAAAAAATGGATTAACGGAGCCAGGTGGGCCCACTCATAAAAGAAAATCATACTTTTGGTGCTTTAGTTGAATGGTAGTTCTTGTTCATTTTCATTCTAAATTGTTTATCAAGAAATTTGGCTTTCTCTGCCCACGAGGAGGCAAAAAATACTAACCAGCATACTTTATAGTATGAAACAAGAATTAATCTAAACGTTGGTTGACTTGACTTGGCTTTCTGGCAGATTAGTTCCTAGTTTTTGAGTTAGTGTTGACAATGCACGATTATCTTCAAATATTGGAGGGGCTGTCGTCACAATGTAGGATTTTGGTTTTTTAAATGTCACTTGAAATTTTTTGTAATCCTCTATTCCACAGTTCTTTTGTGATGTATCTGGGAGAATCCCAGATACTCTGAAATTTTTACGTCTTATTTAGAAATGGAAGCAGACTGTGGAGAGATTAATTAGATGTCGCTCAATGATAACATCTATGAGGTTGTGTCAGTAAGAAGAGTGACACTCAAAACTATCTCCTGGTGAAAATGGTGTAAAAACAAAAAAGAACAGAAAGTTCTTGATCTGCATGTAAACACCTAACAATAATAGGAGTCAGACTGATCATTTCTAATAAAATTTAAAATGACATGCCATGTCAGAGGAGGGAACAGGTAATTTTAACTGACTTCCTTGGAGTTTTAAAAACATACGGGAATTGTGAGTCCTAAACCTATAGTATATTCCTCTGTGTTTCATGAACTTCCTGAAGTGTTAAAGGTGAGGGTACAGATGTGTCCTATAGCCCTTCCTTCTCCCTGGATGAACTCAAACCTCCAAGCCTTTCAGTTAGCAGCCAAGCGCTCAATAGTTCACGCCACCCGTGGACTCCCATTTCCTCCTTTTAGTATTGAAATAATCCCCCCCCCCGCCAGGTGGGGAGATTTACGGTGTTCATCACGCTGTCCCGCTTTGCACCTCTCCAGCTTGAGGGAAAAGAGTACCATGCTACAAAGTTGATTATATGTGGGATGTGTTTCACATTCTTAAGTTTAAAGTAAACCAGAACTTCATTTTGGCAATTAAGAGGTAGCTTTGAAAACTGTTCTCAGAGAAATGTAAAAATGAATTGGTGCAGTAGGCTGAAAAATTGTCCCTCGAAAGATACCCACATCCTGTTTGTTAAAACCTGTGCTACTGTATGTGGCTACCAGAAAGGTCTTTGAAGATGTGGTTAAGGTAAGAATCTTAGAATGGCAAGTTTATCCTGAGTTATCCTGCCAAACTAAACCAAACCAACTGCCGTCGAATTGATTGTGACTCCTGGTAACACCATAGGGTTTCAAAGACTGTAAATCTCTACAAAAGCAGACTGCCACATCTTTATCCTGCAGAGCAGCTCTTGGTTTTGAACTGGCGACCTTTCAGTTAGCAGTCAGGTGCCTTAACCACTGCGCCCTTAGGGCTCCTCAAGGATTATCCTGCTAACCCCAGTGATAGTGATGTTTGACTCCTGACCTCCAGAATAAGTCTGCTATTTTGAGCCCCCCAGTTTGTGGTAATTTTGTTATAGCAGCCCCAGGAAATCAGTGAAGATTTCGATACCAGAAGGTTGGGTGCTGCTGTAACAAGTACATAAAAATGTGGAAGTGGCTTTGGAATTGAGTAATGAGTAAGAGGCCGGAAGAATTTTGAGACATATAATAGAAATTGCCTAGATTGCCTTCAGTTGTTGAGCGGAATATGCATGTTAAAGGTGTTTCTGGTGAAGGCTCAGAAGGACATGAGAGACGTGCTATTGCAAACGGGAGGAAAGGTGATTTGTGTTATATATAGCAGCAGAAAACTTGGCTGAATTGTGTCCTACAAGAGATTTCTGAGTGTTAAAGGTGTGACCTCGTTTCTTTTTGCTGTTTATAGTAAAGTATGAGAGACAAAAAAGAGACAAATGGAAAACAGAACTGTTAAAGCAAAAAGAAACCGTCACTTGATGATTTGGGGAAAATTTCATCCTATCCAAATTGCACAAGATGCTGTAAAATTGGGAGATTCACTGTTATGAAAGCTTGCCCCGTAGAAAAGGCCAGCTGCATGTCCGGACCATTCGTGAGTGCTGAAGAGGTTGCACGTGCGACTCGTGAATCCTGTCTGCCATCTCAGCAGCGGCCAGGAATAGAGATGAGATTGTATTCAGGGAATATCTGTGGAGAAGCCTGTCTGGTCTAATTATGTGAATCCCCATGACATCCCCTTTTTGACAGACCTGTAGGGCTTTTGAGCATGTTTCATCAGCCGGAAGACTGCCAGCTTGGACTAAAATGAACAGCGGACAAAGTAAAGGAAGGCTCACGGGCTCCACACATAGAAGTGAAGGTGATGTGAAGACAGAGCAGAGAGAGATTCAAAGATACTGGCCTTGAAGATTGGAATGATGTGGCCACTGGCCAAGTGAAGCTGGCAGCCACCAGAAGCTGGAAGAGGCAAGGAACTTATCAATCCCTAAAGCCTCCAAAGAGAGTGCAGCCCTGCCAGCACCTCAGTTTTGGCCCATTGGTACTGATTTCAGACTTCTGGCCTCCAGAATAAATCTCTGTTGTGATCATTTGTTACAGCGACCACAGGAGCCTAGTAGTGTTGGGAAGAGTATAGCATTTATGGTAGAGTGTAGCACTTAGAGAAGTCGCACAGTATTTAGGAGTTTGACAGTGGTGTATTTATACATATCACATATTTTAAGAAAAAATGGCACCAAAGGGAAGTGTCAACTAGATTCTTTAATTTGAAATGAAGTAATGGGGAAGTTAGGTAAAGATTTTCAGAGTATGAGAGACTTGGTCCCAGTTAGCAGTATGGTAAGTTGGTTTAAGACTTCATGTCAGGCCTTAAGATGAAGGGCAACAATTAAAAAACACGCATTTTGGACATTAGTGTAGTGGCATTGTGTAGAATGGCTGGAAGAACAGAGACTGGAAACAAGGAAGCCACTGAAGGCCTGTCAAAAGATGGGGGCTTGAATTGGTAAGGCGGCATTAGAAAGAGTATATGAAAAATTGATAAACATGGTGAGTGATAGAACACGTAGAGGAAGGAAGAGGAGAAAAAGGAGAAGGAAGAAAAACCTTTCTGGTGTAATCCTTCATAATGAATTAACAAGCATCACCAGCCATTTGAGGAAAACTTCAGCTCACAAAAGGGAATGAAATACAGTGAAACCTTTAAGAGCTCAAACTCAACGAGACTGCCTTGTTTCTTCCGGGTCTTACAAGTGGTCTGCCTTTGACAGGTTTTACCATTTTTCTAATTGCTCATTTTCGTGGAAAATATTTGAATCTTCCTTCTCTGGCAGGTTTCCACCATACACAGGTTCTGGTTTTCACAGGTTTTACTGAGCTAGTAAAATCTTTCCAGCAGCATGTTAAACAGGTTATACACCGTGGCCAAGTAAAATTTATTCCAGGAATGCAAGGGTGGTTCATCATGAGAAAAGCAACGTAATAGAACAAAGGAAAAAAACACATGATCATCTCAAATCCCACACCCTTTCATGATAAAAATACTTGCTAGAAAGTTAGGAACAGAAGGAACTTTCTCAGCATGATAATGAGCAGCCCACAGTTAACATCTTAATGGTGAAAGACAGAAAGCCTTCCCCTTAAGAACAAGACAAGGATGCCCGCTTTTCATAAGTGCTGCTCTCGTTATATTGAAGGTACTAGCCAGAGCAGTTAGGCCAGAAAAAGAATTAAATGGCATTCTAATTGGAAAGGAAGAAATAAAACTATCTCCATTCACAGATGATGTGATCCTTATAGGAGATCCCAGAGCCTGCAAGAAAGCTACTAAAACCGATACATGAATTCAGCAAAGTTGCAATATAAGATCAACACACAAAGATCAGTTGTGTTTTATACACCAGCAATGAACAATCTGAAGAGGGAATTAAGAAAATAACTCCATTTACAATAACATCTAAAAGAATAAAATGTGCTTAGGAGTAATTTAACCAAGTAGTAGGTTGAAAGACTTATACACTGATAACTACAAAACATTGTTGAAAGAAGTTAAAGACCTAAATAAGTGGAAAGACAGTGCCGTGTTTATGGATTGGAAGACAATATTGCTAAAATGGCAGTACTGCCCAAAGTGATGTACAGGTTCAAAGTAATCCCTACCATAATTCCAACAGCCTTTTTTGCAGAAGAGGAAAGCTGACCTTCAAATTAATATGGAATTATAAGGGGCTCTGAGTAGCCAAAACAATTTTGAGAGAAGAAAAGGCTGAATGAATGACTCACCCTTCTGATCTCAAAACTTAGTACAAAGTTACTACTATGGTAATCAAAACAGTGTGTTACCTGGCTTAGGATAAACATTACAGACCAATGAGATAGAATTGTCAGAGATAAACCCACGTGTCTATAGCCAGTTGATTTTTCAACAGCAGTGCCAAGCCCATCTTATGGGGGAAAGAATAGTCTTTCAGCAATTGGTGCTGAGACAACTTGATTTCCACACCTGAAAGAAAAAAGCTGGACTCCTACCCCACCCTCACACCATATACAAAAATTAACTCCAATTAGATCAGTGGCATAAAGACAAGAGCTAAAATCCTAAAACTACAGGCATAAAGGTCATTTTCATGACATTGGATTTGGCAATGGATTCGTAGGCACAACACACCAAAAGCACAAATAGCAAAAGAAAAAAACAGATAAATTGGACTTCATCAAAATTAAAAACTTGTGGGTCAAAGAGATTACTGAGAAAAAGAATCTACAGAATGGGGGAAAATGTTTGCTGGTCATATATCTGGTAAAGGCTTAACCAGAATATCTTAAAAACTACTACAATTAACGACAAAAATCCCAATTAAAAATGGGCAAAGTATCTGAATAGGCATTTCTCCAGAGAAGACATACCAATGGCCCATTGAACATGAAAAGATGTTCAACATCATCAGTCATTAGGAAAGTGCAAATCAAAACTGCAGTGAGACATTACCTCAGACCTGCTGTGGTGGCTCTCATCAGTTACTGAAAAAAAAAACAAAAACAAGTGTAGGCAAGGATTTGAAGAAATTGGAACTCTGGTTCATTGCTGGTATGAATGTCAAGTGGTGCAGCTGCTGTGGAAAACAGCCGTCGGGGGTCCCCAACTCATGGCTAGCCCATGAACGATGGGATGAAATGCTGCCCACGACTGGCTGCGGATCAAACCGTTGTGATTCATAGGGCTTTCGTTGGCGCTTTTTTCAGAAGGCCTTTCTTCCTAGTCAACCCTGGTTTGCAAGCTCTGCTGAAACCTGCCCAGCATCAGAGCAGTACGCAAGTCTCCATTGATATGTGGGTGGTGGTTGAGCGTGAGTCCATTGCCTGGGAATCGAACCGGGGTGTCCCACATGGAAGGCAAGAATTTTACCACTGAACCACCACCTGGCAATTCCACTCCTGGGTTTTTACCCGGAGAGAATTGAAAACAGGGGCTTAAACGGATACTTTTACCCTAATATACGTAACAGCTTTATTCGCAGTAGCCAGAAGGTGAAAACAACCCAAGGGTCCGTCAACAGGCAAAATGTGATATGTAAACACAGGAATGTTTTCAGCCATAGAAGTTCTGGTACATGCCTCAACGTGGATGACCCATGAGAATGTTACACCAGGCGAAGTAAAGCAGACTTCTGCAGAAGGGCACAGACTGTGAGAGTCCGCTTACATAAACCATCTAAAAAAAAAAAAAAAATTTTTTTTTTCTTTTTTTTAGATAGTCAAATTCATGGAGACAGGAGGTAGAGGAGAGGCTGGCAGAGGCTGAGGGGAGGAGGGACGGGGGAGTTACCGATGAATGGGCCCAGAGTTTCCGTTGAGGGTAGTGACAAAGTTTTGGAAAAAGTGGTGATGGTTACCCAACTTGTGAACGTAATGTATACCATTGAAAAGTATTCTTAAAATGGTACATTTTGTATATTTTGTCATAGCCAATTTTTTTGTTTGTTTAATTAAAAAAGAGGAAGGAGGATGAATAATAAAGAGAACCAAAAGAACTGACCCTAAAGGAAAGAGATAATTAGGACACAGAAATTTTAAAAGGCGCACGTTTAGTTGGGTGGTTTGGTTTTTGGTTAAATTTTAGAATGTGAACGATAAAGAAAATCCTGAAGGCATTACATTTGTCTTTTGGCAATATTATAGAGCATTCTTTCTAAAGTTCTGGGAGGCAGTGATTTGTGTACCCAATATCTCATACCAAGCTCAGCTCTTAATGGTTTCTTTTTGAAGCCATTTTCTTCCTTTTAGATAATATGGAATCTCAGGAGATACTATCTAAAGTTGAAGTTTCAAAACCATATTTAAGGTTATAAAGGTAACAGAAAGAGGAATTAATTGAGAGGGAAAAGGAGTAGGGAGAGTGGATGGCGCTCTCAATTCTCTTTTAGGTGGTGGCTAAGGATATTCCATAATGAAAGATGTGACACGTTATGTACCTTAAGTAGGTAACAGAATAATTACATTGCCATGGGGCAGAGAGAGCTCCCTGTATTTTATCCTGTTTGATTTTGAAGTTGTTTTTAATCTTGTGCATTTTTAAAATTTTATTAATGTAGTTTGCTATGGGTTGAGACTAGTTGCAGAAAATTTCTTTTTAATATTCATTGTTTATCTAAAGTGGAACATCCCATTATATGAGTTACTAAGATGAGCCAAGGAACTAAAATTGCAAATGGTAAAGTGCGTCTTAAAAGGTTAAGAATGGCAGAGATCCAAATTTCTTCTCTAAGTAGTGGCATGGTTTCTAATTGTTTTATTTTTCATTGTTTCCTATCATTCTCATAACCACTCCCAACAAGTATTTCTATCTTTGAGTGGTTTTTTCTTTGTAAAATTACATATATATTCCAAGTTGAGTTTAGTAGATTTCAGTATCCTTACCTGCCAAAGAGCAAGGGGGGAGGGGGGGATGCTTTGAAAAGAGATTGTTTTTTTGTTGTTTCTAAGCGGTAAGCCCTCTGTGTAAGGTGATGGGGTAAATGGGTCTTTCACCTGTAATGGTATTTCGGTTTTGTCTTTATATTCTGTCTTGGCAGTCACTCTTTGGGATGGGTGGGGTGCAGGGCTGAAAACCACCTTCGTGAGACTGAGGAACAGGGTCCTGAGCATAACCACCAGGAGGGCCTGCCTTCATGGCCCTGGCGTTGTTGGCTTTCTTCCTAACCTCCATGTCTGTCCACCACATGACCCTGTGGTGAGTTTAGTGGTGTTCTTCTGTGCACAGAGAGACACTATCGTGGCAATAATGCTTTCTTTTGCATAACTTTAGAATAAAAGGGAGAGGGCAGAATAGTGCTGGACGGATACTCTCTGGCTAGTAGGGTTAGCAGGAAGGAAGCAGGGGATCCAAAACAGCGACTACAGAGGGAGGCTGGCGTTTAGAAAAAAGACAGCAAGTGAGAAGGTGTGTGGCCATACCACACTCGACAGGCAGATAAACAGGACAAATAACTATCAACTGAGAGCCACTATATTAATAGGAAAGGTGATCCGTGTCTCTTGGACTAGGCTTTTTTTGTTTTTGCTTTTCCCAAGATGGAGTTGAATAACATTTATGTATAGTTTAAAGCTACAATGAACGAAATACAAGTATCTGTATGTAAAGGCAGGGTTTTCACCTGCTCCGTTCACTTCTTAAATCATTTTGTTACCGAGTACTTCTAATAGGCACTGTGTGGTTAGCGCTGGGGTAACACTGTTGAGCTATAGTCTCAGAGAAATTGCATTTCCCCTTCTGCACACGTAAACTTTATCACTTCTATATTTTAGACTTTAATAAAAATGAAACTTCCCCTGGTTCTTTACCCAATGTAATCTCAGTGCAGTAGAATTGGTACTTTCTGTGTGTGAAGGAAGTTTGTCTCTGGGAAGGGCAGTCGTACTTTTCTAAGCCGTTTTAGATCAGATGAACCTTAAGCAGCCTTTTAAGACTCTCGGTCTTTGGCACCAGAAATAAGATTCTCCCATTTGAAAAGAGGTTATCTGAAAATATTTACTTGGGAACAAAGAGAAGGTGAATATATCCGGAAAGGCAAAGAATTACCTGGATCGGGAAGAGTATTAACATTTGTTGTTGACATATTAATATGGGTCTACAAGTAAGATATTTATATTATGAAATTAGTATCTGACTTCTCCTGTACATTTAAAGACTTAAAATATATATTCAGTAATGTCGACGGCGCTGGGTTTTTGAACGACCACTTATTATTGCTTTGGGCTCACAACTCTTTTCTGCTAATTGGGCACTTAGCAAGGGGGAGTGAAATCTGTCATTTACTTGAACTTAGTTTTAAATTTAAGCTTGGATGGTAGGAGGTGCCAAAGTAGACTTTGTTGCCTATGTCAGGGTTTTTACTTGGAGCAGCCTCTTTTCCTTCCCTCTCACCTTTCCTCTAAGCCTCAAAGCCAAGTGCAGCCCCCTTTATTTAATGTACCTTTCTAGGCTTGTCATATATTATTAATGGAATACTTTGAACTACTGGTTTGTCTAAAATGTCCTTTCTTGGCTTGATTTACGGGTGGGGGCGGGAGGGGGAGGTAAAGAGAAATGAACTTCCCGGGTTTTTCTCTCCATGCCGTTTTCCCGAGATGCTCCATGTCTTTCAGAGGAAACCCTTTATTTGCCTTTTAAGTCTAGTGGTATTTCTACATTTAATGCTTTAACTTAAAAAACCTTGTTTGTTTTTAATTCTTTGGTTAAGTAATGTGACCACATGGTTCAGATATTTCTTAGGAAATAAAACAGTAACGCCTCTGCCTTTTTCCCCTGTTCTCCCAGTTCTTATCTCTATTTTCAGAACGTATACTGAGTTATGTTTTTTATTTTTTCAGGATTTTTTTAAATGTATATTCAGGCAGGCAAATATATATATATTCTTATTCTCCCCTTTTTGCTACAGTATATGGTATTTGGTACTTTGCTTTTCTCATTTAACAGTACAACTTGGAGGTTTTTCTATTTGAGTACATAGAGAGTTCCTGTTTTGGTTTTCCTTTTTTTTTTTTAATAAAACAACTAGGCAGTATTCTGTTTTATAGATATTCCATAATTTCTTTAACCTGTCCCGTATTGGTGGATATTTGGGTTTTTTTCAGTCTTTCGTTTTTACAAATGGTGTTGCAATAGATAACCTTGTAAATATATCAATTCTACATGTGTCTAAGTATGTTTCTAGAATAAATTCTAGAAAATGAAATTGCTGGGTAAAAGCATTATAAAGATGTAATTTTAGATAGGTATTACCAAGTTCTTAGGAATTTTACTATTTTGCCATCCAACCAGCAGTACATGGGAGTGTCTTTTTCCTCTCAGACTAGCCAAGAGCCTATGCTGTTCACACTTTTGAATTTCTCTTAGTCTGGCAGGTGTAAAACATAGCATCTGCGCAATTTTAATTAGATTTCTCTTAAGGATTGAGGCTCTGCTTTACGATATGTTGTCAAGATTCTTTTATGCTGAGTTAGAACCTTAAGGAAATGTGAGTCAGTGTTGGATATTGCTAAAGGCTTCCCAAATGATTTTAGTACATGGCACACACCCTTTGAAAAGCCGTTACTGTGTTTTGATTCAGTGGCACCTACTAAGCTCTTATCCCAAATGTGTGATTATTAATTATGATTGTATAAAGTAATTGACATTAAGAAGAAAATAACTTTCTGTTATAGCTATCAGTGAAAGTCTTATGAAGAGGGTGGCAATGCAACATGGATTTTAATATACAGGTAGAATGTCAGTAGGAGGGAAGAATAGCATGAACAGAGGATAGAGGAGGCAGGGTAGAAAGAAAAAATAATTTGAGAGTAATAGAAACACTTTGGCACCAGATTATAGAAAGTGATAAATAGCATGCTAAGTTACAAAGTTAAGCCGTATTCATTGGACAGTTGAAATGATTGCATGTTTGAGGACAGGAAATAGTAGTGCTCAAAAACGATTAGCAGCATGGTATAGGATAGATTGAAGGACAGAGACTGGAAACGGGAATCATTTGAGGCCTGCAAGAGATAACGTGGCCCTGAACTGGCATGGTGGCAGTAGAAATGGAAAAAGAAAGTCTAGAGGAGAGAGAATATAAAAGAAGAATTAACAAACTTGGTGACTACGTACGTCTTTGAACGTGTCAGAGCAAGAGGGAGAAGGCAAACACTAAGCTGTAGAATTTAGGCGACCGTAAGGAAAGTAGGTGGGAAGACGTAGCAGTCTGCTTCCATAAAGATTACAGCCTTGGAAACCCTATAGGGCAGTTCTACTGTGTCCCATAGGGTCTCTGTGAGTCAGAATAGACTCGACGGTACCCAGCTACAGCTACAGTTTAAAAGTAGAACTGTTTATTTGGTGTCTTATAAAATGCTTGGCATTCACTCAATGGGTGTGTGTGTGTGTGTTTAAAGAAGGTAGAAAGGACTGGTAAGGTGGAAGAATTGAAATACTGAACATGTTCAATTTTGAAGTATCCCTAGGTGGTCGTCTCCCAGGTGGGATACCAGTAGACAGCTGGAAATATAGCTTAGGAGAAAAGATGTAGTTCAGCTCTCTGGATTTTCCATCTTGTGGGAATATAAAGAGCTAGAGATACTGAAATTACCTTTTCTACCTCAGTTACCTATCAGATTCCCACTATTTTTAATTCTGATCTTGATTATCTCTGGTCTTATTTGATGATAATGGATTTGCCCTTCCACCCATCTTCTAAGGCTTTTAGTCTACCCCCACACTGCTGTCTTAGAGTAAAACAAAGATTTTATTTAAATCTTTATTTAAAGATTGTTGGGTTTTTCTTCCCTTTTTGTTGTCCACAAGATAAAATCTAAACTTTTTGTGTTGCTTACCAAGGTCCATTACCTTTCCCACCTTCTTTCATAAGCTTGTAATCCAGTCACATGGAATTACTGTTCCTTGAACCAAAAAATATTGGAGACAAGCAGAATTGATCAGGTCGAGAACCTTAGAGTGTTAGAGAATATGTAGGAAGAGAGAGAACTGTAAAAAGACTATGTGAACATGAGAATGAATAAAGAGAAAGGTACTACATTTGTTTGTGTTTGACCATCTAGAAAGTAATTTCAGTAGAATCATGGGCATGGAAGCAACAACTTCTTAAAGTTTGACTTTTGGAAACAGGAAGGCAGCTCATAGGATGAAGTGATCAAGGTCAAATGAAGGGGAGAGTGGGGCCAATTCAGTGATAACGGGTTGAAAAGGCAAGAGTAAGAATAGGGTTTCTCACCCTTGGCACTGTTGAGATTTGGGGCTGGATGAATCTTAGCTATGGGAGGCTGTACTGTGCGTTGTAGGATGTCCAGTGATGTCCCTGTATTCTTCCTAGTGGATGCCATTAGCAACCTCCCCGCCCCCCCCCCGCCCCATCCACTCCTCTCGCCCTGTTATGACAGCTAAAATCATCTCTACACATTGCCGAATTGAGGAAGTGGGCATGGTATCTTTGGAAGGCAGGAAGAAGAGGGAGAGGCCTGAAGGAGGGGCTCCTAAGAATGGCCTGAATTTTCTGGTAAAGAGAGGAAATCACCTGTGGAGAATGCGGGAAGGAAGTCGTTTGCTAGAGGCTGAAGTAGATGAAAGTACTAAGGGAGTTAATTGTATCAATACGTGTCCATTTGAAATGAGATAGCCCGTCAGAGGGCTTCCTAATTTTTTCTGTGCAGGGAAAGAGATCTTTGGTGATTCTTGATTATGTGTGGTCATTACAGTGCAGCCCTAATGGGCTTTTCCTGAGCTTTTTTAGTCCCTTCTAATTATACATACAGTGTGCTAGATGACATACTCTGAATAAACCCATACCTTGTTGATAATTGACAGTGTGTTCTCTGCATGTGCTGAAGGTATAGATACAGACAGGTAGTAGAACAAAAGTTACACTGATCTCAAAGTTATGGACATTGCTTTCTGTTTTTAAAATGTATATATCCTTTTCCTACAGTATACTCATTTTTTGTGAAAACCAAAATGCAGAAAATGTGCAGGAACAATGAAAATAAATGGTTTTTGCCTAATTTCTTCACTTTTGAGAGACTTTGATACTTTTGTTTACTGTGTGACCTTCAGCAATTTAAAGAAATGTGCTATATTGTATTTCATATTTTGATTGTAAGTTACAACCTGATTTCTCAAATATTACTAGTAGAAGACACGGAATTCATAGAAAGGTCTGATTTTTACTTTTATCTTCCAGGCTGAAGAACAATTGAGAATTGTCGAAGAACAAAGAAAGATTCATGAGGAAAGGATGAAACTAGAACAAGAGCGACAACGTCAACAAAAGGAAGAACAAAAAATTATCCTGGGCAAGGGGAAGTCCAGGCCAAAACTGTCCTTCTCATTAAAAACCCAGGATTAAATTTCAAACTCTGAACTTTTTACAAAAAAAAAAAAAAAATGGAAAAACTTTGTATGGTAGCTTCATGTTGAAGTGGTTTTTTTTGTTTTGTTTTTTGTTATTTTAATTTGGAAAATATGGAAAATTAGCTTGTTCTAATAGGGGCTATGCTCTGCAATTCCTTTTCCCCCTTAATTTCCATTAAGTCAAATCCTTATCAGATCGTCGTCATCTTCTGAAGAGTGAGGTATTTTCACCTGTTTGGATTCTGTATTAGTGGTCTGAAGAAGAGCAGATCACTGTGTGTAAACTACAGATGGTCTGATAAGGTTTTTACTGGCTCACTGACTTCAGAGTTATACTCTGTTTATTACACCATAATGCTGGTTTTGCTGACTTTTTGTTTTTTTATATATTTATAAAAAAAGGAAAAGTTGGTAATTGCATTGGAAAATTCCCAGGGTATTACTGGACCTGTGTGGTGTATTGTGAACCCAGTGTCCTTGTGACACGGTTGCTCCTGATACAGGTAAGGAAACAGTTGGTCACCTCGATGCAGGATCTGTATACACAGTTCAGCATTGTCTCTGTTCAGTTTGCTTTTATTTCATTGACAAAATCAAACCAGCATTCCCCATTGTGTAAATAAATGATTTTGCTGAATAAAGTCAAAGTCTTAAATTCATATGTTTAAGCAATTTTTTTTAAAGTTCTGTTAAGTCTTAAAAGAGGGTGGTTTCCTTTTTGATGGTCAGCAATTGAGAAGTCTTAGAACTCTGCTCTGTTTCCTTTCTTCTGGTTTATACTTTTAACATAGGGTTTATATGTACATTAAATATACTTGTGAATTAGAATTTAATGGCTATTTTTACAAATACTCCTTCATGCTGATAAAGCAATTATGACAGCAGTATTACCTTTAAGACAGACTAACAGCACCCAGAGAAGAAGAGTTAAATCCTCAAACCTGTGCCTCTGTGTTAGGGTTTATAAGTATTACACCATAAATGATGCTTAGTAAAGAGTAGAAAAAAATGCTTCTAAAAATTTACGGACTCTTAGATTATTTTCAGGGTAGGCCGTCAGAAAGAGCTTTGTGCTTTTAAAGAAGGCTAGCCTAGTCAAATCGTCTTCAGTATAGGGTACTTGCACGTTTATTTTGGGGATAGGCACATTTAAACTTTTTACAAGGGTTTGCATGTGGTATTTTATGGATGAATTTTTCTTTTTATACATTAGAATCTGCTTCATTTATCCTCTCGTGTGTTTAAATCTGCTGGTATCAAAACATTATTTAAGGAAAGGATATGGATATAGAAGTGCTACCAGAGATGATAAACATGTCCTCAGAGTGGAGAAAATGTTTCCCGGTATTTTTGAGACATCAGTTTGGCTGATCAGTCTTTAAAATTGAGAACAAGTTAATGAGATGACTAACTGGTAGATGATTTTGTGTGTGCATGCTAGGAAAAAATGCTGTCGCTTTAGTTTGAGCTCTTCAGTGAGTCCTGTAGTAAGGAACAAAATGATCAGTTTAAGTATCTTTAAAGATAGAATTTTAAATAAGCATGAACTGTAGTGACAACTGGCTTTTAGTAAATATGATGTCTATTACTCTAAAATCAAACCTTCACTTTATTTTCCTAAAGAGTATAAGTGGTCTATAAATCTTTTTTATCTCTAAATATAAGTTAGCTCTAATTATTTCATGATTCTTAACTTTTTTTTTTTTAATGTAACTTTTTTGGTGCAGATTCATTATTCTGAAGTTCTGTATTCAAATTTTGAAAAAATGTTTATTTAAAAATTGTTTTGCTATACGTATTTTCTAAACATTGTATCTAAAAAAAGTTGCCTGGACTTAAAATGTCTGAAATCAGCTTGTGTATGCCTTTTAATTTTTTTAATTTTCGTACTTCCACATACGTGTCAAACCACAGAAGTTGCATAGTGACATTGCAGCATCTACTTGAAGATTGACTGCAGATACTGAAATTGTTCCTGTGCTTGGGAACTGACTGCTCTTCTCCGCCAGGCTGCAGGAAGAGGGTGTAATTGTTCATGTACACCCCAGTCTTTTTTTTTTCTGTGCTGCAACAATGTGTAGTAATTGGCTTTCTTTCCTTTGTTTCCACTGCCTTTGTGTACATACTATAAAAGTTCAAATTCTATCCCAGTTTATTAGCAGTTGAGATGTTCCCTAATTTATTAAATATGCCTTTATTCATAATTTGTTTTTTTAGATTACTCTTAATGCATTATAGAAGTAATTCTAATGACTGTTTATTTTTACTACAGTACTTAAAATATGTAGTCATTGCCATTTATATTGTGGAGTTTGCAGAATTACCAGTTGTATAAACTAAACCTTTAAATTAGCTTGGTGTGAGGACTCTTTACTGCTTGCACACAGGGGAAAGGATTTGTAGTTTGAAGATTTATCACTTGCATTTTCTTTATGAGGATGTAGCAAATTCAGTTCTCTTCTTACCTACTTAATCATTTTGTTGTCCTAGTGTACGTCCACAGCTTTTTTGTATTGCCACCCTTCCTTAGATAAGAATTTTCTGTGGCTTTGTATTTAATTCTCTGAAGTAAAACGAGCATGGAGTCCTGACTGACTGGACTCTAGGTACAGTTTCTGGCACCTCATCTTACACTGAAGATGCTCAGTTTGTCAGTAATTTTCTTGGAAGCTGTCAACTAGACTTTCTGCTTTTAGTTTCATTTTTTCCCTTCCTTTACACCCGGAACCTCCTATCGATTTTGCATCACTAGCCATGAGAAATTCTGAAGACGTGATTATCTTAATTTCTGAGGTTCCGAATGCTCCCTTTCCCCAAGAGTCTCATGAACACTGGAGAACTGGAGTGCTCAGAGCAGTTCCACAAACCAAACCATTGGCCGCAGAGTCTGTCCCGGCTTAGGGCCACCCTGTGTTTCTGAGGAGAACCTCACTCCCTAGGGTTTTCAGTGACCTTCTGGAAGTGGATCACTGCTAGGCCTTCTGAGAGCCTCTGGCCAGGTTCAAGCCGTTTGTGCCACTGAGGAGCCTCCCTTAAGCTGTAAAAAGACCTAAATCATCACTGAAGATTAAAAAGGGGCAGGAGGAGGAGGGTAGTTGGTCTAGAAATCTAGGGTTGGTGCTGAAGCCCAAGCAATAGGCCCTACTTCTTGGAATTGCCTTTTTATAGTGGTGGTGATTCCTGCACTTTTGCCTTTATTATTACTAGCATTTTTTTTCTTTTTTAAACATTGTCCATGATGGAGGACCAATGGTGCAGTAACAGAAGATCTTTGCTAATACACTGCACCACCCGTTTTGTGGTGAACTTGCCGTTTGTTTAAGGTGATCAGATTGCACTGCCTGAGAGCACTGGGTGGTATGGGCTAGGGAACAGTGGGAGGGGAATGCTGAGCACCGTTTGTGTGTGTGTGTGTGTGTGTGTGTGTAGTAGCCTAGTCTCTGCTCTCCAAGTTATTTCCTCAGAACTTTGATTTTACAAAGTAATACAAATCAGAAGGCTTTTATATCTGTCTGAATGCTCTGCAAATTCAGTTGTGTGATATGTGCCTTGCACAGAAGTTACTGGATTTTTAAATTAAACACTTCATTGGCAGTCACTTTGGGAAAGAAGATTGCTATTTTTCCAAGCCTCCAGGGCTTGGTCAGAGGATGTTGCAATTTTAGTTCATGACCAAACCCGCTGCTGTCAAGTCGATTCCGACTCATAGTGACCCTGTAGGACAGACTAGAACTGCCCCACGGGTTTCCAAGGAGTGCCCGGTGGATCTGAACTGAACTTGTAGCTGGCAGCCGAGCTTTTAACCATCAGGGTTTCCTTCTGTGTCTAAAGCTAGTAAATTAAAACTTAGTATCTTCAGGTGACTCGGTTTCAGAATCACTTGGGGGGGGGGGGCGTGTGTGTGTGTGTGCTTTCCAAGATTGGTACAACCGTCAGTTACTAACCCTGGGTTATTAGGATAAGAATAAAATGGGTTTGTTCTCTATACCTTTGGATGGTTTTTCCCTTCCTCATTTTCTAGGCTTTCACTTCAGATGAAACAAATGACAAAATAAGGAATTAGCAAAGGATACATAATTGCAGTTGGTTCTAAGTGCTGGTGAATACCTTACTATAAAAGCTCAATAAATGGGCAAAAAAAACGGTTTTATAGACCCAGAATAAAGTCATTTCCTTATGCCTGCCCTTACATGTGGAGAGCAAGTAGGACTTTAACCATTTTTATTTTCATATACATTATTTCATTTCTGTATCGTATCAGCCCTTAAGGTGGGAATCATGTTTAGAGAGGCTGAAGTATTGGAATTAATAAGTGATAAAAATCAGAAAAATGCACAGGTAGCTGGCTTACCTCTACCACCCTAATTCAGCTTGGAATGGGATGACTGGAATTTGGTCCTCCAAAGCTCTTGGTTTGCGAATAAGGAAAGAGGACTTCTTGCCCGGTGCAGTTGAACCCATTCCTTGATTCTTTACCCAACATGCTGGTTTTGCACCTGATAATGCTGTAAAAGGCAGACTGAGCAAAATTAAAACGACCAGTGGAAAACATGGTGTTATGGTCCATGAGTAATGCGTTGTCACTGTTCTTACAAGGAAAAAGGATTCTTTTGACCAAGAGCCTGATGTAATAACTAATAATTTTCCTGACAAATTCATAAATATGTAGGCTACAATTAAAGATACTTCAATGTGTCATCTACATTTTAAAGCAGATAAGTAGGGGAGGGGTGTGCAGCAAAGTTAATTTTAAGAAAAAGTCTTATTTTACTTTGAGTCAGAAAGGTCTTCCCTCGGGAGTAATTTGGGCAAAATGTGATAGACCAAAGAGTTCTAAAAACTTCAGTGACTTATGAAATCAACTACAGTGCCAGAAAGCGAAAGAATACGATTTTAGGAGAGGCTTATAGCCACATAGAACATTCATTATCTTTGACAACATTTAATCAACATATATCAGATTTCAGTAATTTCTCTGCAGCTTTACATTTAGATAAAACTTACAGAAGTTACATTAAGTATGTTTCTTAAACACCTTAGAATGGAATACTACAAGGAATAATATTAGAATCCATAACCCTAAGTTCTAAAGACCAAAACATGCTTAGGAATTCAAAAGGGGCAGGACCATAATCGGGCATTTTCTTATGCAAAATATATTGCCCTCCTATTTTTTCTTTAACTAGAATTATCTAACTTTTATATTTACCACCCCATTCAACATTATATCAACTTTATCTGAAATTTCCAACCTTTTTATGAATTTGACATTTAGAAACTTGCTCCTGAACTGGAATAAATAATTATGCTGAAGTAAAATATTTTTTGATGTGGGGTTAAATACATCCTGGTAAAATTACAGGTTTTCAAAAGTAACCAAACTTCTAGAATTGTGAATAAAGTCCAAATCTGGGGAGTATTACACCGATGTGATTGCTGCTTCCTTTTGGGGTGCTTTAGAATTTCTGCTTTACATGGTCCTTTGTACACGTCCAATATGATGTTTTGGGGTTTTTTTTTGGCCTGGCATGATACATGTACAATAATGCTTTTAATTACCCAAATTAATAGTTAAACAGCAGTGGAAATTTGAGTTGCTTGCTAATGCCCCTCGGATAGTCTCTACCACTGGTTCCTAATTACTCCTTCTTATTTACTGAAAGTAAGTCATGCATATTCACACACTGGAGTTATACAATAGGAGTCACCGTGTAGGATTCTTTTGGGTCAAATACACACTTTTAAAAGGAAGCGATTTTAAAATGTACGTTTACATTTTTCTCAAGATAAAATGCTTTGGATGTGAGATTACCTGATTTAGTGAAAATTATAGTTTTGGAAGCCACGGCTATTTTCAGACAAGGCAGATAACCTTTACTTCCTCTTTTACTTGAGAGGATGTAGCGAGCTAAGAGGTCACAAATCTGTATTGAGATACTCAGTTCTTTCAAAAGATCATTAAGCTAACTTGGTTACATTTCAAATGAATTCCTTAAATGTTTTAAGTTTATTAAAAACTAGTCCTTTCTTTTATAAAGTTACCTCCTGCCCCTTCCTGTTTTTTCGGTCTTTCCTAGAAATCTTGCGGTGACTGCGAAGCAGCATATCGTCTATGAGCATTTTTGAAAAAATTCATTCTTCAAATTGAAGGCTTGTTTGAAACTAGCAATTATGGGGGAAAGAAGTTTTCCCTTTTAAAGACGTATTTGTAAAAACATGAGTGTTTTTACACTCATGTTTTTTTGCACGTCTTAGCGTTTTCAATCTTAACAAACTAGTCTTTATAAAATTCTAACGCTCTCAGCTGAAATGGATTTACATGGATGTTTCAAAAAACTTATAGTTTACGCACTCTAAAAATCCTCAAGGATTTAAAAGATTCACTCGTTGAAAAGAAAACGAGTGAAAAAAATGATCCGGTACCTTAACGAGGTGTTTCACCACGTGTATTTTCTCATTTAAATTTAGTTGAGCGGATCATTTGGCTGACTAAAGAAATACAATTTGTAGGAATACTGTCCGGTGCTTCGGGTTTGAAACATGAAGAAATCCTGACGTGGACAGGATTTTTAAAACACGTGTCGTGGGTATACCAGCTATATTTTATTGTTTAATTTTTCTCAAGCTGTGAGTTTCACGGTTGTACTGTGCCTGAGTTCAACCGCGTCCTCCCTGCAGTTGGCTCTTTTAAAAGATAATCTTTTATACTTTCTGATTGGATTAAGACGCCGCAATATACTCATTGCGGGAATTGCGCTCCCAGGATACGGAGCAGTAAAAATGGTCGCTAGTGGGCGCTGTGGGTCCGTGGAAAATCAGCGATTTGAGCTCGTCCTCCGGGTCCTCAAGGAGTTTCAAAGCTGTTCTCCAGGCAAGCACTTAACAGAGAATCCAAGTCATAAAGAATTTCCTGCTTCCTCTTCATCGGAGTCTTTTAAGCACTGCAAACAAGCATAGGCATCGACTTCTATGCCACACTCGGGCGTCTGTCCTCGTCCCTCTCCAGACCCCCGATCCCCCTCGGGAAGGCCTGAGCGCCCACCGAGGCTGGTGAAGGAGAAAGCCGTGGCTGGCTGGCGTTGGCCGGGACTGTGCAGTGAGAGCTAAGCCCGTGCTGCCGGCTCGAGACAGGTGTGGAGCGGAAGAGAAGCCTGGAGGGGAGACAGTGACCTAGAATCCGACAGACAGGGGAGGGCGAAGATATTCACACCCAAGTGGAGAGCCCCTAATTTTCTGCTGCGAATTCCGTCGCCCAGTCCTTTTGAAGCCGTTTTGCATTTCCAGGCCCTATTGACTGAGGCAGGCTCCGAGCTGACTGCTTTGTCACAGAGCAAATTCTGAAACCCATCATTAAGGGGCATCGTGAGAAACTGCAAAGGGAGCCAGGCGCCTTGAAGGGTGTGTGTGCGCGCGCGAGGGGTGGGGGAGGTGTAAAAAAAAAAAGTCCTACAGAAATCAGAAAAAACCTTTCGGAAGGAAAATTCAAGAGGAAATCTATGGCCTTCAACTCTGCAAAAGTTAAAGTTTGCCCTCTCGTTTATCTGCGTGTTGACGTTAGAAATTTTGCCAGAAAACAGAGGCAGGACGGTAGGAAGAAAGGAATGCGCCATAGGGAGGGTCGCAGAGAGGAAAAGTGAGGCTTTGAGGGGTCGCCCCTTGCTTTCTGCCACGTTTTCCAGCCCCCACTCCGGCCCGTTCCTCTTTCTAAACGTCTTCCCCACCAGGGTCTCCAAGACGACCTGGCGGAGGACCCGTGCTGACGGGTGGCCGGCGCCCCTGGGACGGTAGGGAGACTTCCCGCGTTCCGCGCCCCCTTCTGCTGCGCTCTGGGGCGCGGGGGGCCCGGGACGCGGCGCGGGGGCGGGGACTTACCTGTCAGCCGGCCGCCCCGCCTCTGCGCGATCGAATGTCGGCGGCCGAAGGACAGGGCGCCCAGCCAACCAGCGCGCCGCCCCGGCGAGGTTGGCCAATGCGCTGCGCGGCGCGGGGCGGGGCCGCGCGTTTATAGCGCTCTGACAGCGCGCCGGCCGCCGACTTTCCTCCGCGGAGACGCGCGCGGCGCCGGGAGCGGCCGGAGCGGAGCGAGCCGCCGTGCGCCCAGCCCTCGGGTCGGGGCGCGCACTCACCGCGCACACAAAGACGCGCTCAGCGTCCCGGCCGGCCGCAGCCAGCAGCTGGGGGAGCGGCCTCAGCCCCGGGCCCGCCCGCCAGCCACGACCGAGCGGCCCCTTTTTTCCCGCATCCGTGGGCCGAGGGCGCGGGGCGCAGGTCCTTGACGAGCGGCAAGAATCGGGCCGCTTCCTACGCGTCCCGGAGGTCCGCCTCGAGCGCCGAGCTCCCTCCTGAGGACTGGAAGATGGGATCGCGCCGCCGCGTCGCCCGCGGACTCGGGCCGCTGCCCTCCCCTCTGGATCTATAGTGGACGCCACCCTTCTCGGGGCGGAGCGCCCCCCCAGCCGAGCCCCGCGCCGCCGGCAGCACCCCTTGCCTCTCCGCCGGCCGTCTCGCCTCTTCTTGCCTTTTGTTTTTAAACCCCAGCGCGCTGCGCGTTCCTCTTCACGCCCGCGAGCGCGCCGCCGTGGATGCGCCTGGCACCCTGGCTTCGCACGCGAGTCGCCGGTCCGAGTTGCGTTCGGCGCGGCGACCCGGAGCCCCAAGCCCGCCGCCACGCCGCGCACCGAGCGTGGGCTTCCGCGGCTCCCGCCTGGCGCCCTGAGGAGCCCCCGGAGGGCGAGCGCGTCCCGAGGACTCAGTGAGCCGCAGAGAGCGGGCTGGGCGCGACGATCGTGCCCCTGGTCGCTCCGGATTCGCGGGGCCTTGCGTTGGTGCCCCTTTTTCGTGCCCAGGAGGATTGGGGAGAGCGGGCCCACGCACCGCCCCTCCGAGGTCCGGAGGTCGCGCGGAGCTGGGAGTGGTGTGGCCATGGCCGTGAGGAGGGACTCCGTGTGGAAGTACTGCTGGGGAGTTTTGATGGTTTTATGCAGAACTGCGATGTCCAGATCGATAGTTTTAGAACCGATCTATTGGAATTCCTCGAACTCCAAGTAAGTTGCGCCCGCGATTCTCCCCAAAGCCCGCTAGCGTCCCCCGGTCCCCGCGAGTCCCAGCCCTGGTCCCTACGCCGCGTCCCCTGGGCGGGAGGAGAGGCTCGGACGCGCCTACCGCCGCCGGGCCGCGCACATCAGGGGCCGCGCCGCGGAGCCAGGTTTTTTTTTTTTTTTTTTTTTTGGAGCCTCGGCCGGCTCCCCGCACCACCCCCGCCGCCACATTTCACTAGGTGGAGACACCTCGCTTGGCTCTGGAGCCCGAGCGCGGGCTCGAAAGGGCGCCCTCCCCCAGGCACTCCCCGGCGCTAAAAGCCTCTGGCGGATCGGATGTCACGTCCGGGAAGGTGTCCGATGGCGATACCTGACCCTCGGTTCTTTTAGAGGACGAAGAACGTGATCACAAATAATCCCGGCCGAATCGGTGGGGCCGGCGGGCTCCAGCGGAGGGGTGGGCTGGCGAGAAAGGCGGGGATGTGGCCCTTCCGAGAAACGCGCTCGACCGCGCGGTCCCTGGGCTTCTCAGGGCGGGCGGTGGAGCCGACCCTCGGAAAGGGGAGCCCGTGGTTTCCCTGCGCCACCGGCGCTGCAGCGCCCGAAGCCCGCGCGCCTCGTCGTGGCGCCGCCAGCCCCAGGGCGCGCCAGGAGCTCGCCTGCTCGGTGAGAGAACTCGGGCAGCGAGACCTCTCCTCGCCCCCCTGAACCCCCTGACCGGGGGACTTGCTTTAGGTTTCTTATCTCAGCCCCCGGCGCACTGGGTTGTTCATTTATAAATCAGCGGCTCCAAACTCTGCAGTCGAGATAGTCGACTTGATTTTAAGAAGGCATTTTCTAAAAGCTTAGGGTACTACCCAGTAAACACTGCTCCCAAAGCCTTGGCGTTTGGGGAAACTAACTGGGCAGAAATTGGACCTTTGGGGATCAGACTGTCATGTATCAAACGGAAGATAGGCAGTCCTTGTAGAGAGTGACTTTCAGTTTGGGTAACGAAAGTAATGTAAATTTAAGAATTTAGAAAATGCGATACATTCCTGAATATAAACGGCCATACTCGTAATTAATCATCTCTGCATGCAGTATTGTGTATTACCTCATTCTCAGGATACATTTCAGAAAATGTTTTGCAGAATTATGGGATTTTAGCTTTAGGAAACTTGGTAGAAGTATGGAGACATTGACTAGTTCTGAAGTGAGTCTTTAATATTAGAGACAAAATCAATGGCTTTATTGAAGTTCAGCAGGTCAGGCATGGATTTAGGGGTAAAGAGGCGAAGGACTGATTTAGAAACCGCATCGTAATTAAGGAATTTTATCCAGCCTTTTTGAAAGCGGTCAATTTTAAGTTCTCCAAAATACTAGCCAAGAATTCCCAATTAAACGGGCGAGAAACGTCACAGTTGTAAACCGGATTAAACAGAAATTCTCGCGTGGTACCTGAGATGGCACTTTCAAACGCTGCTCGTATTTATGGTTACTTAATACCAATCTCCTTTCAAGTAGCCTAATCTGTATGGATTTTTTAAAGAATCAGGTGTTCTGTTCCCGGAGAAAGTACACCACGTTGGTGAGCTTTTGCCACTGAGCCCAAATTGTGAGGCACCTGGTGATGGCCGAAAGCGCCGGGCTCCGGACCTGCGGGCGGTCGCTAGCCCCCGGCGTCCAGGAGACAGCGGCCTTGGAGCCGGGACGCTGGCGGGGGAGCCCGGCGGGAGCGAGGCCCGAGCCAGTGCGCGCTTTGTGCCTACAGGGGTCACTCTTCCATGCGCAACGCTCGCGGCGCCAGGCCTCGCCCCCTCCCCCCTTCCAGACTGCCTGCTGCTCTGCTTTCCACTTTCACTGGTGGGGCTCTCTCTGGGTGCTGGTGTTTTTTCTTATCAAGATTCAATATTTATACTTAAATCTAATGGAAAGGAATTCTCGTTAACCCTTCAGCGATTAACTCTGGATGTCCACCTTTCGTTATTAACTCTGCAGTCTTTGTGTTTCTGGGAGGGGGGTTAGAAATACCTTTTGAGGGAAAAAGATAGAGCAATATTTATTTCAACCTCATGTTTAGAAATCATTCTTTTGGTAGTTTTTTCTTGGATGGGGGGCGGGATGAAAACTAACATTTACTCACCATCCTGAAGGTTTTTTTTTTTTTTTCCTCCCTGTGCTCTGGTCAGAGATTTACAGACCTGCTGAAACAAAACAAAACTAAAAAACCGTTGCCCTTGACTCGATTCCGACTCATAGCGACCCTATACGACAGAGTAGAACTGCCCCACGAGGTTTCCAAGGAGCACCCGGTGGGTTTGAACTACCAACCTTTTGGGTAGCAGTCATAGCTCTTAATCACTAGTCCACCAGGGCTCAGTAGACCAGCTAGATAGAGGCCTGTATTTTGGTGAAACCTGCCTCCCGGCACTCCTGAGGCTGCAGTGGTGATTGTCCCATCCTCAAGAGGAGGATTTCTTTACAAATTCTCAGCTACAGTGGGTTGCCTGGAGGCTTCTGGATAATTTGTCCCTGGAAAAGGTCTGTTTCACAAAGTACACAGCTGAATTGTGCTAGCTTGAGGAATCAGAAAATTTCTTCCTGGGGGAATGATGTGAAAGACCTTTCTCTAAGTTTGGTAATGATCGAAACCCCTGGTGCAGTGAAGTTTCACATCAGTTCCTATGAACTGCAGAAGGATTCATTTGTAATGAAGCAATCCTCAGTAATTAGATTTGTTTCATTTGAAAGTTAGCTTTTTTTAGCAGGTGGTAGACACAGGGAGCTTGCAGCAGCTGTTTGAATACAGGGTCCAGAAAATCCTTTGTAAATTTACCACCGTCTCCATAACTACTTCAGTCATGCTGTCTGCTGCCCCCATCCCTGAGAGTTTATGGAATAATCAAAAGAAGTCTTGTGTGCTGCTAGGTTATTCACATTGCATCAGTAGGGTCTGGGAAAGTTGGGTCAGTTGTAGCCATTTAGATTGGTTAAACTTTTTCTTTCAAATTCAACACAGAATAGCAAAACCTGGCTTTTACTCCCAAAGAACATTTAAGCAGAGCAGTTTTTTCTGGGCACGATGTTTTTAAAGCCAAAATAAAATATGCAGCCCTTATTTTTACACGAATTTCACTTTATAGTGAGCAAACCTGTATTGAGGTGACATTTTAGAGGCAATGACACTGACTTTATTGAAAATTTCAGCCAGGCATTAGGTTCTCATATCAAAGGTTGCTGTTCCCTGTATGTCGCACACTACTTAGCTAACAAAGCATTTTTCTTTCCCCATGTAATTTTCCCCAACATAATACTGAGTTCCTGATATTGATTGACTTGGGGTGGTACAAAAGAATGGCTGGATAACATCTAGATAACCTGTAATAGATGGACTCCACAACAATCAGGCTCTGCATAAATACCGACCTGTCCGAGATTGATAAAATAAACTACAATGCATAAAAAAAAAAAAGCATAGTCCTGTTTAAACAGCCCGTTCAATAACATATAGAAGCCAGCCTGCCTTCCATTGTGTCTGAAATTCTTATTTTTGTAGGTAAACAAGTGCACATTCACTGCTGATTGAATGGCCCCTTGAACTGTGCTCCACAGTTTGCGTTTGGGTTAATCTTGTCGGTTTTAATAGAGAGAGAGAAAAGAACAAAGCACCAGGGGTGGGAATTGTTAGTACTTTCACATCCACATTGCTCCCATTTTGTCAGGATGATAAACTGTGGGTAATGGACTGTCGTCCTTCCACAGGACAACCGAACCAGGCAGAGTACAAAGCCGCATCACACAACATGCTTGGTAGCCTCCTTGGCAGACGAGAATTTATTTGGGAACCCTGTGTCTAGAGGACTGCACTTTTTAACCCCAACAATCACCGCTTCAAGCCTCAGTAACAGGAGCTGGAGGTTAAGATTATTTGTTAAGCACTTGGTTCTAAATCTTTCACAAAGCGAAGCTGTTGACACTTGTAGTGATGCAAAGAAATGCAAATGACTCCAACATTCCTAAATGTTTCGGATTCCTAGGCTCAAGTATGAAGACAGGTGCATTAGCGGTAGGCCCTGAGACCATCTGAAAGCTACATGTTGGCAGGACTGCTCCACAGCAGAGTCAGCCGAAGAGTAATTGATCCATTATTTATAGTGGTTATTGTGAGACTCCTATCTGTAAACTTTAATGAGGCAGCTTCTCTGGTTGGTGGATCAGTGTGACAATTACCTTCAGAGGGAGACTGCAATGAAAGCAACTCAGTCCCTCCACCTTGCTCTGGTGCACTTTAGGTAGCTCACCGGAGCCTCAGTGTGACACGTAGCTTAGAGCAGCGTTCCAGAGTGCCTTCACTTAATGGGAAACTAGTTGAGATCCCAGCATGACTGCAGTGATGCGTCACAGAAATGGGAGTGGCAGGGAGAAGGGAACCCAGAACGTGGCCCCTAGTCACATCTTTTTTTTTTTAAAGGAATGATTGTCTTTAACATTTTATGAAAACTTTAGTCTTCTAAAATATTTAATTGCAAATTAAGAAAAAAAGACAGCGCCCTTCTAAGAAAAATAGTGAGTGAAAATGGTACTCATGTCTGCCTAATCTGGGCCTTCCTTTGCTGCTGACAGAAAGAACCTGTTTTTCAGGTCACTTATCATACACATCTACATAGATTTGCTTATGAGCTCGGTCTTTGTCTAGTGGAGTAGAGCCTTAAATTGGAGTGTTCAGCTGTTTAAAATATTTTGATTAAAATATGCAGGATCCATAGAACTATAGCTTCTAGTTAGGAATTAGCTCTTTCAGGGAAGAGCTCCCCCCGCCCCAACTCCTTTTCTGGGGGGAATTAGAATGGGGTTGGGGGAGGAATGTAAGAAGCAAAGAAGGATAGCAAATGGAACAGTGTTCCGAACAGCTTGGAAAAACTCCTGTGGCTTCATTGTCTCTCTAAAGCCAAAGAATACAAAGACATAAGCAATGCAGCCCTTCTCCCATGATGGAAAATGTAAACCGTTGACATGGCTCCCCTGTTTAACTTGTTTAATTCTCATTTTAAATTCAGTACTATACTGGCCGTGTGAACTCTGAAGATTTCTTTAGTAATCCATTTTGTAGTTCCGAATCAAAAACAAAGTGAAAGGGCCTGACACAATTTGCTTTTATTTTTAGGCAAATCAACCCCGACCATAGTTAATAAAGGGATTACAGCCCAGGCTAGGTCTTTACAGATGTGATGTAAATCAAGGACAGAGCATAAAGAAACTGATCCTTTTTGATTGAAGTGTGGTAAAAAGGCATAGAGAAACTAGGAGCAGTAATCTGATCGTATGGCAATAAAACCACCATTTTCTGTCTTTCAGATAAAAATAATGTGGTAAATCCATGCAGTTCATAAGATGTAAAGGCAGATAAAGAGCGGAGCCATGGCAACATATAGATTAGCTTGATGTTAGAAATGACACGTCTCTGAAAAGGGTGTAAGAACGGAGGCCCTTGCTCCAGGCTGTTGGGTATTGTGAGAGGCACACAGACTTGGAAACTAGGATTAGAAGGTATGAAAGGCCTACTTGTGGCCTGGGATGGTTAGAGCAGTAAAGAAAAGCTGCTCAGTTCTTGCTCATTGGTGGTGGATAATATGGCAAAAGTAGATTTCATTGACTGCCTTTTTTTATATATTGAGATTGGGGCTGATTAAAAACTTCAGATCACTGCAGTTGTTCGGGCCTAGAAGATTTTCCTTTTTAACTCCTGGCCTAACAGGGGCAGCCATTCTGTAGGATTAACGGCACTTCTCTGGCTCTTGCCTTAATCTATTTGAGCTTCAGGCAGGGACACGCTGGGAAGGGACAGAGACCAGAGGGGTAGGTGGGGCTGGGGTTATCTGAAAAGAAAACAGAGACCTTTTGATTTCAGCCATCTTTCAGACCCAGCTCCATCTCACCCTGCATGGGAGAAGCAAAGATAAACATTACACATTGTCCGCCTCCTTCAGCTAGATAACTCTTCTGTAGGTTTTGTCTTTCCCACCCTGGAAAAACACAATAATATAAATAAAGGGGGAAATTTAGTTTTATTTCAAATGAGTAGTAATTTAATATGCCCAAACCAGTGGGCTTAGTGTAGATGCTATATCACTCTTAAATGACTGTCTGAACCTTTGAGTTGAACGGGATGGGCTGTGTCCGTGGAAATTACAGGATTATAAAAACGTTAGTGCCCCACAGCTTAAAGTTAAAAAAAAAAAAAAAAAACCCACCATGCTGTTGAATCTGATTGCCCTCTATCCTGAGAAATCTTGTAAATAAGCTGGATTTTGTTTCTGCCGTCCACACTTTCCATTTTAGTCATTAAACAAAGTAAGCCATTGAGCCCATGATTGGGTTACCTGCAGAGTTACATCCGCAGTTTGTGAAGCCAGGAAGGAAATATTTGCTTTATTGCCTTCTATTTGCTGTTACAGAAAACTCTTAGCATTTCTTTGGGGGTGTCTGAACTCTTAAGACATTGAAAATACCGAAGCCTAAAAGGACTGTAAGTGTCTTTCCTGAGGGAGAGCATTTTGGGTGTGTTTTACAAAGGGGAATTCAGTGCTGTTTTCTTAACAGCAGCGTGCGGGCTTTCTAGATTGCCGCATTTTCTTTATGTTTTGGAGGTTAAAAACGTTTTTAAATTATTGTACATAGACACACCAAAGCCAGTGCCTGATGGGTTTGCCTTCCTTCCTAATTCAGTAATCTATATCAAAAGATCCGTTTTGTCTATGGGGATTCATCAAAGGGAAGGGACACCCCCTAATTTACAAGCTGGTCACATCCAAGCACCTTGCATTCTGCGTTTGACAATGATTGCTAATGGCCTATTCAACTAAAGTATTGCTTGTTAACAGGGAACAGAGCATGATAAATGTCCGGCAAGCTTGCGGCCTCCTTCAGCTTTTCAGATGCAGACTGGTGCATATTTATGGCAGGCAAATGACAAAAGGAGAAGCTGAATTGCCCTGGCCTCCAGCTTTCTGTTAGAGCTAAGGTTAAAGTGATTAAAGAAATGATGCTAGAATCCATACCATTGGCTTCCTCTCCATCCGCCAGCGTTGGGCTTTCTGGTCTACCTGCGTTAACGTGTTTCAGAAGGATTATAGATGAGGATGGTGGATCCGGTGCACACCAGTGAGAGGGGTAGGGGATCAGTTAGGAAATGTTTTCCATGCCCACTGAATGTGAGGTGGACCTGTTTCTCTTGTTCTAGCAGAGAACCAGCAGTGCCTCTAAACATTTTAAAAATATTTTCCTTTCTCTATATAAATCCAAATATGTACTTTTAGTCCCAAAGCATTTTGTGGTTTGGTGAATGCATACTTGCTGATTTGAAATAAAGGAAAAAAAATAAAAATATAAAAAAAAGCCCAACGGAGAAAGCTCCAGTAACGGAAAACAGGTTGTTTCAGCCCTTCTTTAGTAATTATGTAAACAATGGGAAGGGAAAACTGGCAGTAGTCAAGTATTAGTAGTTTGCGATTACCCATTCTCTGAGGCATGAATAGGTAAACTCTGGAACTTCACAGCGGCGGGTATACATTCAGAGGGCCACGAATGAACAATGGGTGTTGTGCCATACTTTGAAAACATCATTTTTTTCAGCACTATAAATTCCTCATGCTTCCAAGGTATAGTGATTTTAAAGATTCGGGTTCTTTGCATCCAGCTGTAAGTTCAGTATTTGTATTGCTCTTGTGACCCTTAACTAGCTGCAAGTCCCATTGCCCCTAAAGCGTGACGCTGTGCATTTCACCTGCACCATCCCTTTACATCCTAGCATAGATATGAGTGCTACCCGGCTTTTTGAAACCAGTAGGAGTAGTGTGTTTTTGTGTTGGAGGAAAGTAAGTGATTGTAAACACCCCCCAAAAAAAAACCCCGAAAAACCAAACCCGTTGCTGTTGAGTCGATTCTGACTCATAGCAACCCTATAAGACAAAGTAGAACTGCCCCAGAGGGTTTCCGAGGAGCGGCTGGTGGATTCAAACCGTCGACCTTTTGGTAAGCAGCCCAAGTCTTAACCACTATACCACCAGGGTTTCCTAAGTGATTATATAGCCCTAAACTTTTAGCTTGCCTGGTAGTTGTGTGTGGTTTAGTTTGGGTGCAACTCCCTACTGTCAGCCTCCATTCCTGTTGTTCCCCAGTCTACGGTCCCTGCCGAGTAAATACCTAATCTGTGTGGTTCTCATACTCTCTGCCTTCCAGATTGTTCTTTAAAATGATTTCCTCAAGCCTCAGGTATTATAGCTGGG
The DNA here is from genome assembly GCF_024166365.1 of Elephas maximus indicus. Taxonomy (NCBI): domain Eukaryota; kingdom Metazoa; phylum Chordata; class Mammalia; order Proboscidea; family Elephantidae; genus Elephas; species Elephas maximus. Next base: position 72,225,589 of record NC_064841.1, on the reverse strand, counting down.
GAACTGCTTCAGAATTCCTTCAGTCCTTTCTCTTTCCACCAGCCAGCCTGGCTTACTGTGTGGCCTGAAAACATTTGCCCTCAGTCAGAATTGCCTCATGGGTGAGCTGAGTAGGGCAGCTGTGGTTAAGGCCAGCTCAGAATGTATCTAACTGCAGAACAAGTCAGAAAATGTCATTTTTCATTTAACCACCGGAGCTATATTTCGGCTACATTTCAGGTAAAAATAAGCTCTTCCAGGCCTTGAATTCACCTTTTCCTGTAGGAGAAGGACTCATTGTAGGGGACTGTCCAACAAAGTTCGCCGTTTTCTATTAATGCGCTCCTTCTCTTTATGATATAGACCAAACTTAGTTGCCTTAAATCCTTCCTCTCTAATCCCAAAGCGCTTTGTAGTGAGAGATGTTGGGTGTAGAAAGAACATTTTACACTGCTGTGTCATGATTCATATGGAAGTCTTAAGACAAGAATTTTAGGACATCGGAATCACCTGGAGGGATTGCTGGGCCCCACCCCCCGTGCTTCAGATTACGGAGGTCTAGGGTGGGACTTGGAAATTTACATTTCTAAGAAGCTCCCAGGTGACACAGTTGTGGGTGCTTCTGGTCCGGGAGCACATTTTCAGAACCATTGCTCTAGATCAGTTTTTCTTGAAAACTACTCGATATTTGATCATCATACATTTAAAAGCCACATTGTGATCTTGAAAGAATCGTGTGGAACTTTTCCTTACTGCCTCCTACCCCCGTTCTTGCTTTTTTTTTTTTTTTTTTGTACACAGGATGGTGAATAATTCATTGATTCTTTCAGCCAGCATTTATCAGCTGTTAGGCCCGTTACTAGGATCCGAAAATATAAAAAAGAACAGTCTCTACCCTCAAGTAACTTAAATTCAAAGGCTGGTAGAGGGAAACCCTGCTGGAATCAAACACGCTGGGAGCCAGGGTGCCATGGTGTGGCGCACAGTAGGAGTGTTCACCCTGGAGAAGGGATGGCGTTCATCCTGGAGGGAGGTGATAGTCAAGAAAGCAGCCTTGAGGAGCAGAATCTTGAGTTTTGAAAGACAACGGACATCTTTAAGCAATGTCACAGTGGATATCTGAAAAAAAAGAGTAAGCAAGTCAAAGTATTAAATTTCAGTTAAAGGTAGCCGGCGTCTATAAAGTGTATATCTATAAACATACTATATCCTTTCATATATCTGCCCGTAATACCTTGGGGACAGTATTTAGCTAGCAGGTAGAAGGGCAATATCCCTGCCATAACGTATTGATCTTAGCTTCCTTTATAAAATAACTCACATGTCAGAATTAGTGCTATGAGTCGGAATCTACACGACAGCAATGGATTTGGGTTGTTTGGTTTATAGGATCGCCGCAAGTCAGACTTGATTTGTGGGATTTTTGTATTTGTTTTCAAAATGAGCATAATGGGTGGGCAAAGCAATTCAGCATAGTGGGGAAATTGCTATTTTAGTGTAGTTAAGAGGCCATCCTTTGAATTTGCGTGTGCTCAATCCCAGATTGAATGTAACTTTGGGATCCTCTGTGTCTCTTTGTATCCTCTGTGTCTCTCAGTAGTCCCATCTCTAAAATGGGGTCAATGTAACAGTGCTAAATAAAATGATAATAAAATTGTGGTCAAGATGAAATATATTTACAGAGCTTAGCTCAGCTATTAATAACAGCTGACATTTATTGGCACAACAAACCAATAAATGTCGCTATTACTAATCAAGATTTATTGAATATCTACTATGCGTCTGGCTAGAGTCCTCTTTGCTTTTCACATACAAATACAGAATAAATGAAAATTCTCTGTCAATAAAGATTATAACAGAACAGTTTCACCTTTTGAACTCTGATATTATATTTCACTTTGTTTACCTACTAAACATACTTGTTCTCTAAGATTCGTGTGAGCCTTATCTGCTGTATAATCTATCTTTTTATTATTATTATTATTTCCCTTTTACTGGCAAATTAAGTACTCTCTCCTTTGCCTGCATACTCTTGCTGCTTTCATTATAACCCTTACATTCCTGAATGCCCTTGTTCAAACATGGCCTGAGAGTAGGGGCTGTGTTGAATCCACTTTGTATATTCTAGTCCACAGTACAATAGGAGATTGGACCCTTGAATGAATACAAAAATTCATTAATGTTATATTGCGTATTTAGAAACCTACTGAACCAGTGGACATAATTTAAGAATACTGTCAGCCCTTCATATCTGCGGGTTCCGCGTCCACAGATTCAGCCAACCACAGATCAAAAATATTTGGGGGAAAACAAAAAGGACGACTTTTTTTTTTATTGTCATTAGTCCCTAAGTAATACAATATAGCAACTATTTACATAGCATTTACACTGTATTAGGTGTTATAAGTAACCTACCCACTAAAAATCCACCTCCATCGAGTCAAATCTGTCTCATAGTGACCCTGTAGGACAGAGTAGAACTGCCCTGTAGTATTTCCAATGCCTTGGTGACACAGTGGTTAAGCGCTTGGCTACTAACCAAAAGGTCAGTAGTTCGAATCCACCAGCTGCTCCTTGGAAACCCTATGGGTCAGTTCTACTCTATGGTTTGGAACCAACTCAATGGCAATGGTTTTGGTTTGGTTTAATCTTTATGGAAGCAGACTGCCACGTCTCTCTCCCACAGAGCCGCTGGTGGGTTCCAACTGCTGACATTTCAGTTAGCAACCAAACGCTTTAACCTCTGTGCCACCAGGGCTCCTATAAGTAGTCTAGAGATGAAGTATGTGGGAGGATGTGTGTAGGTTATATGCAAACACTATGCCATTTTATACAAAGGACTTTAGCATCTGCAGATTGTAGTATCCGGGGTGCTAGAACCAATCCTCCGTGGATACTGAAGGATGACTGTAGTTGTATACAGCACTTACTGTGTGCCAGCTGTTCTAAAAAAAAAAAAAAAAAAATTTTTTTTTAAGTGCTCTACAAATACTGATTCATTAAATCTTTATAATAACCAGATAAACGAGGTACTTTTATTCCCATAATACCAGTGGGGGAAACTGAGGCACAAATTAATTCATTAACTTGCCCAAGGTCACAAAGCAGATAGGTAGTACATTCTGGATTTGAACCCAGGTATTCTGGTTCTGGAAACCCTGGTGGTGTAGTGGTTAAGTGCTACAGCTGCTAACCAAAGGGTCAGCAGTTCAAATCTGCCAGGCACTCCTTGGAAACTCTATGGGGCAGTTCTGTTCTGTCCTATAGGGTCACTATGAGTCGGAATGGACTCGACGGCAGTGGGTTTGGTTTTTTTTTATTTGGTTTTTATTCTGGCTGTAGGATCCCTGGTGACACAGTAGTTAAAGCGATCAGCTGCTTACTGAAAGATTGAACCCACCAGCTGCTTCAAGGGAGAAGGATGTGGCAATCTGCTTCTCTAAATATTTGCAAGCTCGGAAACTCTATGGGGTCAGCTCTACTCTGTCCTATAGGGTCACTGTGATTCGGAATGGACTCGATGGCATTGGGTTGTTGTATCCTGGTTGTAGCCTCGCTTCTCTGAACTGCTCTGCCTTTCTTATGCTGTTTTATGGAGTAATTAGTTATCTTGTAACTAAATCAAGGGGGTGCTTGTTCAAAGCAATACGTATAAGGTAGATTAAAAAAAGCTTTGGTTATGATTCTTTAGTTGTCCATTTTGAATGATCGTCTCTTTCCTACGATAGATATCCAATTCTGCGTGGATCCTTTGAACCTTTGCGAGGTAATAGGGTGTGGCCAATGAAAACAGGATAACAATTAGCCCACTTAAAGTATAGTTAAATATTTATTACACCACGTAATATTGATGCATTTACTGAGTATTATATCTTTGACCATTAACATTGTCCTTTTAAGAAAAAAATTGTTCCTTGTTGGGAGAAAAAGCGGTTAGACTCTTGAGGAGAGCTCCATGTGGTTAGATGCTGAGTGCGTGTCAAGCCAAGGAGGTATAGTGTGACATCTTTTTTAGAGTCTAGTCACAATTAAATGCCATTTTATTTTGGATTTTAGGATCTGTGCCAGCTTCCAGCTTGTCAGAGCTGAGAAGACTCAAATCAAGTCCAGGCCTATTTCTACAGCAAACTGGGATTCTGGCTTTTTGCCTGTGGATTCATTCAGTACAGCCCATCTGGCTTTTGATGTTCTGCAAGTTTGGAGTGGTTTGTTTAGGGAAGCGATGCCTCGAATACTGGTGGGCCTACTCTCTTCGTTATATGGCTGTCTCTTTGACTTCATAATGAAGCAATCTCACCTTAGTATTTTCACCGGTGCTGATCACCTGCTTACCTATAAACCAAGCACTCCAGCAACCATATCTTGATTCTTTTTACATCTTGGGGAACCATTGCATCCTCTTAGCTTCTTCGTGTCCAATTAGCCCCAGTTTAGTTCAGCAGCATCCTGTTTGAACAACGTCATAGTATTTAACCTTTGGTGTGACTTTGGTTTCTGCTCAAGGTGATTCTAGGCAGCATATGGTAACTAAGCAGGAAAAAAAGTCTGTTGTCCGCACAGTTACAATGTAGCACAGTTCACATTTTTAAAAGATGCACAGTTTTGGCATTATCTATAGGGAAATGAATAACCCAATCAGATATTGCTACTTTATCTTTTTAGTGTTGGCAGTGCAGACCTGGCTCTTTCGTAGCCTGCTTCATTTCTCGTCCCCCTTCTCTTCCCCTACTCTGTAGGCTATCACAGAGCCCCTGAAAGGTGCAGAAAAATGTCTCTACTGCCATACACCCACAGCAGACCTATCCTGGACCCCTCTCTGGAGCCTGGGAAGAAGGATGGGTCTAGAAGGCAGCGTTCCTCCTGTCTGGAGCAGCCATTTAATCGGCTGTGAAGCGACTGCAAACATCCTCAGAAATTATGCTGCTAGGCTTGTTACACTTGACAGCAAGGTGCATTTCTTCTCATATCAAGAGAAAACTAGAAGAATTTTGTCTCATACTTCATTTAATTTGTTCATTCTTAACACACACACCCATTGAGCACTCACTGTATACAAGGCACTTGAGCAGGTGCTGGAGATCCTAACAGGAAAGTAAGACAGACCATCTGTCCCGGGATTCAGACTTGACCTTGAAGAACAGGAGTGTATTCTCTCATAATGCTGTTTTCCCCACACCAGGGGAGAAATTTCCATTTTAATAAAGCATGGGTGAATTTGTTTCATCTAAATAGGCAAAATTCCTGGAAATTAAAAAAAAAACCATGGTGGGAGTGAGAAGAGAAAGGATTGATATAAAATATGCATACACCTAAATTCTAGAGTATATACTGTTGCTGTGGACTAAGAACTGAGATATATTTTAACTTTATTTCTTTGCTTTTTTTTTTTTTTTTTAATGCCAGGCCGTTCACGGTATGATTTACGTATGCCTCTCATTTCTGCGATTTCTCACTCAGGTAAATGACCAGATGGGTTCGAACACATACCTAAAACAACAGAGAACCAGCAGGAAATGCCCTTTGCATTTCTTTCTATATAAAAGCCACTTTTTTTTCGGGGGGAGGAGGTTGTCACACCTATAAATAACAAGAGTTCCACCTTCTTTTATAGACTCTTGCTAAAGGCCTGGCTTCAAACAAGACAGTACAGGTACAAACAAATTACAGTTGGAAGAGAATATTGCAAACTCTTCTCGTCTCCAAAGGTTATGAAATACTTGTTTTAGTCGTGGAGCTGGCCTGGTAGAGCCAGCGTGACACAGTCTGGCATTAATGAGATCAGTCCCTGTTTCACGTTCTCAGTGTGCATGCCTACTAGAGCATCCCAGCCTTCGTTTTTACATCCTCAAATTTTGCCTTATGTAGCTATGAAATTCATGGAACGATTTGTTTTGGATTTTTTTTTTTTTTAATTTCACGTCAGGGATCAAGTAATCTCTGCTAACTTGTGGAAAGAAGATACAACAATGATATTTGCACGTCACAGAATTTATTATTATTGTATTTTTGGTGAAAGTTTACGCAGCAAATAAGGTTTGAATCTACCGGCAGCTCCTTGGAAACCCTACGTGGCAGTTCTACTCTGTCCTATTGGGTCGCTATGAGTCAGAATCTACTCGCCAACAACAGTTTTTATGCATATTGTCCAGTGGCATTGTTTACCTTTAGTCCTAATGTGTCAGCATTCTTGTTATTTCCATTCTGATTGTTCTGTTTGTGTTAATCTAGCTTCCCTGTCTCCTCCTTACCTTCTCATCACACACTTAATTTTAACTTTGTCTTATAGGTAATTAATATACAAGTTGAAGTTATATTTTTTCAACTTCAGCTCTTTGTGTGTGCTCCCTCTCTGTGACACAGAGGTTTTTATTACAGTGAAAATCATGATACAGATAAAAATTGAAAAAAAAAAAGTTATTTTCTGGAAAAAATTTAAATTATGAGAATATGTCCGAGAAGAGTTTTAACCTAAAATTCACTCTCGCCACCAGTGTTGTGAGCATTGTATCGCAAATAAAAAAAAAGATTAAGATCAAAAGGAGTCAGTTTTCATCCAATTGTACAACAGTGTAGGCTGTGAAATTTAATATTATTTTGACTTGTAAGATAATTGTAGAATGACAGAGGGAAATGGATTACGTTTAAATAAAAGTGTACACAACAGCACACGCAGACTTTGTCACAGGGAAGTTGAGGTCATTGGGCTGAGAAATGGGCCTGCTGGTCTGTCGCTCCGCAGATTAGTAGTCTTCTCACTTTGTCCAAGTGTATACCTCGCCCCTAGCTGCAGAGGCACAGATGCTGTCATGCCTCACATCAGAGAGTTGCTAAACTGGTTTCTGGGCCTATAGGCTCATAGTAGTTTGAACCTCTGGGCTTCTCATCTTTCCTTTTCTTGAGAAGATTTTGCCTGTCATTGGTATGAAGGTTGAAATGTACACCCCCTCCCGCCCCACTCTGAGCTGTGGGATTTATAACACTTTAATGGTCCCAAATTGTCTAGCCTGCTTTTATGCCCCTTTTCTTTTCCTTGAATAAATCAGATTCATGTTGCAGATATTCATTTTTTAGAAAAGTGTGAAAGAAGGGGCACCTGTGAAAAGAGGCAATTGTTCCAACACACCTACACATTTGAATTAAAGCCTCCCATTACTACCTTGCTTCTTGGAGGGTTAAGGCCGAGGAGAAAATAGTGGTGCAGTTGCTTGAAGTTTTAAGGTGACTACTTGTTGCTCTAAGCAGCAGTATCTGGTACCCTAGTCCTCTATACACCTAATACCCTATAGCTAAGCCCCGCTGTCTCTCTGGTTTCAGAGCAGGCACGTGGAGAAACTTGTTCTGATGTTCAAATGCAAAAGGGGGCAGTAAAGGGCTATCCACAAAAAGGAAAAAAAAAAAACAAATTTTTTTTTCCCCAAGTGTTTCCTGTGGTGGATATTGCCCGAGTCTTTCTTGGGTCCTGCTTTTATGTATTCATTTTATAACAAAACTCTTCTGTTTTGGGCATTTAGAGAATATTTTATTAAGCTGTAGCAGCAATCTAGCATTTCACGGAAGCAAGGCAAGACTGAATATCCTGCCTGTTTATGAAATGTGCCATCAAATTGGCATCATCAGGAATTTAGATCATTCTTCAGTAGTATTTATATTTCCAAGTGTACAGAGCATTTCTGAAAGGAATTGGGCGTCTGTGTGAACATACACAATTCCTGGTCTTCTGTTTAATGCTCTCCTATCTCCACAGAAACACTGGTGCTTGGGGCTCCTAGCTGAAGACCAGAAGGGCACAGTGCAGTTAGGGGTCAAGGGTTTAGGCTTTGTCCAGGGCAGCGTGCATCATTTGTTAGGAGGTAGCTAGAAAAACCAGCCAATTACAGCAAACCTGCAGAGTGCTTTTCTCATTCAGAAGTTCAGACAAACCAATTTACAAACTGGCTTCTCTCCTGCACTGCAGCCTTTGATATTTAATTAACAGGAAAATAAAAGCACTTGATGGAAAAAGTGCCTCTTTTCCCAAAAAAATGGTAAACTTAAAATGTATTTAATAGAGAACATTGATTTGAGGATAAACCTATTATATGATTCTTAGTTTGCCAACTCTAGGGTCGCTATGAGTCGGAATCAACGGCACAAAACAACAGTTTGCCAACTTGCTGGAATAAACCTGTTTCTAAACCTGGGATTCAGATTCCAGGAAATGCTAGCTGACGCAGAGATTTGTGCAGTTTAATGATTAAGCATAAATTGTATCCCATGTTTTTATTTGAATAAACAAGCTATATATTACCACAAAGGAGCCTGGGGGTGCAGTGGTTAAGGGCCAGGCTACTAATCAAAAGGTGGGCTGTTCAAACCCACCAACCACTCTGAGGGAGAAAGGTGTGGTAGTCGGCTTCCATAAAAGATTACAGCCTTGGAAACCCCATGGGGCAGTTCTACTCTATTCTGTGGGGTCACTAGGAGTCGGAATCAACTCGATGGCACACAACACCACGTTACTACAGCTTTTGTGAACTCAGGAGTCAATTTATTAAGTAGACCATAATTCAGACTATAATTATTTCGTTTCATTGCTTTCTAAAGAATTGCATCAAAAAGTTTGCAGGTCAAATATCTAAGTGCTTATTCTTCAAATTAGAATTAGGAAAGATAGTTCAAGAAGATGGTACAGTTTGTTTTTGAAACTACGCTTTAGAAAATGATGTTCCAGTATGATCACCAAAGCATTGAATGCTAATTGCAGAGAATTTTGAAAAACAGAAAGAGCTAAAAATCAATCTAAACCCACCGTCCAGGAGCCAATAGCTGTCCCAGGTGAAGACCTGGAATATGGCCACCTGTGTTTGTTTGCCTCCGTGTAGTCAGAAAAATAAGCCAGATAGCATACCACATATTTTACATACGTGTGTATTTCTCAACTGAAATTAGCAGTTTACTTAGAAGAACCATGTGGCCTAATGATACAACTTTGAAATGAAAAAAAATAATTCTCCCTGGAAAAGAAATATATATTATCCATGAACTTCACTTTGCTTGGCAATTTGCTCCAAAGATAGAAGAGCATGAAAGAGTAGGTTTCCACCCCCACACACACTCACCCCATTACTTACTCAGCTGGCACGGGCACCAGCGTGTGTGGGATGGTTTCCATTGGTCGTGTTACATGTTACGAATCAACCAGTTGCCGCGGAATCAGTTCCGACTCATGGCGACCCCACGTGTGTCAGAATAAAGGTGTGCTCCACAGGGTTTTCAATGGCCGATTTTTCGGAAGTAGCTCACCAGGCCTTTCGTTCACAGCACCTCTGCGTGGATTCTGTACTGGCCTGACCCAATGATTTGTGTGGACACTAGAGCATAAAAATGGGTGATTCTTTTCTATATCTTTTTTCTCTGATGCCTTTGATCTGTTTCAGCTTGATGTTTTTGCGTTTGGTCGCTAGCATACTACTCTGACTTCGCTTACGGCGGTGTCCGCATATTCTTCAGTCACTTGTCGGCATGGATTGCTTCCGTATCTTCTGTTTTTCGTGTACATCGGCACCACGTCCATCACTTCACTACGTCATTGCGCTCAGCGGTTTTCAGTGTTCTCCAGGGTTGACCTGTCACGAACTTTGGCCAACCTTGAACAAAAATGGGAGGTGTCATTGGATGTTTGTACTGGGGTGCATGTGTTCTAAAACCAAACCCAACCCGTTGCAGTCGAGTCAATTCCAACTCACAGCAACCCTGTAGGACAGAGTGGAACTTGCCCCCTAGGATTTCCAAGGAGTGGCTGGTGGAATCAAACTGCCATCCTTTTGGTTAGCAGGTAAGCGCTTAACCACCGCACCACCAGGGCATGTGTCATGGTCAGGGGGAAAGGCAGGAATGGGTAGGGGAGAAAAGGGAAGCAGAGAAAATAGACTATCCATGGGTGGGGAGGGGGGTGCAACATTTTTCCTGTTGTACAGCTCTCCTAAGCATCTCAACTCCTGGCTTCCCATGGATCCTCGTATTTACATGGGATGAGATTCAGAAACAGATCTGGCAACTGCTGCCTCCGTCTGATTTCCCAGGCACCCCACGAGACTGGTAATGCAATACTAGTCGACAGAAAAATGAAGGCTTGACATCACAGTCTCCTATAAAACCCCCCAAAACCTGAGTCGATTCCGACTCATAGCCACTGTCTCCTCTATAGGAAGTAAATCACTGTTGATCTTTTATTTTGGATTAAAAATCCATAGGCTTCGTTAAATGGCTCCTCTGACCAAGTTTCATTTGGGTGAAGTTTAACAAGAAGGAAAATTGCACATGATGACCCCTGAGCCCTGAATGGCTGAGCCATGCTTTAAATGTATTTATGGTCAGTATTTTACACAAGATGCTTTCACAGTTTGGATTAAAACTTTCTACTATAGTCTTCATTAACTGTGTTACGTTCTGGTTGGTTAACAGTGAAGAACAGGGTGTCACACAATGGCTAAGAAAGGTTTCTACAATTATGAATAGGAAGTTAAAATGTCTAATTTAGATTGCTTAATGTCTAATTTAGATTGTTAAATATTAATGTCTAATTTAGATCATTAGACATATACAAACATGTTCCACGTGAAAGTATCAGAGTCAAGTTTGGGAATACTTTTTAAAAACTTGGGTTAAGTTCTATAGGTATTTCAAAACTAAAATTAGATTTTAGTATCAAATCGGTTCACTTCCGGCGTGTCAACTCAAATCTATTTTAGGGTTTCCATTTTATTTCCAGTTTTATTGTCTCAATATCTGATTTAAAGTCATGATATGTATTGTTTTGGAATGATGATTCATTGGGGAAAACCATAGGAGTTGCCTGCTTCTGTTCAGCACAGCCCACTCTCGTGACCACGGCCCCCGGGGAGACTGTCCAGTGAGGGTACATGATGCCACAGCACCATCGTCTAGGAGGCAGTCCCCTGCCCCTGTTCCATGAGTCCCTGAGGCTCTGCTGATGGGGAGGGTGGAAGACTCAGACCCCACATCCCAGGAAACAGCAGAGGGACCACTCTGGTAGCAGGAACTGGCCTAGCTGTGTTCTGTGTTCTCTATAGGACATGACTCACTGTTGATCTTTTTTTGTTTTTCATTTTGGATTAAAAATCAGTAGGCTTGATTGAATGGCTCCTTTAACCACTTTTTGTTGGGTGAAGTTTAACAAGAATGACCTCACTCCTGTGGGGTTGTTACTCTGTGGGTTTTCCGCTGTGTTATTTTTGGTTACAAGATGAACATTGTTACCTTAACACAGGAAAAAAAAAATCTATATTTGACATCCATTATGGAGCCCTGGTGTCAGAGTGGTTAAAAGCTCGGCTGCTAACCAAAAGGGCCGCACTTTCAATCTTTGGAAACCCTATGGGGCAGTTCTGCTCTGTTTTACAGGGTCACTATGAGTCAGAATCGATTCGACGGCAATGGATTTGGTTTTTGGGTTTATGGGTAGTCAACGGGAGCCCCAGTGGCACAGTGGTTAAAGTGCTCAGCTGCTCACTGAAAGGTCAGTGGTTTGAACCCACCAGCTGCTCCATGGAAGAAAGATATGACAGCCTGCCTCTCCAGTGATTATAGCCTTGGAAACCCTATGGGACAGTTTTACTCTGTCCTACAATTCATAGTGATGAGTTGGCGATGGGGTTTTTTTGGTGGTAGATCATCAAGGAGCCTGGGTGGGGCAAGCAGTTGGTGACTGGCTGCTAACCTAAAGGTTGGCAGTTCCAAACTACTCAGCAGCACTGGGGAAGAAAGGCCTGGCATTCTCCTTCTGTAGAGATTACAGCCAAGAAAAACCCTATGGAACAGTTCTACTCTGTAACGCATGGGGTCACCATGAGGTTGGAGCCAACTTGATGGCAGCTAACAATGACAAAGTGGACAGTTTGGTGACATAAAATTAGCCAGTTGTCACCACTATAATTACACTTTTTTTAACACTTCCAAAGTCAACATAGAACAAGTGAATTATTGAATATTACAAAAAATATGGGGCATAAATGTGCTGTGTAATCTGGTTTACTAATGTTTCTAATAAGCCTTGAAATAACAATCCAAATATAAATGACTTAGCTTCAGAAATAAAACTCTAACATTTATCGACTTGATTATAACATATCGGGGTCCTGGTCTTTCATTAAAAAAAAGGTATCATTGAGAAATGCACACCGTTTTATTTTCACGTACATTCTGCCATTCTTATAAATAAACAATTTTCTGGAGTCCATCTTTTAAATACTGCGTGTAAAACGTAAATTCCATTTCATTGGTCTGTTTCATCCTTACCTTTGGGTGCTTGGTCTCCTGGGACAAGGTATGGACACCAGGTGCCAGCCTTGATGAGCTATGGTCTAGCTATGGTCTGCCCTAAAAGAAGACTTCCTTTTTTAGACAAGACTAACGTGGGCTGCGGAGCCCTGGTGGCACAGTGGTTAAGAGCTACAGCTATTAACCAAAAGGTCAGCAGTTCAAATCCACCAGCTGCTTCTTGAAAACCAGATGGGGCAGTTCTACTCTGTCCTGTAGGGTCACTATGAGTCGGAATGGACTCGAAGGCAGTGGGGTTTTTTCTTGTTTTTGTTTTTTGTAATGTGGCCTTGGCATTGCACTCAGCTCCCTGCAGCTCTCTAGGAGACACTCCTGAGGTTGTGTTGTGTATGGCTTTTGTCTCCAGCTTCCTTTCTGGCTTTTCTATGAAAAAGCTCAATTTAGAGAAAAAAAAAAAGAAGTATTTTAAAGAAGTAGCTTTATGCTACTTTATGCAGTGAGAACTGGGAAGTGTGCAGAGAAAGGGGGCTTCTCCCATCTTTTCTCATGTTTGGCACCAACGGTCTTCATCTGTTTTGTGTGTTACATATTCATATAGTAGTTGAATAAAAAATCACGTGGTAAGATGTTTTTAACAGTGCTTGGCAAAGAGTATAGGCTGAAAAGCACCAGCGTTTTTATTAGTTATTGGTCTTGGAAATTGTTAATTACCTTGTGTTTTAAATAGGGAGGAATGTCGAAGGTTGCAAAACCAAAAAACCAAACCCATTGCTGTCAAGTCGATTCTGACTCATAATGACCCTATAGGACAGAGTAGAACTGCCCCATAGGGTTTCCAAGGAGCACCTGGTGGATTCGAACTGCAGACCCTTTGGTTAGCAGCCACAGCACTTAACCAGTCTGCCACCAGGGTTGCAGACACTCCCGAGTCTTCCTGGAGAGAATGGATCAGAAGCACCATTGCACCTGAGACGACATCTTCTGTAACCCTGCCTCTACTCTCAGTACTCCCCTGTCCCCTGTCCTAAATGATTCCATCTTCAGAATTCCTGTCGTGCCTGTGACCTGCATGTAGTTGTGGCACTTTATCCAACCTACATTTATTTGTTCATATCTTAGATTCCATTTGTTCATTCATATTTTTCCCCAACGAATACAGTATTTATTGAGCATCTACTCTATGTCAGTCCCCTGGGCATTCGGTATTGAATCAGATAGACATGGCACCTCCCTGCCCTCAAGGAACTAGACTGTAAATTCCTAATCACCCGCAGTGGTGGCCTGTCACTCAGAATGCCTGGCACAAAATCGGTTGATTTAGCTGTTATGTTATTACTCTATTTTGCCCCATGTTTCCTTAGAAGCTGTAAGGCAGACAGGCTTCTGCAGCTATACTGCAGAGTCCTTAACTAAGACTGTATGCAGTAGTAGTGTGGAAGAAAGGCCTGGCAATCTCCTGCTGTAAAGATTACAGCCAAGAAAACACTGTGGAACAATTCTTCTCTGTAATACAGAGGAGATCGTGAAATTGGAATCAACTCAGTGCCATCTGGTTTGGGTTTTGTTGTTGTGAGTGGTAGTGTATGCAGGAGACCTGTGATTTGCACTCTCAACTCATCCTTATACTTTGTCTATGGAGATTTATCATCTCATCAATTAAAGTGTTTGGTCTGCTGTTGGTGTGCTAGCCATCTTAAAACATATAAACAAACAAAAAATCAATCTCTAAAGTGCCCAGATAGTGGATCTTTTCCTTTTGCATTGATTTAAAATAATGAAACAGTCATTTTTTAACAAACTGTCTAAACAATGATTTTCTGGTCAGAGGATCAAATTTTTACCTCACATCTTATCACAGTGTTTTCTGAAAAGTGAATAGACAACGTTTACAAACATTAGGTATGGTGGGTTTTGTCGGGGCTTACTTTTCATTAACATGTTATGTATGCTTACTGATATTTGAGATCTTTCCCTTTGCCTTTCGTTTAATAAGCCATCCCATCCCATCACCGCCCCCCTACCCCCCGTCACTGACATTTACAGATGGTTTAACAAATAATGTGGGTCAAATTCGGATTGCATAACATTGAATCAAAACTTGACATCGAGGTCTGTTTTGTTTGCAAAATGGGGTTAAAGACTCCTGAAATTGTGTGGTTTGTCTCTGTTGGATATCTGTTCAAAAATATGGAGGTCTCTGAGGCCAAAGTGGCCCCTGTGTCCTATGTCTTGACCTTACCCCATCAGTGCCAGCAAAAGATGTAACTCAGATTCAGTGAGTGAAGAGAGAGTCATGAGGAGCTGCTTAGGTGGGTGGGGAGGAATCTCCAGTGAGCTTTTAGTTAAGCGGGGGAAAAAAAAAAGTCTTCCTTGAGAAAACAGGATCTTGGGGCATTTGGATAAAGGAAGGGCTTAGTGAGCCAATCTTTAGACATAGGGTGTGAAGTGGGAGATTTCCAAGACGTACACAGAATTGACAGATTAAAGGGGCGTGTGTGGGAAGTGGGGGAGGGTGATGAATTTCCTTAAAAGAATTGAATGGATGGACAAGAAAATGGGTACATCTGGCTTGCTGAGGCTCCTGGTCTCAGTTGCCTGGGCAAGCACCCAGGCATATGGTAAAAATTTAACTGAAGATCAGTTCTTTGATAGGAGGTGGGTAGAGGCTGCAGACTCCAGCGGTGATTTAGGAATACTTCTAATAATAGCTAATACTTACACGATGTTTATGCTGTGCCAGCCACTGAAGGAGCAGACTTAGAGAGAGAAAATGGCTGGGAGGACGAGTGGGGTGGGAAACCCCAGGCAAGAATGGGCCTCTGGCTCTTGTAGGCAGTGAAGATTTCCTAAAAAGGTCAAGGGATAAGACATGAGAAAAAAGATGTGTCAGGAAAGGTGAGCAATTTCATGCTCACTATACTTAATTTGTGCCAACTGTCATGAGTCCTGCCAGCTCTCAACCACAGCTACATATCAGAGTCACTGGAATTTTTAAAGACAAGCCTCATCCACAAAAAATTCTGATTCAGTTCGGCACCTGAGAAACCAGAGTTGAGGGGAAGCTCAGGGTAGCTGGTACTTTGTGTTCTTTGCACAGAGATGACATGTTGGAACCCAGAGGCTCAGAGTCCTCTGAGGAAGCCCTTCGGTTCACTGGGGTTGAATTTGAGAAACACCTGTGGAGAAGACTGTAGAAACGGACCAGAAGGTCACAGAGAGGCTATTACTAAGTGCAGGGTTATCATAGTTCTAGAGAATTCTTCAAGGGCTCACACACACACATGGTTGTTTTAAATTCATCATTGGTGCAAAAAAGATTCCTTTGGAGTTCTGCTTTGCAGAAAGATTTCGTATTAGATTTTCTCATTTATTTTTTTTTTTGGAGGGGGGGTGAATATAATGTGTCCTTGCTAAGAGATCTCAGTGAAGAAAAGGGACCACCCCCTGTGTTTATGGTTATAAACTAGCACATTTCCAAGAAAGAGGGACATACCACTGTGTGCAATGTCTTTTTCCTGCCATACAAAGTATTTTTAAAAATATGAATCTATGGTAGATAGGACATCGTGTGTTCTCTGCTGTTTTGTAACAATGTATTTTTCAGAACATTAGTACCATTCGTTAGCGTAAATCACAGGCTGTTCCCTCAGTATGGATTAGAAATTGGGGGTGCCTATCATCCTTTCTTCATCTCTATTAGTGAATTATGACCCAGCATTCATCATGCGGAAACCCTGGTGGTACAGTGGTTAAGAGTTCGCCTGCGAACCAAAAGGTTGGCAGTTCAAATCCACCAGGTGCTCCTTGGAAACCCTGTGGGGCAGTTCTAGTCTGTCCAAAGGGTCGTTATGAGTCGAAATCTTGACAGCAGTGGATTTGATTTTTGGCTATTCATCATAGTGGGCTTCTCTGGTTCAATAAAGAGTTGGCTAGAAAGGACTCAAATGCAGTGCTTTGTTCTCTGGCTTTAACATTGTAATGAGCCTGCAGGCTTGGCTGCTTAGGAAGGAGCTGGGCTTTCTAGAGGTGTTGTTAGTGTTAGCACTTGTAGAAGGATGTTCTTTAGGTACCTCTTCTTTCACTTCCCCAGAGAAACTCCCCATTAAGAAAGATCTTTCAGCAGCATGGCTAGCAAGAAAGAGAAAACGGGGGGGGGGGGGGAAGCTTTTAGCCGTAAGCGTTAGGGGGATATTGTATCAGTAGTCCAAGTTCTAAAGATTTGCTTCTAAGAATTAATTGGAGCGAATACATCCCGGGGGCGGGGGGGGGGGGGAGGGTTTACAGAGCAAGGACAGTAGTGGTTGTCCCAGCAAGCAGGGAACTCTTCCCTTTGCAGCTGAATCAATACTACAACTAATTATTTGTGATTGTTTTTTATGGGTTTGTAAGACATATCTTTTGTTTGGCGTAATAAAAAATCCATTGTTTGATCAGCGACTAATTATGATAAGTGATTTGAAACATTCTTGATGAAACTTGTCTGTTAATTAACATCAACAGCAAATGGAAAATAACAAGGCAACAAAGTATTCGTGCATCCACCCTTGGCTCCAATGGATGAAGTCTCTGTGTGGCATGCCCAATAGACGGAAGCTGCCAATGGTTACAAAGTAACAAACAGGTGGGAAGGTCTGACTCACCACAGAGGAAAAGTGACTGTGAAGTTACACAAAGGGCTACTGAAATGTCATAAGCGAGGGGGTGGGAAAGCAATGTCAGCAGGTTGACTGATCCTATTGCTTAGAGTAAAAGAGAGTGGTTTCTTTTTTTCTTCAAAGCTTAATTCCTAAATACATCCATCCCATGCTGATATGAACTAAAATACTTTAAGTAAATAATATTGTGGATCCGAGAAATTGTAGCTTGGGATTATTGACGTTGTCTAACTATGTCGAAATCGTCATTAATACTGTTCATTTTTATCAACTCATTTTTTTTTTTTTTTTATGCTTTTAGATTTCTACCTGGACAAGGACTGGTACTATACCCACAAATAGGAGACAAATTGGATATTATTTGCCCCAAAGTGGACTCTAAAACTGTTGGCCAGTATGAATACTATAAAGTTTATATGGTTGATAAAGACCAAGCAGATAGATGCACTATTAAGAAGGAAAATACCCCTCTCCTCAACTGTGCCAGACCAGACCAAGATGTAAAATTCACTATCAAGTTTCAAGAATTCAGCCCTAACCTCTGGGGTCTAGAATTTCAGAAGAACAAAGATTATTACATTATATGTAAGTATAACGCTATTCATTTGCTTTATAGAAATTAGGATAAGCTAAATAGGTTTGTATCCATTTCTGTTTCCTTAAAATTATCATTGTGGCAAATTATTTGGTGGGAACCCTTGCTAAGCAATTGTTCACCTTTTTTTCAAAGAAACCTTACTTGAATTTGTGACCCTATACTAACAGTAACAGTATTGGTTAAATATAGTACCCCAAGGGTGAAAAACCTGCTCGAATCTTTGTAGTATTTGAAATAAATGGATATATAGGAATATACTCAGCATTTCTAGTGACAAAGCCATTTTTAAGGAGCACTGGTGAGATTTGATAGGTAAATCTTATGCAATGACTTTTCTATTCATCCATTCAGCCATCCATTCATTCATTCATTTTGTGTTTTCTCTGTGCCACGAACAGTGCCTAAGTGCTAGCTAGGGATGTAACAGTGAACAAGGCAGTATATGGTACTCTTTCCTTCTGAAGTTACCAATCCCTAGATGATGGAGCTCAAAGGTTCAAAGTACGGGGATTACAGACAAACTGCAATTATACATGGTCACGGTTGCGTTAAAATCAGATTTAGAATAAGATAAAACTTGGGTTTGCTCAATGAATTACTCCCCCCTCTTCTATTTAATAATTGGACACATTGTTTCAGAAGTAGGTAATATGCATCATTTAGGTCATACCCAAAAGTAACCTGAGCTAGTATTAACTCCTGAGGCTAAGAAGTCAGGTGGTGCACACACCCAGAGCACATGCCTGCTGTGTGCAAATCCTGTGTTGGCACCAGGCAGGGTAAGAGTTGACAGAAAGCCAGGATGGGACCTGGGACCACAAGGCTTTGTTAGAGTGAAGTCTGGGTGACTGGGACAGCTGTTCACATCATTCAAGCAATGAAATACTTAAAAAAAAAAAAAAAAAAACTTTTTGGTTTAACATTATACTTATAATTGAGTTTAATTCTTCATTCATTTGTTACCATAGAATTCAGTTCATTAGGGAACGAGAAGCTGCTATCAGCTGGCTAGGCTTCTGCTACTTCTTGGTGTTAGATTGAAACTCTGGCTTTTTACCATACTAAGCTACTTCTTATCAAGAGGGATCAGTCCCTGGAGAAGGACATCGTGCTTGGTAAAGTAGAGGGTCAGCGAAAAAGAGGAAGACCCTCAATGAGATGGACTGACACAGTGGCTGCAACAATGGGTGCAAACACACTAGTAATCATGAGGACGGTGCGGGACTGGGCAGTGTTTTGTTCTCTTGTATGTAGGGTCACTATGAGTTGGAACCGACTCAATGGCACCTTACAACAACAACAAGCTGCTGTTCAGAGCACAAAACCAATAATTCACTGAATACTTATGTAGCATGCAGTGATGTATTACTTTTAAACTACATTAGTAATTGAAACAAAGATGGTCAGAGCCATTGAATTATCTTGTTGCCTTTTGCTGCAAACCTGAAATGTCTCAGGGACTGAAAACCTCTTTCTAAGCCAACTTGATACTCAGAGAGGGCTTTACCAAGAATGAGTAACAAAGAAAAAGAGAGATTGGTAAATGTTATATTTAAAGGAATAATTACCATAAAAGTGAAAATAAACACATTCTGGGAGATGAAACAAGCAGAAGGAGTGAATGGTAAAGTGTCCAAAATAATAGCAAAATCTGAAAATATAAAATAGTTGCTAGGTAAAATAAATAGAAACCTTAAAATTTTCAAAGCATAACTTAGTGTATTTTTTTCCAAGGACTTTTTACATAAGACTCTTTCCTCGGGACTCATTTAATAATATAGCATTTGTAGGAAATAGAAACTGACCGCAGATAAATTCATTAAGAACGTTAATGCCCCCCTTGGGTGGAGTGGGAGAAAGAAGGTGGGTGTCCTGGGGAGGAGACTCACTGTACAGTATCAAATGTATCTGTGATGTTAAATTTAAGCCACGAAAACCATGAATGCAGCCTGTATCACCAGTTGGCCCTTCCATGGCAGTAAGTCAACAGACCTAAGCAGATTCTTTCCCCTTACTTTAGTTAATGGCTTAATAAAGGTGACTTTTGTGTATTCTAAGCTCTATTGGGTGCCAGTGGAATTTCAATAAAGATTAGGGGTTTGGCCTTTGATCTGAAATAATATGCAAGGAATGCAAATAAGTAAATGGTTTACCAACAACTTTTTGTTTTTGTTTAATGTAGTGAGGACTTAATACTACTTTTTACCTATACGTGACGTATTTATATTTAGAAGCACCATTTCATTTGTAATTTTAGTTTTAATCTGCATAGTGATGGCATCTTATATTTTTCTATTTAAAAAGAATTCTTTATATACTATTAACAGATTTGTTAGCAGGTGACTGAGCTACTCTGGCTTCCAGAACTCTCCTTAAAATTATGATTTATGGTGCAGAAGTATGTAACAGCCTGGGCTAGAAGAATCTTTCTTACAATGGAGTTCAGGGTTTCAGGTCTGAAACAATGAGGGGCCATTTGAACGTTGCTGGTTGAGTGACTATGACATGGATGGGTAAGAGGCCAGGCCTCAGAGCTTTGCCGAGAAGTCCACCAAGACTTTCAACAGAGGGCTGAAAGGCTCCCCCACTACCTTACAGAAATAGGAAGGCATTTCAGATCCTTGGGAAAGTTTAGAAGCCAGTTTTTCATGTCTCCTACAGCAAAGCTCATCCACATAGAGACTTCCCTCCAGAGGAAATGGGAGATGAGAAGACTAACTTTTAAAAAAATCGCTTAAAGAATTAATGTTGACTTTTCCATTGCTGCTTTGAGAATGCCAAGGCACCAGAACCATTACTAGGTTTTTAGAAGTCACTACTTTCCATGTCAGATGATCACACAGATACACACTCACGCCATCTACCCACCACATACACACACAGGCCACACTCTGCGCTCTCCTTTTTGAGAAGAATAAAACCGTTTGAAGTTGGTAATTTTGATATTGGTAGAGTCATAAAATAGTACTTTATTAGATAGTATGAGTGAAATGGCACACATTTAGAAGTATATTTTTAATACTTCAAATAATTGACTCGCTTTGAGACAGTAAATATGAACTTTTGAGTTGCTATAAATATATACTATACAGGTTTGACTCAAATCCTAGTGTCTAGTTGGTAAGTACCTTCACATCCAAGAGTATCATTGTTACAATATCATTCTTAAATGTGCTGGTTTCTTTCCATGGGAAGGATTAACCGAAATAATAGTTTGGAATAGTGGTTGATTGCCCTGTGGGGAATGGTCCAGTTGCCAATGGACTGAAAGATGTTGGATGATTCCCTCGATAAACAATGATAAACACTAGGCAGGGAGTCTGAAATCTGGGTTCTAATCCTGCTGCCTGAGCTTAATAAGAAAGTACTTTATTTCTCTGAACTTTAATTTCCTTCTGTAGAAAGTGCTTTTGTCGTTGGTGTGTTTCTAGCTAGCGATTGATGTTTTCTCCAGCTGGAAGTCATTTTATGATTGGACATTACAAATCTGATATAGGGTCTCTTGTTTTTGTCATTTTTCTCCAGTTAAAATGGACGGGATCAGCTGTAAATTCCTTGAAGGCATATGATTTTATTTGTGGTGTTACCAGATTTAAAATATAGTCATCACGTTTTTGAGTTTTGGAAGTAAATACTAACTTTTAGTTGAAACTTTTGTTTTAAGGCTACCAAGTATCCGCTAAATTCCCTTAGGACATGATATGGCAAAATGATATGCGTCTTCATTAGTTCTTCTCATAGACGGTTATTTGCCTTGACATGTGGCAAAATGATATATATGGGTTTTTGTAATGTTTAGAATCGACTTTTTTGAGTGACCTATTTCAGTAGTTAGCTCCAAGTCTAATTTGCATAATAAAATCTAATCTTCAAATGATCCAAAAGTAGGGATGTTAAGATCATTTGGTCTGAAAAAAGTCCCAGTTTTTCTTTAAATTCAGATCTTTAATTGCCTTAAAAACACAGTAAACATTTTAGATAACTTATATACCTACCCCTCACTAGCAATGTGGTTAAACCCAATATTAGGTTCTGATAAACCAGGTGGTAAGGCAAAAATCAGCGTTACATGAAAATGAAGGATGACTACATCAGATCAGAAATGGAGGATGACTACATCATTACGTAATTGCCAAATTTCATCATTATGTAACTGCCAAACGACTGACAATCATAGCCCAGCCAAGCTGACACATAACCATAGCCATCACAGCCAGCGTTACTCTTGCCTCACACCTCAGCATTTGTTACTGCCAGATGTATGTCGTTAATACACAAAATAGTAGATTTTTTGCTATTGTCATAAGTGTGAAATGTCGGATAATGAGATAGTCGACCTGTGAGGAATGGGTATATTTTACTATGACTTTAAATTAAAAAAAAAAAAAAAAGAGTTCACAAAATAACTGTTTTGATGTTGGCCATCTTCGAGGAATGCTCTGTCTTACACGTAGTAAACATTGCAGTGAATACTGGGAAAGTGTTCCTAACTGTGTTCCCAGCCTGTATTATTCACGTTGGTATCACAAAGTTTTCTTTTAGGCACTCTCTGTGCCTGGCTTACAATTTCTTTTCCGAGGTGACAAACCAGAGCTGAATGTGTCAGGAATTTTGGTGTGTTGCCATTTGTAATGTCCATCCTTATGAGGATTCGGTGGGTTGGCTCTCCAATCTTAGCATAAAACCTTGCAAAATACCTACAAAGAGGTTTTCATCACAGCACCAAAATTATGTGAGTCAGAGATGGAAAATGACTTCTATTGTGTTGATACTTTTTAAATGAACGGGTGGCTACAACAGCCGTTAAACAAAGAGAGCTGTGTTCTCTGAGCACCTCCCAGTTTAGCTTTACATGGCTTTTACATTGACTGCAAATTTGTGGTAGAGACAGCCAAGAAATGATCTCGGAGCATAGTCTAAAAGTTACCATTTCTAAAGATTGGTTGGCTTAAAGTTCTATACCCTGCACCCTGCATTGTGCACTGTGGTCCTTCCCAGAGCCACCCTGTCACTTTGCACGCCTTGGTGATGTGTTCCTTGGGAATCACTGGTGTCTGAATGAGTTCTCATTTCTTAGACCCTCACTAGTTTAGTTCTCTAAAGCAATTTGTGTGTATATGTGTATATATATATGTAGAGAGAGAGAGAGAGCCCTGGTAGTGTAGTGATTAAAAGCTTGGCTACTGACCAAAAGGCCGGCAGTTTGAATCTACCAGGCACTCCTTAGAAACCCAATGGGGTAGTTCTACTCTGTCCTGCCTGTAGGGTCACTATGAGTTGGAATTTACTCAATGGCAACAGGTTTATATAAATATATATATATGTAAAATTGGGAGGATCCATAGTCAGCTTTGCTATTCTTTTTAGGAATGTACTCCTTCTGAGCAAAATGGCAAGATAAATAAATGTCTTGCACAAATATAATGAAACAATATTCTTAAAACAGAAGAGCAATAGTCTCTTCCCTGTATTTTTGTTGAGCCTGTATGCATTTGTTTCCCTTTTGGGTTTTTTTGTTTGTGTTTCTTTTCTGCTTTGATTTGGTTACTTCTAGGGGGTCCTTATGGTGAGTGGTACTAAAATATACCAAATGTGGTGTGATCTCTTCCCCTAGCGATATAGTTATGGGAACTTGCAACTGTCCTTTCCGTACAGGTTTCCTTTAGAATGTAGAAGAAGAAGTAAGGCCTCTGTGAAGTGATTATGTGCTTATTTTGGTGAATGATTTTTGTATGATAAATGTAATAAAAGCTACATTTCCATCATTAAATGTAATTGATTTTAGTGATCTGGCAACATCAGCATGCCAGTTATGTCATCTCACTCAGGTATAAGGATATATGTTTGATACCTGTGGTGTAATTGCCAAATTCAAGCCTTTGAACGCCTGTTTATTTTTAACTTACAATTGTAATGCTTTTAGTGGAATGTCAGAGCCCTGCCAGGAGACCGCATGGCTGGACGTTGGAAGGACATATACCCACACATCACCTGGAGCCACAGATGAACACGGTGGTTAGCGGGGTCTCACAGAGCTGTGTTTATGCACACCCTTGGCCTCAATTTCGTCAGCTGTAAAATGGGATAATGATAGTACCTACCTTACAGGGTGAATGTGCATTTAAATGGGGTAATACACATGAAGTGGTTACTTCCGGGGTGAACACAGAGTAACTTCAACTAAGAGTTAACTTAGGAGCAGCAGAGGAAGTGTGAGTCAGAGGCTAAAGGCAAGCCTATGCTTTACTGCAAGCTAGAGGAAATGGGTTCAAAAAATATCATTTATTTGACAACCATCCATCAAATGAAACTCCGGAGAATTTACGAGTTTCAATAATGTCGTATAACTTAATTGGAAAACCATCCTTCTTTGTCTTCTTTGGGTTATAAAAATTCTTTTGTCCTCGGGTTTCCCTTACCAAGAAACGTGCACTTATGTATCTTTTTATTCCTGGAATTGCCTGAGCTTGTAATCAGATCCTTTGTAAGACCAGAAGAGACAGACAGGGGAGGAGTCTTTCAGATAGATATAATCATTTTTCCCACTTTCCATTTAGCCAATCTTACCAGGGCTTTCTCTGTTGGCTGTTACACAAAGACAATGCTGCATTTTTATTGATAATCTCAGCAGCATCTGAATGTAGTACCAGCATTCTTCTGGAGGGGGAAAAAAATGCGTTTCAGGGTTGCCTGGGCGCTGTGACTAAGCCGGAAAAGCACAGTACTCCATTAGCCTGATAATTAGAAGCATTGCTTCTATTTTTTTTTTTTTTAAACACCAAATGAAATCCTTAGGTCAATTTCTAACTGTATTTGAAGGCTCTACTGGAGTACCTCAGTAAGACCCCTCCTTGCTGAATTTAATATGAATCAAGCTAAGTTCTTTACCAAAGGACTAAAGTCTCAGGTTCTGCTTAACCTGAGATGGTGCTGAGAGACCTCTGGCTCGCAGGTCTAATGGAGTCAAGGCCATTGAGATATTGGTCCCAGGTGGCTCAGAGTCTCAGATGCAAAGAGGAGAAGGCTTTTAGATGGAGACTGTTTGTTCACATGAAATGTCATCACCCAGGCAAGCTCCTTTACAACTAGTCACAGGTAGTCCTCGGAGTACCACTTCCTCATATCCAAATTAATCAGTGAAAGAATGTCTCTGATTCTTAAAATGGAAACCCTGGTGGCTTAGAGGTTAAGAGCTATGGCCTCTAACCAAAAGGTCAGCAGTTCGAATCCACCATGTGCTCCTTGGAAACTCGATGGGACAGTTCTACTCTGTTCTATAGGGTCACTATGAGTCGGAATCGACTCGATGGCAGTGGATTTGTTTGTTTTCTTAAAATGATGGGGAGTTGTTGAAAGAGCAGGAAAGACTAAAAGAACTTAAAAAATACATGTAAGAGCAAATGGGACATGAGGGAGATTACCTAGGGAAAATTGCATTTAATGTTTCATAAAATACAGCTTATTATCTCCAGCACCTTATTTATAGCTTTTTGTTGTTGTTGTTAAGTTCACTTAGACTTATGAAGGAATTGAACAATACTGGAGAACTAGTAACCGCCCCCCCCCCAAAAAAAAAAACCACCTCACTGCTGTCGAGTTGATTCCGACTCACAGGGACCCTATAGGAGAGGGTAGAACTGCCCCATAGGGTTTCCAAATATTTATCATGAAGATCAATTTTTAAAGTGAAATGAAACACTTAGAAAAATAGCCAAAGCCATAAAAATAAAAAATTATTTTTTTAGGCAAACTTGAGGACACTTACTTATGTAGTTCTTAAGAGTTACACATTTGTTCCTAAAATTTCAAAATCTCTGGCTGGATATTTTGATCATTTACGGAAGTGGTGAGGCCTTCACATACAGGATCTCACTTTGAATATTTGAAACACTGGTGGTGATAAGCAAAAAACCCCAAAACTCATTGCCATCGAGTCGATTCCAGCTCATACCAACCCTGTAAAAAAAAAAAAAATTTTTTTTTTTTTTTTTTTGTAAAACTGCCGCATAGAGTTTCCAGGGAGCGGCTGGTGGATTTGAACTGCCAACCTTTTAGGTAGCAGCCATAGCACTTAACCTCTACACCACCAGAGTTTCCTTCTGGTAGTGACAGAGGTATTCTTAATGCTGTGAGAAAAGAAAAACGTAGAATGTGTGAGGGGCTTAGTACAGCCCACATAGTCATAACCTGTATGAGTCCAGACCTGAAGCAGGGCAGTTGGAAGCTTAGACCAGTGTCGTTAGCACATGACATCACCTCCTTCTGTGACCAGACACAAAAGCGCCCACGAGTGACAGTAAAGAAGCTCACGAGGTGTTGACACCTGAAGAACTCTGTGCTTATATCAAATGTGTTGGAACTAATGCTGTACCATAGTTATGTAACATAGCTAACTTGTAATCATATGCCCCCAAAGGTAAACGAAGAAAACCCTAGAGTCTCTGTAGTAGGAAAGGGGGAGGGAGCATGGGGGAAAATGTGGTTATAATGTTAGGGCTTCTAATTTTTTTTTTTTTTTTTTAGCTATAACAACAACAACCCAAACCCATTGCCGCTGCGTCAATTCCAACTCATGGCAACCCCATGTGTTACCGGGTAGAACTGCTCCATAGGGTTTTCTTAGCTCTAATCTTTACAAAAGTCGTTCTCTAGGCCTTTCTTCTGCGAAGCTCCTGGGTGGGTTCAAACTGCCAACCTTTAGTTTAGCAGCTGATAATTGTAAACCATCTGTGCCACCAAGGGGACCTTTTTTTTGTTTGTTTGTCTGTTTAGATGTACTAGTCTATTAATCTTCAGTTGCATTCCAATAAGACTATGCTACTTTATATTTTCAAAATGTTGTCAAGTACTTTGAGCCCTTCAATAGAAAGTTGCGACATAGCAAAATTATAAAAAAAAAAATAAAAGTCTCTGTATCTGGTTTTGGGTTTTTTTTTTTTTAATATATATCCAAATATACAAATACAGGCAATAAGAAAAGTTCAGATTTCTTTAGTCAAGTACAAGTTCTACAGCTTTTTGTTTGTTGGGTTGTTTGGCAAGACCTCTGGCAGAAACATAATTGATCAAATTACAGAGAAGCCAGGCTATGTGTTGCTAAAAGAGAGTTGTGTTACAGAGATTTTTTTTCCTATTAGTGAGATAGCCCAGCTTTGTTGTGCCTGCTTTGCCTAAATCAGGAGGTGAAGGTATCCTTTTATTGAAACAAATATGGAAAATTGCTCCGGATTCTTGGCATACAGAGCACCTCCCCTGGAAGGTTCATCTGTAGGGCAAACTCAAACCACGGGCACTCTGTTGCGGGTTACTGCTGGCCTCTAGATGGTCAAAGCAGATACCATCACGTCCCTCTAAACTGTTCGGCCATGAGAGTGGCACATTTTCTCATCTGAAGTGTTATATTCTAAACTGTCAGGAGACATTAGCGCTGTGACTGGTGAAGTCCTACCACCCAGCGATGAACTCTGCCTCAGATTGATGTTTTCCACTTCAGTGCCACTCATCTCGTAATTACTGGTCATTAATATCATTGCGTGCAATTAGTGACAGGAAAATGAGCAAGAGCTTTGTGGGTCATGCCCACCTCCCCATAGGAACTCCTTACTCTGACCCTTTCTTCTCTAGACACTTCCGTCTCTGCACCAAAAATATTTTAATAATTCAGACTGTTCAAACTCAGGAGCAAGGGCTGGATGTGTGCTAGAAACAATTCCCTCAAATACATGCTTCTTCATGGTTTGGAATGCTTTCGTTAGAAATGATCACTGTTTCTTGATGGTGAAGTCTCATTTTAAAAAATCTGAATTCTTAAACAGAGCTGATATAGACCAAGGGAATTGTTTTTTATCTTTAAAATACATCATTCTTTTTATTGTAAGGTTAGTCAATGCTATTGGAGTGGTCATCCGGCCACCTATTTTTAAAACACAATTCCTCTTTCTTAGGAAGTTTTGACCCATGTTAAGACTGATTGTCATAGACAAAGGTAATTTTTTATTTTACTGTTCACTGTCATATTCTCACTGTGTTAACCTTGTCTGAATCACTGTGGCAATAAGAAAAACTACCTGAAAGCAGGCTAGATGAAAAGCTTTTTTATGAAATCATGTTGAATTTTTTTTTTTTTTTACCTAATGAGAGATTCCACCAGTACAAATCATCATAACTTTTAGGAATAAAATCTTAGATGTATAAAGGATGTTTTTCCTCAACAGAATTAATTAAAAATGAAGACACCAAGGTGTCACAAGCAATATTTTGAGGGGAAAGAAAGTAAACCACTCCATAAATAATCTCATGCATTTAAGCATACCTCTAGTAGAAAAAGGACAGGTTATTTATTGCCAGTACTGTTGTTTGATCTTTCCCAGAAAAGTGTCAATATATTGCATTGAGCCTGAAGGGTATTTCTTTCCCTGATATACACTTCCCACACATGAGCGTGTACACACACACACATGCACACAGACGCACATACTCACATATGCTCTGCTTTCTTCCTTTCCCATCTTTTTGACTCCAGTTGTAGTTATGAGCAAGAAACCAAACCCAATGCCCTCAAGTCAGTTCTGACTTGTGGCAGCCCCATGTGTTACGTAGTAGAACTGCTCCATAGGGTTTTCTTGGCTGCAGTCTTTATGGAAGGAGATTGCCAGGTCTTTCTTCTGTGGTGCTTGCTGCTGGGTGGGTTTGAACCACAAATCTTCAGGTTAGTAGTCCAGTGCAAACTGTTTGCTCCACCCATGGACTTCTCTGGTTATATGTTATCGGTAACTTTTAAAGACTGTATTATCAAAGATAACTATGGCTCTAAAATCTTTATTGATTGTCATTTAATCTTTACAGACAATTTTTAATGGTTAAAAGATGATAGGAATAAGATATGATAGAATTCTTATGTCATAGATGTGGTATTTGTTACTTGATATTGTTAGTATTCATATGTTGGCTCTTCCTAACTCAATTCTACGTAGTATTCTGCTTTTCCTCTTGCAGAGTGAAAGTGGCTAAATAGTACATGTCATTAAACTTTTTGACTGAACATACAAACAGAATCAGCTTACTGAACTGTTTCAAGGTTTATATTTTTTAAAAACTCATCTTCTCATTTCTGAGCTGTCAATAGAATATCCCATCATTGTTCGTCACGAGCATGATGAAACTGAGAGAATAAAATTATACCACTTTATTCAAGAGCATCCATTTATACTTGATACATGGTCTCTTTAGGAATATTTTAGTGCTAGAAATGGGAGGAAGGTCTAAATTGTGACTCTCAATTTCAGAATTCATTTTTCCAAATCCGTCTTTGTAGTGAAAAAACTAACAGTGTTGTGTAGAAGTCAGTGAGGCTGTTCCAGTTGTTCCTTCTCAGTGCGTGACTTACCAAGAGGAAAAAAAAAAAACAACTCATTGCTATAGAGTTGATTCTGACTCAAAGGGACTGTATAGAACAGAGTAGAACTGCCCCATACGGTTTCCAAGGAGAGGCTGGTAGATTCAAACTGCCAACCTTTTGGTCAGCAGCTGAGTTCTTAACCACTGCACCACCAGGTCTCCCAGTGCGTAACTTACTGCTTTGGATTTTCCAAATATATCCATAGCAAGGCGATTTTAATTCAAGATATTTTTCATACCATACTTGAGCCATGTTTCCTTGGACAAGAAGCTCATGCATCCTACATCATTGCTAGTTCGTATAGTGTTTTAGCTGAGAACATAGCCTTTTCCTTACCCACAAAAAATAAGAGTTAATCAAACGTCACTCAGAGCTATCTCATCAAGTGGTGATTTAAGGAAAAAAAAAAAGCTTTGGTGGATACATGTTTCTTTTTGAAAACATTCTCCTTTGTATTTGTTTTCCCTTCAAATGGGGGGCCATTTATGAAATTATTCTCTGACATTTTGGCTCCTAGATAAGGCAGATTTTGATAAAATGGGATGAAATCCTAGGTGATGTAAAATAATGCTGAACTTTTTTTTTTTTTAAATACTGAAGCCAAACAAAAATAGCCAGGCCCTTAGAACACCATAATGAGGTATACTTCTCATCTTTCACTATAAATCCACAGAGAAGAGCACATAAAAAGAAAGAGGTTAGAAGAAATGAGTTTTTACTTGTTTCTTTTGGCATCTTGGATATTTACGTTTCAGAAGCCCATACTAATTAGCTCTGTTCATATTTGGTACTCGTTGGACATGAACTTGATGTGTTTAAACTTTTCTCCGTCTACGTTAGCATCTTAAAGATAACCGTGATACTCAGATGACACTACATTAATTTGAGTTCTGGAAATCGGATCCCTGGTTTTGTCGTACCGATTTTGAGTTTGCAGCGTGTATTTTAAATTTCAGTTGAAGTCAGGGAGTTAAGTAGCTAGATCTTAGCCTCCTGGACTGTGTGTTCACATGAAGTAATTGCATTTTCATCAGCCTCCTGGTTTTCAGCTTTCATACATCGTTTCATTTCCTTTTTCTTTTCTGTTTTTTTTTTTGGAAAGGGAAGGAAACACCCAAATATTTGATAGGCATGATCAAAGAAAACTGTAATCTAGTTGGTGTTGATGTTTATTTTAATGCCATGAATTACTTTCTGTGTTTTTCTCTTGATTGTGCTTTTTTTTTTTTTTTTAATTCCTCAGTTTGCCAGATAACAAGCTTTTGGTTCTTCAGAAATCTGTGTTGAGCTTCAGGAGACTGATTTGTTTATTCTCTTCTGTGTAGGAAGGCAGGCAGGCCTAAGAAATCACAAATTAGCAGGGCTAGCATGTGATAACATGCTGGAAAAGAATAGTCCATGCAGAGGGTGATGTTGATAGAGGGTCTTATTTAAATGCCATTTGTTTTGTAATCAAGTAAGACTGAATTATGTCAAGTACAGCAGCTTTAGAGTCTTACTAGACAAGGTTTTCATTCTTACTAGAAAACTGAACTCTGTAGCTTTTCTGACCCAGTATGTTTATCCCCCATACCAATAAGTTAAAATCTTTAAGTATTTTGAAATGTGCTCTATAGTATTAGTACATCTTGATGTTTCACTTTTTCTATCATAACCTAAAAAAATTTCCTTCACAGGGATGCTGTTAGCCTGTAGAATTTTCTGTGTTGCCCTCATTCCTAATCTCTTTGTGAATGAGACCCCTATGTGGGCTCAAATCCAGCAGTTTCATTCTCCATCTGATTAGCACAACCTTACCGATGTGATGGAGGAGGAATAGCCAAGATCCAACGCAGCAACTTAGCCTCCTGGGGAGCCAAGCAGTAACCATCCAATGAAGACGTGTTACAATGTACTATTACTTTCTCTCCGTGGGGACAGTCTAAAAAATATCGCCAGAAATATTCTTGCCCTCTTAGTCTATTTTACTCAATGATTTCTCTTTTTTCCAACTCAGATAACTCGCATACTATTCCCAGCGAGTAAGACCTGCTGATAAGTTCGAATGCAAATAGATGAGAAACCTCAGGTGTTGGCTATGTAATTTTCAGATGTTCTAGAGAACTTTTAGGCAATGTGAACTCTGGGTTCCTTTTTTTTTTGCTGAGCAATTCTCTCCACGCTCCGGAACTCAGGCCCTGTGGGGGCACCTAATGGTGATTTCAGTATGCTCAGTACATGTAATTAGATCTCGAAGCAAAAGCTTTTAAAAGCAGGGTATAAAATGCCCATGAATCTTTATTAAACCTATTTTCCAACTAGATGGAGAAACTCTTCTAGTAATTTTTAATTTTATTCAGCCTATTTTTCCCCAGGCCAAGGCTGGGAAATGTCTGGGCATTAAAAGCTTACGTATAACAATGTTATTTTTTCTGTCTCTGAATGATTAAATGCAGTTTTATCCATTTAACAATACTATGACTGTGGCTGC
The DNA here is from genome assembly GCF_024166365.1 of Elephas maximus indicus. Lineage (NCBI taxonomy): Eukaryota > Metazoa > Chordata > Mammalia > Proboscidea > Elephantidae > Elephas > Elephas maximus. Next base: position 72,194,210 of record NC_064841.1, on the reverse strand, counting down.
ATTAGATAATGCTGGTAGAGAGATACAAAGAAAAACTAAGCATAAAGAGGTAGCAATTTATTTGTACTCTTTTTCTAAGTTGAAAATCCCTAATACATTCCAATCAACAATAAAAATAATTGCCAAGTTGTCTCCTGGATTGGAAGTAGATTTTATTCCCAAGCACTGGCAATTCCTCGTTACTTTTCAAAATCAGCTGCTATGCCTTTGAAAAGCTTTTTGGTGACCTTGGCTGCAGAAATCAGAATATTTAATCTTGTGGTTTTATTTTGGAGTTCACTGCCAGTAAAGTGGTAACGTCAGAGCAGTCACTTACCGTGAAGAACATTTTGGCTGTGCCATTGCTCCATGTGAGAGGGGCTCCAGGATTAGAATGACAGCCCCTGATGAGTCTGTAGTGGGGAAGAGAGAAATTAGAGTGACTGTAATTTTCACTATTGGACCAAGCAGAAACTGAGTTGAAATCATTCAGAAGTATTTTATACTTGCTCTAAAGTTTGCCTTCTCTATGCTAAACTCAAGTTTCAGGTGATACAAATACCTTAACATGGGGTTTTCCGGGATAACTTAGATCATTCTTGACTTAGGGCAAAAATCCTGTGGTGAGCATCTTATCGTACTTTAAAGTTTACCTTCGTTTTAAGCAGCCATATTTCAGGTGCCATTTTAGCACTAGCAATAGTAATTTTTCAATTTTTCAGTAACCTTCCAACAAGTCACTCATTGAATTAAAGGGAGAAAAAGCAGAGGCTGGAATGGAACCGAGAATCTGTCACTCAGATTGTTCTGCCCTGTTTGGTCTTCCTCTATCCCTTTGTTACACCCCTCTCCCAAACCGGCAATAGGCTGTGACTTCTGCAGAACTCTGGAATGGCACTATCTACGGATGTTGCTTTATTCAACCCCAGCGCTGCTTGAAGGCTTTCCTTACGAAGGAAAAAAAAAAAGAACTTTCAACTGTTAAAGAATGCAAAGCTGTTTCTTCTGCAACTCAGTTTCCCTCCCACTCTCTTATAGTCTGTGGATGTTAAATTATAGATTGCAGCTCACTTTGAATACATAAGAGTTCTTTACGTTTTTGGGGTTGCCCAGACATCATCTTGGGTAAACTGAAGGGGCTCTGCACAAAGACATTGATATTTAGTAAAGGAATTGACCTCCAAATAAAAAAAAAAAATTTTTTTTTTTTTTTAACAGCCACTCAAATTATGTGTACTTCTTTGGGAACCCAGTTTGACAAAGTAGAAGTGACCCAGTCAGTTAGTCTCTGTCACTACAGATGTGGTTTGGAATTACATTTACTGGTGACACTTGTCTGCTCTGTCTTGTCTTGGAAGTCATCTAGTTCTTTTTGTTTTTTTCTTAGACCAGAGTCTTTGACTTCCTTTTTCCCAAGATAAACAAACCTATACGCGTCCCTTTCTTTCTGTCATCACTTGTCAGATCTTAGTTGTTATCATTTGTCAGCTTAATGTTAAAAGTTTTTTAGCAAGACAGAGTTCTTGGTTTAACTTGGAGGCTTGCTGCACTGATGTGTAGGGGCACATTGATGTGTTTGTGAATTTGAAAACTTCGGTGACTGAGTTAACTGAACATTTGAAGCCATCGGCTGAATAAAGACATCAGTTTTACACATTTTCTGCCCAACGAAGTATCCTGTTTTTCAGGAAAAATCAAATTAAAAATTTCTAAGCAGCAATTAAAGATGATAGCAGTGCTCTGAAATTGTTCAGAAATAGTGTCTGCTCATAGAGACCAGTACTGTTATGAGCCTTTGTGAGGAAAGGATACTTGGACATTTAAGCATATATTTGGAGAAGAAAAAAATAGGGAAATGGGAAAAAAATAATTTTAGATTCACAGAAACAAACAGCGTTTGTAGGAATTTGTTTAAAATTATCTGCCACTCAGTTTCTCAGCCATCTGCAAGAGGGTACTGTCTACTTTTTACAAAATATATATATTGTGGAGCCAATATCGCTAAAACTCACTTTTATTCACCCTTCTTTAGTTCTGAGAGCAAACTCTTCAATGTACCTTGAGCCACTGACAGGTTTTCTCATATATAGTAATTATGGGCCCTAAATTTTAGAATCACATGGAAGGAACTTGGGATAGTGGAACGGGTTAAGTTTTCACTGAAGTACTGCCCCATTCCAGTTTCCCAGGAGAAAGGCACTGTCAGCAATTGTAGAAGAGAGATATGATTGAGAAGTTAAAGCGGGCACTCAGATAAGCAATGAAATATTTATACACAGAAGAGGCAGCTGTTGTTTTTAAGGGAAACAGTAAAAGTAAAAGTCAGTAATTCAAGAACCCAAAGCCAGGTAAATAAATGCCTTATTTTCTAGTTAATGAAATTATCCATGACATGTATTTTTCTACTATAAGTGCATATAGAACTTGTTTGCCAACCTGCCATGTGGGAAACAAACCACCCCATTAAAGGAAGCTCTTTTGAATTTATTTTTACCAGAAAGTCAGCCTGTCTTTTAATCTCTTTGAAAGTACAAGCTTAGAAGACAAGGCTTTGATAATCAAAGTCGAAAATGATTTCAATTGCAGAGACATATGCAAACACTTCTGTTTCTTGCCCTTGGACTTTAGAAGAGTGAAAATGTCTACCACCCTCCACCTTTCTTTCCCCCTCCTTGGAACTTGAACTGTAACTAAAGTCTTGTTCCTCAGCAAAGTTTCTGGCAGCTTATCTGTTTACAGCTTTAGTTACAAAACTACTCAGAGAACTCGCTGCCCTAAAGAGACAGAATATGGGTTCTAATAGGGAAGAACATAACCCGTTTAAAAAAAAAATACTGAATATGGTAAAATGGTTTTGTCCTTCCACCTGCCCCTCACTGCTGAGGTGGAAAGAGAGTCGAGTTCGTGAATATGAGACAAGTGGTTGCTAAAAGCCCTTGCCCTATCTCCGGGGTTGCCACAGTGCCAAAATGAGCAGTGGGTGACCACTCTACCCATCTAGAGTTTTCCTACCACAGGTAGTTTGGTTGAAGGGTTTGACTGAGGGTGACATGAATAACAAAACAGTAACACATTCGTTCTTTCCTGTTTACAAAATGATGGGGCAGAACTTCAAAGTGGGAAGACCTGAATGCTAGCCCAACAAGGGGATGCTCTAGTCTACATCTTAAGCGAGTGTAAGGCTAGATCAAGAAGAAAAGGGGCGTGGGAGGCTCCTCTTTTACTGTTTACAGAACCTGGATGCTCGACATGTAGGGAGCATCAGGCTAATTGTTCTCGAAACAGGAAATCTGTATTAGAGGAAGCAGGTGTTGTGTGATGATAGCCACGTTAAAACGTTACTGTATTAACTACTTTGCTTTTTCAAGCTTGGCCCTGAAATAGTCGGCTTTTTTGGGAAGATGCTGCCCCTTTTATCTATAGAATAATACAGTCAATTGTGAGGAAAAGAGAAAGCGCTTAAGTAAATTTGAAACCAGAAAGCATACATGGAGCAGTGTTTACAGTATCCATTTTTGTTTATTTCTTCTTCTTCTTTTTTTTATTTTTGGCTTTCGGCATCCCATACATTCAGAAAACTTGTGACTAAGAGTAAATTCTTATTTTTCAAATTGTTTTCAGACATTTCATGTTCATGTAAACTTGGCTTATTGATTTCCTGATTTTTCTTTATTTTTTTGTTTTGTCCATTTTATTTTTAATCAGCTACATCAAATGGGTCTTTGGAGGGCCTGGATAACCAGGAGGGAGGGGTGTGCCAGACAAGAGCCATGAAGATCCTCATGAAAGTTGGACAAGGTAAAGACCATCTGCTGCTTCATGAAGCCACTGTGATCTGGTTTAGCCCCCCCAGCTAGTGTGGAGCCATTGTTGATAAAACCCGCCTTCTCTTCTCTTTAGTTTTGAAAGCAAACCCTTCAATGCATCTTGAGCCACTGGCAGATTTTTTCAAGTCAGTGTAATAAACTTCTTTTATTGGAGATCTTTCTAAAAGTAAAGGTCAACCAGGTAGAATGTCTATTGCCATATATATATTTTTTCTTCTTAAAATATCTCTTTGGTTCAAAACTAAAAGATCTAGAAGGAAAACTAAGTTTCTACCATTTTGCTCATTTCTGAATCTTGACTACAGAAGAGTTCGCTGTGCCTTTTGACATATAGACAACTATTGTGCAGAAAGAATTCTTCTTCTAATTAGAAATTGGTGTAGTAGTCAATCAACTTGCTTAGTTGAATCGAAATGTCATCTGCAATGCCTTGCCTGCCAAATGCAAGAATCCCTATAGTTTCCACAGATGGCCTCACAATCCAAGCCTCTGAAAAAACTAGTATAACCATTTTGTTTTAAAAGGAAAATTATATTCTGATATCTCACAGTACTTTGCATAAAGAAGCTTATGTTCATTGCTATTCATGCCTTTTGAGATATATATTCAGCTCATAAAGCTAAATGCCATCAGCCGTTGGTGCTGTAATTAATCATTTCTTTTTCATATAGACGCAAGTTCGGCTGGGTCAACCAGGCATAATGATCCCACAAGACGTCCAGAACTGGAAGCTGGTACAAAAGGAAGAAGCTCAACCACGAGTCCCTTTGTGAAACCAAATCCAGGTATAGCAACATAGTGTCTCAAGAGGTAGAACAAAGTCAGAGTATTTTTACACCAGTAGGATTAGCTGGTGGTTACAGAATTTGGTGATCTTGGCTCTCGGCTAGTTGTTATTAATTACACTCAGTGAGAGCAAAATGATTCATTCCCATGAAAGTCTTTGATTCAAAAGAGTACAGTTCATCAGATGTTTAGTGTCGGTTATTAACACGACTCTCTCCAACTAGAGTTATTTTCTTTTCTTGGCTGATCCTTTATCAAGCTGGCTCTCAACAGAAGCTTAAAGCTGATATTAATATATATATATATAATTAATGTTCTCATCTCTCATCTAATTATGTCTAATCCACAAAGAGCCCAATTGATCCTTCTCTAAGTTTTAGATGATAACATTTTAAAATATTGCATAATGGCTTAGTGGCTTTTTTTTTTTTTCAGATGGTTATCATCAAAATTTTTTTTCTATTTTCAACATGAAATAAAATATTAAAGTGGTCCCTGACAAAAGTTTCGAATACTGGACAAAACTGGCTGTCATTTAAGTTCATTTCCTTAACAGTCTCCTAACAAATAGCTATGTGTTCGTTGCCATGCTAATGACTTTTTAATATAGTAGTTGTTGAGCAGACTTGGGCAGTTGTGTTGAGAACCCGTAGGTATGCCTGGGTGGTAGTCTGGTGAGTTTAGCATCTGCAGTAGTATTCCATCTCTTTCCAGGCGTCAAGGAGGGAAGTTGTTTTTTCTAACTTTCAATGACAAGACGTGTCAGATTCTTGTGACAAACTGATAAATGGAGAATATAATGATGCCAGGCAATTTTTTCGTGCTTAACATTTGGGTTGGCAGTCTGTTGCGTGTGAAAGTTTCTGCTGCCTTCCAGATATATTTTAAGCGTAAATCAAATAATACAAACGAGGTACAAGTTGAACGTTTTCCCAGGGCCCATCACTCCTTTTACGTTCTTGGGTTGTTCGGCCTGCCAGCAGGCAGGACTTTTCTTTAGAAGGCAGGCTGTTTGAAGATTCACATGAGACCACCGTATCTAAAGCAAAGCGGAAGAGCAGTACAACGTGAACACTAAAAACTGACCTGGAGAATTGGCCATTTCCTTTTTTGTCTCCCTGCTGTTGCCTCAGGCTAGCTGACATGGGTTAAAAGATGAGGCGAGATCAAGGACTGGCTATTACAGCCAGTCCCTGCTGTTGATGAATGATGATGTATGAAAAGAAAACATTGTGGTTTGCAAGCAGCGTAAAAGTCAGACCTAGAGACCCTACACCTTGTTTCACATTGATTGCTGACTCCTGCCGTTTGCGTTTAGATATTAAAGGAGGTAACTGGTTTGTCAAGCTTAGCTGCCGGTGAAATCTTTGGTCCTGCTTAGTTTTCACGTTCTGGAGGGTCATAAAAATAGCCTGTCAGTACTCAGGACGGTGATAACTTTTTTCTTCTTCTTCCTTCTTTGTGCCTCTGCAGGTTCTAGCACAGATGGCAATAGCGCCGGACATTCTGGTAACAATATCCTTGGTTCCGAAGTGGCCTTATTCGCAGGGATTGCTTCAGGATGCATCATCTTCATTGTCATTATCATTACTCTGGTGGTCCTTTTACTGAAGTACCGAAGAAGACACAGGAAACACTCGCCGCAGCACACAACCACACTGTCGCTCAGTACGTTAGCCACGCCAAAGCGCACTGGCAACAACAATGGCTCGGAGCCCAGTGACATTATCATCCCACTAAGGACTGCGGACAGTGTTTTCTGCCCTCACTATGAAAAAGTCAGCGGGGATTACGGGCACCCTGTATACATAGTCCAGGAGATGCCTCCTCAGAGCCCAGCGAACATTTACTACAAGGTCTGAGAGCACGTGGCCGGTACCTTGCTTTCCCAGAGGAAACGTACTGTTTGGATGCTTCCCGTTGAGGGTTTGATGACACCCTGTGCTCTGGAATTGACTGAAGCACAGTGGGGGAGCGGGAACACTCCTTCTTGGAAGAGCCTTGATGAGCTGGACAGTTGACCCTAGTCTGTAGAATTTCAGCCTTGGTGAATAAAAATACTCACTGCAAGCTGGAAGACTGTGTGTAGAAGATACCCATTCGGATTGCTGTATTCTCGTTACGTGTATCACCCTCTAAGCCATGTGCTGCGGTAATTCCGGCAGATACAGAAGCCAAGGGGAGACAGAGTGGCTTGTGGACCAGAGAGCTCGGAGCATCCTGGGAAGGCAGCCCAGGGTGCCACGCTTGGAAATGCAGTCTTCTGCCACCTTGGTGTGGGTCTTTTTCTCTCTCTCTCTCTCAGTGCATACTGGACTGGTCACACAGACCTCTGGCTAAGTCAGGCTTTGAAAGATCTCTAGCTTTTAGTCCATCACTGTTACCTTGCTTCTGTTGTCCAGGGTGCGGCAGTCCTTCTACCTGAGATCCCTTTCTCTCTCCGTCCTGCATCACTCATGGAACGTTGATGCGTGGAGTCCCCTTCTCCCTCCGTTTGCAGCCACAGCCCCAGCCCCAGCTGAATGGGTAATACATGGATAGAAACAGTGTTTGCTAAGAAGGAGCCTTCCAGCCAGAAGCTAAGCTGTCAGCCGAGGAAGATGAGGTGTTCCTGGATGGGGGTGGGCCGGGGGAAAGGGCTGACTGTGAGAGCAGTTTAACCTGCTGCTGCCTCTGAATCAGGGTGTCAGCAAGACGAAGACAACAACAATTAGGTAGCACAGCACTTTGGTTTTGTGGAGATTTCGGAGGCGAGCAGGAGACACAACAACACGCAGTGGCTGAGGGTGCACGGGAAGGAGTTCGCTGTATCAAATAGCAGTGCACAGAGAAAGATAGTACCTGGTTGTTCCTGCCCCGGAACAGAGGGGTATTGTTGGTAGAGGAACAGGCTTGGCGGGAAGGGAAACCTCGGCCGCTGATGATACGTTCAGGCAGGACTGTAGTGGTACTGGCAATAAGATAAACAGCTCTGAAGCTGTAGCAAAGTCAGTCTGCTTTGGATGATTTTTTTTTTTTCTTTGAGCAGACTCAGCTGCTATACTTATCACATTTTATGAAACACAGGGAAAGCATTTAGGAGAATAGCAGAGAGCCAAATCTGACCTAGACGTTTAAAAGCCAAAGGTCAAGCAGGCTGTAATTCCATCAGCATTGATGTGATTAAAGAATTCTCATGTATAAAAGGTAGGTCAGATACCCCGCCCCGCCCCTCAGTTCCCACCCCCCTCCCCGGTGGAGCCTTCTGACACTTTGGTTTATGGGGTGTTGTCTGTGTTGTGGAGGGGCTGCAGGGTAGGGGCTGTGGCCGAGCGAAGCTCCCCGGTGCTCTGTTTCAAAGGGAAACCCATATGGCAAACCTCTTAGAGAGAGTCCTTAAGACTGAAATAAATTATGATGTTGAGGGGGAGAAGGAAGATAGGACGTATTTATAATAGGTATATAGAACACAAGGGATATAAAATGAAAGATTTTTTACTAATATATATTTTAAGATTGCACAGAGTACAACCCAGAAGATGTGAAATTCACTCGTGGCAATTAAATGGTCCCCACTCTCAGTGCTTAAAAAAAAAAAAAAAAATTGGACGGCGACTTCTGGGAAAAATAACATTACTCCAAAAATAACAATAATGAGAGCAAACACAAAAATAACAAAGTCCTCTGAAGGCATCTCACAATAACCGTGGACTAGGAAATACAAGCCCCAAAATTCCAGGAAATCGGTGTCACTGCATCATATATTTAACAATGACAAGATGTTCCGGCGTTTATTTTCTGCGTGGTGTTTTCCCTTGCCTTATGGGCTGAAGTGTTCGCGAGAATCCAGCAGGTCACATTGAGGGGGGTTCGGCTGAAAGTTTAGCTTTAGGTCCCCTCCTCCTCTCCTTCCCCCTTCTCCTTCCCTTCTGGGAAAAAAAATAAAAAAAGTAAACAGGAAACCTACTTTTTTATGTGCTATGCAAAATAGACATCTTTAACATAGTCCTGTTACTATGGTAACACTTTGCTTTCTGAATTGGGAGGGAAAAAAAAAAATGTAGCAACAGCATTTTAAGGTTCTCAGACCTACAGTGAGTACCTGTAAAAATGAGTTGTCGCAGAAATTATGATTCTCTTATTTCCTGAACCTAAAAATGATGTTGGTCCAAAGTGTGTGTGTGTGCGTGTGTGTGTGAGTGGGTGTGTGGTATACATGTGTATATATATGTATAATATATATCAACAATATATATTATATGTATCTATATCATATCATATAGTGCTGTGGAGGGTTGCCGTGGTAACCACCCACAGGACGTATGTAATTCTTTCCATCACCCCAAATGCTCCTTTATGTGTGTTCACACAAGAGTTTCTTGTAAGCCATCGGAAATTATTTTTAGGATGGGGAGAGGGGCAAGAAGGGGAAAAATGGGAAATGGCGAGTCTGGTTTTCATGAATCAAATATATGTGTCATCAGGTGGCTACATTTTGGTTTATATACTAAACTGTGAAAAATCAGATGAATTGACAAAGAGTTACCTGCAACCCATTGAGAAGCGTACTGTGCGTCTGTTTTGTGTCTGGTGCAGAATATGACAATCTACCAACTGTCCCTTTATTTGAAGTTGGTTCAGCTTTAGAAAGTTACTGTAAATGCCTTGCTTGTATTTTCATCCCTAGTCACCTGACTCTGGAATCTGCACCGTCATGTTTAAATGAAGATGCTGTAAATAGGTTCAGATTTTACTGTATATGGATTTGGGGTGTTACAGTAGCCTTATTCACCTTTTTAATAAAAAAAATACACCTGAAAACAAGACAGAAATGGCTTTTCTTACCCAGATTGTGTACATAGAGTAATGTTGGTTTTTTATAAAGTCTAAGCAAGATGTTTTGTATAAAATCTGAATTTTGCAATGTATTTAGCTACAGCTTGTTTAAAGGCAGTGCCATTCCCCTTTGCACTGTAACGAGGAAAAAAATGGTATAAAAGGTTGCCAAATTGCTGCATATTTGTGCCGTAATTATGTACCATGAATATTTATTTAAAATTTCTTTGTCCAATTTGTAAGTAACACAGTATTATGCTTGAGTTATAAATATTTTTTTTTCTTTCTTTGTTTTATTTTAATAGCCTGTCATAGGTTTTAAATCTGCTTTAGTTCCACATGGCAGTTAGACCCCCCAGAAAATGAAATCCGTGAAGTCACATTCCACGTCTGTTTCAAACTGAATTTGTTCTTAAAAAAATAAAATATTTTTTTCCTATGGAAAAAGCGCCTCCCAAGTATTTTCCTTTCCTTCTTTTTTCTTTGCATTTTTCTTTTCTTTTCTTTTTCTTTCGTTATTTTAATTTGCCTGCTACTCTCTTTATAGTTGCCATCACCCCGAGATTTCCATCCATAGACCTCTGTGCATACTTTTCAAATTAGGACAAGCACATGATGTGAATATTCAGTTAAGTGACATGAACCCACTAGTTCCCGGTAAAAGGATTACTCTCAGTTCCCAAGTAATATTTTACAGTAAAGTTTTATAAAATCCTAACCATCCTGAACAGAAAATGTCTCTATTTCCACCTGAACTGCAGTTTGAAGAATCACCTGCAAAGTTAGCCGTGAGAGGAAAAGGAGGGAAACACACTTTTGTTTTCTTAACAGTTAATCCCAAATCGATCTAGTTTCCATTCAAGCAAAGCAGTTTGCCATCCACCGCCTCATTTTTTCTTTACAGAATAATCCCAGGAGGAATGAAAAAAATTTTTTAAATCTGACGTTCTTTGTAGAAATTTGCCGTTGATGAAAGCATATTTTGTGATACTGGGTTTAGGTGAGACAGAGGTCAACGTTGAATTTAGCCATATTTTCAAACGCCTGCCTTCCTTGAGAAGTTGACCATATGCTTTGACGGTTGTTTATCCTGAAGTTTGTGAGTGTTTTCACTGCCCCTCGTGGTCTTCAAAGTGTGAAGCCTGTCATCAGAATCCCTGGGGGAGCCTTTTAGACAGTGAGAGCCCCACATGCGCAGGAGTGCATCGTCCATCAGTGTGATCTGTTATAAGGTGGTAAAGCTGTAATCGTAGTAGGAGCAGCTACTATTAGTTACCACAAAGTTCTAAAACCTCTGCGTTATTTCAGGTTAATCTGTACCATACGGAATGAGGTGTTCTTTTAGGAAGGGAGGTGGAAAGGGCCCCTGAAGTAAGGAAGTGAGCCAGAAGGTTTTCCAGGGGACTTGCCCAGGGCCACACCTCTACTAAGTGGAAGAATCTGTGTATTTCAAAAGCTCCCCCGGAGATTCTGATGAAAGGATGGCCTGCGAATCAAGGATTTATGCAGCATAGTACTTGTGCTAAAAAAACGTTACACAAACACTCTCCCCCATAAAACAAAGCAAAACAAAACAAAAACAGCTTATCTAGAGGCCCATGGTTTTAGTCGTTGATGCTAGAATCATGGTTTCATCTATTCCAGCATGAACTGTACCAAACTGCTCCTTGGTTGCAGATCAAAACTCAGGGGCACAAATTATAGCCAAGTAACTAAGCTGATTACTCTACCCTAGTTATAAAAATCACTTCTGATTACTAGTTGGTGAGAAAGAAAGAACAACAGCAAAGTGTTACATTTTCAACTTCTATTTTGTGGCCCCAATTATAATTTCACTTGACTACTAGCCGAAAGGTTGATGGCGCCAACCCACCCAGAGGTGCCTTGGAAGACAGGCCTGGCGATCTGCTTCCAAAAGGTCACAGCATGGAAAACCCTATGGACAGTTCTACTCTGCACATGGGTCACCAGGACTTGGAATCAACTGCATAGCAACTAACGACAACATTATAATTTAAATTACCAAATACGTAATGGCATTGTTTCTACTTGTCTTTGAAATCAAAGTTTCCAAACTGAGTAAGCCAAGCTCAGCTAATAGAAAAATGAAATGTATCCATTTGTTAGTCTTTTCACCTGGGGCAGAAAGAATTTCAGGAACAGAAATTTCTCACAGAGGCTATGTAACAAAATACTGGTCAGTGTGTCTGAAAGATAAGTCGGTCGTTGGAACATCCCTACACTGTATCAATCAAGTGCTTTCCCAGCAGACTTGCCAGGCTCCAAAACAGCTCTAGCTGCTTGCAATTCCCTTTTTGGCAAAACAGTTGCCCTTTCAAACACTGTGATGAAGGTATGCAATACAAATAAGAAGAAAATCAATAAAACATCACTAGCTGGCTAACTACTCCTTGTTAGTCTCTGGCTCACCCCAGAGAAGAATCGCCAAAATAAAAAAAAGCAAAAGAATAGTAAAAAATCACTTTCCTAATGTATGTTAAAAAGGAAATACTCTAATTTTAGAATCTTTGGGTGGGGCAAACTTGCTGGACTGCTAACTGAGTGTTTGGAAATTCGATTCCACCCAGAGGCACCTTGGAAGAAATGTCTGGCTATTTATTTCCAACAAATCAACCATTGAAAAGGCTATGGAGCACAGTTCTAGTCTGACACACCTGGAGTGGCCATGTGTTAGAATGGACTCGAAAGTCAACTGATTGGTACTCTACTTTTTTGGTTGGGTAGCAAGTAGGTCTTCAGATGCCTCAAACTGAGAATATAATCGCTATTGTAGGGCCAAGGGCACTGACCTAGGTGTTCTGCTGCTTTTGTTTGTTTTTGTTTTCAATGGATTTGGGGTTATGTTTGTTATAGTTACACTATAGACTTACTTGAAGGCAAGTTTTCCATGTTGTAATGGAAAGGAGCCTGTCCTCCGTATCAGTGGGTTCCAAATCCAAGGATTCAACCAACTGCAGGTGGAGTAGATTCCAAAAACATAAAAAGTTCCAAAAAGCCAAACTTGGATTTGCTGTGCTGAGCACAACGCTGGATCCACACAAATGAGGGTGTGCAGGCATCCCCTGCTGTAGCCTCCAGCCGTCACTCAGATCCTCAGTCTCTCTCCAGCACTGGTTGTTTGAGTATCATTTGCCTCACGCCTTGTCATTATTCCCTAAACAATACAGTATAATGACTATTTACATAGCATTTACATTGTATTTGGTATTATAAGTCATCTAGAGATGATTTAAAGTACACAGAAGATGTGCGTAGGTTATATGCCAATGCTACGCCATTTTCTATAAGGGATTTGAGCATCCTCGGAATTTTGGTATCCAGTCCTGTAACCAATTCCCTGCAGATATCAAGGGATGACTATTTACTACCTCTATTCAGTATTCTGGAGCCCTGGTGGCACAGTAGTTAAGAGCTCATCTGCTAACCAAAAGGCTGGGAGTTCGAATCCACTGCTTGTTCCTTGGAAGCCCTATGGGGCAGTTCTCTGTCTTATAGGGTTGCTGTGCATGGGAATCGACTCGACGGCAATGGGTTTTCTTTCTTTTTTTTTTTGTACTCATTATTCTAGTACATACATCAATGATGGGGTGGTATTAAAATATTATATTTATTTGTAATATGACAAACTAGGTAGATTAATCAATTTTTTGGTGATTAAACTGTGCCCCAAAACCTAAAGATACATCCGGCTCAGGATTTTTATACTGTGAAAAATGGACAAATGGAATCTCTTCAAAACAGTTCATATGAAGTCAATTATGTTTTTAAAAACCAATCGACTCCCTCATTAAAAAAAAAAAAAGTTTTTTTGTTGTGTGTATGTAAATGCATGGCATAAGGGAAATAATACTAATAATACCAACACAGTTTCATGGCTAGTCGTGGATAGTTAATGTGTTAAGTGAACGATGAAAAGGGAGATCTGGCTTCTTGCTCTATTTCTGCAACCGACTTTCTTTTCCTGACCTTTTGGCAAATCCCTTTCTTTTCTGTGCCCCAGCAGCCCTGCCTATAAAATAAAAAGGCTCGAAGCTAGGCATCAGAGGTTGCTTTTGGCTTTTACATGATTTGAAGCAAAGCCTTTAGCATTTTCAGCTGTGCAGAAGTATCTGGATTTAAGCCTCCCACAGGCAAAGCTCTGAAGGCCCCTATGGTGGGTCACAGTCAACCCCCACCCCCGACCCCCACTTTCCTACATCCTGCCCTCCACCCACTGCCTCTGTCCAGAGTCCTCTTTGGGGGCTCAGAGCTCTGCTTCTCTCTACCCCTTCCTAGATTAAAAATTCAAAAGGATCTAATAACTAATCATTTGTATGTGTTAATTGAACTGGGAGCTGTACTCTGGTATTGCAGCCTTTTCTCTCATTAAGTAGATCTTTTTTCTTTATTTAAAAACATTTTCAGAGAAAGGCAAGCAGACCTCTAATACATTCTTTTGCTTAAATACTTCATCCAGGCCCACCAGTGGCCAGGCACTCTGGCCACTGTTGGTGGCCCTCTCCTGAATGCCAGTTAGCCTAGCCAGCCTAGCTTTGTCTTCCTTATAGACTCGAGATTGATTTAATTAGTTTTGAACCCTGTTCGCACTGGTCTTTGGAGCACATTCTTATCCACTTTAATTATTTATACCTCTAGGTCGGTAGTCTGTGACAGAACTGTAGAACTGAAAACCATCCTTTAGTTGGTAATAGCCTGCTATTTCCCAACTAACTGCCGTTCATGCTGAATAAAGAGACTAGAATTTCATGTGTGTGTGTGTGTGCGCGTGTGCGTCGTTTTCGAGATCATGATGACTCTATCTTGAAAAATCTAAGAACAGAAGGGGAGATAAATGTGTACCATAAAAAGAAAATTGCTTAAAATCAACTCAAATCATAAACCTAACAGTATAAGATTCCTCTTCAGATATGTCGTTTTTTGTGCAATGGCTTCATTAACGCAACATTAAAGGAATGTGAAAAAAGTAGTAGCTACTACAGAGGGTCCATTGAATGGAGAAAGGAAAAAAAAAAAAGATACAGGATGAGTGCCCAGCTTTGCTACATCTTTCATTCAGGTCTGAGTATTTAGTCTCCTAGGGTAAGCTTGTGTGTTATTCGAGATGCCAAGAAAGATGAGAGATATTTCTTAAAATATAGCACCAAATTTCTTTGTTTAACATGAGTAATTTAGTATATCTTGGACTCCTTTACCTACGTTTGATGAGGTGTAATTTGACTCTAGGAGAAAACACACAGCTTGCTGGATCTGGGACACCTCCATCTACAACTTCTGACTCTTTGTTTCACCTCAAGCAAACCACACAGCTACTCCTCGACTTAAGCCAACCACCTGTAATGTGGAGTCTTATGTACACTCGTGGAGACTTCCTAAGGTTTAACTCAATTGCATGCATCCAATTTTGAGGAGCCCTGGTGGTGCAGTGGTTAAGAGCTCAGCTGCTAACCAAGAGGTCAGCAGTTCAAATCCACCAGCCGCTCCTGGAAACCCAATGGGGCAGTTCTACTCTGTCCTGTAGGGTCACTATGAATCAGAATTGACTTGATGGCAATGGGTTTGGTTTGGTTTTAATTTTGAAATGAGCAGCCCTGGTGGGAGAGTGGTTAAGTGTTTGGCTGCTAACTGAAAGGTCATAACCCACCAGCCACTCCATGGGAGAAAGATGTGGCAGTCTGCTTCAGTAAAAATTACAGCCTTGGACACACTATCGGGCGGTTCTACTTTTCCTACAAGGTTGCTGTGAGTCTGAATTGACTCGAGGGCAATGGGTTTGGTTTTGGGCTTTGGGTTAGTTTTGAAGTGTAGCTTATAAAACACAGCAAATCCAAAAAATACCTTTTTAGCTTACTAGCAGAAAACATGTACAGTAGAGAGTAATAATTTAGAAGTAGAAACAGCATTATTTCAGTCATTCTCAGCCTTTTTATTAGATTGGTTCAAGATACTAAAAAACCCCTCTCTAGCGTTTTTTTTAGCGGACTAATTTTTTTTAATGTTTATATACAAGTCTAGGAGATTCTGTACAGTGAGCACACACATACAAATTTATTTACTTACACGACACACATTTATTTAACATGTACTATAGAAGTCAGAATCGGCTCAGTGGCAATAGGTTTGGTTCTGTTTTTTGGATATACTAGGTATGGAGCCCGGATGGTGCAGTGGTTAAGAGCTCGACTGCTAACCAAAAGGTTGGCAGTTCGAATCCACCAGCCACTCCTTGCAAACCCTATGGGGCGGTCCTATTCAGTCCTATAGGGTTGCTATGAGTCAGAATTTTTTTTTTTTTTTTTAATGTAACAGGCAGTAAAGATACCAGGTTGTGCAAACGGTTAATGCAATCACCTGCTAACAGAAAAGTTAGAGGTTCAAGCCAACCCAGAGGTACTTTGGAAAAAAATTCTAGTGATCACCTTCTAAAACCTTAGCCACTGACAACCCTATGGAACACAATTCTACCTGACACACACGGGTTGTCATGAGTCAGAGGTGACTTGGCAAAACCTGGTTTTGGTGCTAGGCATTGGAGATTACAATATGAAAGACAAGATTCTTCCTATTAGGGAATTCACCCTCGAGTCAGGAATTCAAAAACACCATGACTAACAATTGGCATCTTAGATGCATGTGTGAAAGGAAATAACTTTTAGAACCACTCTACGTTTGCATTTTTTTTTTTCAAATGTGTCTATTAGTGGCCTTCTTTTTATCCATCTTTATCTTCGGTTACTCTGGGTTGAATTTCTTTTCTTTTAAAACTTTGCGTATATGCCAACCAGCTGGTTAGGATGCTAAATTTAGTATAACTGTTTTGTTCTTCAAAATGTCTTAGGAGTTTGCTTGCCGTAAGTGCCTGCCTCTGGCCTTAAAGAGCAAATCAAAAAGTTTCCAATTGGTTTCCAGCCCACATTACGATGTGTGTGTGTGTATTTGAAAGACTGTTTCTTGGCTATAATTGGTAGTTTTCTTGTACCTCGTTCTGAGGAAAGAATTGCAGAGCGCTTCATGTCTGCTAACAGTCAGTAGTTAGCACTGAGCTCAAAAACAGCAGGAAAAAAATGAATTCTAGGCATCTGGGACGTTTGCCAAGGTGACCTACAGTCTACGTGCAGCGTAAGCATTTCAGACCAGCAAACGCAGGCTCCTCCCGCAGAAACCCAGGTCCCTTCCTTTTAACTCCCCTCCTTGTAAAAGGGGAAAGGAAAAGATAAGGCCTCCTACTGCCTCCCTTAAATATTTTAGATGAAAATAATGATTGTGTTAATCACACTTCAACATACACAAATGCTTTTATTCCTCCACACGCTTGGCTGAGTGCCAGAAAAAGCCAAGACCACAGCATTTTCCAGGAACGTGTGGGTTAGAAGTTCATATTGTGTGTAGCAGGCACACACAGGTTTGTAAAAAAAAAAGTCTCCTGGATGTGGCCTACGAACTACTGACCGTTTCCAACGAGGAAGCAACGGGTACTTTGTTGAACTCTGGAAAATATACCTTGAGAGGTCCTTTCCTTAAGCACTCTCTCTACCCAGCAGCACCAACCAGGATCTTCCCTGCTAATGTGGGAAACATTAGCATTTGTGTAAAACACAGTAAGCAAGGCTCCTAAACCCTAGTGTGTGTGATCTTTAACAACGCAGGGAGAGGCAGCTGTCAACTGGAAGGGCAGCATACCTTTCCTCTGAAAGACAGACCTGCAGGAATATACTTTCTCCTTGAGTCACCACCTCAAGAGCTAGCAAGAGAATGGATTAGTCACAGGGCTAGTCAACCCCCCCGCCACACACACACCCTGCATTGTTTTTAAGAGTCTCATTTATGCTAACTCTAAAACAGATTCCAGAAAAGCGTTTGAAATATGACCACAGCATTTTTTTAAACAGCATTGCCAGCCAAGCAGGTACCGTGATTACAACAGTGATTAAGTAGTTTGAAGAGTCTGGCTGCACTTAAAAAGGCTGCCCTGCTTTTTATAGCCCTGGACAGAAATGTTTTTGGAGAACTCTTTCCACTACAGACCATCCTAACCACTGTTCTCTGTGGGTTTTTATTATTATTATTATTATAGATTTTGATACCTGATTTCTAATATTTTAATATGGTTAGCTCTGAAGAACAGGGCGTCAGGATTGGAGGAAGACTCATTATCAACCAGCATGCGTTACACAGGTGACACAACCTTGTTTGCTGAAAGCCAAGAGGACTTGAAGCACTTCCTGATGAAGATCAAAGAGTACAGCCTTTGCTGTGGATTACACCTCAACATAAAGAACATCCTCACAACTGGACCAGTAAGTAACATCATGATAAATGGAGAAAAGATTGAAGTTGTCAAGAATTTCATTTTACTTGGATCCACAATCAATACCCATGGAAGCAGCAGTCAAGAAATCAAAAGACAAATTGCACTGGGCAAATCTGCTGCAAAAGACGTCTTTAAAGTATTGAAAGGCAAAGATGTTACTTTGAGCAGTAAGGTGCACCTGACCCAAGTCATGATATTTTCAATCACCTCATATGCATGGAAAAGCTGGACAATGAATAAGAAAGAGTGAAGAATTGATGCCTTTGGATTATGGTGTTGGCAAAGAATATTGAATATACCATGGATTGCCAGAAGAATGAACAAATCTGTCTTGAAAGAAGTACACCCAGAACGCTCATTAGAAGTGAGGATGGATAGACTTTGTCTCACTTACTTTGGACGTGTTATCAGGAGGCATCAGTCCCTGGAGAAGGACATCACGCTTGGTAAAGCAGACTTTCAGTGAAAAAGAGGAAGACCCTCAATGAGATGGATTGATACGGTGGCTACACAATGGGCTCAAGCACAGCAAGGATTGTGAGGATGGCGCAGGACCGGGCCATGTTCCGTCCTGTTGTGCGTGGGCTCTCTATGAGTCAGAACTGACTCAATGGCACCTAACAACAACAACAACAACCTCTGAAATCTGCTTATATCAACCCTAAGGTAGCAAGATTGGAGATCTATGAAGCTCTCTGTTCTTAAATAAGTTGAATGTTTTTTATCTTTTTCTTTTATTTTCCCCAGATTAAAAAAAAAGAAAGTTTTCAAATACAGAAAAGTGGCAAGACGGAATGATGACCTTCATATGTCTTCCACGTAGATTCAACAGTTGTTAACATTTTACCACACTTGTGCATGCCCTGTGTGTGCATAAACATATATTGTTGTTGTTAGTTACCGTCAAATGGATTCTGACTCATGGTGACCCCATGTGTGCAGAGTAAAACTGCTCTGTAGGCTTTTCAAGGCTGTGAACTTTCAGAAGCAGGTTGTCAGGCCTGTCTTCCAAGGTACCCCTGGGTGGGTTTGAACTGACGATCTTTAAGCTAGTAGTCGAGCTCCTAACTATTTATGCTACCCAGGGACTTCCATAAATATACATACATACAGGTATATACATATATCGGAGTCCCTGAGTGGCATAAATGGGTAAGCGCTTGGCTATTAACCAAAAAGCTGGCAGTTCAAATCCGCCCTGAGGCACCTCGGAAGACAGGCCTGGCAGTCTGCTTCTGAAAGCTCACAGCCATTGAAAAAAACTCTATGGAACACAGTTCTACCTTGACACACCACACATGGGATAGGCAAAAGTCAGAATCAACCTGACAGCACTAGTGACTGGTATATATGTATGTGTCTACACGCATACTAACACGTTTTTTACTGAAACATGTAAAAGTAGTTGCAGACCTGATAACACTTCTTTCCATCTCAGCATCTAAGAAGGAATCCTCCCGTATGACCATAATACTGTTACTATGCTTGAGAAGATTAACAATAATTTCATAATAGAATCAACCATTCAGTCCATCAAATGTATCTTTTTAGTATTTTAAAAGTTTTTAGATAAAAATAATTTTATGCTTGCATCTGATAAAATTTTTAAAAAGTTAAAACTCTTCTTTCCTGTCCCTCCAGCCCTCAAAGTAATCGTCATAAACAGACAGTCTTGTGTATCTGTTAAAAAAAAAAAAAAAAGTTATGGCTATACTTGCATAACTTGCTTATTCCTTCCTCCCAAACCATCCAGGCCACACGCCCTGGACCTCCTGAGACTTCTGGGCTGTGTTCCTCCATGCCGGCCTCCTTTGTCCCATGGCTACACCTCAAAGCTTGCTTTAGCATGAATCACACCCACTGAACCCCCCCGCCCCCCGTCTAGTATCTCAATTCCTCCACCTCCAGATTTCAACTGTCTAATCTGATGAACAGTTTCTAAAGGTTAGAACGCCTCGCTCAGGAAACACACCGTTTATTTAACTCAGACTTTCTGAAGACAATGCCCGTTTTTCTTGTTTTTCCCAATAAAACGTGAGGTCATAGCAAGTCGATACAGAAATATTTTTGTGGCAGCATATCCAAGCTATGCCTTCACTGTCCAGACGTGGGATTGGCTTTGGTTTAATTCCCTACGACGGTAAGCATAAGCATAATTTGTTTTTCTTTTCTTTCTTCCTCGTTTATACAGCATGAACACTCTCAATTTCTTTTTCTTATACAAATTAAGAAACTGGGTGAGGCTTTTAATTATTTCAGCAAACACCCATAATCAATAGCTAGTGGCGATAACCAAGGAGAGAGAAAATGGGGTCGATTTGTTTTCTTTTAGACTCTTCGCCTTTCTTTTTGCCAATTTCCACATGTAGAGAAATAGCTCTCAGGGCTTGTGCTCTGTGGATCAGAGCTCCAGGAGGCTTAAACCAAGCATTAGAAAAACACATTAGAAGAAGATCATATTGCAAGGAAGAGCAGGGCTGACCGGCCAGTGAAGTCTCCCCCTGTGCCAGGAATCCAATGGCAAGCAACAACCTCATTGTAATGCTGCTCAAAGTGCTCTTTGCTGTGTCCTGAGCTGTGCAAAATCTGCAAGCGTTGGCCCTTCTGCTCATTTCCAATGGGTGCGGTATTTGGTACATAAAGAGAATCTTTAAAAAAAAAAAACAACATGGTGTCATCTTGAAGAATGCAATCCATGTCACTGAATCGTACATGGGGGAATGGTTGTGATGGCCTATGTTGTGTTATGTCTAGTTTCACCACGATAACACATTTGAAACATATATGGTGTCATCACGGACAAGGCTTTCAAACAAGATGGCAGAAAGCTCGTTTCCTTTGAAGATGCATTGAGGTGGGAACCCGGGTCCTGCTACTTAGTAGCTCCGCGTCTCTGAGAAAGCTACTTAACCTCATGGAGCCTCAGTTTGTTCATCAATGAAAAGAGGTCTGTTAACACCCATCTTGAAGAGCTGTTGTGAAGATTAGTGGAGATGGCGTATGTAAACAAGCCTAGAAGACAACAGGTACTCATGACGATCTTAGAACAGTGTTTTTCTATTTCAGATAGCTGACTTCAGGACATGGTTTTGTGATGGATTTTACTTTTGACCACAAATAATCCCTTATTGCTGAATTTTTTAAAGGTACACCTCTTTTAATGGACATGCAAAACATTAATATTAAAAACATTACATTATGTATACAGCATCTTTATATATCTCTAAGCGAAGGTGCAAAGCATTAGCAATTTCTTCCAGAGCAAAGAAGAAACAAGCCCTCTTTGGACCTGACTGCTCTGCTTTTATTATTTAAGCCAATGCCGATATAAACTTCATGTTATGCTAGTGATTCAGACCTACAGTTAGCTATCGCTTTTCCTGGTTTATATGATGTACCTAAATACGTGGTAACTACAGTAATATAAAAGTATACCCAGAATGTACCACTGCTAAGGTTATTGATAATATGTCAGTATTCTTTATCTGCTAGCTGCTGTCAGAAAGTAGAATCTTTCCAAACACAGGTCAGGGCAAGAGTCAAGGCGTTCCCAAACAGCCACTGAGTTCCAGGAATGGGATGGTGATGGGTCTGCTCCTGGACGCAGCCACAGTGGCATGGTTCTCGCAAGTTGATAGAAAATCCAACTATTTTTTGCTATATACTTGAGGGGTGTACAAATTCTCCTCTTCTGAGTGTCTGCCTTGATTAGTCAATGCACTGAAGGAGAAACCCAGAATCCTTTCTACCTGCTTTTCATAGCTTCTGAAGCCATGAGTTTTAGCCTGCGTGAGGGAAAATTTGTCCTTCGATGGAAAACGAGGCACTGTTTAGAGGAGGAGATGGTGAGCTTTTTTCTGTAATGTGCCAGATAATAAAGATTTTAGGCTTTGTGGGCCATGAGATCTCTGTTCTGCTAAGCAGTCTTGCTGTGGTAGTGTGAAAGCAATCAGAGACAATCAGTAAACAAATGGGATTGGCTGTGTTCCAATAAAACTTTACTCAGAATAGCAGGTGGTGGACATATTTGGCCCACAGACATTTTGCAGTCTAGAGCACACCTTTCTAGGTTATCTGATTCTTGCCTTTCACTGCCTTTGAGCCCTTTTCTTCCCTTTTTTAATTCTATACATTATAACAACTATAAAACAACAACAACAAAAACCAAACCCAGTGCCGTCGAATCAATTCCAACTCATAGCGACCCTACAGGACAGAGTAGAAGTGCCCCTTAGAGTTTCCAAGGAGTGCCTGGAGGATTCGAACTGCAGACCCTTTGGTTAGCAGCTGTAGCACTTAACCACTAGGCCACCAGGGTTTCCTATAAAAACTATAGCAATGCAAAAAATCACATAAAATGCATACAGTTTCTGTCCTGTAAAGGATAGGGCTGCCGTTGACTTCTCTCGCCTACTGTGGGACAGCGTGCAGTTTTACCTTCGTTTGAACGTTCATCTTAGTATTCCTGATCTCATATCGTATCTGCTCTTTTTATTTTCTTTTAAATTGGTCGTTATCCTAACGGATTCCCTCATTAATGAGTTAAATAAAATCTTTAACAAGTGTTCCTTTTTATCTCTCTAGATCGTTGTTGTTTTGGGGTGCCACTGAGTTGATTCTAACTCACAGCAACCCCACGTGATGCAGCAGGACTGCCCCACAGGGTTTTCTTGGCTGTAAATCTTTATGGAAGCAGATTGCTAAGTCTTTCTCCTTTGGAGCTTCTGGGTAGCTTTGAACCGCCAGCCTTCTGGTTAGCAGTCAAGCGCTTAACAGTTGTGCCACCAGGGCTCCTTATATCTATATGAGAGTCACGATTTTGCCTTTTTTTTTTTTGAGAAAATTATCTTTTAACACCAGGGAAAATTTAAAGTGCTCACTCAGTTGCTAAGTGAAAGGTGGGTGTTTTGAGCCCACCGGATGCTCAGTGGGAGAAAGGCCTGGCAGTCTGCTTCCATAAAGATTTACAGCCTTGGAAGCCTTATGGGGCAGTTCTACTCAGTCCTACAGTGTCACTATAGTTGGAATCGGCTCAATTTTTTTTTTTTTTTTTTTTTTAAGGGATTATGTTATCTGGGGCAGAGTAGATCATTAACTATTGTGGCATACGAAAACACTCAGAAACCCAAGTAAGTATATGAGGCAATGAATAATAAACTTTTCGTGTAGCAGACCATTCTTTTGTACCAGACCAATGTATGGCACTGGGTTTACTGGGTTGGGATGGGCGCTAGCCTGGAATTTGGGAAACTGAATAGAGCGGCCAGAGGTTAAGAACAAGGGCTTGGAATTAAAAGGTCTGGGTTTGTACCCCAGGCCCACAGCTTCTTTGTTTGTGACATTGGGCACCTTACTTACGTCAGCTCTTTAGTCCTAAGCTTTTTCACTGTAAAATGGGATAATAGTAGCACTTACCTCATGAGCTGTTATAGGAATCAAATGAGACAACGCATATAAAAGATTTCTCACAAAGTGTCACATATTCCAAGGGTGTGATAAACAGCATGTGGGCTAGATAGACGTCGCTGTTGTTGTGTGCTGTCGAGTCGATTCCGACTCCTAGTGACCCTGTAGGACACAGCAGAACTGCCCTCGAAGGTCTCCTAGTCTCTAACCCCTTTACTGGAGCAAATTGCCAGGTCTTTTCTCCTGTGGAGCTGCCGGTGGGTTTGAGTCGCTGAAAAGGGCAAAAGTGAAGGCTCACACAGAGTTTGAAGGGAAATGTGACATCTTAAGGGAAAGTTTTGCCCCCTCCTTACTTTTGCCGGAGCCCTGGTTGTGTAATGGTTAAGAGCTCAGCTGCTAACCAAAAGTCGGCAGTTCGAATCCACCAGCTGCTCCTTGGAAACCCTGTGGGGCAGTTCTACCCTGTCCTATAGGGTCACTAAGAGTCAGAATCAACTCATTGGCAACAGGTTTTGTTTTTATTTTTTGGCTTTACTTTTGCCGAGCCCTGGTGGTTAAAGCGATTGACTGCTAACCAAAAGGTTGGCCATTCAAAACCAGAAGATTCCGTAGACATCGACAACCTTGGAAACCCAATGGGGTTGCTGTAAGTCGGAGTCGACTCGACAGCAGTGGGCTTTGGGTTTGGGTTACTTTCGCCTGGGTGGCAGCATTGTATTTATAGGGAGCTGGTTGTTTTTCTCTTTGGGAGCCCCTGTCTGAGCAGTAAATGGCATAATGTCCAAGAATATAGCGCTTCCATATCTCCTAACCTGACAATGGCCAGCTATTTCCTTGGAACTTTTCTGCCTATGAGTCATTCTTCTAATTTATGATAAATAGATAACGAACACACATTGTAAAAAAGCATTTCCCACAAAGGGTTGGGGGCGGAAGACAGGCTGTGCTCTGCTGGACAGAGAAGAGCCTGGGAAGATTCTGACTCCAGGAAGGTATAAGGGTCAGATTGCAACATCAAAAGGGATGCTTTCCAATAGAAATCATTTCTAAGGGATGCTTCCTATTTCTTAGCTTAAACTTATGCTTATTATGAATGTATCAAGTCCCCAAACATGTTGTGTACCAGGTACTTATTCTTCATGCATTTCTTTGAAGAGGTTGTTAAATAATTTTATTTTTTGAAGGGTTCTTTTCGAATTATGTTTCAAAGCGTTTGCACACACCTGAAGAAAGCCCTTCAATTCAATAAATTTGTGTCTTAGTTATCTAGTACTGCTATGACAGAAATTCCACAAATAGATGGCTTTAACGAACAGAAGCTTATTCTCTCACAGTTTAGGAGGCCAGAAGTTCAAATTCAGGGCGCCAGCTCCAGGGGAAGGCTCTGTTTCTGTCGGCTCTGGGGAAAGCTCCTTGTCATCAATCTTCCCCTGTCTAGGAGCTTCTCAGTGCAGGAACTTTGATTCCAAAGGACGCACTCTGTTCCCAGGGCTGCTTTCTTTGTGGCATGAGGTCCCTCTGTCTTTCTGCTGGCGTTTCTCTTTTGTATCTCAAAAGAGATTGACTCAAGATACAACCTATTCTCGTAGATTGAATCTGGCCTCATCATAACTGCCTCTAATCCTGACTCATTAACATCATAGAGGTAGGATTTGCAACACATAGAGAAATCACACCAGATAATAAAACAGTGGACAATCACACAATACTAGGAATCATGGCTAGCCAATTGACATGCATTTTGGGGGATGTAATTCAATTCATGACAATATGTAATGATCTGAAACTATAAAAAAACTGGGTACTAAACCAGGGGCGCCGAAGGCTACAAAGATGAAGATGGCTTAGTCAGCCACCAAGAGGCTTTCAAACCTTGGAGAAGGCAGGTAAGGATATCTCTAATTATAACACAAGGGAGGGTGATGTAAAGCCTTGACTGGTGCTACAGCTGGCTAGCATCCACCAGTAAATTACTCTTGCAGAATCTCCTACTTAGCCTCTGTCTCCTTTCTAGGCTAGTGAAAGTCCTTCCTCTAGGCAAGACGCCTCAAATCGTTCAGGAGGGGTAATCAGAGGGAAGGAGATAACGAAGCTTTGTTGCCAAAGTTCCTTTGTGGTTATCATCACAAGTCAATCATGCTGTGCGTGTGTGGCTCCGCTTCTTGGGTCTGTGTTTAACTCATGCTATGAAGATAACATGCTTTTTCTGTTCTCACTATGAAAGAAATGGACAGGTAGCTGTCATTGTGTTTCAGAGGCAAAGTGATATGATACCTTAGCTCAGATAAAGCAAGGAAACAGTGAAGCCTTCTCCGGTAGGGTCCGGTTAACTCAGCAAGAGCGCAAGGCCTCACAATCTCACCCCTCACAGGCTGTGAGCAGTGTTTTTAAAATTGTTTTGACTGCAGCCCAGTTATATGTTACATGACTACCCAGCACACACACACACCATACAACAGAACTGAAAGTTTCAAGAAACATTTATCATTGTCATGGGCAATGGAGTCTGATATTTCTATACTTTTTTGTTCTACTCTAGTTAAAAAAACAAGTTCTGACTTACTGCATTCATTTCACAACTTTCTTTGGGTCAAAATCCACAGTTTGAAAAACACTGGTAGGGATGCAGTGGAACGTGGGTATTCACTGGAACAGGTCACAGAAGTCTTTAACAAGTGAGAAGATATTCTTGGATCCGCATGGTTGTATTTCTTAAAACCTTGCCTCATGATGTTTCTAAATGAGTCCATGCCTCAGTTTCCTTATCTGTAAAATGGGGGAGACTAGTGGAACCAAGGAAACCCTGGTGGAGTAGTGGGTAAGAGCTATAGCTGCCAACCAAAACGTCAGCACTTGGAATCCACCAGGTGCTCCTTGGAAACTCTATAGGGCAGTTCTACTCTGTCCTATAGGGTCACCATGAGTTGAAATCGACTTGACGGCAATGGGTTCGTTGGCTGGTTGAATAGCACCAATCTCACAGGGCTGCCATGAGGGTTAGATGTGTTAGTAAAAGTAAAATATTTAAAATACTACTGTCTTGTAGCAAGATCGTTAGCTTTTGTTGCTACTGTTATTATCAACGCAGTAGGTTTAGTGCATGGGTAAAAGTACAACTGTTCTATTTAATGATTATTTAATTTTTTTTTTTTTTTTTTTTTAAGAATAATTGAATATGGAGGCTGTTTTTCCTCTCACTTTTCATTTCAGGGCCCCAAAACCAAAACCAAACCCATTCCTGATGAGTCAATTCCAACTCACAGAGACCCTATAGGATGGAGTAGAACTGCCCCATAGGGTTTCAAATGCTGTAAATCTTTATGGAAGCAGACTGCCACATCTTTCTGCTGCGGAGCAGCTGGTGGGTTCGAACCGCCGACCTCATGCTTAGCAGCTGAGTGCTTTAACCACCAAGGCTCCTTCATTTCAGGGCAGCCATTAAGAATTTCAATTGCAATGTGTAAGAGGAAATTAGCAGCCCCCATGGGATTTGTTTGAATAATCTTTGCCTACCAAGTTACAACTGACACCCTTTCAAATAACTTATTAGCACAATATGCCAGTGAAAAGAATAGCGGCAAGCCTTTATTTTATAGAATTTACAAGCTTCATTTCTGTTATGAAGACCTCCCCAAAGGCTCAGCAGACTCTGTTCTCTTTTTTAACTGAAATTCTAGAACAGCCGGGGGCTCCACTATAGGGTTGGGCATGCTGTGGGGGTCCAGGCTTGTGCCCGAAGTTCACCAACATAGGATTCAGGCCTGTCTAGGCCTACCAAAGGACTGGGGAGCCAGGCTGCTCAAGGCCTGGACCGACGCAGAACCAAGGACTTTCCTGGGGAAAATTCAGGAGACAGAGGGGAGGGCTGATTCTGAGCCTAACACACAGCCGGCGGCTCTGATGGTCCTCCGGCCTGGCCTTCATGCTCTCACATCAGCGTCCTGGCAAGGGAGCTTAAATAAAGGAAATGTATAAAGTGGAAGAGCCATCTCTGTTGAATGGTAAGAGCACAAAGCTTCATTCCAATTCAGAAAGCATGGAAGCACGCTGACCACAGCCAGGCACTGTGCTAGCTACTCAGCTCTGACATTGCTGAGAAATGGCTTCTTGGCATAGTCAGCAGGGCCTCCCGTGTTGGAGCCAACAGCCTGGCTTGGACACTCAGGCCTTGGCAGCACCAGTGGGGCAATCTCCCGCAGCAGCCACAGAAGTGCTGCCTTGGGCAAGAATGTCGTGATGGTGAGAACTTCACTGAATACTGGCCTAGCTGCAGTGAAGGGATGGTGGACCACAGTTGGCTGGAAGAAAAACCCCCAAACCCAAGCCCATTGCCATCGAGTCAATTCTGACGCATAGAGACCCTATAGGGCAGAGTAGAGCTGCCCCATAGGGTTTCCAAGGCTGTAAATCTTTACGGAAGCAGGCTGCCCCATCTTTCTCCCATAGAGCGGCTCATGGGTTAGAACCTCTAACCTTCCAGTTAGCAGCCAAGCTCTTAACCACTGCACCACTAGGGCACCTTTCTTGTCAAGAGGACTAATTTGTGGAGCACTGATAAAATGTTCCCACAGAACACCTACACTTACTAAGGGGACGTTACAGAAACTTAAAAGTGAGGTAGATTTGCTAGAGAAATACTGTGTCATAAACACAATCAGGAGCCTGTTCACCCCTAGATTAGCAGAAGCCTGGAAACACCAGTTACCCCTGCCATTAGCCGCGGCTGGAGTTTGTAACTCGGGGTCCACCCATTCTGTGATATTATTCAGAGGGCCATGAACCTGAATGGCAATGGCCAAAAAAAAAAAAAGATATCTTCGTTTTCATTAACCTCTAATTGAAATTTAGCATGTCTTTCAATTATGACTATAAGTTGTTCCTTTGTAATCTGCTGTCTTTATTTCATCTCAAATTTTCCTTTTCAGGAATGACTTGATTCACCACACCTTTCTATCATATGGGGTGCCGGGAGTAAAGAGACAAATCAGGTCTGCTTGGTCACGCAGGTCATTTCTAGAGAAATCAGCTCAGTCAAAGAGCAGGCAGGTAGTCAAAGACTCAGGCCCTGGGAGATGAGCTAAGGCAGGGATCAAAAACCCAGAAATTAGAAACCAGGAATAAAGTGAGAGGGAGTCAGACAGAGTCTGGGAAACCAGAAGTCAGAATAGATAAGGCGAAAAACGCCTGAAGTACCAGGAGTAGGAATGGAGCCTGGAGTTTGTAAAGGGCCCCGCTCTTCAAATTGTGAATTACCACAGCCTCAGGCAGAGGTGACTCAGAGAGTGGGTGGGGCTGAGCTCTCAGGTGAAACTCAACCGATTAGAGACCCAGACCCTTCCTGCCTCCACCTTTCCCTTCCTCTAAAGTTCACCTGGAAACGCTGGTGGCGTAGTGGTTAAGCGCTACGGCTGCTAGCCAAAAGGCTGGCAGTTCAAATCTACCAGGTGCTCCTTGGAAACTCTATGGCGGCAGTTCTACTCTGACCTGTAGGCTCGCTATGAGTTGGAATCCACTGACTGGGAATAGAAAGGAGCCCTGCTGGCCCAGTGGTTAAGCGGCTGATACCTGAAAAGTTCGGTCCACCTTACAGGAGGAAAATGTGGCAATCTGATTCTGTAAAGATTACCAAACCAAACTCATTGCCATCCGGTAGATTCCAAATCATACCAAAAAAAAAAAAACCAAAAAAAAAAACCCAAACCCAGTGCCCTGTAGGACAGAGCAGAACTCCTGCTTAGGGTTTCCAAGGCTATAATCTCTACAGAAGCCGTGGTGGTACAGTGGTTAAGTGCTACGGCTGCCAACCAAAGTGAGACAGAGCCCCACAGTGCTGGATTCTTTCCCTGGCTTCCTCCCCTACAGTGGTGTATTGAAAAATCCTGTCCTTTGCTGCCCCCCACCCCTAGCTTTGTATTTGAATCCTGCTTTTACTTGGAGGGTATATGTAAACCCCAATGCACCTGCATAGTGTGATTAAGAGTGTTGCTGACATCTAACTTGTATGAACTCCTGACTTGTAAACCTCTTTAAAAGTAACTTGCCCGCCCACCCTTGGTGAGCAGTCTTGGCAGCAGTGCTCCAACTGACTACATTTCCTTGTACAATGAAATAAAGGTGCCTTCCTGTTCTCCCATCTTGGTCTCTGGTTTATTGGCTGATATGAGTCATGCTGAGTAAGAACCTGGGCTTTCCACCCAGTAATGAAAAGGTTGGCAGCTCAAATCTAACAGCTGTTTCTTGGAAGCCCTATGGGGCAGTTCTACCCCGTCCTATAGGGTCCTTATGAGTCAGAATCTCCTCAACAGCAAGGAATTTGGTTTGGGGTTTTTTTTTAAAAAAAATTCATCTACATGAAAATGGGCACAGTGTTTAAGAGCTTGTCTGCTAACCAAAAGGTCAGCAGTTCAAATTCACCAGCCTCTCCTCAGAAACCCTACAGGGCAGTTCTACTATGTCCTATAGGGTTGTTATGAGTCGGAATCGACTCAATAGCAAGGGGTTTGGTTTTGGTAATGATGTAAAAGTGAGTCATCCACTCTCACGAAAATTGCTTCATCATTGAGGAGGAAAGACTTCTGTATGCAACGGAGAGCGCAAAATACCACTTCTTAACCATTTTTTGTGCCAAGGACCCCTTTAGCTGTTGGTGAAGCCCATAGGCCCCTTTTTAAGAATAATATTTTATAATTTATAATATAAAATGCAAAGGGCACCAGGGAAACCAATTATATTGAAACAGAGTTGTGAAAGGAAACCAAATATCCTGAAGTATAGTGTCGTAGTTACCTAGCGCTGCTATAACAAAAGATACCACAAGTGAGTGGCTTTTGAGAACAAAAATTTATTTTCTCACAGCTCTGGAGGCTAAAAGCCCAAATCAGGGTATCAGCCATGTTGATTCCTTCTGTGAGCCGGTCTCATAGTTTCCGGGGTCTGCAGGATATCTTCGGTGTTCCTTAGCTTCTGGCTTTCCCCTATGTGTGTCTCTGTCTCTTCTGCTCTTTTTATAACTGGGAAGTGATCAGGTTTAGAATCCACCCTAGTCTGGTATGGCCTCATTAACACAACAAAATAAATCTCCTGGTACAGGGGTAAATTTTCAATATATATTTTTAGAAGACACAATTCAATCCACAACAGATAGTTACCCAAATATTGAGATAATTATGACCTAGTAATACACGTGCCTCTTAATTAACTTACTGCCATGGATTGCACTGTGTCCCCCAAAAATGTGTGTTGACTTGGTTAGGCCATGATTCTCAGTATTCTGTTGTCCTCCATTATGTGATTGTAATTTTATGTTGAGAGGATTAGGGTGGGATTGTAATACCACCTTACCCAGGTCACATCCCTGATCCAAAGTAAAGGGAGTTTCCCTGGGATATTGCCTGCACCACCTTTTATCTCTCAAAAGATAAAAGGAAAGAGAAGCAAGCAGAGAGTTGGGGACCTCATGCCACCAAGAAAGCAGCACCAGGAGCAGAGCATGTCCTTTGGACATGGGGTCCCTGCACCTGAGAAGCTCCTCAACCATGGGAAGATTGAGGACGAGGACCTTTCTCCAGAGCCGACAGAGAGAGAAAGCCTTCTCCTGGAGCTGACACCCTGAATTTGGACTTGTAACATACTAGACTGTGAGAGAACACATTTCTCTTTGGTAAAGCCATCCACTTTTGGTATTTCTGTTATGACAGCACTAGATGACTAAGACACTTACTAAATAGCATGATTGATGTGTAATTATTTAGAAATAGTAACAAGAGGCAATGACATTTCCAGGAATTTGCCACAACTTCAATGACTGAAAAATCTCCAATTCCTCTTGTGACAAAATGAGATTTTATGTGACATATTCTTTTAGAGAAAGAATGGCATGACTCTACTCTTCTCATTGATGAGTAGAATGATTACAGGGAAAGTGTTCATTAAAAAAAAGCAACAATTGATGTAGTTGATACTCTTACTAGAATGAAATATTCCATTTTTCAAACTGGAAACAAAGAGGAGGGATGTTACCATATAGCAATATTGAACATGTGTTGAATACAATGTTTCGGCTAAGAGTAGAGGCTTTGAAGTTGGACTGACTGCTGTAATCCTAGCTCTGCCATCTACTCTGCTATCAGTAAATTCCTTTACCTTCATCAGCCTCAGTTTCCACTTCTGTCATAGCAGCACCCCTTAAAGAATTGTTACAAGGATCACATGAGACCATGCTCTGAAGCACTTGGCATGTTGCTGAGCACATGCTATGTACCCAATATGTCTTAGTTATTTCATTGCATTTATTATTCTGGGTAAATAAGAGGAATTTAAGGGAAATTTAATTTTCTTATAAACTCTTATGTGGATGTTATACATAAATAAACCAAAAAAAAACCTGTTGCCATCAATTCGATTCCTATTCATAGCAACCCTATAGGACAGGGCAGAACTGCCCCCATGGAGTTTCCAATGAGCAGCTGGTGGACTTGAACTGCTGACCTTTTGTTTAGCAGCTTGAGCTCTTAACCATTGACTTAGCCAAACTGCATGTTAGAAATTAGATGAGCGTGATCTTAAGGAAACAGAAAAGTCAAGAGAGTAAATGGAAGGGTGGGGAAGGAACCTCACTAAAGATCACAGACCTGAGGGCGCAGTTTGACTGTGAATCCCAGGGGAGTGCTGAAATATCTGGGGCCAGAATACAACAATGTAAAACAGGAGGGACTGCTGTGGTCATCTGTTAGGGAAGGGCAAAACTGAACATAAGAATAATTTTTATTCTTCAGTGAAAATATTTTCTCTAGAAATAGGAAAGAGGATGCTGATAAAGATAATGTGTTAACCATTTCCCTTTTTCTTCACTTTAACATATTCAAAGCAAAGAGTGTTTTTAATCAGCTTTCTTCAAAACAATTCATAAAACTAGAAAAAAATTGGAAGTAAACAATAGTGAATAAAATAAATAGGCACCCCTTGAATTTCAGTGATTTCGATGTTTATAAGCCTAAGCCATTTAAAACATGTATCGATAGCATTAACGTGGGGTGAAGAGTGGTAGGGATTTTTGTTTGTTTTTATTCTTGTTGTATTTAATAAGATTTTATTTGAACCTAAATAAACAGATAATTCTGGAGATACCATATACAAAGTACTTTTCAAAACTGAACTTAACCTTTCCTCCTAGAATATTCTTCTTGAAAATTTCCCCATTTATTTCAGTGGTTCTAATATCGGTGTGGAGCCCTCATGGTGTTAGAGCTACAACTGCTAAAGAAAAGGGTCGGCAGTTCAAATCCACCAGCCGCTCCTTGGAAACCCTATTGGGGCCATTCTACTCTGTCCTATAGGGTTGCTATGAGTTGGAATTGACTTGACCACAACGAGTTGGATTTTTGTTTGTTTGTTTTTTTTAATCTCTGTGTAATCATCCAGGCTCAGAACTGTAGAGTCAATGAATGACAGAACAAGGAAGCAAACACACAAATCCAGAACGTGGAAGCTTCTACAGGCCAAGTGATGGGATTTCCACACAAGTCGATGGCATGAACAAACTAAAACCAAAATGGGAGAGGGGGGTTCTAGGTGGCAAGTGATTTAAGAGACACGGTAGCCAAATGTAACGCATAGATCTTGTTTGGATTCCAACTTGAACAAACCAACTGTAAAAGGACATTACTATGGATTGAATCGTGCTCCCCTGCAAAAGATATGTGGAAGTGCTTGCCCTTGGTACCGGAGAATGGGACCCTGTTTGGATAGGGTCTTTAAAGATGTTACCAGTTAACACGAAGTCATGCAGGAGTAGGTGGGTCCTAATCCAGTACACGGTGTCCTTATAAAAGAGGAAGACAGACCCAGAGGGAAGAGGACCATGTGAAGACAGACACAGAGGTTGAAGTGATGCTTATACAAGCCAAGGAATGCCAAGCATCCTTGGCTGTCGCCAGAAGCCAGGAGAGAGGCGTGGAACAGATTCTCCCTTGGAGCCCTCAGGAGGAATCAACCTGGCCAACTTCTAGCCTCCAGCACTATGAGACATTAAATTTCTATTCTTATAAGCCACCCAGTTGGTGGTGCTTTGTTACTGCAGTCCTGAGAAACTAATACAGACATTTTTGAGAGAGTTAGGGAAATGTGCTTACTGCCTAGGTAGGAGATGAACCAGGAGACTATGGTTAATTCTGTTGATAATGGTAGTATACTTACGAGAAAAAAAAAAAAAAGAGCATATATTTCAGAGGTGCACAAGTGAAATGACATAGTATTTGGGATTTCCCATACAATATCAAGCATAGAAAAGAAAAAAACTATAAAGTAAATATGACAAAATCTTATTATTACATTTGCGTGAAGAGCATAGGGGTTCCTTGTACTATTTTATGTTTTAGTAAGTATGATAACTTACATAACAAAAAAATTTTTTAATCCTTTTTTACTTTTCTCCTATATTCAAACACTTGCCATGCTCCATCAAATCTGACATCCCCAAGGAGCAGAGCCAAGATGGCAGACTAGTCAGAAGCACTAGGCCATTCTGCTGCCACAAGAACCAAAAAATAAAAAAACCAGATACATCAATCCTGGAACCCTGAACCTTAAATGAAGGGATAAAGTATTAGATTGGAAGTCACTGAGGAGAGGAAGAAGCTGATAGAAAACGGAGAAGGCATGGAGTGGAGGTTTCTGACCAAACAGCATGACTCAGCGTCGCCATCTTGGAATCAAGCCAGCAACCCTGCACTCAGAAAGGTAACTCCACGGAACTCTCAACAGGAGGAAGAGGAATGCTTAGTTTTTGCTTGCCATCATCAATTTTTAAGAGAAGCGATTTACTTCTCCCTTCATAAAACTCACTTAACTGATTTTATGTCCATTGTCTTTCAGAAGAGACTTCTGAAACCCATCCTGCACACTGAGCAAAGAAACATTTAAAATGATGCCAGTAGTACTCATTGTTTTCAAGTATGACATTAGTTGAAAACAAACACGTACACCAGGGTTATTTTATGTGTCTTTTTCAGAGAAAATATTCCTTTCCTGTGAATGGATGTTATTTAAAGGGCATTATGAAACGCTAGTGGTGCAGCGGTTAAGTAAGAGCTTGGCTGCTAACCAAAGATCAGCAGTTCTAATCCACCCGCTGCTCCTTGGAAACCTTATGGGGCAGGTCTACTCTGTCCTATAGGGTCGCTATTAGTTGGAATCAACTCGAGGGCAATAGTTTTTTTTTTTTTTTTTTGTATATGCAGATATTGTCAAATTTTGAAGAAGGAATAATTTGATAGTTTTTTTGGAAGGAGAAATTACCCATTTATGAGAGCCAAGTTGGTAATTGCAGGGTATTGGATTTATCTATATTTCTTTGAGAAAGACTCAAGTTCAATAAACTGAAAGATAAAGAATTATTGGGAGGTGAGAAGAGAATCAATATTTGAAAAGTGTAAGATTTTATTCTAATGTAGTTTTATAATAATATGATTAAAAAAGGAGGAGAAGCCTGACTACAAGGTGGCTCTTTTATGAGCCAATTTGTTATATTCTTTACACCAAATTCACTACCTTGAAACTGTTACATTTACTGAGCTAAAATAATTGCAGGGAAGCCAAAGGATGCTTTTAACCTGGGCTGTTGATAATGCTATTTGTTGATTGAGTTTAATACTAACGTTGTTAGTTGCTGTCAGGTCAGCTCCAACTCATGGAGACCTTCTGTGTAACAGAACAAAAACTTTGCCCCGTCCTGTGCCATCTTTGTGATTGTTGATATGTTTGAGTCCACTGTGAAATGTTTTAAGTCTATTGTGTCAATTTATCTCATGAAGAGTTTCCCTCATTTTTATTGGCCCTCTACTGTACCAAACATGATATCTGTTACAGGCTGAATTGTGTCCCCCCAAAATGTGTTGTATATCCTAACCCCGTATATCCACATGATACAATTCCATATGGGAATAGGTTTTTCTTTGTTATGTTAGTGAGGCCGTATCAGTGTAGGGTGTGTCTTAAGCCACTTACTTTTGAGATATAAAAGGAGCAGATTAGTCACAGAGTAGGAAGCACAAAGATTTATGCCGCATGGAGATCACCAAAGAACAGAGGAAGAGAAGGGGAAAGAGACAAGGATTCCCCACGGCCCCAGGGCAGACAGAGAGAACCCCTAGAGCCGGTGCCCTGAATTCAAGCTTCCAGCCTCTTAAACTGTGAGGAAATAAATTTCTGTTCATTAAAGCCAAACATCCCCCAAACCTGGCAAATCACCCTTTCTTCTTTCACTTCTGTGCCCACATTCTGTCCTTCCTGACTTGTCAGGGTTACTGTAGGCCCAGGACCCACTGGTGTCCCTCCTTCCGCTCTGTGGCTGCCCCCACACCTCAGACTGAGAACCAAGTGAGGCCTGGCTCTGATCTTGTCACTCTCTTCTTCCAAAGAATAAAAACAAAGCTGAAAGTCAAGCAAACAAACAATGAGAATTATTTTCTGTGTTGAGGGTTTCTGAAAAAGAAAAAAAATCTATATGTGCGTATGGAATCTGGGATTCTTGTCTTCACTCAAGGGAAATATGCTGGAATGTGCTCCTGAACCTTAAAAAGCAATACCACTCTTTGAATTTTTTGATTTTCAGCTGTTAGCAAAATGAAGAGCTGGACAGTCATTCAATAACTTTGATCAATATAAGAGTCAATACAGACCAAGCCCCTCCTCTCTCCCTTTTTTAGTTGTTGCTGTTATTAGCTGCTGTTGAGCCCATCCCTGATTCCTGGCAACCCCATGCACATGGGCTGGATTGTTGTAATCCATTCCAAAGGGTTTTCACCAGCTGGCTTTTGGAATTAGATAGCCAGGCCTTTCTTCCTAGTCTGAGCCAGAAAGCTCCGTTGAAACCTGTTCAGCATCTTAGCAGCACAGAAGCTTCCACAGAGGGAGAGGTGGCGGCTGCACATGAGTTGCGTCGGCTGGGAATAGAAGCTGGGTCTCCTGCATTGAAGGATAGAGTTTCATCATTGGAACACCAGTGCCTTCTCTTTTTTAGTAGCAGCTTGTTATTCACTCCCAATTATTAAACGAATTGCCTCACCTCTTCACCTGGTACTGTATCTCTGCAGGCACCCTGAAAGAGGAGTCACCTTGAGAGGTGAATGGAGGGTTTCAAAAGCTTCTGTCTGTGCCTTGTCGGAGGTGTTAATTTCTCTACATACTTCTCTGAGGCCTGCTTCCACGCTGTCAGTAAGATCCGACATCAGTAACTGTCATCAAGGTGATTTCTCAGCAGTAAAATAACCTTCTGTTCTGCCTGTTTCTTACCCATGCCTGGTGCCAAGGGCCAAATTGTCACTCACAGGTGGATTTTAGCCGAAAGATTATATGCCTTTCACACGCCGACTAGGATAAAGCCCAGTGCCCAGACTGGATTTCCGGGGACACCTGTGAATTCTGCCTACACACCTGCAACAAATCGGCGTTTTCTCTGTGGAATCGGGTAGATTATCTCCTCACTCTGCTGTGTGTCAGTAGAACGTGGCAGAAGCCTTCCCACGTAGGCTGCAGGCTCCTAAAGAAAGGGGAGACTTCCCAGTATAAGGTTGTGTCTCTGAAGCAACACATAAAAAGAAAACTGAGAGGAAACGTGTCAATAGTTGTTAGCTTAATTTTCTTTAGCCATTCGCTAAATGTTTTAGTCTGAGATAGATTCTGTCTTGAATTCCAAATTGCCAAGGCGTCCACCTTATTATTTCAGAAAGATATGTAAGGAGAAACACAGATAACCATACGGAAGCCACTGAGTGAGTTTCCAACCTTTATGGAAAATCAAGGCAGAATGTGTCCCCTGATATCCTTGCCGCATTCCACCCATCCCCAGAGGAAGGAGCCTTAGGGATGGCTAGCCTCCTTGAAACCCCCACTTCACCCTCCATCCATCTCCCAGTTCCTTTCTCTGATTTGTTTTTGTTGCTTGTCCGTGTTAACTGCTGTCTCTTTTTTCACATATTTGGCTGTTTTACCCCATTGGAGGTAGCTGCTGGGCGGCCTCTGTGCCAATTCACAAGCGAGCCAGCTTCACAGAGCAAAGTGCTAATTGAAAGAAGTCTTCCTCACCCAAGGCTATCAGTTGCCTCCGGAATGGCTGACGCTTCTGACGATGTGATCAGCCAAGGTTGTGCGCCCAGATTGGAGAAATGTGGACACGCGAACCCCTAACTTCACCTTGGCAAGGGGGGGAACCTGGCATTCACTACAATGCCAGGAGCTTGGTGTGCGCCGAGGCCACTGAAAATCTGGCATTTTCACTTAAGATCCAATCCACCTAGCTTCCTGGGTCAAGGGTTACACTGGGGTTATGATCTTTATCTTTCTGCTGAATCACTGAGTGAGGCAGCTGGGTTTGTGTCCTCAGATTATTTAGGCAAAAGTTAAAAGAAGTTCTCTATGAATTTACTTGTTGGCTTCTAACTCTTGTTTGACTTCTAAAAGAACAGTTTTCAAAGGCTCCTAAAAGGGAAAGGTTTAAGACAGCCTCCCCCCATGGAGGGAGATGCCAGCCAGTCAAAGGGCAGGTCAGGGGGTTACTGGAGATAATGGAATTTCAAAAACATTGTAAAGGAGCTGTCAGGCTCCGACACGCTGCGAGGGGAATGAGCTCAGGCTCCCAGCGATTTGATGTCCAGAGTAATGAAATGATGAGTCTATTTCACACAATGGACCTGTCAAGAAAAATAGTGTCACTTTAGAGGAACTGTGGAAAACTCTCCTTAGTAGCCTTCAAAGTATCAATTTTCAGGTGCTAAAAAAAAAAAAAATTTTTTTTTTTTAAGTGGTAATTTCAGGAGCCCTGGTGGCTCAGTGTTTAAGCGCTCAGCTGCTAACCCAATAGCTGTTGGTTTGAACCCACCAGCTGTAGGGCAAAGATGTGGCAGTCTGGTTCCATAAAGATTGTTATTGTTGTTAGGTGCTTGTCTTAGTCATCTAGTGCTGCTGTAACAGAAATACCACACGTGGATGGCTTTAACAAAGAGAAATTTATTTCTTCCCGGTAAAGTAGGCTAAAAGTTCAAATTCAGGGTGTTAGCTCCAGGGGAGGGCTTTCTCTCTCTGTTGGCCTTCTCGTCAATCTTCCCCTATCCCAGGGGCTTCTCTGTTCAGGGACCTTGGGTCCAAAGGACTCGCTCTGCTCCCCACACTGCTTTCTTGGGGGTACGAGGTCCCTACTTTCTGCTTGTTTCCCTTTCCTTTTATCTCTTGTAAGATAAAAGGTGGTGCAGACCACACCCAGGGAAACTGCCCTTACTTTGGGTCAGGGATGTGACCTTAGTAAGGGTGTTATAATTCCACCTTAATCTTCTTGAACATAAAATTACAATCACAAAATGGGGGACAACCACACAATATTGGGAATTGTAGCCTAACCAAGTTAACACATGTTTTCACGGGACACAATTCAATCCATGACAGGGCCATAGAGTTAGTTCTAACTCATAGCGACCCTACGTACAACAGAATGAAACACTGCCTGGTCCTGCGCCATCCTCACCATCGTTGCTATGTTTGAGCCCATTGTAGCAGCCACTGTGTCAATCCATCTTGTTGAGAGTCTTCCTCTTTTTCCACTCTCTATTTTACCAAGCATGATGTTCTTCTCCAGGGACTGGTCCTTCCTGATAACCTGTCCAAAGTATGTGAGACTAAGTCTCAGCTTCCTCGCTTCTAAGGAGCATTCTGGATGGACTTCTTCCAAGACAGATTTGTTCATTCTTCTGGGAATCCATGGTACATTCAATATTCTTCGCCAACACCCTATTTCGAATGCATCAATTCTTCTTTGGTCTTCCTTATTCATTGTCCAGCTTTCACATGCATATGAGACAATCGAAAATACTGTGGCTTGGGTCAGGTTCACCTTAGCCCCCAAAGTGACATCTTTGCTTTTCAACACTTTAAAGAGATCTTTTGTAACAGATTTACCTGATGCAAAGATTACAGCCTTGGAAACCTTATGGGGGAGTCGTACTCTGTCCTGTAGGGTCGTTATGAGTTGGAATCAACTCAACGGCAATGTTTCTTTTCTTTTTTTTTTTTAACATGGTAATTAAAGTAAGCAAGTTATAGTAGCGTCCAGCAAGATTAGATTATGTCGAAGACAGCAGAAAGGGTCAGGATTAGTGTCTATTCCCGTGGATGACATATTTCAACCAGACTAATGTTTACAGTACTAGAGAATACCTTTTTTGGTGAAAAGAGGAATGGACCTTTTTATGTCATCAAAATGCTCTGCTTTTGCTTGTTGAAATTCCCTTAGGGAAGGGTTTCTGCTTTATTTATCTTTAACCCTCAGAAAGAATCCGCTGTTTTAAAAATAATTTCCTCATTATATTGTATTTTCTCTTAGATTTCAATAGCAGAATTTTTTTTTTTTCTCCAAATGGACTAATATACTTCTTTTATTTGGTAAATGAGCCACATAACCTTAATTAATTCATAGTACCTCAATACTTTTTTTTTTTTTTTTTTGCCATGTTTGCTGTGAAGCTCAGAACTGTTAAAAGCTCCTTTAGAATAACCGAAAACCAAACTTGTTGCTGTCGAGTCAATTCCAACTATAGCGACCCTACAGGACAGAACAGAACTGCTCCATAGGGTTTCCAAGGAGCAGCTGGTGGATTCGATCTGCTGACCTTTTGGTTAGCAGCCGAATGCTTAACCACTGCTCCTCCATTTAAAAAAAAAAAAAAAAAAGCTTTAACCTTAGTTGTTTTTTTTTTTTTTGGCATAGTTATTCCCTCACTCTTTTCATTAGTTGAGTCTTACTCTTTTTCTCTGGTTTTATTTGTTTTGCTATATCTCTACATTTCTTCTGAAGAGCTGTTTCAGAAAATAATTGAAAACAGATGAACTAAACCAATAAATACATAAAGTAACTGGATAATAATAATAAAAAAAAAGTAAGAAATTAAACTTTGGCAACCAAGTGGGCTATACGAGTCTTACCCATGAGGCTCCTGGCTGTGGGGCTGTCAATGAGAGGGCAGGTCCAGGGGCCAATGGAGCAGGAGAGGTGTTGATGGCAAGGTTGTTTGTTTCATCCAGGGCCCCAGGAAGGGAGATGAAAGCCAGAGACAGGAGGAGAGCTGAGGTCACAGACCCAGAGAGGGTACATCGTGCATCAAGTAGGATGACAAGGGAAGGTATAAACAGTGATTAGACAGGAAGAGCAGTAGCAAGGAAGGTTGTAGAAATGGAATGAAGAGCCAGGTGCAGGGTAGGTGACATTTGACAGTCTGGGAAGTGAATCTTCCAGTGTTAGCCATCTAGTCGGGTATTTTTTTATGCAGACCCCAGTTTGTCTCATCAAGGGGCAGCTACTTAGTGGAGCCCAACCAGGCCAGAGAACATCTGCATAATATCCTCACTTGCTCTCGCCAGAGAATGGGGCCTCCTGGGGCCAAGTGAGTGGAGGAGAAATGAGTGGGCTTATGGCTGCACATGCATTCATCATGTGAGTAGCAGGAACTGGACTCCCTGGGCAGTCTACATACAGTCCATCTACTGGAACCCACATTAGTGTGAGAATGCTCAGTGTTGTCAGAAATATGGAATTTTCATGTGAGTGCTTTAAATGATTATATGTTAGCCCAAATTTATGAAGCTATGTAGATAAAAAATAAAAACTCGTCTCTGTATTGCATATGACCGCTAGACCATCAGCTTTCTGTAAAGAACTCTGTTTTAGACTTAAAACAAAACCCCCAAGTTCCAGTCTGGTCTCTGCCACTGGCTGGTTGCTTGACCTTCAGTAAGGGTAATAGGGACCCAAGGCCACCTGTGACCTCCTCATTCTTTTGAATTCTCTTTCTCTGTACCAGCCACTTGGTTCTTATTGGTACTGCTAGACACTTGTCCATGTGTTCAGATCTACTTTGCCCACATGCATTTTGAGGTCTGGAAAGTCAGGTACTATAGTTTATATTTCTTTGGGTCTCCCTTCCACACAGTGCTAGATCTAGCCCATAATAAGAACTTAACAAATATTTATTCCTTAATGGAGTCCTGATTGAATCTCAAGAACGCATTTAGCTTTTCATTCATATACCCTTTGTTGCTTCTTTTCTTCTACTCTACAGCACCAGAAGTCACAGTTTTGAATAAATGGCCTCTGTAACTTTTCCTAATTTCTCATGTCCTGATTAGATTATTTTCTGAAATGCCTCCAAGCTGTACAGCCTGATCCTTTTTTTTTTTTTTTCAAATTTCTCCCCTCACCCCAAACAGACACAACAAAATATTCTGTGACATTCAGGGATGACAGAACAGTTAAACACCTCCCCAGATCTGAAATTCCAGGTTTTTAAGAATTTTAAGAAAGGAAATTTTCCAGGTATGCAGACTAGTTCTTATTTTTCTCTTCATTTAGGAGGTTTTTTTGTTTGTGTTTTTTTTTTTTTTCCTGCTAGCATCTGATGTATATGGTGATTATATGGGATTATAGAAGTTCTCAATTTCTTACCGATAAAATACAGCATTTCAGAATTACCCTAAAACACAAACCTGCACAGCTTTAAACACAGCCTTGCATTTTTTTCTTTTGTTGTTGTTAGGCACCATAGAGTGGGTTCTGACTCATAGTGACCCTATGTACAACAGAATGAGATACTGCCCGGTCCTGTGCCATCCTCACAATTGTTGTTATGTTTGAGCTCATTGTTGCAGCCACTGTGTCAATCCATCTCTTCAAGGGTCTTCCTCTTTTTTGCTGACCCATCACCTTACCAAGCATAATGTCCTTCTCCAGGGACTGGTCCCTTCTGATAACATGTACAAAGGTGAGAAAAGTCTCGCCATCCTTGCTTCCAAGGAACTCTCTGGATGTACTTCTTCCAAGACAGACTTGTTCATTCTTCTAGCAGTCTATGGTGTATTCAATATTCTTTGCTAACACCGTAATTCAAAGGCATCAATCTTCCTTATTCGTTGTCTAGTTTTCACACATATATGCAGTGATTGAAAATACCATAGCTTCAATCATGTGTACCTTAGTTTTCAAGGCAACGTCTTTGCTTTTTAACACTTTAAAGAGGTCTTTTGCAGCAGATTTGCCCAATGCAATATTTCTTTTGATTTCCTGACTGCTGCTTCCATGGGTGTTGATTGTGGATCCAAGAAAATGAAATCCTCAACAACTTCAATATTTTCTCCATTTATCATGATGTTGTTTATTGGTCCAGTTGTGAAGATTTTTTTTCTTAGTGTGCAGTTATTCATTCATTCATTTGTGTAATTTCATTACAGCTGCGACTACAAATTTGCTTTTAAAAATGTCTGTATCAGTTAGGATAGACTAGGTTATGCTGCAACAACAAATGGCTATACAATGTAAGTGGCTTCCAACAACTAAAGTTTGTATTTTGTTCCTATTCTGTGTCCTCTGTGGGTTGACTGAAACTCTCCTCCCTGTTGCTTTCTCTCTGGGACCCATAGTGACAAAGTGGCCTTTACTGGAAAACTGCTGGTCCATGACAGAGGGAATAGGGGGATATGGTGAACCACAGAGGGAATAGAGAGATATGGTGAACCCTCCACAGAATTGACACACACCATGTCTATCCCTATTTCATGGCAAAAGCACACAGAGCCGAGGATGTATAATTCTCCCACAGCAAGGGTCAGCACAAACAGAGACGCTGTAGACAAGGCTCTAGAATATTTAGTAAACAGTAACGCAATCTACCACAAAGTCTGTTGTGCTCTCTGACACTTTCACTTATTTTAACACATCGCTCATGAAAATATGGTCCTAAATTTTCAGGCATTGATAAGGCTTGGCTAACTAAATGGCCAATTCTTTTTGTTTGTTTGTTTGTTTGAAATCTCCAGAAAAGTGCCAATGTATTTTTGTGTGAAGATAGATTGGCTCAACATTTTTAGAGAACAAAGACAGCAAATTGGCAATTGCTGTTAAATTTGCCTATATGCGATACCACTTCCAGCTCTATAAAAACCAAACCCAACCCAGTGCCGTCGAGTCAATTCCGACTTATACTAGCTCTATATCCTAGGTATATTCACCCTCACATGGAGCAGGAGACGTAAGGTAGGTATTCAGTGCAGCATTGCGAATGTGTGAAAAAACAGTAACGCACTAATACAATGGAATTAAAATGAATGTACAATAATCAGAATGAGGGAACTAGATAGTGTATATTCATGAAATGAGACTGAAATGGATACACATTCCTGGAAATGAATAAAATGAATGCGTATCACCGTGAACAGATATCCAAGACATACTATTGAAGCCAAAACAGCAAGATGCAGAATTGTAAAGTACAATGTCATAGACGTATGCTCATTTCTAACAGCAATATTGTATAATTTGTGTCTGAATATGTACATATATGTATTTGTGTATGTGTATATGTATGTGTGTGTGTCTATATACATATAGGCACACACACACATATATGTATACACACATACTGGATGGGCAAGAGATTAAACACTCAACTACTAACTGAAAGGTCGGTGGTTCTAACCCACCCAGGGGCACCTTGGAGGAAAGGCCTGGCAGTCCACTTCTGAAACGTCACAGCCTTGAAAACCCTATACAGCAGTGCTCCTCTGCACACACTGGTCACCGTGAGTTGGAATCGACTCAACGACAACTAACAACCACATGCGTATATAAAACGTGGACAGGAAATGCACACATCAAATTCCCGTAATGGTTGCCTCTGGGAGTGTAGGAAAATGGGGCTGGAAGTGGGAAAAGGAAAGAAGTCACTTTATCAAAAGGGTTTAATTACTTTTCTTTTAAAAAACTACACACACAACAACCAAGTGTTGGCATGTGTTGATTCTGAGCAGTAACTGTACAGGCATTTGTTTTATTATTTTCTATATTTGCCTGAAATTTTTGTTTTAAGCATAAAAAACAAATTATTGTATTTACAGATGTCCAACATGTTTTTGTAATAGTATTGCTCCTATGTGTTGCCCCTTTCCGCCTGAGGTTTTTTCAAAGCAGACAGCTGCGTTTTCTCCACGGATTTCAGCTCTTCATCTGGGTACCATCATCAGTGAACTCGCTCACATTCATTACCCGAATGTAGAACGTGCCTCTGTTTTTCCACTACCTGATCTTTTAGCACTTCAGCCCATGGTCAGGACTGCCAAACACCCAGGGTTACCTCACCTCGTCACTGAGAATGACTGCATTTTGTTCTCAAGTTGCCTAGAGGTTACCCCCAAATCCATAGTTACTCTCAGAAACTGAAGTGAAGCACGTCGCGGCTTGTCAGCTATATTTATCCATGGCCCAAGTGAAGAAATGATTTCATTC
Source organism: Elephas maximus indicus (assembly GCF_024166365.1). NCBI lineage: Eukaryota > Metazoa > Chordata > Mammalia > Proboscidea > Elephantidae > Elephas > Elephas maximus. The sequence goes on along the minus strand of NC_064841.1, from coordinate 72,149,752 downwards.
CTTTTACACCCACCACACTTCCAAACGTGTAAATTATGCCACTTTCCCAACCACCCCCCCACACCACCGAGTACACAGTCCAGGAAGATTCTGGGACTCGTGCCAAGAAAGCACCCCCATGCTTTAGGCAAATCCAACTCTCTGGATATGCTTTTATGGATTGTGTAAGGGATACAGAAAGAGAAGAACTAAGACTTACGTGCTACTCACAAGTTTAAAAAAATCAATATTTTTCCCCCTAAATTGAGGTTAGTCAACAACGTTCTGTCTTTGATAAATCTCTGAATTTTTTGCTTTCAACTCATTGGCTGCTCTTGGTTCTGCAATACAAAACGAGTGTGTCACCCACTTCCCTTAGCCTAATATATGGCTCTTAGGAGCCCTCCATCCATTAACCTTGGCTCCTAAAAGTTTTGGCTTTGACATTGCTAGTGGCGCTCCTGCAGTTCACCAGTAACTTAAGACTCACAGCAAGAAGGTGAAAGGGAAGAAAGACTATAATAAAGATGCTTCCTTCACATATTGGCTAGCTATGGAAAAGAAAAAAAAAAAAGACTGAGAAATGTGAGCTGTTGGCTCATGGAAAGCTATTTTTTTTCCCCCAATCTTTACTTTTCCTATCAACCAGTAAAACTGTTTGCATTTGCCAAGCTTTCAACACAGCCTGCATCCTGGACGATCAAAAACTCTCCATGAGTCTTTTAAACTCTGAAAGTAGACAGGGCTCGGTTCTCTTTGCACGGCTTTTCTCAGTCAGAATACGCCATCCGCTCGGTAGCTCCAAGCTCTATGTTTAAGCAGATAACTCCTGCCTAGATCTCTCTCCAAACTGAAAAACCAAACTAGTTGCCGTCCAGTTGATGCCAACTAATTGTGACCCAGTGTGTGACAGAGTAGAACTGTGCTCCATAAAAAGCCCTAGAGTTTTCAATGGCTATGCTCTTTTGGAAGGAGATCACCAGGCCTTTTGTCCAAGGTGTCTCTGGGTAGATTTGAACTGCCAACCTCTCGGTTAGCAGCTGAGCGTTTAATCATTTGAGCCACCTAGGGTCTCAGATTTCTAGATCTAACTGCCTAAAACATCCTTATTTAATTGCCCCACCAAAACCAGACCAAACCAGTTGGTGTCGAGTCGATTCCAACTCATAGCTACCCTTTAGGAGAGAGTAGAACTGCCCCAAAGTGTTTCCAAGGAGGGGCTGTTGGATTCTAACTACTGACCTTTTGGTTAGCAGCCCAGCTCTTAACCACTGTGCCAGCAGGGCTCCAACTGCCCCAAAGACACCTCAGATTCAAATTTTTAACTTATTTTTTCTTTATTGTGCTTTAAGTGAAAGTTTACAAATCAAGTCAGTCTCTCATACAAAAATTCATACACACCTTGCTATGTACCCCTAGTTGCTCTCCTCCTAATGAGACAGCACACTCCTCCTCTCCACCCTGTATTCCCTGTGTCCATTCAGCCAGCTCCTGTTCCCCTCTGCCTTCTCATCTCCCCTCCAGACAGGAGCTGCCCACATAGTCTCATGTGTCTACTTGAGCCAAGAAGCTTACTCCTCACCTGTATCATTATCTATCTTATAAAAAAAAATATCCAGTCCAATTCCTGTCTGAAGACTTGTCTTCAGGAATGGTTCCAGTCTCAGACTAACAGAGGGTCCGGGGACCATGACCTCCAGGGTCCCTCTAGTCTCAGTCAGACCATTTAGTCTGGTCTTTTTACAAGAATCAGATTCGAATTTGAGAAGGCCTAAAACTCACCTCATTAGCTTTCCACCCCATAAGCAAGAAGTGAAACAAAGCAAACAAAACTGGCCCCTCATTTTGTGTTCTCTCTCTCTGTTGGTGGTGCTACCCATCCATCCTTCCAGTCTCACGAACTGGCAATTTCCTCTCCCTTACCGCTGTAGTCAAGCAAATTCACGATAACTTTACTTCTTTAAATGCATTTCAGTCTGTTTCCTTCTGTACTGACTAGCCCTGTGTACTTTAGGTTGACATCATCTCTTGTCTCGACTCCTTATGAAGCAGACTCTAACTGGTTCCTCTCCAACCCATACTCTTCTAGTAACCATAGTAATTTAATTAAAATTCAAATCTGTCCGTAGCAAGCATTCTTCCTAAGGTCCCTACTGCTTAGAGGCTGAAGTACGTGGTGGTTAATTTGTTAAGAAAACAACACTGGTTTTTAGGCTTCACCTCCCAAAATCTTCTCAAGCTTCTGGGCTGGGCATGAGTACCTTTAAAACATTTATTTGTCTTCCATACTAACATTCCATTTCTTTGTTTTCCTTCAAACTAAAACTCCTCAAATGTTTTTCTATCTTGGTTGGCACTGCTTCCTCCCTCCCGTTTGCTCTTTAATTCACTGTAATCCCACAGCTACTCACTAAATGGGTTGAATTAACTGGATTGAATTGTATCCCCCCCAAAATGTGTGTCAACTTGGCTAGGCCATGATTCCTGGTATTGTGTGACTGTCCACCATTTTGTGATCTGATGTGATTTTCCTATGTGTTGTAAATCCTGCCTCTATGATGTTAACGAGGCAGGATTAGAGGCAATTATGTTAATGAGGAAGGACTCAATCTACAGTATTAGGTTGTATATTGAGTCAGTCTCTTTTAAGATATAAAAGATAGAATCCAGCAGAAAAGAGGAAGGACCTCCTACTACCAAGAAAGCAGAGCCAGGAGAAGAGCACATCCTTTGGACCAGAGGTTCCTGAGCTGAGAAGCTCCTAGACCAGGGGAAGAATGATGACAAAGACCTTCTCCCAGGGCCAACAGAGAGAGAAAGCTTTCCCCTAGAGCTGGCACCCTGAATTCGGACTTCTAGCCTCCTAGACTGTGAGATAATAAATTTCTCTTTGTTGAATTCATCCACTCCTGGTATTTCTGTTATAGTAGCCCTAGATGACTAAGACAATTAGGGACACTGATGTTCTCTGTGTTACTAAATTCAATGGTTACTGCAATTTCTCCATCACAAATTCAGCTCTAAGCATTATGTAATATTGCTGCCTGTTCTCTTCTTCTTGAAACAGTTTCTATCTTTGGTTTCATGAAACCTTGCTTTCCTGGTTTTCTTCCTGTTTCAATTTTTGTTAATTCCCAGTCTAATTTCCTTGCTCATGATTCTTGGCTCAAACACTGAACCCTCAAGCGAGTTAGTCATAGCTGGTCCTTTGTACCTATGCCCTCTCTCTAGAGTGTCTCATTCTGTTTCTCTCCTTTCAAAAAGTAATACATCTCCAGCCTCTCCATAAGCTAACTTCCGGCTGGCACGCCTGCCTCCTTACCTCTCCTCTCTGCTGGATGTCTCAGAGCCACTGCACACTCTACCTCCCTCAGTGGAACCGCTGGGTCCCCCACCTTGCTGCCCCTTCTGCTTTCCCCCTTCTGCTCCTCAGTGCTGCTGGTTGCCCCAGTCAAAGCAGGAGTCGGCCTACTTTTCCCTCTTTCCCTTACTTCTGTTCTCTGGCCTGGTTTGCCTGGGACAGCCAGTTAGGCTTGTTGATCATGGATTTATCCATAGCACCCCCTTTCACTCTCAAAATCATTACCGTTTGGACAATAAATTATATGCTCTATCTTATCAGGAAGTTACATGATTCTTCCTCCAAATTAAACCCCAAATCTATTTACTTCTCCTCTTCTCCTCTGCTATCAATCTAAAAACAAAAAGCCAAACCCATTGCTGAGACAATTCTGACTCGTAGCGACCCTATAGAAGTGTCCCATAGTGTTTCCAAGGCTATGTCCTATAGTGCCGCTATGAGTCAGAACTGACTTGACGGCAATGGGTTTAATCTTTATGGGAGCAGGCTGCCACATCTTTCTCCCTCAGAGTGGCTGGTAGGTTCCGTCTGCTGACCTTTCAGTTAGCAGCTGAGTGCATTATCCACTGTGCCACCATGTAATTATCATCTCCTGCCAGGCTACTGTATATGGTCCTGAGTGGTTTCTTTTCTTATATTCTTGCTCCCTAACGATCCATTCTCAGCAACTTGCCAGAATGACCTCTGAAAAATGCAAAGCAGATAATTTTACTGCTTTTCTTAAAGCCTTCCAGTGGTCTCCCACTAAGAAAGAACCAGAGCTTCAAACTGGAGTCTCTGTTGAGAATTTGCATTTTCACACCAAACCAAAAACAAACAAAAAAACCCTTACAGTCGATTCTGACTCCTAGGGACACTGCAGGATAGAGTAGAGCTGCACCATAGGAGTGGCTGGTGGATTCAAACGCCTGACCTTTGGGTTAACAGCAGAGCTCTTAATCACTATGCCACCAGGGCACCAGATATACTGAACCAGAGCCTACATTTTAATGAGATCCCCAGATGATCCTTATGTATAACTCCCTGACGACTTGTCAGAAATACTACTTCTCAACAGGGAACTTGTTAGAGGTGGAATTGCTCAGCAGATATTCAAACTGGTTTGAAGTCCTGGACAAAACACCAAACTTTTTACCCTACAAGGTCTTAAAGGATCTGCTGCTGACCACCTCTCTGTCCTCATGTCCCTCGCTCTCCTCTCCCTCACCACACTGCAGCCTTGCTTACATTTCTTCGTCAGGCCAAATTCATTCCCACCTTAGGGCTATGTTTTTACTTTGGGTTCTCCCTCCTATATTTTCACATGGCTGCTTCCATCTTGTGATTCAAGTCTATCTCCCATACCTCCCCCTCAGAATTGTCTTCTGTCGCAGGCAATGTTGGCTGACTCCCGCAATATCCACTCTCTGTTCCAACTACCAAAACCAAACCTGTTGCCGTGGAGTCGATTTTGACTCATAGCGACCCTCTAGGACAGAGTAGAACTGCCTCATAGGGTTTCCAAGGAGCTGCTAGTGGATTCAAACCATTGACCTTTTGGTTAGCAGCCAAGCTCTTAACCATTGAGCTGCCAGGGCTCCATCTCAACTATAAAACCAAAATCCCACTGCCGTTAAGTCAATTTTGACTTATATAAAAAACCCAAACTCATTGCTGTCAAGTCAGTTCTGACACATAGCGACCCTATAGGAGAAAGCAGAACTTCCCCACAGAGTTTCCAGCCCTTTGGTTGGCAGCCATAGCACTTAACCACTATGCCATCAGAGTTTCCTCTGACTCATACAGAGGTTGGAAAAATGAATAGTTCGCCTTCCCAGTCTCATTTTCTTCTGAAGATGATGACCTTGTGATATGAGTGTGGCCATTGAGATGCAAGCTGGTGGGTGTCCCCGGGGAGAGCAGATGTTCCCTCACCCCTGCCTTGAGATTTGGCAGCCAGTCGTATGCTAGTCAGTCCAAAAGTGTTTATCAAATGAACGAATGAATTAAATTGGTGGAAGAACATTGTCCTCTCCTGTATTAATTGGTCTCTGCTCTTGTGAGTCAGAATCAACTTTTTTTGTGTGCTCTTATGAGTCAGAATCGACTCAAGGGCACTGGGGTTTTTTTTTTTGTTTTGGGTTCTTGCTGGTCAGAGGAAACAAGTTTAAAACAAAACAAAACAACCCCTAGTATTTATGGCTTGGAGGAGCCCTGGTGGCAGAGTGGTTAAAGCACTTGTCTGCTAACCTGAAAGGTGGCGGTTTGAATCCACTAGTTACTCTGGGGGATAAAGATGTGGCACTTTGCTTCCGTAAAGATTGACAGCCTCAGAAAGCCTACGGGGCTGTTCTCTTTTGTTCTACAGGGTCGCTATGAGTCCAAATCGACTCCGCAGCAGTGGGTTTGCTTTGGTTTTGGTTATTTATGGTCTGGTTCTTCAGAGGCAATAGGCTATTCCACAGGTGAAATAGTAATCTAACACCTACATCACTCCCACTACCAAAAAAAAAAAAAAAAAATCACACACACAAACACACACATACCTGTGTATGTCTTCAACTATCACACAATTCTTGAGTCCTATTTATTGCTTAAGTTTCCTCAACAGCACAGTATACCCGCGCATCAAACCTGGGGCAGCTTTCCTCACTCGCGTTAGCTTAATTAGAGCATAATGACAGCCAGAGAACGCCCTCCCCCAGGCTGGGACTGGGCTGTCTAAGCCCCGGGGCCCTCAGAGATGGGGACCTAACCAGCCTCATTAGAGACCATTTTAAATGCTCCCAGTCTCATAGCTTCTAAAAAACCTGCTAACAATTGTTTGCGATTTTTTAAAGGAACAGAGAAAGTTTTCTCCCTAAATTGTCCTGTTAATCGGGGCTGGAGAACCTCAGATATTGGGTGGATTACACTTTCCGGGCATTCCCTGACAGCCAGAACAAGGCTTCAAAGCGGCCGGAATCTAGGAGGTGCGCTGGGGTTAGTGGTTGAGGCAGAGAGGGCAGGTCAGACCTTTCATTTGCTCTTTTTCACTTTCTGTGTTCTTATAAAACTCTGCCATCTAAAGCTATAATTTTAGATAGATGTCTACACTTCGAATGCATGCCTATGTAACAGCATTTACCGCAAGCCTGTAAATTTGTAAGGCGAACGTACCTAAGTCACCTTATCTACCCACCTAAAGGATCTAAACTTGTTTATGAAGCTTCAACTTGTGTGTCCAACGGGGAAAGAATTGAAGCATTGTTCTGTTTGGGTGCTAGTGGCCAGGAGGGACTTCAAAAGCTGACCTCAATCACAAGCAGATTAGATGCTGGTCTTATGGCATAATTTGCAGAATGCCAGGTACACGCCCTAAACACCCCCTCAGCTTTCTGCTGCCAAGCTTTTCATTCCACCACAGAGTTTCACACTGGCGGGCTTAAACACTAATTTTCCAAAAGTTTAATATGAGTTAATATTAGATTATTTCTTCTGCTATAAGTAGCTGAAAGGAGGGAATTGAAAATGTACACAAGAAACACTTGTAGACTCTAATGGAGTCAAGATGAACAGACCTGTTTGCTTTTCTTGTTATTTGTAACAAACTTGTTCAGAAGGAGCCCTTCTGGAATAAAGAAAGGCTAAGCTGTTCTAAGTCCTGGAGGGTTTTGTTTGTTTGTTTTCATTGTGACTGTTGCTATTGCTGCCACCGTCGTGTTTTGTTGCAGTTGTCCAGGAATAGTATTGAAGCATGGGGTGATGCCACTGAGGGAAGGTATAGTGGGGGATCTAGAATGGCAGCAGAAAGGCAGTGGTTTGTAGCCTGTACACACCGGGAAGAAAAGAGACACGGAATGGAAGTGGCTGGAGGGTTGTGGAGACATGCAGCTCACTTTTGCTTATTTCACGATCTTGCCTATGACTGGCATGAAAGAATAACTGCAAAGTTGAAGGCTGGGTGTGAATAGACAAGAACTTACAGTTTGGTTTTCCATCCATCCGTCTGTCCATCCGTCCGTCCATCCGTCCATCCATCCATCCATCCAACAAATATCATTTGACAAATACATTCTGAGTGAGTGCCAAGCACACCCAGGCACTTAGTACATTCTGATTTCACTTTGCTTGACTCCCTTCTGAGGATGCAAGGCGGTGGTGGGTAGAAATGTTGGGAAGGAAGTAAAAAGGAATTGAGTAAGGATGGAACTTGTAAGTAAAGTGTGAAAAGGGCAGCTGAACCCAGCAAACATAAGCCCACCAAGAAGGCATGTTTGTTCAGCAGGAACAACAACAGGACATGGAAAATTCAGTATTTAAAATTTTTTGGCTTCAAGAAAGAGAACTTTGTGGAACTGTTTAGTAGAGGAAGAAATGAGGAAAAACAAATTGCCAGCTGTTCTCAGTCAAATGGTTATTTACATTCATGTCTTTTGTAAAACAGAAATACAGATTAAACTATTTGTTATATAAAGCTTTTAATTTATAAGATACATTTATAGTATATTTTAGTACTTACAAGGTAGCAAGAGAAGCTATTTAAGCCCCAGAGCAAAGTGGAATTATTAAAACAGTTGGTATTATATTAAATAATAATATTTCTTTAAACTCTGCCAACAGTGAATTTCTGTAATATAGGATACTGCTATGGATTCAATTGCATTCCCCCCCAAATATGTGTCAACTTGGCTAGGCCACGATTCCCAGCATTGTGTGGTTGTCTGCCATTTTGTGATCTGATGTGATTATCCTCTATTTTGACAAGCGTTCTAAATCCTAGCCTCTATGCCTGCAGTTAGGGTCCTATTTGGGAGTGAGCTAGCCATTATGTTAATGAGGCAGGATTAGTATGGGAAGCATCTTGAGTCACTGCCTTACCAGGGGATGGACTCAAGTCACCACCCTTACCCCAGTCACCACCCTTACCACCCTTACTCAAGTCAGGCCCCTACTTGAGTCATGCCTTTTATCTTATAAGAGATAGAAGGAGAGAGAAGCAAGCAGAGGTAGGGACCTCAATACCAATGAGAAGAAGAGACAGGAGCAGAGTGAGTCCTTTGGACCTGGGGTCCCTGCACTGAGAACCTCCTGGAACCAGGAGACACAGAGAGAGAGAGAGAGCTGCAACACCAAAGATTGTGCAAGTCGACAAGAAGCAGCAGCAGAGAAATGGCGGCAGCAGAACCAAGAGACCGGCGTGAGACAGAGTAGGAGCTGATCCCACAGAGAGGGAGAGCCGAGTTCCTTCTGGCACGAGGCTTGCTGGCAGTGTGGGGTGCTTCTGGGCACTTATCAGCAGAGCTAAAGGGCTTTGCAACACTTGCTCGAGCAGGGCAGAGGCCTGGCCAAGGGGCTGAGGGGCCAAGGGGCCGAGGGCCAGAGAGAGGACAGCCTACAGACAGTGCTGAGAAGAGGCTGTCCTAATTGACACAGGCCTTCCTCCAGAGCCAACAGAGATAGAAAGACGTCCCCGTGAGTTAGCGCCCTGAATTTGGACTTCTAGCCTCCTGAACTGTGAGGACATAAATTTCAGTTTGTTAAAGCCATTCACTTGTGGTATTTCTGTTACTGTGGCACACGATAACTAAGACAGCAATTTCATAATACCACGTGAGAAATCGATTGTGGCTGTATAAAACCCTGTTGCCGTCAAGCTGACTCCGATTCATAGCAACTTGATAGGACAGAGTAGAACTGCCCCATAGGGTTTTCGAGGGGTGGCTGGTGGATCTGAACTGCCGAACTTTTGGTTAGCAGCCTGAGCTCTTAACCACTGTGCCACGAGGGCTCCTCTGGCACTCCCTCCCACCTTCCTTCTTCCCTCCCCCTCCCTCCCCTCTCTTTCTTTTCTTCTCTCCCTCCCTTCCTCCCTCGTCCTTCCCTCTCTCTCTCTCCTCACACACATGCATATATGTGTGTATATACCTGTGTGTTTATATGTACCTCTCTGTCTCTTGATATATAGGTAGATAGATAGATAGACAGACAGACAGATAGATAAAGGGATCCCTGGTGGTGCAAACAGTTAAACGCTTGACTACTAGCTGAAAGGTTGGCAGTTCAAACCCACCCAGAAGCACCTCAGAAGACCAGCCCAGTGATCTTCCAAAAGGTCACAGCCCTGGAAACTCCATGGAGCACAGTCCTACTCTGCGCACATGGGGTTACCATGACTTGGATTCCATTTGAAGGCAACTAACAACAATATTTACATATGATTTATTTCCCTAGTTATTTTCAACAAACTTGTTTAGAATGTACACTTCTGGAATAAAGACATGTTAAGTTTTCTAAGGCATCGGAACATATAGTTTCAAAGTTTTGATACTTTAATTCAAGATATATTTGTTCATGTGATTAATGTAGACTCATTATGTCAACGTTACTTAGTCTTATTGTTTTCTGCATTTCTGTTCAATATTTATTTTCAGATACTGACACAGATGTTGATTGCTTCCATACCCACACCCGTTGCCATCGAGTTGATTCTGACTCATAGCGACCCTATAGGACAGAGTAGAACTGCCCCATAGGGTTTCCAAGGAGCGCCTGGTGGATTCGAACTGCAGACCTTTTGGTTAGCAGCCATAGCTCTTACCCACTACACCACCAGGGCTTCCATTGCTTCCATAGTTACTTTCTAAAAGTTAAATTTAGAACTTTAGTATCATAGTTCAGTCTACTAGAAATGTGTGTTGACAGGAATATAAATTTGTGAAAGAAATACTATTGCCTCTGGTAAAGTAAAAATTTAAAGAAATCTTTTTCCTTTATTTTATTTTGTTTATTAAATTAATTTTTTAAAATTAAAGTTGACCTTAGAGTGATTATTTTCACAAGTTTTTCTTTAAATAGATAAGTATCAGTAGCAAATAATTACCTTCGAATTTTTTCTTTATTGCAATTTTTGAGAACAAAAAATAGCCTAAGTTCTAATATTTTATATGCTTTTCTGGGAGGAAATTTACTATATATTATACAGTAAATTAGATCTGATTTGATTATTAGCAATATCCTAAGTATTAAATCTGAAGTAGCATGTGAATTAGTTTTACGTGTAGAGAAAATGTGTTTAAAAACCAAATTCTAATTGGACACTTATTTTTGTAGCTTTTATGGTGTACCTTTTGCTCTTATTACTTTCTCGTGATAACATCACTGTAACATATTAACATTATTACCAGCTTGCTTCTTAGGAAGAAACAAAGGCAAGTTGAATAATTTTCTAATTGTAACAAAAAGTAGCAGAATCAGACATATGAGTCTTTATTTTCATACTCCCGTTCCAAAACACTGTCCATATGTATACACAGACGAACCTAAATGTGTACATGAAAAAACAAAAACTATTGCCGTTGAGTCAATAGGGCAGAGTAGAACTGCCCCACAGGGTTTCCAAGGAGCAGCTGGTGGATTTGAACTGTTAGCAAATGAGCTCTTAACCACTAAGCAACCAGCCCCTAAATGTGTATATAAAAACAAACAAACAAAAAACCAAACCAAACCCATAGCTGTTGAGTCAATTCCAGCTCATAGCGACCCTATAAGACAGAGTAGAACTGCCCCATAGAGTTTCCAAGGAGCGCTTTGTCAATTCAAACTGCCGACCTTTCGGTTAGCAGCTGTGGCTCTTAGCCTCTACGCCCCCAGGGCTTCCCAAATGTGTACATAGATGTACCTAAAGCTTATTTAGTGTAAATCATTTGTCAAAGATTTACTGAAGCTCAAAAATATAATATAATGCTTTTATGCTAGGGAATAACTTTTACTAAAAACTTCTAAAACATTTCTTAATTGTGGTATTTTCCCATCTCCTGTTAATGTGTTTAATGGAACGTTATCAAATTAGAATGTTATCATAGGGTTTGGCTAAAAAAAATAAGTAAAATAATAAACAGCAAGGTATTTAGTCATAAGGATATTTTCCAGCTGATAAAATAAGTAAGCCTGGAAAGTGGATTAAGAAAATAATCCAAAGTATAAAAATAACAATACACATTTGAGAGGAATTGGACATTCCTGGACCAGCTCAGACTTTCGTTTTAACAACTATCCTACATGAAAGGAAAATTGCTAAAACTGATGAAGGACCCGAATTGCCATTTCATCATTGCAAAGGTATATTCTGCAATCTGTGGCAACAAAATTACTACACATTGAAAAACAAACCTGTCATTTTCCAGAGTAAACTAGCACTTCGGTTTAACCTTGCCTAGTGTATCTACCATAGCTGCCCAGGTGCCTAGGGCAAGTCTGTTTAACTTTCTTTAATTATCCCAAGTTCAGAAATTTTGGTGGACCAAGGCTTCCTAAACGCCTTTGCAAAAATTATTAATGACCATGGAAATTATTGCACACTACAAAACGCAAGGGATTTTACAACCTTATTTTTTTTCCTTTTCTCCTAACAACCCTCTGGGGTTGGTCGATCTCCTCCTTTAATAGTTGAGAAAATTGAGAACAAAGGAGTTCACTCATGTGTTCCAGCGGCAACATTTCTGGAAGGTCCTATCTCAGAATTCCAGCTCCATGGTTACAGTGGAACCTGGGCAGAACCAGGCTTCTGATTCCAGGGTAGAAGTTCAAACTGTAGATCGGCATCTGCAGAATTGGAGGGCGATGCTAAGAAGCTCTCCATGGGAGATCTTCCCTCTGCTGGGGGTCAGAAAAGCAAAGTGGGGCAGCCCGTGGGAGCCCTCCTGGTCCCCACCGCCTCTTGGCCCTCAGCAGGAACCTGAACCTTCCTAACAGTCGTGATAGCAACGAGGGTGAAATGGCTGGCAGACAGGCAGTTAGTCATGGACGGACAATGAACCGATGACACAGAGTATCTCAGAACCCGGCAGGAAACTGGGAAGGGCGTGTGCCTCTCCTTGGTCTCACCTGCGATTTTGAACAAGAACCTTCCTGTTCCTTTCAATTTTTTTTTTTTTTTTTTTTTTGCTGACTGTCTCCTCCAAAAGCATCATTCTGAATAGTTTAAGTATCTCTTATAATATCCAGGAATGGAGATGAGCCAAATCTTCCTTTCTGGCTTTGGAAAACAGAATATCAAACCATGAAAGATTTGAGGGGAGGAAAAATGCCTTTCTTTAGGCCTCCTGGCTGAGGAGAGGATGAGGGTTATGTCTGGTTTGGAGACTCCCAGACCAAGTCAGCACTCCAGACAGCCTGAGGCCCTGATTCCCGCCAGCGCCTGGCGTGAACAGACCACTGCCAGGATAAAGCATCTTCGCTTCCCGTCAGAGTGCTTCCCACAGTGGGTGTGCAATGCTCATTGGTTGAACAAATGAGTAAACCAGTGAGTGAAAACTCCCTCTGTAGAACTGTAAAAGGCCACCTGTAAAGCTGCTGATCAGAACATAGTAACAACTTACTAAAAACAGCTTTGGTGTCTCCTTCCCGGCTGTTGAGCTAATTTTATTTCAACTCATTCAACAGATCGTTATTGAGAGCCTATTAAGTACAGCATTTTTTCCAGGTCTTGTGGGTCTTAAGAAAGCTGTATTCCAACAAGGAGAAGTAGGCATTTGTAAAAACCGTAAGGAATAAAACTGAGTAATGTAATATAAGGATCTAAGGGGGCTAACCCTTATATAGATAAATAAGTCACCGGCTGCTGAATGACTGAATGAATGGTAGCAGTAGGGGCTTCCTCAGGTGTGCAGTCTTTACCATTGTGGATCTGCCTAAACTGTGAGAGAACAAGTTTCTGATTGTTAAAGCCATTCACTTGTGGTGTTTCGGTTACAGCGGCACTAGATGACTAACGCTGTCATGTGTGTTTACGTCTTTCCTTCCCATTGTCACTGCTCTGGTTCTAGTCATCGTATTTTCTTGCCTGCATTGCTGCAATAGTCTCATAACTGGTCTCCCCGCAACTATTTTGCCTTTGTTTCTTTACACTGCAGCCAGAGAGGTTTTCAAAAAGAAGGATTCTGCCCTTCTGACCACATCACTCTCATACTTAAAACACTTCTGCGGTTTCCCCTTGTTCTTGAGAATGTTCAAGACCCTGAGTCTACCCCGCCTTCTTCCCTGGCCTCATCACTCTCACTTCACCTTTGATCTCCAGGCACACTGGGCTTCTTTCAGTCCACATCCTAGCACCCTTCTGTCTCAGAAGCTATGTCACATGGTGTTCCTCTGAAAGCAGCAAACCCTATTTCTCACCTTAACCCCATCATCTGGGTAACTCCATTTCATCCTTCATGTCTCTGCTTGATCAACACGTCCCCTGGGAAGTCTTCCCTGATCCTCCCAGACCAAGTCAGGACTCCCTCTAACATTCGTTTTTGATTCATAGCACTTATCATGGCTTATATTTACATATGTGTAATCATTGATCAAGGGACGTCAACCGTTCAGGCTCTGCTATCGATGAGCGTGGGACCTATGGCATATCGTGATCACTGTACTTAGCACAGTGCTTGGAACATGATGAGTATTTAACAATTTTCAAAATGAGACAGGAATAAGTTGTATGTGGGGAAAACATTATTGTACAAGCTACTAACTAAACTCTAGTAGTCATTTAATATAGGCTAGTTAAAAATGGCACAGAACAATTCTGTTTTTCAGAAATAACTTTACCCTTTCTTCCTCCCTCCCTCCCTCCCTCCCTCCCTCTCTCCCTCCCTCCCTCCCTCCTTTTCTTCCTTCCTTCCTTTCTTCCATCCTTCTTTCTTTCCTCCCTCCTTCTCCCCACTCATCCCTCCTTCCCTCCACCTTCCTTTCTTCCCTCTCTCCCTCCCTCCCCTCCTCCTATCCTCCCCTCCTACCTCCCTCCCTTCCTTCTTTCCCTCCCTTCCTCACTCCCTTCCTTCCCTCCCTCTTCCCTTCCTCCCTCCCTCCTTTCTTTCCTTCTTTCCCTCCTTCTTTCCTTCCTTTCTTCCATCCTTCCCTCCCTCCTCCCTTCCTTCCTTCCTGGTACAGGTAGGGTTGGGTTGGATTTGGACTTGAGTTAAAGACAGGATTGGGGTTAAACATTTTCTTAAGCAATGATTTGTTCAATAAACACAATAAGCTCTTTGTGGCCAGGCCGGTGTGGGGAAAACAAAGATGACTAAAACTTGCATCTGTCCACCAGGGACCTGTCATTTATTTGAGGAGAGAGACATAAGGAAAAATGACTGTAGTGTGAAAAGTTCATAAAGGGGAGCCATTCTGCAGGCGCGATATGAAGCAGAGCGGAAACGTGCCTAACATTTTTGGGGGCAACCAGGGAAAGCTTCCGAAAGAAGGTGAGAGTTGTATTGAAGTGAGGTCAAAGAATCACTTGGAGAAGGAATTCAGGCAGAGGAAACCACGTCTGTAAAAGCAGAAGGTAAAGAGCTCAGCATTTTTCAGGAACTCTTGTCTTCCTTAGGAGCTCTGGTAGCACAGTGGTTAAGGTCTACGGCTGCTGACCATAGGTCAGCAGTTCAAATCCACCAGCCGCTCCTTGGACGCCCTATGGGGCAGTTCAACTGTGTCCTCCAGGGTAGCTATGAGTTGGAATGGACTCAATGGCAACAGGTTTGGTTAACGGGTTTTCAGTCTTCCGTATGAAGAGTGCAGGGAGTGACGGAGCCCGTGTACCTTGCTGAGGATTTTGTGCTGGTGAATGGCACCAGGAAGCCCTATTGTTTTTTAAGACTACATAAAATATCCGTATAATAAGCTTAAAACAATTACATATGTAATTAGTGTTAAAGTGGCTACCAAATTTATACAAGATTCTGATACAGGCAAGTGCTAACAAGTTCCAAAGTTTTAAGAACTCTTTATGAGAGAAAAACTTGAAACATTTTTCTTTTCCTCCTGCTAAAGAAAGAGGGCCATGATTTGACTTCAGCAGCAAACCACAGCGGTCTGGCTCATAGGACCACAGGTTTGGTGTCTAGAATGAAAGACTGCCCCAGGCAGAGACCAGTCACCGGGCTGGTTGCAGGAAGCACAGCTCCTCAATCAGGTTGTGGCTTACAAAGCTCCCTTTGGTTCTGATTTAATCTTTAAGCTTGCTGCCATTGGTGGGAACATACCGTCTACCTCCCTCACAGGTCAGCAGTCAGTGCTGGGACTATTTACTAAGAGAATTAAAATCTTGTCTAGGAAGGAGGAACCATTCCAGAAGAAGACACATTAAAGTGCCTTTTTCTAGCATAAACTGGTATTGAAATAAAAATGCTTAAGCAATCGTAAGTATTCCCCAAAAGACACATTACTTAAGAGTGGTAGACAGTAAAAGTACATGTTCTTTCCGGTTAAAAAAGAAACAGGTTAATTATAAACAGATTAAAACATTAAAGTAAGATTTTTTTTCTCATACTCACACCTCCCCAGGGACAACCACTGTTAAGTTAGATGTATTTTCTGCAGAATTGAAAAACACGACTATACCAACTGCAGTGAGTTGAATATTGCCTTCCCCCAAATTCATGTCTACCTGAAACTCTTACATGGAAATGGAGTCTTTGCAGACGTGATTAGTTAAGATGAAGTCATACTGGGTAAAGGTTGGCCCTAAATCCAATGGCTGGCTTATAAGAAGAGGTGAGGACACACAGAGACAGACACACAGGGAAGACAGCCATGTGAAGATGGAGGCGGAGACGGGAGTGACACGGCTACAAGCCAAGGGATGCCAAGGAACGTCAGCAAGCACCAGAAGTTAGAAGAGGCAAAGGAGGATTCTTCCTTACAGCAGTGTGTCACTAGGGGAGAGCAGGGTTTGTGACCACAATGGGTGACATTGTCAGAGGGGGAGGCACCAAAATGACTGTCTATAAAATTTGCATGCAGTGCTTCAGTAGAAATTTATTACTTTTTATAAAAATACCCTGTAGTTAGTCTGTATGCTGAGCAAGTAATCCGAGAAGCTGGACTGTATGAAGAAGAACTTGGCATTGGGATTGGAGGAAGACTCATTAACAACCTGTGATATGCAGATGACACAACCTTGCTTGCAGAAATAGAAGAGGACCTGAAGCATTTACTGATGAAGATCAAAGACCACAGCCTTCAGTATGGATTACACTTCAACGTAAAACAAAAATCCTCACAACTGGACCAATAAGTAACATCACGATAAACTGAGAAAAGACTGAAGTTGTTAAGGACTTACTTCATTTTACATGGAAGCAGCAGTCAAGAAAGCAAAAGATGCATTGCGCTGGGCAAATCTGCTGCAAAAGGCCTCTTTAAAGTGTTAAAAAGCAAACATGTCACTTTGAGAACTAAGGTGCACCTGATGCAAGCCATGATATTTTCAATCACCTCGTATGCACGCGAAAACTAGACAATGAATAAGGAAGACCGAAGAAGAATTGATGCCTCTGAATTCTGATGTCGGTGAAGAATGAAGAAGTCTGTCTTGGGAGAAGTACAGCCAGAATGCTCCTTAGAAATGAGGATGGCGAGACTTTTCTCACGTACTTTGTACGTGTTATCAGGAGGGACCCGTCCCTAGAGAAGGAGATGATGCTTGGTAAAGCAGAGAAAGACCCTCAATGAGATGGATTGACACAGTGGCTGCCCCAATGGGCTCAAGCATAACAACGATCATGAGGATGGGGCAGGACTGGGCAGCGTTTTGTTCTGTTGTGCATAGGGTTGCTATGAGTCGGAACTGACTTGACGGCACCTAACGACAACTGTTAGTTATAACAACAAAAAAATTTTTTGTAAGCCCACCTGACATGTATCAGTACACCTATAAGGCTAAAACCCTACGCTAATTGGCTGTTCTGAGCCTTCTAATGTGCTCCGGTCAGAGCTGTCACTATTACCCAATTACAATGATGTTATCAAATCCCGTGGTTTCATCTGCACACACTACAGGCACGGGCTGTTGTTTTCATTGTTGCTAGTGTTTTTACTGTCTCTGATTTTGTTAAATTTTCTGGTGTTTTAGCTACAATATTGTGGTAATTAGGATGGAGGGACTCCTCGGGTTCCTTACTGCAGTAGGTGACACCAACCCTAGTGATGCCACTGTCCTACAGCCTTAAGAGGCAGCATGGCCCTACTGACACCTTAATTTTGGATTTTCAGCCCCCAGAGCTGTGAGAGAATAAATTTCTGTTGTTTTAAGCCACCCAGTTTGTGGTAATTTGTCATGACAGCCCTAGGAAGCTAATACGTTAACACATAAAAAGTATAATAATTTTATAACCAAAATGGAATCACTCAACTGAAACTTTTTTTCTTCCTTTTTAACTAAATACCTTAGGCACATTTCCATGTGAGTACATAAGTATAGTTAGACTTTTTTTTAGAAACTTTATTATCTTGTCTCGTTACTTTGAATTTCATTTGATTTTTCTATGCAGTAGAACAATAACCAGAGAAAAACTCCTGTTACAATCACTACATCTAATTTTATCCTTCAGAATTTTCCATGCATTAAGTCAATGGTAAGAATTATTTTTAAAAGGGGGAAACCATTGAATGTTATAGATGGAAAAATGGCCCCAAATTGAAGGATGACTGGTGGAGAACCAGCTTATGCTTATCTTACAGGGAAAAACATTTATTCTGAAAAATTATTTTGGTATGTCATAAATTTTTTATTTTCCCTTAAAACATTTCCTGAAGTAAAAAATAAAGACAATCTGCTGGTACTGGAGTACTTTAAAAAGATACCTCTTCTTGAGTTAAAAAAAAAAAAAAAAAATTTTTTTTTTTTTTTTTTTTGCACTAATAATTATGGAAGTACCCTGTGAGGCCTGACCTAAATAGATGATCCAGTTACGTAGCAGAGAAATTGTTAGTTATAGGATAATAACAAAAGTAGTAGTGGGAAGGCCACGGAACATCTTTGATA
The DNA here is from genome assembly GCF_024166365.1 of Elephas maximus indicus. Taxonomy (NCBI): domain Eukaryota; kingdom Metazoa; phylum Chordata; class Mammalia; order Proboscidea; family Elephantidae; genus Elephas; species Elephas maximus. The sequence goes on along the minus strand of NC_064841.1, from coordinate 72,131,645 downwards.
TCAGGAAGCAAAATAAAAATCATATTCAAATCTGAAAAATATATTTTCTGAGGAAGATTAAAGCACTCTTCTATGACCTATGGCAACCCTGGTAGGGTAGTGGTTAAGAGCTATGGCTGCTAACCAAAAAGGTTGGCAGTTCAAATCCACCAGGCATTCCTTAGAAACTCTGTGGGGTAGTTCTACTCTGTCCTACAGGGTCGCTAATGAGTCTGAATTGAATCAATGGCCATGGGTTTGGTTTTTGGTTTATGACCTATAGTCTGCCCATAACATCCATTTATGGGGACTATAACACAGAGTTCTAATAAACAAGAGCTTTATAAAAACAAAACAAAAGTAAAAGATAATTGTAGTAAATAGTCACACAAACAAAGGGCAAATTACAGCAATTTATATATTGGGCTAAGGTGAAGAAGAATAAGAGGTGGTGAATAGTAGTGGAGCCAGGATCGGGACTTAGGTTTGGTCCTATCTTTAGTGGATGCTCTCCAAATCAACTTTTTCTAATAGGCCCTGGAAGAATTAATCTCTCTCACGTCTGCGTTCCTGCTGTGTTTTGTTACAACAACTACCGGACGTATTATACGTACCAGTCCATGACTTTGTTTTCTCCAGTAGATAGCGAGCTTCTCAAGGACAGGTCTAAGTCACTTGTCTAACATCAGCTGTCCAGACAAGTACCAGGGTAGGTGTGATGTAAATGTTTGCCCAGTGATGAAAGGGCCAGTGTGGGACAATAGAGGAGAAATGTTAGCCTCTTCACCCCATATAACGATAATAATACCTGTCTCCTAAAACCTCTTGGGCATGAAATAATTTCACACGGTACTTTGAGTTCCTTGGAATAAATACAAAGAAAAGCTGTTATCGTAGAACATATTTAAACACGTCTCATCTTTGAACCATGCAATCAAATGGAGCTGATGTCTCCGTGTTTCCTTATTAAGTGATTTCATAGCTACTTTTTTTTCTTTTAAGAATTACTTTGCCCCTCACCCCTCAGGTTGTTAAGAAGGTGTATTTGTCAAGTTAGGAGCAAATACGTGTTTTATTTAATAATTTGCTAGCTAGATTTAACAGTGTTAAATATTTTGACTGATGATTTGTGGGTATTTGGACCCTCATTGAAGCCCTGGTAGTGCAGTGGTTAAGAACCAGGGCGAGCTACAGCTGCTAACCAAAAGGTTAACAGTTAGAATCCACCAGCCACTCCTTGGAAACTCTATGGGGCGGTTCTACTCTGTCCTATGTGGCTGCTATGAGTTGAAGTCGACTCAATGGCAATGGGCCTTTTTTTGGGTGGGCCATCATATGTTGGTGGGGGACCCATTCCCCACCCAGATATTCTTTCTTATTTCATGGTAAAAAATATATATAACAAAACACTTAACATTTCAACCTTTTTTGCACGTACGGTTCAGTAACATTACTTTCATTCGCCATGTTGTGCTACTATCACCACTATCCGTTTCCAGTTTTTTTCATCACCCTTAACAGAAGCACAGTGTAAATATTTACTTTTATACACCTCACCGGCTCGGTTTCTTCAGAGAACCCTGACTAAGACACTCAGAAGCAGATAGGGCACTGGAGACCATAACCACATTGTTTAAATGAGGGGGCTTTGAAAAAAGATGTTCCTAGGTCAGGTTTGATTCCCAGTTCCAAATATCAGTCATAATATTTGTGGGCTGTTTTCCCTTGGGCAAGCTAACCTCACTTTCATTAACTGTGGAATGGAGAAGATGATTTCTATCTCACATGGTTTTTATATGAATAAAATAAGCAATGAGCTTAATACAGTACTTGGGTCCTAGTAAATGCATGATAAATGATCAGTGCTACCTGACATGATTAAAGTAATTAAATCAGGGAAGCACTATCCTCCTTGCTCTTATATATGACATTATGTTGCCAGTCACATATACAAGAACTTCTGACTGTCCCGATAGTAGGGACCTATAAGATGGCCCCAATGATTCCTGCCTTCTGGGTAGTCATGCCCATGGCAATACTCTGCCCTTGACTCTGGGCTGGACCTAATGACTTAATTCTAACAAATGGGACATGACAACGTTGATGGAATTCCACTTCTGAGATTATGGTACAAAGTGACTCTGGGTTCTGTCTTGGATATCTTCCATCTTGAGTGTGCCCTCCTCACCCTTGGATTACTCGTCCTGGAGAAAGCCTCTGTACTTGAGAGGAGAGCGCACAGGGGTGACCTTGGAAATGGATACTTCAGTTGCCTTTGAGCTTTGGCCCTTCAGTCCCCACCAACAGCCTGACTGCAACCTCCTGAGAAACCATGAACCAAAGGAGCCCATCTAAACCACACCTGGATTCCCGATCCACAGAAACTGTGGAATAATGCATGTTTGGTGTTTAAACTGCCAAATTTTAGGATAATTTGTTATGCAGAAATGCATAATGAATGCAACGCTACATAGTTGGAGCTTTCCTGGGGCTCATTGTTACTAGCCTGGCTGGAACTCCGTGGAGGTAGCTCATAAAGGACGCTGTAAGAGGTTCCATGCCTTTTCTTTTTGGATGGGCGAAGATGAAGACCAAACTCCCTAGCATTGTTATTGTCGTTGGCTGCCGTGGAGTTGGATTCGACTCATGGTGACCCCTGTGCACAACCAAATGAAATGTTGCCTGGTCCTGCACCATCTTCACAGTTATGGGTATCCTTGAGTTCTTTGCTGTGGCCACTGTATTTAGAGTGCCTTCAAACCTCGGTGGCTCATCTTCCAGCAGTATGTCCGACAATACTCTATTGTGATCCACAGTGTTTTCATTGGCTCATTTATGGAAGTAGATCGTAAGAACTTTCTTCGTAGTCTTAGTCTGTAAGCTCCACTGAAAATCCTATCCACCATGGGTGACTTTGCTGGTATTTGAAATACCAGTGGCATAGCTTCCAGCATCATAGCAACAGGCAAGCCATCACAAACTGATGGATGGGTGGTCCTTAGCATTAGTGCTTTATAATCTGCTCCCTGCCTGCATCTCCTAGTATACAGAGCTCCAATCACACTGTGTTTTTGTATCTCTTTACTATGCTGTGCCATGGTTTGCACCTACGCACATGCCATTCCTTCTGTATGGAACTCTCTCATACCTTCAGTGTAGGGCTTATTCCTATTTGCGCCTTAAGAAAACACAGGCCTCTCCTTTAGGAAGCCTTATCTATTTCCTCAGATCTGAAGTAGGCCCTTCCTCTTAATGCCTTGGCAGTCCCTGCATATCTTGATTACAGTTCTGATAACTGCTGCTTTGCATGTCTGGTATTTGTTTCCCTCCACAAACCGTGAGTTCCTTTTTAAGCATTGTGTTTCCTCAAGGTACCTAAATGCTTGGCCTAGTAGGTGCTCAATAAATGTTTTTCAGTGAATAAAGGAGCGATTCCAGCTCTCAGATGGCAGTATTGCCTTTGCTTACAACCTCTTATTAAGTGCAAATATGCTTTCCTTTATATTCGTTTAATATGTGGCATGGGGGTTGCACTTGCAATATAAACAGATCTGAAAGGAAAAGGAAGAATCTTTAACGTGTACCTATCTTGGAAACAATGAACCTGGTGGCACAGTGGTTAAGTGGCTGCTAACCAGAAGGTTGGTGGTTCGGATCCACCAGCTGCTCTGCAGGAGAAAGATGTAACAGTTGGTTTCCTTAAAGATTACAGCCTTGGAAACCCAATGGGGCATTTCTACTCTGTCCTATAGGGTTGCTAGGAGTCAGGTAGGGGTATTAGAAACAGACTGCAGTAGACCAGTTGGTTTCTGGAGATCTGCCAGGGAGTGATTATATTTGATCAGGAGCATATCATAATCACACTCACAGTGGGGTCCAGGGCTTGCTGGAAAATGCAATTGTTAGAACTACCTAGGTTTAATCTGTGAATGGTTGTTTATGGTAGGTGTTTTGCTCTCATATTTCCCAAGAGTCTTGGTTATTCCCTGTGTAGTTTGTAAATTTAATATATCGCTATGACATTTGTCTATAGAGTTACAAAGTTGAGGTTGGCTACGTGCCTGGACCTGCAGACAAATTGGATCAGAGCCAGTGGCAGGGGGAGGTCCAGGATATGTCATTCTGACTATTGCCATATTCATCTTAGGTCCATTAAAAAAAAAAGAAAACTCTTAATAGAGCCCAAACACAAATTCAATTCTAGGTCCCCTGTTTTGTCCTAAGTACAACATAACATGTTAAGCAGATTTTGTCTGGTCCAGTTAACAAAATTCTGAAAAAACTAAGGCCAGTAGCAGTTTTCTTTCTCCCATGTTTGTTCAAATGTGTCATGATAATAAAACACTAGTATCATTACTTCAAGTATTCATACACCAACAGAATTAAAAAAAACCCCACTGCTAGTATCATTATTTCACGTATTTATACACCAACAGAATTAGTAGCCATATTTTCCAAAGAGGGGCCCGAAGGCAAAAAAATATAATTAAGATAAATTTTCCAAGGTGGGAAAGTAAGACTGGGAGCTGGCCTCTACTGTGGAAAGGGAATGAGAAATTTGGCAAATATCCGGATAATTTCTACACCTAAGGAGAATTCAAGAATCAAATGATTTGGTTATGGATCTTGAAATGATCAAACCAGTGGAAACCTTTCAAAATACGGACTTTATTCTGTGGTAACATAGCCTCTAAAAAAATGGTGAACTTCTGGTTGAAGTGGGTGAGAGGGAGGGGGAGAAAAAAGAGCTTCAGGGACTACGTCTTATTCTACTTTATATCCTACACACAGTAGGTGGTTAATAAATGTTTGCTGAATACATGAAAACAGGATTCTTAATTCTTAGTCGCAATGAAAGCTTCATAGTCACTCCCAACATCCAGGCTTCGATAATGCATTTATAATTTGGATCACACATTTAACAAATCTACTTTAGAATATCATTTGCAATTTATATCTTATAAAACTATGACATCAGATTTCACGGTCTTATCCTATTCTTGTACGTGTTCCTTGGTTGCTATAGCAACCAAGTTGCCATGGATTACACTGTGGGAGTTGTAAGGGTCAGCCAAGACCTGAGCCCTGTCATTCTTCATTCAAAGGCAATTGTCCCTGAAAAATGTGACTTGCTTCAATATTTAAGACCTGGGCGCTGATATTAAACTAGAATGATACTTCTGTTAAAAACCAATAATTAACCTTGTCTTCAACTCTAGGTCACATTTTAATAGCAATTTCATAAAGTGGACATTCTTCTGTCTTTTATTCTTGAAGTCTTAGATAGGTTTTAAATAATACGTCTCCTGAAAAAGTACATGGTAATCGTTGCAATTTATTTTATGTCATTATCTAGGCCCTTGAGACCTTAGAATCTCAGCTCTTCTCTCTGAGGTAATTGCATACATCTTGGGAATGTGTGAGACGATGTTAATATTCAGGACACTATCCCTTTGAAAGGATTCACAAGCTACAATGGAACACTGTCGTGATGCCTTTCTGCAAAATTTATTTTTAGACAAGTATAGGGTATTTCCTTGCAGAGGAATAATTTTCCTCAAATCATGGTCTTTGATGTCATGGACTTACAAGGTATATCCTAAATAGGAGTTTTCATTGCAAAGTGGGAATTATGCAACTTGATTAGTTATAATAAAACCTTTCAGATTATAAATGAAGACGGTCTTTGAGGCACGTAAGTTGCCGTTCTTCTCGTAACACCTCTCGCTCTCTTTACCTTGATAAGCTGATTTAAGTTACTGTATGTAGTACCTTATGTACTTGGTAAATAACATGCTTAAGCAGTTACTTAAATTTTTTAGTACCAGCAGTGTGAAATTTTAGCACTCAACATACGAAACATGTAAAATATTACACTCTTTTAATACAGGGATGGCATGCTTCTTAAGATTTCCTGTTATCTGAAAAAGTACCTTAGAAAGCGATGGAATAATGTTAAACGCCTTTTTTAATTAAATAACCAAAGCCAAGTTGAAGCACATGAGCTCCAGTTGAATTGTTTCTATAAACATATTGGGAATTTTAAACATCACATTGAAAAGTGAATTAATTACAAAATGTTTGATTCTTTTAAATATAAGAACCAGAAAAGTTTGACTAAAGTTTTAATAGGTAGGCTACGTTTAAATTTTTCCTTTTTAAAAGTGTAAAAGTCATTTTTCTTGCCTGCCTTTTTGGTTCTAATGATCAATAACATTTCATGCCACATTCATTAAAGTTGGATGAAAGTAATTATCGATGTTAGAAAAGGAAATGGTTCCAATTTAACCAGTTATTAAATACATTGATGAGATGACAGAAAATTATTTTCTTTGAGGGAAAGAAATTTTATTCTTTCTATGAAATACAGAAGAACCCAAGGCAAGGTATTTGATTTACCTGAGTATCTAATTATCATCATAATTGAAAATGTTGCAAGTGAGTTAGGCTGTTATTTATCTAATTTTGAAGCTCGGATCCATATTTCAGCAAGAGTGCAGAACACAGATAAACTTTGGAAAATAAATCTTAACTTCATTACAAAAGGATTATCCCCTGCTTGTATGTCCCTCCCTCAGCCATTTCTTCCCCTCTTTAACACGTTTTGATGAAGACAAGCAAATTGACCATATTCTGATTAATAACCTAAAGAACCCACTCATTATCTAGAGTTGTCAAAATTGCTTTGCTTTGCATGCATTTGGTTCCAGGGAATGAAAATAGCCCGTGGTTCTAGAAGAATATGTGCTGTTGTTACTCTCTACACCTGAAAAATGCCTAGCTTTTATGGAGGACAGAGGGGTCGAAGTATTTCTTCTTGATAATTACATATTTACATCAAACATATATCCATATTGTGTGTGCATTCTTTTAAAATTACCTCCAACAAATGTGGTCTTTGCAGCCCTAACCCTCTTTCTCTTCTGTTCTCCTGCTGGTGTCTCCTCTTGTATACATGGCACTCTCTTTGATGTCAACGGGAGATCTTTGAGCAGGGAAAAGGAGGTTATTTAGAGGCATAAAAAGAAATAAGAAAATCAAATTGAGGGTTCACGTCAATTAGCTGAGAACAAAATCATAGAGTGTGCCAACTATTTATTCATTACACCAACATATTTACCAAATGTATGTTTGCACTTATTTTAATTATGGGCATTATTATTGTCCTTTTTTTTTTTTCCCCCTGTAGGTACAAAACAGCTTTCCATATGGTGTGGTCTCCTTTTTCACTTTAGGGAAGAAGGAGAAAAATCAAACATGTTTTTGTAAAAAAACTAGCAACTCCTTAAAATCTCATCTTGCTTATAGGAGTAGTTTGATTGTCATCCAGATTAAAAAAGTTCTTAGAGTCGAGCAAGCATTAAGTAAATAAGTAAGATGCTGCTAATTAAGTATTACCCTCTTTTTTTTTTAAAGTACGCCTTTACTTCTCAGCTGCTTGGTTTGGTTTTTGGTTCTCATTCACTAACCTTTCCCTTTTTCTTCAAGGCCTCTGGAGTGGCATTTTCTGAATGACATTTCAATAGAACTTTCCAAATATAGTGTAACAAAGAGATCAAGGCCCACTGAGAAGATAGAGCAGGCTTTTTTTTTTTCCTCCCCCCTTCAGGAAATGAATAGTGTTAATTATGTCTTTTCTGCCTACGCCATATAATCTCCTACCCTCCGCCCCCCACGCCAAATCCCAATACAACAAACGTAAAAAACCTTCAGACCCATTTCTTCACACGTTTTTGCCAACAAGGTTTAAAATCGGTTCGGCCTCCAAGTAGGTACATTGTTCAGGGCATTTACAAACAAAGCCTGGGGCCCCGTCCTCTGCCAGCTCATGCCTGGGGGAGATAAGCAGACCTCCTACTGTTGAATTATGACCCTGTTTTCAGTCATGCCCCTCGGGTCTATAGCAAGCCCAACAACAGCTTGAAAAATGGACCTGTTTTAAAAGAAGAGCCGGCTGTTGCTGTGACCGGCAACGATGAAGCCTCTGGTTAGTCAGGTTTTCAGAAAGGGTCAACCTTTCCTTTTCAGCTGGTCTTTTCAGTGCCTTCTTGAAAGCTGTCAGAAGCAGTTATGTTAGCATTGGTGCTACTCCTTTAAAACGCAAGTCTAATTGCAAGAAGTCAATTATCTCAGAGGTATGGCAGTTTTGCATTGTAAATGAACCGATTTGAAAAATTCTAAATCAAGGCATTTTAAACATTAAAGTTATTTTAATTCAGAAAACACTTTTTTTGTTTGTTTGTTTTAATTCACAGTGGCAAAGCCTTAGTGAGTTGCTTGAAACATTGGCTTTTAAAATTTTAAAAAGTCACACCTAAACTTGTACAAGTATCAGCCACCAGAAAAAGCAATCCCTTAGGAAATAACCTTTCGATAGCTCCCCAAGTTTTAGTGGAAATAAATATTCTATGGAAGCAAACAAACGTATTCAGTTACAGTTTCTTGGGCAAAATTCCAAATTCTCTTTTCTTCAGCTGTCTCTTCAAAATTATGTCGCTCTTTCTTTTTAAGTCAATATTTATAAGTATAGGCATAGTATTATACATACTGTCTACTTGATAATATGCTTGTAATTCTATCTCCGAGGCTTCCTCTTGCCATTTCAATTGTGTTAGACCCTTTGACTAAGCAAAACTCTGTTACTTGGGATGAGGCAACTGAACTTTTTGGGCCCGATTTTCTTTAACTCAGAAACCCTGTTCATCTAAGTTCGTCTTCAAACCTACACTTTGTAGAAAGACCAAAGAACGTCCGTACTGTTTGCAACTGTTTACAACAGCTTTTACTTAAAACACAATCCCATGAATTTAATAAATATTAACTGTAATGATAGATTGAAGAAACAAGGCATGTATTAGGGGGTAAATATTGAGATTATAAATGGATCACCCTCCCTGAATACTTGCAAAGTCATATACCAGCAGGATCTCATTTAAGTAAAAGAAGGGCATAGGAGGAACAGTGAAGACAGGAAAATATACCTTTAATGCCCATGTGCCATTTTCATTACTTTTATAACTTTACTACTTTTCTACACATTTGCCCCTCCCTCTTGATTCTCCTTTTTGCCTCACTGTCTCTCTTTCATTCCAGTGTCCTGTGGCTTCATGCTACTTTCTTGGATCTTAACTGGTTCTTAACTGCAAGCATAGTGAGGGATTAATTAAAAGAATATTGAGTAGATTATCGAATTTTTGGGAGGGTTGTAAAACCAGTCCCAAGGGCAAACTTCCTGGAATAATGCTCCAAACCACTCCACAGAGGCAGCATACCGAGGCCCCCACCTCTGGTAGTTCTGTGCCCACGCTTCTTCTCTCATTGCCCTTTCTGCACCAGGAACTCCATTTCACAACTCCTGAGAAATCACTGCAGCTGCTGTGGGTGCCACCAAAAGCTGGTTCCGCTACCTTTAAACCATTGAAAAAACCCACTGCTGTTGAGTCAATTCAGACTCATAGTGACCCTATAGGACAGAGTAGAACTGCCCCATAGGGTTTCTAAGGAGCAGCTGATGGATTTGAACTGCTGACCTTTTGATTAGCAGGTGTAGCTCTTAACCACTGTGCCATCAGGGCTCCTGCTACCTCTAGCACCTGTAGAGATGAAGGCGTAGCGCCCATTTCCTCATGCTGCTTGCTGCTGAACTGAAGTCTCCGGTAGGTCTACCAGGTTGGTGAACTTAGGTCACGTGCCATGTTCTCCTTGCACAGAAGACTAGGAAAAAATCTAATGTCCTGGGCTATGCTTTGGGGAGGAAGTCACTGGGTGGTACAAATGATTAACGTTCTCACCTGCTAACCAAAAGACTGGAGGTTCGAATCCACCAGAAGCACCTTAGAAGAAAGGCCTATGGTTTACTTCTGAAAAATCAGCCATTGGAAACACTGTGGAGCACGGTTCTACTCTGACACACGTCGGGTCGCCATGAGTTAGGGTCGACTCCATGGCAACTAGCTGGATTTTGGTTTGACTTTGAGGGGCATTATTGAAATTTCCTCAATTAAACAAGAGTGTTCAGAAGGTACTGGCCTAACAAACGTTCTTTACAGGCTTTCAAAAGCCTCAAAAAATACCTCCCGTCTAATGATTCCTCCGTTTTTTCATTCATTCAATTATTCATTGTTTTATCAAGCATTTGCTGAACACTTGCTGCATCACAGGGAAGCTGCTGGGAGCTCTGGGTACAAAAACGAACAAGATGAAAATACAACTTTAAAAGATCTGTCGTCTAATGTGAAAGAAGTACAAGTAAGCAGATGATTACAACTCAGCAGGGTCCAGCACAGGCTGGGAGTGGGGTGTCAGCAAAGAGAGTACTCACGAAATACTCTGTGTTCTCAGCCTTCCTCGAAATTAGGTTGAGGCCATGGGGCTCGCCAATGGACCATGAGAGACAGACTAGAGCAGTTGTGAGCCAGGGAGCCTCCTGAATCCCTGTCTTTCTTGGTGGTGGAAAGCCTGAAGGCCTTGTGCTCCAGCTGATGGGTATACAGACCAGAGGAGGCCAACCAGACTCACAGTGAGCCTTTTTCAAGCAAGAGATGAACGCTTTGTGTTAAGCCAGTGAAGTCTTTTTGTCAGTCACAACAGCTAGCGTCAATTATTCCAATGAAAACATAGGCCACAGCTAATTAAAGAATGGAAACCCTGGTGGCGTAGTGATTAAGAGCTATGGCTGCTAACCAAAAGGTTGGCAGTTCGAGTCCACCAGGAGCTCCTTGGAAACTCTATGGGGCAGTTCTACTCTGTCCTGTGGGGTCACTATGAGTCGGAATCTACTTGACGGCAACGTGTTTGGTTTGTTTGTGTTTGTTTTTAAATTAAAGAATGGTGAATCAGGACAGGTAGAGATATCCAGAAAAAGGGAACTAAAAAACGTTCTCTTTAACAAATTCAGTGTAGAGTCAGACAGATGAGTCTGGAGAGGAAATCAGAGGCCAGATCTCAGAGGGGATAGTCTGTCTTGTTAAGAATTTGTTTCTTTCTTGAGGCTCTGGGGAGACATGGAAGAATTTTAATACCTTTTCCACCTTTCCACCTGGGAAACCACTTACCAATATCCTTTTCAGAGCCCAGCTAATGTGATACACTAAGATCTCTGCTTTTTGCTAATAAAAAAACATCGATCCTTCAGCCTTCCTGACTTTACTAGTTCTCATATGAAATGCTTTAAATATTACACCACTGGTCCTCGTGCGCAAGGCTTGCGCAGGGTGACGAACAGTTTGGGGAGAGATTCTTGCGTTGCTGTTGGAATTATATTCTCCATCTCATTTACACAACAGATTAGACATGTGACCAGTTTTCTGAGAAGGCCAAAGGTATAACATCAGATAGATTTATAGACCTTTTAAGTTATGCTGAAGAATCTAGACCTAGTCACCATGGTGCTCACCTAAACTTTAAAGCATGTCTTAAGGACTGTATGCTTTTCATATACAACCTATGATCTATAGAGAATGTGTTTCACCCTTGGGGGAAAAGAGATCAGTATTAAAGTTATATTTTATTATGCAGAAAGTGCATAAATCATAGATATTTTGAGTAAATGTTAGAGGAAACAATGCATTTTGAAATACTTCTTTTACTGTAGCAAAAATATCATCAAAAAAACCAAACCCTTTGCTATCAAGTCGGTTCTGACTCACAGTGACCCTGTAGGACAGAGTAGAACTGCCCCATAGTGTTTCCAAGGAGCACCTGGCGGATTTGAGCTGCCGACCTTTTGATTAGCAGCTGTAGCTCACAACCATTACGCCACCAGGGTTTCCAAAAGCATCATAGAACATTAAAATTATTTTAATATGTACACTTGATTAAATATCAATATCTTCTTGATTTAACTTCTACTTGAGGTTTAAATCTTCATTTTTATTACATTTTCCCCGAACATGTTAAAAGTCATACATACTTAAACAAGTTTTACGTCCTCAGAATCTTCTATTTAGCTATATTTAGGATTACCATTAACTCCTCTAAAGGGTTAACTTTGGAAAATGCCTTTCAGTTTAAATTCTATATAAAAGGCAAAAAACAAAAACAAAAAACAACCTAAACCCATTGCCTTTGAGTTGATTCCAACTCATAGCGACCCTATAGGAGAGAGTAGAACTGCTCCATAGGGTTTCCAAAGAGCGCTGGTGGACTCCAACTGCCGACCTCTTGGCGAGCTGCTGAGCTCTTAACCGTTTCGCAACCAGGGCTCCAAATTCTCTATAGCAACATCTACTTTTTCATTGACTTCATGTAATTTAGCACGAATTAATGTGTATACTAGTCAACAAGATTGTGCTTGGTAACAAACAACCTCACAAGGACTCATTTCTTATTCCCATTACGTGTTGACTGCAGATGGGTCATGGCATGGCTTGGCCCTGCTCTGCACAGCTTCTTCATTTCTGGATCCAGGCTGAAGGAGTGGTCACTCTGCATTCTGGCAGAGGGGCCTCTTAGTGTACTAAAGTAGAGATGACAATTAACTCAGGATTAGGTTCTAAACCAGCATGTAGGGCAAAAATAGCATCTGGTCAAAACTGTTACTTTTGTGGTGAAGCCATATTGGTGACTTATATATCTTTTCTCTTTAACCGTAACAGTCTCCAGGATTGGAAAACAGTGGAGTTTCTAGGGTTCAACATCAGATGACATCATCAGCTTGCACTGACGGGCATGTTCAATGACAAAAACATCCCTGAACAAAAGAATCAGACACGGTGAATGAGATCTTTATAATGTGAGAGACTCACAGGAACTGAGGCTGAATGAGCCTCCCTGAGGGTACTAGTTGGTAAAAAACTGTATAATTTTGTATAAAATTGTGTTATTATTTCACTGAGCAACTCCAGTTGTAATGTATTAGAAGTCTGTTATTAGAGTGAAGCAATGTTATAAAGTGGTTTTTTTTTTTTTTTGGTTTCTTTCTTTTTTTGAAATTTGGTGGTGTTCTACTCTGAAGAACCTACTCCTGTAGAAGATTGCTAGGATCTGTTAGCTGCAGTATCTGTTGTCACTTTCCCAGAATGGTGTCTACTTCATCATCTTAACCATAGCATCTCAAGGGGTGGGCAGGGGGAAGGAAGAGAGAAAAGGGTGAGAAACCAGGGCAAAAGGAAACCCCTGGGCTCCCATCCCAGGCTGACTCTCTATGGAGAGAAAGCTGACCCTATGGGAAAACTAAAGAAACATTTGTAGCATCTTTTTTTTTTTTTTTTTTTTTTTTGCTATTTTCCTCTCTGGCCAGTAGTAAGATGATTTTCTTTATTTTTCTTGAAATAACCATTCCTTACATGCCCTTCTAGATACCTGGGATATAAATAATGGGCTTACTTGTGGTCCCATAAATTTTTTTTTGTAGGTTCTACAGTCTAGGGAAAACTCATTGTAAATTGTCCTGGGCTTCCCTTACGATGAGGTGGGTTTGGAAGATCCTGGAAAAGAGAAGAGTTTCTTGAGTGTTAGTAAAAATTTAATTGGAATGGTTGAACAAACGTGGTCACAGTCTGGGCTGTGATAAAAGTGTAATAATTAAGTGGTAGTAATACCTTATGATTGATTGAATTTCTCAGTGTCTAAGGGGCTTCCATTTATGTTTTACACTCAGAAAGGGACTCATGGGAGGTTAGGGTGGGGCTGGAACATTAGGGAGGGACGGAGGGAACAAAGGTCACACTAAGGGCAAAGAGGAGGCTTAACAGGAGTGAAGGAGTAGGAGGCTGTAACAGAGAAGGAATTTTTGGGTTTAAGAGCTTGAAAGTGGAGCAATTTTAGGTAATGATGAGGTCCAAGGTGTGCTTGTGATTGTCTATGCTAAATAGGGTGCAGCTAAAGGTCACTGAGTTGTGAGCCTAGGCATTTTTGCAAGGATCATTGAAACAAATGTTTGCTGGGACATTGATGGAGGAGAGTGGTGGTCCAGGACTCCAAATCCTCAATGAATGTGGGCAAAGCAGTGAAAGTCAGTGGAGGATACCAACATGGATAAGAAAGGAACTGCCTAAATGAATGGTATGGACTTCAAAAGAAAACAGTTGTGGAAAAGAATAGGACAGGGGTCAAGAGGTGACAGTAGGCTGTTTGCCTCATTTTGAAAACTGAAAGGGGGAGCTCAGATTCCTGTTTAGGTGGGTGAGATAGCAGAGTATTGGAGGAAAAGGATCACACCATTCCAGAAGCTGTTGACAGTAGAATGAGGATTCCAGAGGTAAAAGAACCAGAGTGGTGATACAAACAAACAAACAAAAACAGTAGAAAACACATGGGAGGTGTCAAGAAATCAGATACTATATAATAAGAACCCTGAGGACGGATGGCTCCCAGGTTGGTTCATTCAAAGTTCTATCCACTTCATTCAAGGACTCGTGTCCTTCCATTTTCCTCTTGCTGAGTTCACTCTGTTGGCTTGGTCTCACGTTAAAACTCCTTAACCAGTGGAGGGGAAAGTTGCGTTTAAAGTGTCCCGGTCTGCAAGGAACTTCAGGAGGCCACATCTAGGAGGTGAAGATGGGGTGTCCCTTTCCTGGTTTCTCTTAACAGCAATGAAACTTTTACTAGAAGGCTTTAAATTTCTTCTCACGCCATCGTTGATTACGTTTGCCTCACATGACTTTTCCTAATCACTGGCGAAGACAGGGGCATTTTATCACCATTTGTTTTCTGAGGCCGTACCACAAATACCAAAAAACCAAAACCAAACCTATTGCCCTGGAGTTGATTCTGACTGATGGTGATGCCATATATTACAGAGTAGAACTGCTCCATAGGGTTTTTGTCCTAATTACCTAGCGCTGCTGTAACAGAAATACCACAAGTGGATGGCTTTAACAAAGAGAAATTTATTTTCTCACAGTCAAGTAGGCTAGAAGTTCAAATTCAGGGAGTCAGCTCCAGGGGAAGCCTTCCTCTCTCTGTTGGCTCTGGAGGAAGGTCCTTCTCATCAATCTTCCCCTGGACTAGGAGCTTCTTCTCACAGGAACCCCAGGTCCAAAGGAGGCACTCTGCTCCTGCTGCTGCTTTCTTGGTGGTATGAGGATTCCCGCCCCCCCACTTCCTTTTCATCTCTTGTAAGATAAAATGTGGTACAGGCCACGCTCTAAGGAAACTCCCTTTACATTGGATCAGGGAGGGATGTGACCTTAGTAAGGGTGTTACAATCCCATCCTAACCCTCTTTAATATTAAATTCAAATCACAGAATGGAGGACAACCACACAGTACTGGGAATCATGGCCTAACCAAGTTGACACATATTTTAGGGGGACACAATTCAATCCATGACAGTTTTCTTGGCTAATCTTTATGGAAGCAGACTGCCAGGGCTTTCTTCTGTGGTACTGCAGGATGGGTTCAAACTGCCAACCTTTAGGTTAATAGCTGAGCACAAACTGTGCCTTTCTGTTCTTGGAAAGATGGGGTAGATACCATCTTTCCATGAATAGACTGTACATTTTATGACCCAAATCGAAGTTCTGCTAATGAAAAAGATGGGAGGAATTGTTGAGAAGGCAATCAACAGTGTCTACCATATCACACATTAAACAAATGTTAATAGAAACTAATTGCATTTATATATATTATCAATTATATAAATGAAATATAATTGTAGTCTATTTCAATTGGGCTGTGCTCTCATTTCTCCACCAAATTTACTTTTGGAGCTCAATCATAGAATTCTCCCCTTCCATACCAAAGGCAGGGGTTCAGTTCCTAGCAAATGCACTTTACGTACAACTGTCACCTATCTGTTGGTGGAGGCTTGCATGTTGCTATGATGCTGAACAGGTTTCAGCTATGCTTCCAGACTAAGATGAACTAGGAAGACAGGCCTGGTGATCTACTTCTGAAAATCAACCAGTGAAAACCCTATGGATCACAAGGGTCCAATTCCCAATGGATTATGGGGATGGCGCAGGACCAGGCAGCACGGGGTCATCAGGAGTCAGGGTCAACTTCACGGCAGCTAACAACAACAACAACAAAGTCATCAATAACCTCCATGTTACTAAAACTACTGACATCTCCCAGTACATATCTTCCTTGACTTTTCTGTAGCGATTTGCAGGTTGACATTTCCTGAGATGGTCTTTTCTATTGGTTTCTGTTTTCCCTTCTCTCTCTCTAGTTACATTTTATAGTTTTACTTCGCTTGCTTATCCTACACCAGTAATTTTCAACCAGGGGTGGTTTTGGCCCCCAGGTGACACTTGGCAGTGTCTGGAGACACTTTTGATTGTCACACTTGGGAGGATGCTATTGGCTGTAGTGGATAGAGGCCAAGGATGCTGCTTAAAACCCCACAGTGCACAAGATAGTCCCCCACAACAACAAAAACAACTATGTGGCCCAAAATGTTAGCAGTGCTGATGGTTGAGAAGTTCTGTCCTAAAGTAACCTCTGATCGAAGATCTCAGGGGTCAGCTTTGTTCTCATTTTATATCCTTTCCTTAGGTTATCTTAACTTTCTCCATGTTTTTAAATACCCTTTTATACCATCAAGAGCTCTGATGGCGCAGTGGTTAAGAGCTCGGCTGCTAATAACGAGAAGGTTGAACCCACCAGCTGCTTTGCAAAAGGAAGATTTGGCAGTCTGCCTCTGTAAAGATTTACAGCCTTGGAAACCCTATGGGGCAGTTCTACTTTGTCCTATAGGGTCATTACGAGTGGGAATCGACTCAATGGCAATGGGTTTTTTTTTTTTTGGTTTATACACCAACAAATTCCAATTTTTAGTTTTCTCTTTTCTAACTTCCAAATCTATATTTAACTCTCTACTTGAAAGTTGCACTTTGATACCTTACAGGCATCTCAAGCTTGGTATTTCAAAAATTACTTGACCAGTCATCCTACATACACTCCTCTTCCTCTAGTTTTCATGTCAGAAAAAGCTAGCACCATCCACTGGCTGTTCAAATACGTCACTGTTGAGACCACAGTTTGCACAACCCGACTCCCTATATGCACTCAGCCCATCACCAAGTCCTGTCGATTCTACTCAAAAATAAATCCTGAAGCCGCCTACTTCTCTACCTCACAGTCACCACCCTAGCCACAGCCACGATCGCCTCTTACCTGGACCAACACAGTCTCCAGGCATCCATTTTGCTCGTTTCTGCAATGGCCAAGAGCTGGGCTGCAAACCAAAAGGTCAGCAGTTCAAATCCACCAGCCTCTCCTTGGAAACCCTATGGGGCAGTTCTACTCTGTCCTATAGGGTCTCTGTGAGTCGGAATGGACTCCGCAGAAGTGGGTTACTCCAGTCTCTAAACAGTATCTAGGTGGAACTTTTTCAAATGTAAATTGGACCATGTCACACCCGTTGCACTTGGAATAAAAATCTAAAATCCTCAGCATGGCCTACAGCACTCCTTCTAGGCTCATTTTATGATACCTTCATTGATCATTCAGGGTCTCTATATGTTTCCTCTGCCTAAAAAGGCTTGATTCCTTACCCTTTGATGAATTAGTGTCTATTCTTCCCGCAATACCCAGCTTAAATGTTGCTTCTTTAGGTATGTGGAAACCCTGGTGGTGTAGTGGTTAAGTGCTATGGCTGCTACCCAAAAGGTCAGAAGTTCAAATCCACCAGGTGTTCCTTGGAAACTCTATGGGGCAATTCTACTCTGTCCTATGGGGTTGCTATGAGTCAGAATGTGTGTGTGTGTGTGTGTGTGTATTAGGTATAAAGGCCTTCCTTGATAATCCAATCCTAGTTAGGTCACAACGCCCTATGCTTTTATTTCCTAGTACTTATAGCAATAATTAATTGTATATTTAGTTAGCAGATTTTTTAAATGTTTTCCTTCCCTGCATAGTTTGTAAGCTTCATAATGACGGAGATCATGGTTTTTTGTTCACGGTTGTATCACCGGTGCCTAAGCAGTGGTCGTAGGTAAGTATTGAAATATTTATTGAATGAAAATCAAGAAGCCGAGATCATCAATTTCTTTGTTCTCCTTTATCTTCACTTTTGATGACTTCTTTCTTTTTTTTTTTCCCCCAAAAAGGAACACTGTTATCATTTCCTCACTCGTGTTTCTAGATGGACAACAACAGGCAGAGAAAACAAAGCTGTTCAAGTGGAAGCTGGGGAGTCAGTAGGGTTATTCATCAGCTAAGTAACTTTTCCCTACACATCAGGCTTGATTTAAAAATCTCTTCTTCGGAAAGATCACAAATGGCTATGTAGCACTAACTTTTTATGGTTGCTTTTTTATTAATCCACAAAGGTTATGTGTGTTTGAATGCCAAGGAAAGATTCTTTCAAATAAAAACTTCATGGAAATTACACATTTACCTCAAAAAGGCCAAACATATATACACTAAGTAAATGAATGTGAATTTCCTCTGCTTTTTCTTGGCATTTCATCAACTTAATTTGGTAATCCAAGTTATTTCAAGCTGATCAGAAGCAACTGTGTGAGTGTGTATGTGTGTAGATGCATGCACGTCTGTATGTTGTTGTTAGTTGTCCTCAAGTTGACTCCTGCTCATAGCGACACCATGTGTGCAGAATAGAGCTATGCTCCATTGGGATTTTCAAGGGTGTGACCTTTCAGAAGCATATCGCCAGGACTGTCTCCCTAGGTACCTCTGGGTGGGTTCAAATCGCCAACCTTTCAGCTAGTAGTTGAGCACTTAACCATTCTCACCACCCAGGGACTCCATATGTATGTACGTTACGTAGGAAAACAAATATATTATTACCAATAAATTCAAAGAACAGTATAAAACATTTTTCAAAATGTGAAGAAGCTCTTGAATGGAACAAAGCAATAAATGGTATTTTTTCCCCCTTGGGGGTAGGTAGGTGTATGTGTGTGAAAACGTTGGTTTGTACAGCATTAGCAATAGCAACGTCTTCATCTGGACTGGGAGGGTCAAGGAGAAAGAGTTGTACCAGTCTTTCAATAGCTTCCACTGATCCATTAAACTTAAAATAGATTAATCCCCAGAGACAGTCAACTTCCTGGACACAGCAATTACTGTGAAGGATGGCAAGCCCGGGACATCCATTTTATGGAAACCTACCGCCCAATATAGCTACCTACACAATTCTAGCTTTCGTCCTGTGCAGGCCGGCATCTCCATCTGTGCTGCCAAAGGATTCAATGCCAACTTCTCTAGCCTTAAAAGGCAGAGAAGAATGAGTTTCTGAACTTTGCAATGCCCATTTGGAAATGAGGCAAACTTAGAATACTTTGAAAATATTACATCAACTTTGGCTTTTTTTTTTTTTTTTAATAGTAAAGCCCAAGAAAATAAAATATGGAGTAGGTGACACATACTACAATGATTGAACCATGGACAGTTAGTTTTGAGGTACTGCCACAATGCTTAGACCAGTAACCTCAAATTATTTGAGGAATCAAAGCAAAGAAATCTATCGTCTAAGTTTGTTTTGTGAGAAATATATTCTGAAACAAAACCCGACAGATTTGATGAGCAAAGTTAAAGTTGGATTCGTTTTTAAGTGATGGACTTCAAAGAAATGTTTATATGCTACGTGGAGAATCGTGGGTATACCATATATTCCCTCATTCCTTACGCTAATACTTATGGAGATCTATTGGAGCAAACGATATGATTTCTTTCCAAGTGTTCAAGGAATGTCAGAGCTGAAATTGTAATTTAGAGATAATAGAATCCTACTCCCTTCAGCCCCCCTTGCTCCAATTTTACAGATGATGAAATTGAGAGCTAGAAAGAAGATACTTATTTTGTCTGTCAGATTGTGTTAGAGAAGTTGTTAAAGAATACTATTTTTCCCCTGGAAAAAAATGTGCCAAGTGCCTAATCTAGGTAGCAGTGAAGTCCCAGGGCATCTGGCCACTCTTCAAAGCCTTTTAAAGTCCTGTGTGTTTTCACTGAACTGCTGGCTGCTAAGCTTTTCTGGAACATGTCAGTGTTACTCTTCAGGGCTTTGTGCAAGACCCATCGCTTAAGGCTGGTATTCCCAAGTGTACATGGATGGACTGGAATGTTCTGCTCATTGTAAAATATGTGTTTTTAAATTCACTGTATGTTTAATAGTTGGAGGCCTTCTGAAAGTCTAAAATACTCTTATGTTACCTCTATGCATGTAATTATTGCAGGTAAATGCAATAGATCATTATAAATAATTTCACTTTAAATAATAAAAATATGCCTGACAGTCAAATCTTAAGATTAAATAAAAGATTTAACTTTTCTCCTTGATTTATGTTTCTCTGTTCTGTTCCAATTCCTCATTTACAAGGTAAGTTACATACTATTAGCCAATAATTGTATAGTTTCTCTTCAACACATTTAATTTTTGGTTCTCCTAAATATCATTTACAATTTTCCACAACTTAGGTGACTGTTTCTTATCAATCTTTGATCCATAATTGCTTCCTCCCACATCTCATTGGTTAATCAGAATCAGCCCCGATGAGGCAGTCTCATTGCTCCAAAGCTCTTCAATCATTATATTGAATTAATGCAATTCTATGTCCAAGGCACTGGAATTTTCACCTAAGTGCTTATATTTACAGCTTCCATTACTTCCTTAGTATCTTTTTTTAAAAAAACCACCAAAGAGAGGAAGATTTCTAAAGTTATGAACCCATCAGTTATTATTATCATTCAGAAGACATGGCAAATAATATCTAAAATTTATCGAGTGCTTATTACCTGCCACAAATGAATCTAGGCATTTTTAATGTGTTTGCTATTTTGATCTTCACAATAATCCTTTGACATGAATACTATTATTAGTATCCCTACTTTGAAAATGGGAAAACTGAGGCCCAGAGAGGTAAAATGACTTGCTCAAGGTCACACTTAGTAAATGTCAGTACTCATAATGAAACTTAGGCAGCCTGACTCTAAAGAGCCCTGGTGGAGGCTTGGCGGCTAACCGAAAGTCAGCAGTTCAAACCCAACAGCCACTCCAAGGGAGCAAGATGTGGCAGTCTGCTTCCGTAAAGATCGCAGCCTTGAAAACCCTACGGGGCAGTTCTACTCTGTCCAATAGGGTCAATATGTCAGAATCAACTCGACAGGAACAGGTTTTAGTCTGACTCCAGAGCCTGCCCTCTAAACCACTAAATTCACGGATGACATATTAAACTTGTAATGAATTTTTAAGTAAAATTATACTTTAATGAAATCACTGTCATTTTTTAAAACAAGTCACTGAAGTTTCATTATGGGTAGATAGAATATATACTCAGGAAAAAAAAATCAGCTTAGTATTTCGCTCCTGAACTTCCAGACTCAGTAGAAAGTTCTTATCACCCAAAGTTGATGATATTACTATAGTTATTCTGATATCCAAGAGATACCAAGAGCAAATTCCCAGTCTTTCGATGCCTAAAAACGACGAGCTGCAAGGCGTATTCATTTTTCTAGTTGCCATCAAGTCGATTCTGACTTGTGAAGAACCCATGTGTTTTAGAGTAGAACTATGAGCCATAAAATTTTCAATGGCTGCGATCTTTCACAGTAATTGCCAGGCCTTTCTTGGTAGGCAGCACTGGATCAGTTCGAACCACTGACTTTTTGGTTAGTAGACAAGTTCTTAACTCTTTGTACCACCCAGGGACTCTAAAAACCCAGGTGCTGTTGAGTTGACTCTGGCTCGTGGTGACCTCATGTGTGTCGGAGTAGAACTGTGTTCCATAGGGTTTTCAATGGCTGTGACATTTAGGAAGCAGATTGCCAGGCCTTTCTTCTAAGACACCTCTGGGTGGACTAGAACGTCCGGCCTTTTTGTTAGCAGCCTAACACGTTAGCCATTTGTGCCACTCGGGGACTTCATATACCAAACAAACAAATAAGCAAAAAACTCAAACTCATTGCCGTTGAGTGAGTTCCAACTCATAGCAACCCTATTGGACAGAGTAGGCCTGCCCCATAAGGTTTCCAAGGAGCGGCTGGTGGATTTGAACTGCAGACCTTCTGTTTTTTCAGTCAAGGTTCAGGTGTATCACTGTGCTGGCCACAGCCTAAATGCTCTTGTGTCAAGGCCAAGGTGGGGATATAATGACTAAAGGATGGCAACATCAGTGTTCTGTCTTCTTATTTTAAGCCTGAGGCTTAATGGATTGCTCTATGGGAACTGAGAACGCACTGTTTTCACTTGGGGTGGGTATGTAAGATTATTCCCATTAGTTGGGAGTGGTTTCCAAAGCACATGTCACCATTAGGCTCCTACTGCCAGTGACTTGTTCATGTGATAATCCCAGCATGCTGCAGACAGTGACACAGGTCCTTAGCCTAGCAGTATTTTTGTGCTTTCCTCTTACCAGTCAGTGTGGAGAATAACCTGACCCGACCCACCTTGCAAATGAAATTCGTTTAGGTATTTGTCAGTTATGTCGTTATTACTCTAAGGTACAAAAAAAGGGAATAGAGTCATTATTCTTTTAAAAATGAACACTAAGTATTTATTATTACCAATCAATAAATAAGATTTTTCCACTGCTTAAGTTACTCCACAAGTCAGGGAGTTTAGGCATCTTTATTAACTCCTTCAAACCCAGAGTTATCTTCAATATCCTGAAAGACAACTCAGGTCTACCAACTGGTAGGCCTGGTAGTATTAAAGCGTTCAGACAGTTTCTCTAAGCGGCCTGCCATATGCAAGCAGCTTGCTGAGGGCCCACATCTTTTTTTTTTTTTTTTAATCTCTTTATGAATTCTTTCTCTCAGCAAAGCACTGGGTTCTGGGCAGGGAGAACAAGAGACACATACAAGGAGTAAGATACAATCCTGGTGTCAACAGACATGTACTCAAAGCAGCCAATTTTCATGTGTATTGGATCTGGAGAAATCTCATTTTTGGAGTGGCCAGTTTCTTGCCAATGTGAAGAAAATTCATATTTTTTGGACACCGAATTTATCAGACAGCTCAATGAGATAGATTGACACAGTAGCTGAATTAATGGACTTAAATACGTCAACGATTGTGGAGATAGCCCAGGATCGGGTGCCATATTGTTTTGTTATACATAAGGTCACCGTGAGTCAAAGTTGACTGGTCAGCAACTAACAACGACAATACATGCCAAACCATTTACAAATATTATCTGACTCTACAAGAACCCTCCAAGGAAATGATATTATCACCTTTGCAAATAAACAAGCCGGGAAGGTAGAATAGAGAAGTGCGAACATCAGGGGCTTTCTAATGAGACAGGAAAATTTCCAATTCCTAGCTCTTCCACACAAACTATGTGCCTTTGGCTAAGTTACTTAAACCCTGAACCTTATCAAAAAAAAAAAAAAAAAGGGGGATGAATTTTGTTGAAGAATCAGCCCTTCAGAATAACACAGTGCTATAGGGTCGCTATGAGTCGGAATCGACTCAACGGCACTGGGTTTGTTTTGGTTTACCTGTTTGTAGTTAGATAAAGGAAATAAAAGTCTTAATTAATTAATGGATCCTTAATATTTTGCTTACTTAATAAGCACTTGATCACTTTATAAATCTGAAATGTTCAGTGGACAAATATTGAGGCCCTTCTCAAATGCATACTGTTAGCACCTCTTTCAAAAAGCCTTCTTGAATGTTGGTAACTCATTAATGCAAGGTCTACCCGCCTCTTCCAGACTGATTTTCATGAGGTCTCTTCTCCTGTACCTGTGTCATGAGACAGATGCTTGCCCACTTAACCAAAGAAAAAACCAAACCCATTGCTGTTGAGTCAATTCTGACTCATGGCGGCCCCATGTGTTATAGAGTAGAACTGCCTCATAGGGTTTTCTTGGTTGTGATCTTTATGGAAGCAGATCGCCAGGCCTTTCCTTCACAGTGCCACTGGGTGAGTCTGAACCACCAAGCTTTCAATTAGTAGTTGAGTGCAAACCATTTGTGCCACCCAGGGATCTATGCCCACTGAACAAGGGCAATTAATTCTTAGAGAAGTGTTTAGTTAAATGAGTGTGTAAAAGAAAGCCTGAAATGTTGATGAGTTAATGATCAGGGATGTGACAATCCCTAATTTCTGATGAGCACCCCCCTCCTTCCTTTCTCCACTGCGTTTTTTAAAATGATAGACTGACTTTCAGTTCTCAGTGTGTGGATTTAGGCCACAGATATTCTACTTCTGAGGATTGGTGTGCTGACTAAATAAGATGATATGGGTATAGCAAATTACCTGGGATGTTGTCAATGTTTTGGAATTTAAAATGGTTGAAGGTAAGCAGATGGTGTAAACCAGTCTCCGGCAAATCCGTTCTGACTCATGCCAACCCCATGTGTGTCAGAGAAGAGCTGTGCTCCACCGAGATTTCAAATGTAGATCTCCAGGCCTTTCTTCTGAGGCTCCTCTGGGTGGACTCGAACCGCCAATCTTTCGGTGAATAGCTGAGTGTGTTAACTGTTTGCATCACTCAAGGACTCAGGTGGTATATGGCATAGAATCTCTTCAGTTTTTATTAAGAATCCTTATTTCTCAGAGCAGAGTACTTTCGGTAGCTGCTGTTGCTAAGGTTTTATTATTGTTTCTGAAACAATAAGAATTAAATGGAGCTGAGTCGGGAGATTAGTTCTTGTTTTTGTTTCAATGTGAAAATCCTATTTCCTAATAAATATTTAAAAGCTTGGCTGCTAACCAAAAGGTCAGCAGTTGGAATCTACCAGCGGCTCCATAGAAATCCTATGGGGCAGTTCTATGTTGTCCTATAGGGTCGCTATGGGCTGGAATCCACTTGACCCCAATGGGCTTGATTTTTGGTTTAATAAATATTGAACGCAAACATATTGACTAAGATTCATAACAAGGCTTATTATTACACGAAACGTTAAAGTTCTGATTCAAACAGTGTACCAGGAAACGGCAAACAGTACTTCCTGTAAAAAATGGAAGGTTAACATGTACCTAAGAAGGAGTCACTCTCATTGTCTGGCGTCTGCCTTACAGAAAAGAATTCATTGTTTATCCGTAAATGCCTTTCCTTTAATTAAAATTCTTCAACTGTCTTGTTAATCACTGTGATTACCTCTGGGAATTAAAGTGAGATGCTCCATATCCTCAGTAAGACTTTCTCAATGGCTTGCTGAGGCCCATTTGATAGATTTGCTGCTTTTGGGTACTCAGCCTAGAAAAAAATGTGAATGGCTTTTAGCCTGCTTTCCAGGCCATCTTCAGGCCTGGTCCTGGGGGACGGGAAGGAAAGCAAGGTCTTCTTTTAGGGAATGGTTACAAGCTCCTCACAAAAATGCAAGAGCAGTCAACTCATGGCACACAGCAACGGCAACAACAGTCTCTAAGGGGAGATGCCTTTTAGAGACTGTTTTAGCTTAATTTTACCCCTCCTTCATTTACCTTCCACTGTAAACAAGCAGGAAGGCCAATCTTCTCTTTGCTGTGGGCCCCAGTGGTCCGCTTGGGATGAAAGATGCTGTTTTGAATGACTTGCCAATTCCCTGGGAGAAGTCTGGAGGTCAGATGGGGTTAGGAATGTTCCCAAAGGCAATTCTTCAGTTCCCCTCCTCTTTGGTGGCTTTAGGTTGGCCTTTGTTCTCCTTGAAGCTTTAGAAACCTTTGATTTTAGGTGGGCAGGGCTTTTTATTGGTGTCTTACCTTGCAATTGTGTGGTGGGCTCTGAATTTTTGAAAAGGTGTTTGCTCTATTGAGTTTTCGTGCACTCCACTTTGCCCAGGGTCTGAGTCACTGCCTTTTGCTGTGAGTGCCCATTAACAGCTAACAGTACTAACGGCTAACACTCATGTAGTGCTTATGGGACGCCAGGCACTGTTCTGAATCTTCGCCTCATTGCAATCAGTGTTTTAAGTTCAGCAAACGTGGACACGCGAAAGGCTCACGTTGTACCAAACTGAGATACAAGAGGAAGGCCCAGTTGCTGCCGTGGTTCTCCGTGTACAGAGGCTTGTTAAAACGAGTTTGCAGATAATATCACAAGGCAGATTTTGATGGATGTCATGAGAAACATACAAATAAAGTTCTAAGAAGGGTACCAAAGATAGGCGAATTCCCACTGGGATGTGACATGTATCATGAAGTCCAAACCCGTTGCCGTGGAGTCAACTCCGACTCATAGCGACCCTACAGGACAGAGTAGAACTGCTCTGTAGGGTTTCCAAGGAGCGGCTGGTGGATTTGAGCTATCAAACTTTCACTTAACCACTGAGCCACCAGAGACTCCATCATGAAGTCCAGGAGCAAGGTTTTGGGCAGAATTTTGGAATAGCAAAGATTTCAAAAGGCAGAGATGGATGGGGAGCGTGTTTTTGGAGACCAGATGAGCATGTGATGAACAGGTACTGGTTGGTGGTGGTGGTGGGGGGGAGCCCGAGTTTTTTTTGGGGGGGCGGCAGTGAGTAACCAGTTTGTCTGGTGCATAGGTTGGTGAAGGGTCTAGAAAGCCAGGCTAAAAAGACTGTTGATTGACAATGTTCAGCCTCTGAGGGGGTCTTCAAAGGGTAAGCGATGAAAGAGTAGTATTAAATGTGAGGGAGGGTAAGATGGCGGCAGGATAAACACTAGAGCCTGCGAGGAGAGTAAGCAGGAGATTACAATTGTCAAACAGAGAAGCAATTCAATTTGGAATTGGAGCAGTAGCAATGGATTAGAAAAGAGATGTTAGATGTGAGTTTGTGGAGGTTGGATCTCACTGTAGAAGGTGAGAAAGAAGAGAGTATTGATAAGAATTCCAGAACTTTAAGAGTGAAATAAGGGTGGCTATGTATAATATTTTTTTTTTTTTATATTCATAGAAATTGCGAAGTCGGAGGTGTGTGTGTGTGTGATTCTGCGTGTGGGAAGCTAATTACAGTTTGTTTTGGATGTACTGACTTTGAAGTCTTGGTAAGACACTGAGATAGTAGAGACACACCAAATAGGCTAAGTCTCTGCCAAGGAAAATATAATAGAAAAATAAAAGCACCGAATAAATACAGTCATCCAACTATGCCATCTTCTTAATATCAACAATATCAGAACAGGGTTCTTAAAGACGTCTGTAGCATCCCCTTGCCTTAATTCTTGTCTGTGATACTATAGAGATATTGAAATGGTTTTTGTCATTTACCTTTGGAGATTTAATATGTAAATTAAAGTAGTACATGCATGTTCACTATAATAACACTAATGCAGAAACACAGAAAAGTACAGAGACCAAAAAAAAAAAAAAAGCTCAGGCATACCACCTCAAGGTAAAAAGCTATTAACACTTTACTGTAGTTTTATTCTTTCACAGTCTTTTTCTATGTGAAAATTTTCCTCACATATTTGTTAACATATTGTACATACAGCTTTTTGGAGTCATCAGACCTAATTCTGACCTGCTTTGAAATCAGCTGTTTATATATATACTCTGTCCCGGTGGCATTTTTTAGGGACTTAAGGAAAAGAAAAAAAAAAAAAAAACCGTAAGAAAGAAAATAGAATTTATAGAACTTGACATGTTCTTCAGGCGATCCCCATAACTGATTTCATTGGCTGTTTTGGAGTTTTCCAGTGTTCGTACATCCATTAAGCTAAATAGAAGCAACCTACTTTTGTTTATCTTCAGATACTTATCTTCAGAATGAGAAGTAAATTTATACTACTTATGAAAGCAGATAGTAAGTAGTCCCAGATACTAACTACACTGGAGTTTGATATAATCCCACATTCATTTAATGATGCACGTTGGAAAATGTTGTTTTCCACCAAGCTTCTGTAGAAATCCAAAGAGTATAGGGGAAATTCTTTGGAACTTCCATGATTAAAGTAAAAAAAAGTAGATGAGGTTAAAAAAAAAAAAAAAAAAAAAACCTGACTAAAACATTCAGGACTCTTTTGAGTTATCAGAGAAAACAAAATTCCTTTCTGGTGCCGTTTCTCCTCTCAGCTAAAGGAAAACAGACTCAGTTCGCCTGAATTTGTTTATGTCAGAGACCGGTGACCCCGGGAGCAATGCTGGCTGGGCAAAACACCAAACACACCTGCCAGGACTGCGCCTTGGGAATTTTATATCCAGGTGTAGCTAATCCCAGGAGGAAGTCATCTGTAGGTACCTGCTTACTTTTTACTCATCTCTCCAGACCTTTGGTTGCCGTGAGAAGCATCCTGAGGTACTGGACGCTTTGGAAACCTTTCCAATGAGGCTCCCTAAAAATATTTTTCTCTGCAAGGCCAGTGAGTGGCATTTTGCGCCCCCCCTCGCCAAAAAAACGCACAAAAAAAGGAATTCGAATCTCAAAAGAGCTGAATTCATTTGAAAATTTCAAGTGTCCATTCAAGAAGGCTCCAAATTTTTAATTTTTCTTTTATCTATAGAGAAGTATCCAATTGGAAAGTTAGACTTAGTTAACTTAAAATCTATATTCTAGTTTTGCATCAGTGTTTTATCTGGCAATATATAGCCACATAGTCTCCTTGTGGGAAAGTCAAGGATGGAATGGAGTCTGCTAAGAATGCCACCTACAAAATAGAGATTTATTAACATATACAGGGCTATGATTTTATAAATTTCATAATAATTAAGTTATTTGCTTATTATAAATGGTACAATTATCCTAGCACTTTTTGTAATAAATTGCTTATTCTGAAATACCTGAGGATAATTCTGGGTGCCTTTTGCCCTATTTGGTCCAAAAAACCAAAACCAAAGACATTGCCATCACGTTGATTCCGACTCATAGCGACCCTATAGGACAGAGTAGAACTGCCCCATGGAGTTTCCAAGGAGCACCTGGTGGATTTGAACTGTTGATCTTTTGGTTAGCAGCCATAGCACTTAACCACTACACCAGTCCTGACTTTTATATAATATCCTCTCCATTTAGGATTCAAGTGAAAAAAAAAAATTTTTTTTTCCTCTTTAAAGCAGAATGTGATATGTTACAACGTCTCATTATGGAGTTGAGGTTTACTTTAAAAACGTGTTTATTGACTTTAGAATTGAGTACAGATAATAATTGAAGGGTTTTCTGTATGGAACACTTGAGATGGGGGGGTATGGCTTGTAGGGGAAGTGTGGGTTTGTGTGGCCAAACAGTTGACCATCCTAGAGTAGAAAGAAGGCAATGCCCCAGGGCTGTTTTGTAAAGTGACCCTTGGTTTGTTCTTCAACATTTGAGAAAGACTTGAAAAGTGTCTACCTAACAAAGTTTTATTTTAATGCTAATTTTGAGTGGGCTAAATAAGACGTTTCTGTGTGTAATATAGTTCATATGCATAATGGGTTCAGGCTGGCTCCAAGCTTTGAACAGTGAACATCTTTCATGTGCCTGGCTTGTCAACTGTAATTGGGGAGGTGTCTTGACTCCCTATTTCATTAAAACCCCACCAACCAAGAACAAAAACCAAGACACTTGGTTGCTATAAGAATGGAAAAATACATAATTTTAAGTCAAATTTCAAAGAAAACCACCCAGAGAAAGACACCCGGAGGCTAAGATCACATAGTCTTTGAAAAGCAACAAAGTGTATTTTGAAAAAGAGATAAAACTTCAGATATTCGGTAATATTCAGAAGTTATTCAGATATTCGGTGATATTCTGAAATTATTGGAATTAATAGGAATAAAAAAAAAATAGCGACTTCTTATTTAGCACTTCCATGCCAGGTTTCTTACCTGCATTTTTTAGTTTAATTCCCATAACAATTATATGAGGTAGGATTTCCGATCAAGTTGGGAATTGAGAGCTGCCCTGTCCTGCTCCACCCCGACGATCGGCTGCAGATCAGACTGTTGTCGTCCACAGGGCTTTCACTGGCTGGGTTTTAGAAGTCGATCTCCAGGCCTTTCTTCCTAGCCTGGAAGCTCTGCTGAAACCCGTTCAGCATCCTAACAACATGCTAGCCTCCACTAACAGATAGATGATGGCTGCACGTGAGGTGCACTGGCCAGGAATCGAACCCAGGTCTCCCACACAGAAGGGGAGAATACTATCTCTGAGCCACTGCTGCTCAATAAAAAAGAATTAGAAGAGTGAGGGTTTCTATACACTAGATCTCTTAAGTAATTAAAAACATTTTTTGACTAAAAGTATATTTTCAAACCTAATAAACACTCTTCCTTTACCTAATCCTTTATAGGAATCATAACTCAAAGGTCTTAAAATTAGGGTATAAAAGGAAGACATTGGAATCCATGGGGGGTGGGGTGGGACTGGGAGCTGTTTTATCCCAACACTTGAAAAAGAAATCACAGCAAAAGCTTTGTGAGTTACAAAAAGCTATCTATATAAAAAAAAGAAAAAAAAATTTTTTTCTTTTCTTTTTTTTTTATCTATATAGTTTATACTTAATCACATTTTACCTGTTTCATAATGGCTGACCGAGCTTTTTAGTTGGACAGAGGTATTGAAGGAGCTTGGTGGCGCAGTGGTTAAGTAGTTGGCTGCTAACCAAAAGGTCAGTGGTTGGAGCCCACCAGCCGCCCCACGGGAGAAGGATATGGCAGTCTATTTCCATAAAGATCACAGCCTTGGAAACCTGATGGGGCAGTTCTACTCAGTCCTATAGGGTCGATAGGAGTCAGAATAGGCTTGATGGCAATGAGTTATACATATTGAATGGCAATCTGCCAGCCTCTTTACAAGTCAAATTTTCGTCGTCTTTCTGAGTTCAAAGGTCCTGGGGCCTTAATGACATTCATCTGTCATCACTTTTGGCTTAAACAGTGAATAACATCTCACGTTTACGTTGTATTGGTTCTTCTCTCCTCCCTGAGAGAACGTGAAGACAGGGCAAAGCATCGTCACAGCCACCTGTCCTTGGCACCAGTTCCTACTTGGCTGTATTTTAACAAATGCCATATTGATCCGTGCCTGGCTAGTAAGCCCAGTAGGTTCAAATCTGCTGAAAACTTTCAGTGCTTTTTAAATAGACAAACACGTTTACCAAACAATAACATTGTAATGGCTCTTAGAAGCACGTCATTGTCTTCATATGGTGAGCGATTTAGAGTAATTAAATAGAGTAGCCAGTGAAACAGAAAATGGAAAATTGCTAGAATAAATTGAATACATCTTCTCATTTGGAAAAGAAAACAGACACCTTTGGTGGTTAGGACTCACTATCTTCAAGAAGAGACAATAACTCTTTTTCAGTTTGTTTCCAAAAAAAGATTTTTTATTGATGTAGTACCTTGTGCCACAATTCGGCTTAGAGCATTTTGTCAACTGCTTGATATAAACGACAGATGTTTAAACCTAATAGCACTGCAGAACAAATTTTGTTAAGAAGGCTACAAACCAGATGTTCACAATATTGTCATTTTGAGAGAGAAAAAAAAAAAAACAAACCCATCTTT
Source organism: Elephas maximus indicus (assembly GCF_024166365.1). Classification (NCBI taxonomy): domain Eukaryota; kingdom Metazoa; phylum Chordata; class Mammalia; order Proboscidea; family Elephantidae; genus Elephas; species Elephas maximus. The sequence continues at coordinate 72,100,440 of NC_064841.1, read as the reverse complement.
TCACATTGCTATCGGCTAAAAGAAAAGCTGCCAGAGGAGCCAACAGGTGACACTGAACCAGCACATGGAGGACGAACCCTCAATATCATTTGCGCTCTAGAAATAAAAGATAACCCACTGCAAGCTAGGATTTTGATGAAGTTCAAAAGATCAAGTCCGCTCTTCTTAGGACTTCCAAATTATTTCGAATAAGTGAAATGTGAGCGTTTCTGAGCTCCTAACACAGAGCAGGGAAGGGGCTCAGCATTTACAGCTGTGAGGGCAGGAGGTGACCGAGAGCAAAGGAACCTCTTTTTCATCTTGAGCCACACCTGCTTCTCCGGTAGTCCCCTAGGGTGAAGCAAAGGGGCTGTAACTGGGCAGTCCCATAATCTGTTTCCCTGACCAGCAGGCAATAGGTGTGGGAAATGTAAAGTCACAGCTGTTACTTTAAAAAAAAAAAAAAAAATCAGAGTTCTGAAATTCATATACATTTAATGAGTATATAAAGACCAGTGACCTTGGAGTGCTTAGGTGGTTCTAGTTGTATATTATGTCTCCCTCTCAATTTTTTTTTTTTTCTCCTTCAAAGCAATTTCTGAAGTCCATTTTCACCAGATTTCTCTTGTAAAAAATGGTGCTAGGGGCTAGGTAACTCTTAGTCGCAGCCCTTGTCCCACCTAGACTTTACAATGCTCCAGTTTCCTGATTTACAAAAGAAACTACCTTTACGCTGTCCTTCCTGCGTTCTCCCCATTCATGACTGCATATTAGCCCAAGGACATCAAGCCCTCTGAAAAATCGATACTGTTTTTTAAAGTAGACAACCATATTAGAGGCAAAATGCAGAATAGTTCAACCATTGCAAAGATTTTTTTTTTTTTTTAAATCTGTCAGAATAGGCTAGGTTATGCTGTGAAAACAACCAACTTCAAAATGTCAGTGGTTTAAGACAACAAAGGTTTATTCCTGTCCATTTTCTGTTGCTGCATGACCACTCTGGAACCCAGGCAGGGTGGAAAAGCCATCGTCTTGAACATAGCTGGTAGCTGTGCCAGAAAGAAAAAGGAAGCTCAGTGCTCAGTTCTGAAGTGACCCATCACTTCCCTTTACAACCCATCGTCCAGAACCAGAACATGGTCTCAGACAGTACCGGAAAGAAGGGAGGGTGGGGAGAACAGGAAGTAGTCTGCAGAGAGCAGTCATAACTACCACAGGAAGTAACCATGGCAGAGCCACTGGGCCCCCTCACACTCATGCTGACTTTGAATTAATGTGTGTTGCCGTTCAGTGGTTATTCTCAAAAATGTAAATATCTATTTTGGTAAACCTGCATGATCAATAGAGATTTTTGTTTTCCTTTACTGAATAGTTAAAAAAAAAAAAAAAGCATAGAAATGTTTGTTGCTGTAAATGTTTAACTTCATATGTTTTAAGGACTCTCAACGGCTCTAGGTTTACAGGGCTACCTCCACACCATGCGGGCATTTACGTAAAATTTAGTACCGGCATGTTTAAAAGATTTGAAAAGTCTGGCAAAATTTTGGTTGGCATGTTTGCTGTAGTAAGCTCATGATCTTATTTCACCACATTTTTTTTCCTCTTAAAAATGATATGAGGTCCCTAAAAAGTACCTCGAGAAAGAATGTGAGTTTAAAAAATAGATGTTTATGTGAAAATGGACTCAGCGCCTCTGCTTAACTCCTGTGGGGTTAAAATGCTCATTATGATCTTTCTACTTTTAAGGACTTCAGAAAGATTCCTTTTGTGGAACTGGTGCCAAAAAGCAGCGTGAATGGGGACCTCTGAATTCTGTGTATTGTACTCCCTGTAACAGGGAACAGCGGGACAGCCCAGTGGAAGACTTCATCATCTATTTTTGTTTCATTTTAGTAAGGACACATAATAATTGCAACATAACAGAAGCTTTATGTTCCAACATCATGATTAAAGAATATCAATAATGTAGGCTCCAGGGCAGAGAAGAGACTCAGTGCTATTTCCTTTTCAGTCTGGAAGAAGCCAAGATGAACTCTCAATGAAGGCTATGGTCCATCAGCTGAGAAATCAATAGGGAAACAAGTTATGGCCCAGCACAATTCATTCAAATTGCCAGGATCTTCATGAAATCTTTAGGACCAGGGATATATCTTTCCAAAGACGCTCTAATTTTACGACACTACCAGTGAGCCGGACAGCGAAATCATACTTGGCTGTTGTGCAATGGTATCAGGACAGCCACTAAATTAGGTATTTGTAGTTTATTTTATTAGTGCTAAGAAAACCACAAAATAGATAAAACAGTTTTATGGCCTACATCTGGTTGAATAATAAAAACACATGGATGTGCAGCCAAGATCTTGCAGCTGTAAGTTACTGGAAATACCCAACTCAAGATAGCGATACAGATAATGGTGTATGACATCCCACTCATCCTGCTACATATCCCAGGCTGAATATTTACGATTCTCGAAGTTTGGGGTGAGATTTTCTAATTAACCCTTTTTTCCCCTTTGTTCGGATTCTTCTGTTCTATTTATTATGGAGATATTTTAGGATCGGGAAGGGAACAATACAAAAAACACTTTCATACTTTATTTTGTATCTGTGTCATGGTTGTCTTATGGCTGGTCTCCAGCTAAATCTTCCCATTGGCTTCAGAAAAATATTCTAAGGTAAGAGAAAAACTTAACCTGAATTTCTTGGTACTGAGTTACTGTGTTGATGAGCAATAGGTAAGAAACTTGAGATGTTGCAGTAAGGAAGCTGTGAAACTAGGGATATCTGAGAGAGAAACAGTGAAGCAGAAAAAATCAAGCTCTCACATCCGGTAAATTATTCCTTATGACGCTAGTACTGGGCCCAAGTCAATAGCTGCCCACTGGTCGTATATCTAGCAGGAAAAAAGAGAGCTCTAAACAAAATTTAGTTTCATGCAAACTGTGTAATAAAAATGAGATAATTGTACATCACAAAATGGTACTGTATTCTAGCACCTTATTCAAAAGAATATGCTTTGCCTTAGGTAAGCAGAAGAGGTTTACTGAATTATCCTAGGTCTATGCTCCATGAACCACAGACTGGCAGAGGTGCTCGTTTATTTCTTTATGGTGGTGGTGGTGTTGCTGGTATGAATATGAAGTCTTTTGGCTGAGATGGAAAACAGCAGAAATCAAAACTGGGGGCCTTTTTGAACCACTCTGCTCAACGGGGTGGAGAAGGCCACCAGTCAGGCTATAGTGCCAGGCACAATTGCAGGTGCTTGAGATGTATTGGTGAACAAAGCAAAGACCTGTGGCCTTGTGGGTATTGATAAGCAAATTATATAGCATATTCGTGTGTGATGAGTTCTGTGAAAAAAGAGAAAAACGGAGCAGGGTAGGCAGATTGGGAGTACGGGCTGCTAGAATTTAAAACAGAGTTGTCAGGCAGGGTCACCGAGAAAGTGCCCTTTGGATAAAGACATTAAAGAGGCCAGGGAGTTAGCTATGCAGATAGGGAAGATCATTCTAGCCAAAGGCACAGTCAGTCCAAATCCTTAATATGGACATGTTCCTGGCCTATTTGAAGAACAGCGAGGAAGCTAGTACAGAGTATGTAGGAGAAAATGAGGTCAAAGAGGTAACAGGTTGGGTGGGTCTGGAGGGCGTCAGATCTTATAGACGTAAGGATTTAGGCTTTTATTCTTTGTGGGATAAACCACTGGATGAGCTTGATTGGAGGAGTGATATGACATGGGCCAACTTATGTTTTAAAAGGATCATTCTGGCTGCAGAGTTGAGAAGACTCAAGAGAGAAAGCAGGGAGACGGACCAGTTAGGAGGCTGTTAATAGTAATCCAGGCAAGAGAAGATGGTGGTTTGGACCAGGATGAGGTTGTGAGACTAAGGTTGGGAGCAGTTATCAGATTCTGGCTGTATTTTGGAGGTACAACCAACAAGATTTTCTGATCATTTGGACTTGTGAGAGGAAGAGGGGTGTCAAGGACAATGCAAAAGTAGGTTTGTTTTGGTGTCTTTTGGTTTTCCCCTCATTGTTGTTAGGTGCCATTGAGTTAGTTGCAACTCATAGCAATATATAACAGAACGAAACATTGCTCAATCCTATGCCATCCTCACAATAGTAGGTATGTTTGAGCCCATTGTTGCAGCCACTTTGCCCTAGCTACTGGATAGATAGTGTGCCCTTAGTTGAGATGGGAAGGCTGACCCTAGAGCAGATTTTGAGGGGAAGGCAGTAGTTCCCTTTAGGTCATGTTATAATTGATGTGTGGTATACCAATTGCCCAGTATCATTTCTAGAATACAAATTCTTGTTTAAATGCTTTTATTTAAGTTTTTGAAGATCAGGTGATTTCATTAAATACTAAAACAGTCGTACTAAAGATAAAGCAAGTATCACGACAGTGGTCAATGAATGAAATTTGGGAAATACAGCTCCAGTCATAGAGCTGGTAAGTGGCGGAGCTAACTCTCTGTCATTATTCTCTGGACTGTTCTTCCAGGGGTCACTGCACAAGGTTCTTGAAAAAGCAAATGATGTTCAAGTGAACTCTTTCTTTGGCTAGTGTATGTTGTGAAGGAGTCCCTGGATTGTACAAATGGTTAATCTGCTTGGCTGCTAACTGAAAGTTTGGCAGCCCAAGTCCACTCACGGGTGCATCAGAAGAGAGGCCTGGTGAGCTACTGCCAAAAAATCAGCTATCAAAAACCTTACGGAGCACAGTTCTACTCTGACACGTACGGCGTCGGCATGAGTTGGAATTGACTCGACAACAACGGGTTAAGGAGCAGTGTGAACCTGAGCCCAAGCCACTCACGTGCCTTTTAATTGGAAAATGACCCCTTGTACTTCAGAGCAAGCAAGGTAACTTTTAGTTATCTTAGGAGAAGTATAGAGAATAAGGAAGAAAACGGTTTCAGATTATTTTTTATTTGACGGCCTGTATCTGTAGAGAAAACCCTAGTGGCATGGTGGTTAAGAGCTATGGCTGCTAACCAAAAGGTTGGCAGTTCAAATCCACCAGGTGCTTCTTGGAAGCCCTGTGGGGCGGTTCCACTCTGTCCTGTAGGGTCGATAGGAGTCAGGATTGACTCAACAGCAGCTGGTTTTTTTTTTTTTTTTTTTTTTTTGGTACCTGTAGATGGAAACTTTGGTGGTGTAGTGATTAAGAGCAACCCCTGCTAACCAAAAAGGTCAGCAGTTCAAATCCATCGGGTGCTTCTTGGGAACTCTTTGGGGGTAGTTCTGCTCTGTCCTGTGGGGTTGCTTTGAGTTGAAATTGACTTGACTGCAACGGGATTTTTTTTTGTATCTGTAATATGATAGCTCTGGGTGCCACACTTTGAAACACTGGCAGAGTAAAATGTCCCCAAACCCACTGTTTTTGTGTCGATTCTGACCCACAGCGACCCCATAGGGTTTCCAAGGCTGTAAATCTTTACAGAAGCAGGCTGCCACATCTTTCTCCCTTCAAGCTGCTGGTGGGTTCAAACTGTTGACCTTTCAGTTATCAGCTGAGCACTTTAAGATGTCCCCAGAGTGTGACAATTAGGATGCAAAATGATACAGAAATTTTATGACATGAGGAGCAATCGAAAGAACTGGAATGTTCTTAACGCAAGGTTAAGAAAAATGTCTTCAAATGTTTGAAGAAGGCTTATACTACCTACCTATTTGGAAGAGGGATAAAATTCCTGAGGGCTAAAATGAATGGAAATGACAAGGAGGCTGTGTATACCTCAAAACAAGCAAACTTTTCTCAACAATTGGAATATCTGAGAAAGGAATAGGCTTCCTTGTGAGCATACAAACTCCATCACTGGAAAAATCCAGCAGATGTTAGATGACCACTGTCAGGATTTTTTCCTGAATTGTTACGTTTTAGAATAAAAAAGAACCTTTTAAGCCATGCTGTGTAATCTCCAAGTCAACACAGCTGGGGTAGTTAAAGCTATGGTCTTGTGTAGCTCCTAGAATCTATGATTGTTAACTGTAGACACTCTCAGAAACAACTCACTGGATTGCTCTCCATTTCCACTATAAAACATACAACTTATGTCCGCCACAGGCTGAACTTTTATGGTTGCTTGGTTAGTCTCTACGTTGCCCATGCCTGCCTCCTTAGGCTTCTGAAAAGCTGAGTTGTAAGCTTACCGAGAGTCAGTTATATTTATCCTCAACCCTGTTTGTGCCAGTTCTTCTTGCTATTGTAATTACATGACTCAATTAACCATAAGGTAAACCAGTGAAGTCTGACTATGAGGAGGGAGTTTTTTCTGTGAAATTGAAATAATTGCTTTGGAAAATTGCCATAGGAGAAGAGTGACAATTGCTGTCGAGTTAGATGTGAGGGAAAACTCTTAAAACATGGGAAATGTAAAAGTCTAGAAGGGTTTTGCTCTCAAGTTGAAGTTCTTGGTCAATTTTAAAGGAACTAAGACTGAAAACTCTAAGCCATGTGTTACAGGGGCAATTTACACGAAAAGACAAGGCGAAATGCCATTCGGAAGACCTAAGCTCAAAAGCGTGGTGAATAAATGTTTTAAGTGATAAATTAAATGCTTACATATATGTATCTATTATTTTTGGGATCAGCTGCTTAATCTTCGGTTTTGCTTAACACGCCAATAACAGGTCCTTTTCCATCAGACTGGGGGGTGCCTACTGTGCTTGACATCATTCTTTTATTTGTTCATAAACATTTTATCAAGGGCCTGTTTATCATGGCCCTGTCCTGTGTTGTACTGCATCATGGCACCATGATAGAAATCGCGAGGGACATAGCAATTAGATACTGACCTGGTGTTACGAAGCTAATGATAAATGATATGAGCTAGACACAAATAACTCCCATTTAAGGCACTGGGTGATGAGCCATCACTGAGGACCAAGGAAATTACTGCAGAGATCTCAAGAAGATGTGATCATTTGAGTTGGGTAATTGGAGGATGTTTGAATTCACCCTTTAGGGCTGATTTGAACTACTAGAAGTAGACAGGGAGGTTGTTCTAGGTGAATGGATTGGCATGAGCAGAGACACAAAGCTTTGACAGATGACGGGACACTTTTGGAATGGCCTGTGGTTCAGTTTAACTAAGGCATGGTGATCTGTGAAGACTTACATAGCTTACCAGGCATTCTTGGTATAACTCTACCACCCCGTTAAGGCCCCATCTCCTGTCATTCACGCCTCATCTGTATGCTTCGGCGAGGGAATGAATTGTAACTATCCTTATGTGTCATTGCTGTTGTTGTGTGACAAGTCGATTCTGACTCATGGTGACCCCATAGGAGACAGCAGAACTGCCCCATAGTGTTTCCAAGGAGCTGCTGGTGGATTCGAACTGCTGACCTTTTGGTTGGCAGCCTGAGCTCTTAATCATTTTGCCATCCTCATGTAGTGTGTGTTTTATTACCTCCCTGTCTTAAATCCTCTTCTGTTAAAAACTCAGCTCAGGCATCAACTCCTCAGGGAAATTGTATTAGTCTGCTATTGTTGCCTTAAACCACCAAAAATTTAGTGGCTTAAAATAACACAAATGTATTATCTCATACTTATATTGCTATAGGTTAAAAGGCTGACACAGGTCTCACTGGGCTAAAATTAAGGAGTCACCAGGCTGCGTTCCTTTCTGCAGGCTCCAGGGGAGAATCTGTTTCTTAGTATTTCCTAGCTTCTAGAGGTCACCTGCTTTACTTGGCCCATGGGCCCCTTTCTCTAGCTTCAAAGTCAGCAACGACAAATTGAGTCCTTAACACATTGAATTACCCCAGCCTTCTCCTCTGCCTTCCTCTTCCACTTTTAAGGATCCTTCTGATTGCATGGGGCCCACCTAGATAAAACCAAAACCAAACCCACTGATTCCAACTTATAGTGACCCTGTAGGACAGGGTAGAACTGCCTCATAGGATTTCCAAGGCTGTAAATCTTTATGGAAACCGACTGCCACACCTTTCTCCTGCAGAGTGGCTGGTGGGTTCAAACAGCCAAGTGCTTAATCACTGCGCCACCAGGGCTCTTCACCTGGATAATCTAGACTAATCCTACTAGGATTTTCTTATTTAAAAATCAGCTGATAGTAACCTTAATTCTCCAAAACTGACATGTCCACAGGTTCCAAGGATTAGGACATGGACATCTTCGGGTAGCCATTTTTTGTCTACCACAGAAATCTTCCTCATTTTTCTCCTTCATCCCAAGTGGGACTTTTGCTTTCCTAATTTTTTTTAATGTATACAGTATATCTCAAGCTTTATACTTACTATATACTATCTTTTATTGAAATGTTAAATATATAATATTTTAATTATCAGTTTATCCTTTCTTCCATTATACTCTTGAGAGAAGATGGCTCTCTTATAAATGTTTTTGTGTCTCTAATATGTGGCACATAGTTGGTGTTGTTGCTGTTGTTGGGTGCCATTGAGTTGATTTTCGACTCATAGGGACCGCAAGTGGTAGAGTAGAGCTGCCCCACAGGATTTTCTTGGCTGTAATCTTTATGGAAGCAGATCACCAGGTCTTTCTCTCGTGGAGTGGCTGGGTGGACTGAACCTTGTGGTTAGCGAATGAGTGCTTAACCATTGCAACACCAGGGCTCCTTTGGCACATAGTGGTTACAAAATTAACTGAGAAAGTAATAAGAGAAAAAGAGAGAGAGATAGAGGGAAAGAGAAGGAGAGAGAGAAAAAAGAAATGGAAGAATTAAATGGCTTATAAAGTGATATTGACTGTATTAAATTATTAAAATATTTTTAAACTACTGATTTGTAAAAATCTGAGAAAGGAGGGAGCTGAGTCTTGGCATTTATGAGAGAATTCTTTCTGCACTCCCAGTAACGGAATCTGAAAATGCTGGATCTACCAATAATAAAAAGGGAAAAGCGTGAAGAGTAGACTCTTGACCATGTCTTCAGTGTTTCACCTTTTTACATTTTCATTTTTCTCCTAGCAAGAGGGCAATGAGAAAGTAGATGAGGAAATACTCTGATGTTAGGAAGAGGGTGAATTTTGCTGAGTTCCCCTGCGGGGACTTGGATGGACTGGGGCAAGCCCAGGTGTGCAAATTTACAACAAAATCCCGAGTCAACAGCCCAGCTTCAGAACACCAGCTGCTGTCAGGGTAAATTATAAGGTGACAAACATTTGCTTTTGTTACCTGCACTGTAGTTCTGACTCTCTTTCCTAGGCGTGCCTTCTCATAATCACCCAGACCTTCTTCTACCCGATCCAAAATAACCAAGTCTTGAGTATTGGTGCCTCTGTTAGAAATTGATCCTCGTGACTAAGATAATCTACATGAAGGTGCAGAAGGACCTTGACCATCTCATGAGACAATTTGTGAGCTGTTCTCAATTCCTGTCCCCTCACAGGTGACTGCTCAGGGTTACACTCTGTCCCCTACCCATCTGCAGTCAGCCTGCAAGTGACAGATATAGAGCCAGCCTGCATGTACCTGAAGCAGAGTCCACCCACTGAACCCAGCATTCATGAGCTGACACCTCGCCCTGATTATGTGAAGCATGGAACCTCCCAAAGATTCAAAATGACCCCCAGGTATAAGTGTTCAAAATGCTTACTTTGTTTAATAGTTCTCTATCTGCTCCTTCGTTTCTCTCTTCCAGGGAATTTTGTTAAATTGCCTCTCTTCCCCCTTTTTGAAGACCATGGTGTCCTTTTAAACTCATGTTTCTAATAATAGCAATGATTTTCTGAGCACCTACTCTGTGGCCTGGCATTGTATGTTTATTATTTCTACCTCAAAATTCCTATAAACAAATTTTATTTTCCCAATTTTATAGCCAAAAAACCAAGGGTGCATAGTTAGTAGGCAAGTGAACGACGATGTCCCAGTTGACCTGACTCTAAAATTGATTCAGCTTTCCCAGTTATTCCAGTGTGTATGTATAGGTGCATCAAGAGATGAAGGAGGTAGGGAGGCCAGTGATACAAGGGGGACATACAATCCAGATAGGTAGATACCAATTACCAGAGGCTGATAGGTAGCTTCTGACTCATGGTGACCCTGTGTGTGCCAGAGAAGAAGTGTGCTCTATAGGGTTTTCAATGGCTAATTTTTCAGAAGTAGATTGCCAGGCCTTTCTTTCAAGGCACCTCTGGGTTAGCAGCTAAGCACGTTAACTGTTTGCAGTACCCAGGGAAAAGAAATAAACAAACAAAAAACCAAAAACTGCCCTTCTCGTGTTGCTTAAAATTGTAACTTATGTGGTTTCCCATTAAGAGTGTGTTTGAAGCATCAAAACGTTGATGGTTTAGGTAACATCTAAGATGGATGCCCTTGGCCTTGTCAGAGAATTTCTTCTTCTCTTCCTCCATTTTGGATGATGGAAAAAATTAATATATTTAGAACCAGCCAGCTGAGCTCAGTTTAGATGATGCCAAGGTTGTTGGCAGCATCCAAAGCATGCCAATTGGGACCTGACTGTAGGATGCCCTTCTCTCCATCAGCCCTTGAAGCTCTGTTGACCTTGGCCCTATTATCCTAGTGAGCTTCCTCACAGCTTGTTTGACCTGGGGCTTGTTGGCTCTGATGTCCTGGATAAACACCAATAGGGTGTTGCCCTCAATCTTCTTTTTCATTATTGTCTCCATGGTTGGGAAACCTAATGAGGGTGTAAAGAGGAATGTAATGAGGGAAGCTGAAATTGTTTCTCCATAGAGGGCCCTTCCACGGGTACGTGGGCTGCTATTGCAGTCCCGGCGTCTTGTGGCACTGAAAGGTGAGTGACTGTGAGTCTTCTTGTGGCCGTGGACGCCTTTCAGCACAGGCTTCTTGACCTTCAAAAACTGCCTTGGCTTTGATTTTGCAGTGTTGCTGGGTGGGGTGGGAGGGTGGGGACAGGGGTTTCCTTCTTTGCTTTCAAAACCATAGTCATAAAAAAGATTCTAGATGTTTTATTTCTTTAGGGTCACTTGGCCTGAACACAAGGAACAGAAATAAAATAAAGACCGACATCACATTTTATGGCATTTCTGAAGCAGGACAAATTCTAACAAAACAAAACAAAACAAAACCAACCTTCAAAATGTAGCAACCCAGGGAGCAGCCAGAAACCAAAGTGTTTACAATAAGAGCTGTTCGATTGAATCTGTCCTAGTGTTTACCCTTTCTGTAGGGGACCCACTGGGTCACTAATTACTAAAGAGTGAGGGAAGCAAACTAGATTGATCAGAATCTAATGCCTGGGAAGACGACCAAAGTGGCTTATCAATAAAAACTTCTAAGAAGCAAAGAAAACAAATGAAATGCAGATTTGACAAATTAGCCTTGAGATTAGGGCACAGTTGGAGCAATTTAGGCATTTAGTTTTGCCTCTTGCCCAGATAAAATCCTACTGGGAGTTCCTGCAGCTTTGACACTGGCAGGGTGGAATCATAAAAGAAACCCAATGACATTGCAGGATTCACAGCCCTTGCTTTCAAAGCAGCAGTTTGAAAAATAAATTTGTGTGTTAAACATTAAGATGAAGTTTAATACCTACTTGTTAGAACCCTTTGAAGGGAGAAAATGGGATGCTTTGTTCTGGAATAGATCACTTGCTTGAATTTGACATTACTTTTATCACATTTCCTTTGAAAGATCTGACTTAACATTTGACCTCTCTGGGAAGATAAAAGTGCTATGTTCCTATTGACAAAAATGTATGTTTGTGTAAATGAAATATATTCTGTAATCACAAAAACACAGTTTGATGGCTTAAAAATCACAGGATTTAAAATAAAGTTTGAAATTTCCAGCCCGATGCTCTGTATCTGTAAACATGTTTACGTACATATCATATAGGTATGGCGTACATACAATGTTTTCACATAATAAGTTGTGTTGTGATTTCTGTCTCTTAAAATTTTCAAAATAACATAAACCATCCTGTTTATGGTTAAGAACCATGTTCTTGATTATTTGGGGCAAGGAAATCATAGAACAAAATCAGCATATTTGTATCATTATACATTTTATTTGAATGAAACATCAGGGTTGCTGTTCCATTTGAATGAAATATTTAGGAAGATACATACGCACATGTACACACACACGTACACACACACGTACACACACACATACATATATGTATATATAAATGGAGCCCTGGTGGCAAAGTGGTTTGGAGCTCAGGCTGCTAACCAAAAGGTCGGAAGTTTGAATCCACCAGCTACTCTTTGGAAACTCTATGGGGCGGCTCTACTCTGTCCTATAGGGTCACTGTGCATTGGAATCGAATAGATGGCACACAATGATAACAACATGTATATAAATAATATTTTGTGTTTTCAGTGTAAGTCTACACAGCAAATTAGGTTCCTATTTGACAATTTCTACACAAGTTGTTCAGTGACATTAGTTACATTTTTCACAATGTGTCGACAGCGTGCTCATTAATTGCATTCTGGTTGCTCTGTTTTCAGTACTCTAGTTTCCCTGCCCTCTTTGTCTTCTCATCTTTGCTTTAGAGCAATCGTTGACCTTTTTGTCTCACGTAGGTGATGTTTTCATGGAGCCCGTACTCCCGGGGAATATTCTTTATCCTGTGTACCAACCTATTATTTCGCTAAAAGGTGATCAAGGAAGATACATTTTTAACAAATACAGATGCCTGAGCCCTTTCCCCAGAGGTCCTGATATAAATTGGTTTGGAATTGTGGCCTGGGCCTCAGGTTGTTTAAAGTGTGCCAGGTGATTCTAATAAGCCAGCAAAGTGTATTAGAGCTGTAGATTTTATTTACAATAATGTAGCGTTTCTCAAACTTGGCTAGTCATTGCCTGCATTTGGTTAGAGTTTTACACGACCTCCAATACCAGCAGTTCCCCAGCTTTAGTGTGCACCAGAATTACCTGGAGGACAAGGCTTTTGATTTAGCAGGCCAAGTTAGGGCCTGAGAATTTGCACATCCAACAAGATCATCCTGAGTGATGCTGGTAGTGCGGACCCAGGGATCACACTTTGAGAATCACTGTCCTAAACAGACCTGATTACAGAATCAGCTGGAGACTCGAGTTAAAAACCAGAGTGACTCCTCTTCCTGCCAGGGAGATCCCGACTCAGTAGAAGAGGGATGCGCTGGTATTTTCAGTGAGCGCCTTCAGTCATTCCGATGATTAGCTGAGTCAGGAAATATTGCAATAGCGTAATTAAATCCACAGGCTTGACCGAGGTATGGTGTTTGAAGCAGTTGAAGATCAAATATCACATTGATGATATTCAAAGAGAAGTAAGGTGCTTCCCACCTTTCTCCCATTGTTTTGATCAAAGGCACGTATTTGATTAAGAATACCATTGAGGTCTCGATATTAAATGAGTTATGATATTGATAACCAGTCAGACATGGGTTTCTAATGAAAGGGTTGCCTTTCAAGGGGACCCTATCCCTATTTTTGTCATTCTTGTCAGCCACGAATGGAGTGCCTGGCACATAGTTGGGACTGTGTAAGTGTCTGTCACACACAACGGTGTGCACTGGTATTCACATCATGCCCTATAATAGGATAGCTTGACTTTGCAAAACATTTACATTTTATTAGCAACCTGCATGTATGTTATTTTAACCAATTCTCAGATCCAGGACTCAATATTATTCTCATTTTACATACGCAGAAAGGAGGCTAACACGTTATTTCATGGCGTTGGATTGTAGGTCTTTTACATCAAATGCAAGGGATTTTCCTTTACCTTGCACTGTTGTCGTCCCATCGGAAGCCCTAGTGGTGTAGTGGTTAAGTGCTACGGCTGCTAACCAAAAGTTTGGCAGTTCAAATCCACCAGGCATTCCACGGGAACCCTGTGGGGCAGTTCTACTCTGTCCTATAGGGTCTCTATGATTTCCGTTTACCTTGCTCTGTCCTCTCAACCACAACAGGCTGGGTCCTCACACTGGCAGTACTCTAAGGAATATTTGTGTTTACATTTCTGAGTTACACAGATGTGTTTGGAAGATTCCCATTTTAATGAGAAACATTTTATATCAGTGTTTCACAAACTATGGTATGGTATACTCATCCATTAGATTTTTTTTTTTGAATAGCTAGTGTATATATTAGAAAAAGTGTATAACTGGCATCTAACATCCAGGCTTTTAGTGGCACTATTTTACCAATATTTTATCAATAGGTTATCAAGTATATTAGCATTATTTCCTGAGGCTGAAGTAGACATTTAGGTTTTCAAGAAGTAAGCTATTTTAAGGACTTACATTAAGAAATAATAATAAATTGTTACTCCAATACAACAAAAATTACATAAATGGTGGAGTTGAGGAACACTGTTATATATGGTAAACAGTACACTTAATTTGGATAAAATGGTCTCTGACACTACTTAGAATGTGGTGGACTCTCAAATAATGTCTGTGCACGCTGTAGGGTTATTTGCTGATATGATTTCCCAATTTTTTTGTATTAAGGTTTTTAAAAAAATTTCTTTGGTGTGTGTACACATATATAAGGGAAACAGTTTCCCTTTCGCTTCTAAAGGTTGTGTTATAAGAAGCTTTATGAAATGTCCGTGCTTCTTCACAAATCTTTTTATAAAAAGGATTTCAATGAAAACAAAGCAAGTTTTCTTCTTCTTCTTCTTTTTTCCTAAGGGAAAGAGGTTTCTTTTTATAATCAAGACAATATATTCTTTTAAAGTGGTATTTCTTGACATTTACAGTGCTGGTGACAAAGTCATAATTTCCATGGTAATGAGATGCCTTTTAATAATGCGTAACCCTCATGTAGAAAGGAGCACAACTTCCCACGAGCTGTGTTCATGGGGAATATTCTCTACCAAGGTCTGGGAGGCTCTGAGTCAGTCATATTTGGAGTTAGCAGGGCCAGTGGCCTTGCGTCCAAGTGTGTGTCATAATCCAGGCCTCTTCAAACTGTGTTTGAATAATCCCAGACCTTGCAGCCAAGAATTCTGGATTTGCCTGCTTTTGTTTCAGGGAACAATTTCTGTGAATAAAGGCTCTCTGTGCATTCTCATGAGTCTTTAATGGTCATAGCTGAGAATGAGTAGGAGGTGATAGGCCTGGATTTCGATTTTGGGACCACTCTTGGAATTTTTCCAGCTTTTGGGTAATGTCACATGCGGAGGTATTGCTATGGCTATGGGGGGATATCTCCTTCTTCTGCGGTTTTCCTCCATACTTATGTGTGGGTTTCTACGTGTGTCGTTAATCGGCAGTACCCTCTATGGGGTGTCCCTGGTGGCGAAAACTGGTGATTAACCAAAGGGTTAATCCACCCAAAGGCATCTCAGAAGAAAAGGCTGGTGACCTACTTCCAAAAAATCAGCCACCGAAGACCATACGGAACACAGCTGTACCTTGACACACCTGGGGTGACCAGGAGTTGGATTAGCCTTCACGGCAACTGGTCTGTAGACATGTTCACCTACTATGCTTCCACTTAGCCCTGGTGGCGCGGTGGTTAAAGCGATGGACCGCTAACTGAAAGGTCGGCGGTTCACAAACCAGCAGCCACTCTGTGAGAAAAAGGTGTAGCAGTCTGCTTCTGGGAGATTGACAGCCTTGGAAAACCTATGGGGTCGCTAGGAGCAGGAATCGACTCAATGGCATTGGTTTTTTTTGTTTTTAATGTTTTCACTTAGTCTTGGAGCCAAAGTATTGTAGAATACTTTCAGATATTCTTTAAAAATAGGGGTTTTTTTTTTTTTTTTTAATTATATAGTGAGGAAAAACAAAGTTTTCATGTAAATTTTCTAATGTGATTTAAACCTGTTGTTGAATTCGTGCAGATAAAGCCACTAAGACACTACTGGCCTGTGTTAAGAAGCATGTAGTATAAAATATATGAATTGGCAGTATGAAGGAGCCCTGGTGGTGCAGTGGTTAAAGTGCTCAGCTGCTAACCCAAAGGTCAGCGGTTGGAACCCAGCAGCCGCTCTGAGTGCGAGAGAGATGTGGCAGTCTGCTTCCCTAAAGATGCCAGCCTTGGAAACCCTACGGGACAGCTCTGCTCTGTCCTATAGGGTTGCTGTGAGTTGGAATTGACTTGATGGCTATAAGCAATGGGTGGCACACAGTAGGACTCAATTAGGATTGATATAAATAACCAAGAAAAGTCTTTTCAACAAAATAACTGAGAAGTGTTTTTTTTTTTTTGTATGAAGTTATGACATATTACAGCGCTTCGCCTAAGGTTAAAGGAATACGTGTATTACTCTATGATGACTCAGGTGATTTAAGCTGTTTTTACATCTTCTGTGTGGCTTTAATTTAAGTGGTTAATGATGCTGTATGATTTTTATTAGTATATCACTCCTTTTCCTTATATTGCTGACAGGCTTGGAATGTATAATAAATTTTGCAAAATTGGTATTGTCTCTCCCACCTATGGTTATGCTTTCATGTTTGCTGGCTTAAAAAAAAAAAAAAATGGATCATGAGAGGAAAAACTATGTTGCCAAGTGTCTGACCCAATTTATCAGAGTTTACATTCTCAGTTAATTACTGCTTCTCTTGTAGTCAGTCATATATATATACCATCAGGAGGTAACGCACAAGCTTTGTGTGTGTGTGTTTTCTTTATGAATTTGGTAAAATATTTCAAGTCCATTTCATTGGATATAATTTAGTTTGGCCTTTCATTTTTTGGGCAGACAGTCATGGCACTAAGGTGTTAGATATTTCATTTCATTTGTCACTTTGTGTTTCTTATTTATTTCCCTGAATATATGTCTTAGCGCTTCCAGACATTTCTTTGTGTTTCTTATTTAGTTTGTTTTGTTTCTTGTGTGGTTGGTCAGTTCCTTGTCAGAGATACAGAATTACGTCTGTCTTATAGCTTCTTTGCTCTCACTTTTCCTGTAGTGACGGGTTTGGCTGTGCACAGCTGTCCTGTCACTTTTTTTTTGAGGCTGTAATGGTTAACTTGAAGGCACACAGCTGCTGGATCGCTTTTGATGTTTCCCAAATCACTCGGTGATTATCCTTTTTTTTTTTTCCTCTGTTCCGAGAAATTGAGGTAAGATTCCCTGTCCATTTCGGCAGCATTGTCATTGTCTCAAGTGATGAATATTTTGGGATATGGCTATCACTTATCTGGATCAACCTCAAGTTTTCTTCATTAAATTAGTCACCAACTTCCAGGAAATCTTCCAAAGGTCATGATTATTGTAGCAATCCTAAAATATATACGTAGGTCGCTATGAGTTGGAATCAACTCGACGGCAACAGGTTTGGTTTTTTGGGCATGGGGGAAAAACAAATCAATTAGCTTTTGGGGTTTGCATTAATTTGGTTCACACATTGCTCTGGATAGTGGTGTAAAAACAAAGGAAAGCAGCATTTGTCCTTCACGTTTTGTAGATTTATGGTAATTCTCATTCTTACTCATTGAACATGCTAAACACTTTAAAAAAATTGGCACACAGTACTCAAAGTAATAATTGGCTAAAGAACCAATTTTTGACGTTTAATGCCTTTGACTTCAGGCTAACTTTATTTACTTAGCTTCTCTATGTGCTAAACATATTTATGTGTAAATATTTTACAGGAATAAAATACTTTTCTGGAAAGCTATTCTTTGAAACCACTCTGAAGCTTAAAAGTGCTGTTATACAAGTATTTACAATTTATCACAGCCCTGGTTTTAAGCACTTGCGCAAGGAGCAAATGTAAATATAAATTTAAATATTCCTTCTGGGTATTCCAGAAAAAAGATTCTGCTTCAAAATCACAGAGCAGATAAACCACTCTAACTTTCTGAGAGTTTGCAGTTGGGAACTTGACATTTTAAAATCCATCCTGAAAAGCCCTCTAGCCAGAGCTGTGTCTGGTTATTCTTCGGCTCTTTGTTCTCGTTCCCATCATAACCAGACCTTCCTGATAAACTTTCTGTAGTCCATTTGATACAGCCGTCTCTTCTAAGAATGCCAACTAGGAAAAGTTCATGAATTCAAGCAGGCCTTTGAAGCGGTTTGTTCTGGTTGGAACCTCTGCTGAGAATTTGCATTTCTAACAAGTTACTACTGAGAATTGGCATTTCCACCCCAGATATACTGAATCAGAATCTGCATGTTAACGAGATCTGCCGGTGATTCTTATGTATAACTCCCTGGGAAAGTGTTAGAAACGGAAAGGTACATAAGAATCACCAGGAGATCTTGTTAACATGTAGATCCTGATTCAGTATATCTGGGGTGGAAATGCAAATTCTTAGCAGGGAACTTACTAGAAGTGTAAATTCTCGGCAGGGGTTTGAACCAGAATGGACCAGTCTGAAGCTCTGAATTAAAGTGAATCAATGAAGGCCCAGACAAGAGAAGATGAACAGGAGAAATCTTTGCTATCTTTTCTGGGCAAAAGGCTTCACTTTTTCTTGGGGCACTTTGCACAGTTCTGCATACCTTTGTCTTCTGTAGTCGGGAATGTCAGCTTCTTTTAATAATATGGGACATATCTAACCGGTTGCCTTCGAGTTGATTCTCACTCGTGGAGACACTGTGTCAGAGTAGAACTGTGCTCCATAGGGTTTTCAATGGCTGATTTTTTTGAAGATTGCCAGACCTTTCTTTCGAGGCACCTCTGGATAGACTTGACCCTTCAACCTTTCAGTTAGCAGCTGAATGCATTAACCATTTGCACCAAACAGAAACTCCTAATACAGGACCCAGGGACACCTAACCATGAAGGTTATTCATAGGTTGCAGCTTAACTTGTACTTACATCCATCTGCCTCACAATCTACTGGAAGGGCTGGGCATTTTTCTTTTGGATTTTGATTCCATTACTTCTGCTTGCACCACTAACAAAGTTAAGATATCTTAAAGAGCTCTTGGAGCCCTGGTGGCACAGGGGTTAATAACTTGGCTGCCAACCAAAAGGTCAGCAGTTCAGATCCACCAGCCACCTCTTGGAAACCCTATGAGGCAGTTCTACTCTTCCCTACAGGGTCGCTGTGAGTCCAAATCAAATTGATGGCAACGGGTTTGGTTTTGGGTTTTGAAGAGCTCTTGAAAATAGTTCCAAGATATCACATCCTATGAATACCATAGAAATATTTCTGTGGTGGTCCTTCATCTAGGGGTAATGCTTTCCTAGGGCTCAGAAACTGGTCACTGTGAAGATCGGGTCTAGGAATGACTTACTATAGCATGATACATTTTTAGAGCCGGCTTTTCCAGATAAAGGCGGAGTTATTTCATACATCCAGCAATGGAAATGCTTTATGTTGCTGAAGTGGTATTTCTGATTAGACCAAACCAAACCAAACCCACTGCTCTCGAGTCGATTCTGACTCATAGCGACCCTATAGGACAGAGTAGAACTGCCCCATAGAGTTTCCAAGGAGCGCCTGGAGGATTCGTACTGCTGACCTTTTGGTTAGCAGCCATAGCACTTAACCACTATGCCACCAAGATTTCCGTTTAGGTACAGATATTATTATGATGGGAGTGGCTAACTTGGTGTCTGCCAATATTTTTACCACACAACATCTGCATTAGCAGTAAGTATCAAAAGAACTGTCAATTCAGCAGGGAAAAAAATCATCCTATTAGCGATTTGGGTTAAAATAGAAATAAAAGTATCCTTGACTTACTTAGAATAGATATTCTGTGAATAGAACTTGAATCCACAATCATGCTTCTAGCACATTTTACTATAAATATTATAGTTTACTTCTCAAATAGTTGGTATAATAGTTTTTCATTTTATAGAAGAAATGAGGACAGAAGCTGACATGAGCAATATGACCTCATTAGCAATCACAGAGTAGACTTCTCAGATGGCCTGACTCCCGTGTAAAGCCAATTAATGCCCCTGAGTCTAAGAATTACATTTCTTAACGTTAGGAAAAGAACATGAGTGATAGAAAGCGTGATGGTTCTGATCTCCGAGGTACAGTGAAATAATAAAATGGGAGTGATTTTATATGATTTGGAGACTAGAAAAAGGATAAATATGCAAAAAGAGTAAGGAGGACTTAGAAGTTTGTAATGTGACCAAAAACATTTGTCATTTTCTTTCCTGCTTTTTCAACATATTGATTATATCTTTGTGTGGCTGTTATTTTGGTAGAAATGGCAGTAGCTGTCCCCATTTGATTGCCACTCTTACTTTCTGGGGGTTTTGCTGGCTTCTCTGCGTCATAGGCAGGAGGAATAGGGACAGAACCTCTCTTGGTTGAAATCACATTTACTCTGTTCTAGGAAATAATGAAAAGATCATCTAATTGCTACTATGCAATTAGAGGGCTGCCTGTCTAGCCTGAAATATGTAGTAAGTTTTCATTTTGCCACGAGGCAGAGTCCCAAGGGGAATTAGTTTCCTAATGAAATTATATTCTCAGTTCTTGTTGTAGGGTTTTAAAGAAACACTGCAATAAATCCAAGGTATGATCCACTGGAAAAAAAAAAAAAAAAATAGAGCCTCAGAAATCACTGAAATTTGACCAGATCTCCTAGGTTCATTTTGAGAAATCAGTTACAAAACTGAGATTTGTGGACCTGGAGAAATCCATTTTGTTCATTTCCATGACTTTTGAAAATCCATTTGATTCATTGTCCTAAATAAAAGCCCTCTTTACCTGTGTGTGGTGGCTGAGGGGGAGTAATATATTTCCCTAGAAAGAAGAGCGTAGAGAAAGAAGAATGGATACCTGGCTAGTTTTCTTTCCGTGAATTGTGTATTGATTTATATTTTAATGAAACTTTGGCTGGTCTACTAAATGTAAGTTTCTCAGAGACAAGATGTTAATCTGTCTTTAATGCATGTATCATAAGGTTAAATCTGGCATGAAAGGCAATTGAGATTACCACAGTTCTTTGGTTCAGTGCTTTATGGGAGAGAACAGTCGTGAAAATCTAATTTTACAAGGAAATTGCTGAAAGAATTGATATAATAGAATGGATATAACAGGACAAGATATTTAAAATGTGCACGCTCAGGTAGGCAATAAACACTTGGACATTATCTCCGGCCACTGAGAAAGGCACATTTGCTAAAAAGACACAAGTGTTACTTGATAGCCATGAACCAGGTAATTAACTTTGCCTTTTTTCAATTGAGTTTTTTACTATTAAGGTGACTTTACTTCAAGCATATTTTATTTTGAATGATTCAAACTAAGTGTATGTGTATGTGTAGAAATTTGAATATATATATAGACACACACACACATGAAAAAACCCAAACCCGCTGCCTTGGAGTTGACTCTGACTCATAGTGACCCTACAGGACAGAATAGAACTACCCCATAGGGTTTCCAAGGAGTGGCTGATGGATTTGAACTGCTGACTTTGTGGTTAGCAGATGAGTTCTTTACCACTGAGCAACCAGGATTCCAATACGCACACACATACACACACACACACATATATGTATATGAAGGAGCCCTGGTAGCACAGTGGTTAAGCACTCGGCTGCTGCTGGAGGATTGAACCCACCAGTCGGTCGACGGGAGAAAGATGTGGCAGTTTGCTTCTGTAAAGATTACAACCTTGGAAACCCTGAGGGGCAGTTCTACTCTGTCCTGTAGGGTCATTAAGAGTTGGAGTCAACTTGACAGCAATGAGTAGATAGATATGTAGGTAGGGAGGTAGATAGGGAGATCCTGTGCCATTGACTTGATTCTGGCTCGTAGCCACACTATAGGATAGAGTAGAACAGCCCCATAGAATTTCCAGGGAGTGGCTGGTGGATTCAAACCACCAACCTTCTGGTTAGCCAACCAAAACCAAACCCATTGGCATTGTAACAGCCAAGCTCTTAGCCACTAAGCAGAGAGAGAGAAAGCTATTCACACACCTGGAAAGTAGAATGCTGCTAGAATGTTCTCCAGTCATAGTCTGTGGGTGTTTCTATGAGAAGGACGCTCTGCAGTACGGCAGAGAGGACATAAGTTGACATGCAATTTCATTGCTTGTGTGTGTGTGTTTAGAGGAAAATAAATCCAAATATACTATTTTCTTATAAAATTAGAAAGAGAGTACATTGTCATCCTTGGAATTTTCCTTTGCATTTTAAAATAAGTGTTTTTTTAAAAGGTGAGAGGAGGAGTTGAAAGCAATTTTCAAGTTGAAAAAAGACTATGGTGTTTCAGCTCTTGATGCCAGAATAGGTTTATAAACTAGGTGTGATAATTAAGTGGCGTTGCCATGGTCAAACCAAACGAAGCTGTTGCCAATGAGTCAATTCAGACTCATAGCCTTCCTATTGGGCAGAGTAGAGCTGCCCTAGGGGTTCCAAGGAGCGGCTGGTGGATTCGAAGTGCCGACCTTTTGGTTAGCAGCTGAGCCCTTCGCCACTGCAGCACCAGGGCTCTGCATTAAAAGCTAAAGGGGAAACAAGATTGACAGCTTGTGTTGAGTCTTGCTGGAGAAGACAGCAATGCTTCTCCCATTTTTCTAAGAGAACCTGCAAATGCATCACTTGCTGTAGTGATTTAAATCCCGAGAAGCAAGCAGCAAGATAACTGATGACCATGTTAGGTTTGGGGACTGCCGGCTGACACAGAGTGAATAAAAATCCTGAGCTAAGGTTTTTTTAAGGTTCTGCATCCCACTTTGGTGAGTGGCGCCTGGGGTCTTAAAGCTAGCAAGAGGCCATCTAAGATGTATCAATTGGTCACAACTCACCTGAAGCAAAAGAGAATGAAGAACGCCAAAGACACAAAGAAAATATAAACCCAAGAGAAAGAAAGGGCCACATAAACCAGAGACACTACCAGCCTGAGACTGCAGGAACTAGATGGTGCCTGGCTACCACCAGCGAACCACCCTGACAGGGATCACAACAGAGAGTCTCTGATGGAGCAGGAGAAAAGTGGGATGCAGACCTCAAATTCTAGTAAAAAGACCAGACTTAATGGTCTGACTGAGACTGGAGGGACCCCAGAGGTCATGGCCCCCAGACTCTCTGTTAGCCCAAAACCAAAACCATTCCCAAAGCCAACTCCTGAGACAAAGATTAGACTGGACTATAAAACGTAAAACGCTACTGGTGAGGAGTGTGCGTCTTAGTTCAAGTAGACACATGAGACTATGTGGGCAGCTCCTGTCTGGAGGGGAGATGAGAAGGCAGAGGGGGACAGAAGTGGGTTGAATTCACATGGGAGATACAACGTGGAGAGGAGGAGTGTGCTGTCACATTACAGGGAGAGCAGCTAGGCTTACAGAACAAAATGTGTGTAAGTTTTTGTACGAGAAACTGACTGGAATTGTAAACTTTCATTTAAAGCACAATTAAAAAAAAAAAATCCTGAGCTAATGTTCCAATGGAGCATAGAGACAACACGAGATTGTGGTCAAGAGGATTGTTCTTTGAACTTCTGGGTGAACTGAAAACCAAGAGAAAACAAATCTATGCGGTATTATAGACAATTACTTAAATATCTACTACTGGTTTTGATTGAACAGTCTGGGGTTTGGAGTGAGAATTATTGTTACATTTATATATTTGTTCTATCGCTAGGTGTTATTTTTTAAAAATAATACAAGTTCTAAAAAAAATTTTCAGAAGGATGTGCTATTTTAAAATAAATAAATTAAATTACACGGGAGGGAAAAAATGAAACATCTAGAGATAAAATGGATTTATTCCTAATAATTTCTAGAACTCCCAATGATTAATAAACAAAGGGACTTTTCTTTTTTTTTGGTTGTCTCCCCTCCCACCCCTGGCCAAAGTTCGCCAGTAAGATACCTTTTAAATAATGGTATTCCATTTCCTAGAACTAGCTTAGTTGATTATAAAGGAACTTTTACCATTTTAGTTGGTGGCCGTGACAATTTTCTCTGAGACAGTGAATATAGTGACTTTATTTAGTAGATGTTTCCTCCTGTTAAGTACTAAGGCTAACATTCTGTTTGAAGGATTATAAGGTCCTTGCCACTGTGAGTCCTGAGAGCAGAGGAGCTGGCCAGAGCCTGTCCCCAGGAGTGAATCATTTTAAAATGAAAATGCCAGGCTGTCTGGTTCTGTCAACCCATGCATGGGAGGGCTGCCTTTAAAAGCCCTGCCAGCTCTTTTGTGTTTTCATATGTTCCCTTAGCTCCTTCAGCCATTATCATCATTATTTGAGGAACACGAGCAGAGCTGTCACCAGTACTTTTCCATCAATTCCTAGACAAAAGAGAATCCTATAAAGGCCCTATCATCCATGGCCTCAGAAGGTAGGAAGCATACGCTATGGATACCTCAGGATGATGAACTTGGCAAATTTTCAGCGTAGCTGGGTTTCTGAAGGAGTGTTTGGATTGACGTACAGGAAAGTTTGGCATGCTTCAGAAAGTGGGGGTGACGTGAAAGAAGATTTGAGGCTGGCAACTGGCAAGGGAGATGAATGAAATACCAGATAAACCAAGTAAGGAAAAGTATCCAATGGGCGTGACTTCAGACCTGGGAGCTGGACCTGTGTTGGGTGGAGGTGCTGGCCTTTGGCAGATGGCTCGCAGGGCACCTGGAAAACCTACCTGCTCCCTCCCCTGCCCCTCTTTTCTGCCGCAATTAGAAGCTCACGTTTTGGAGTTAAGGAATTAGGGAAGACAGTTCTACCTCCAGGCTGTCTCAATAACTAACACCGTTAGTTACTGGCATCTGGCAAGATGGGACGGGTGTGGAATGCAGGTTTTAACGTAGGGGAGGGTTCAGCGTGTGCTTCACATAACTGAGTACTGCTTAGGAGGACAGGCATGATGGAGACACCTTGGTGAGCACACGGGGTAGTGGGTAAGTGAAAGGCTGCTAGGAGCCTTAGTTGTGAAAGGGACTTCTCTCTCTAAGTGCTTCAAAGGGAGAGGAAAGGATGCTGCAGATATGACATGTAGTTCAAGCTAAAGATTATGGAACGAAAAAGTCCAGGTTCAACTCTTGGCTTTACCTTCATGAGCTATGTGACATGGGCCTTTTATGACATAGTGGGTAAGCGCCCAACTGCTAACTGAAGGGTCAGCAGTTCTAACTCCCCAGCTGCTCTTCAGGAGAAAGATGTGGCAGTCTGCTTCCGTAAAGATTTATAGCCTTGGAAACCCTATGGGGCAGTTCTCCTCTGTCCTATTGGCTCTCTATGATCTGGGACTGACTTGATAGCTACAGGTTTCTGAACTCGTGTGTCCCCATGTGTAAAGTAAAGGTGACAGTATATCCACTTTTCATCGTCACGGTAGAGCCAAAATGAGGTCACAGAGATAGCTCATCTGAGTATCTAACATAAAGGATTTAATAAATGCTGGGTATTCTTATTCAGAATTTTGCTTGGTGATTAATATTGAATGTGTGGGCACAGAGCTCTAAAATTGGGTGGAATTGAGCAAGAACTACTTGAATTTCATAGGATTAGACGTGTATAGAGAAAAGGGCTCGGTGGGGCACCTGCTTTAAACGCCAAGTTTATAAATCAATTGTGGAATAACAGTAAATTTACAATATGTTTTCAGTAGTTTATTGTAGATTTGCTTGTGTTTCAGCATCAAGTTTTTGCTTTCAGCAGCTCTTATCTGTTAAAATGCACAACAGACGTTTTTCATGTTTCAAGGAATTTCCATGGTGCCATAGGGGTTAAGAGCTATGACTGCTAACCAAACGGTCAGCAGTTCAAATCCACCAGCCGCTCCTTGGAAACCCTTCAGAGAAGTTCTACTTCAGCCTGTAGGGTCACTATGAGTCAGAATCGACTTGATGGCAATGGGTTTGGCCTTTTTCTTTGGTTATTATCCCACAAATAGGTTTCCAGGGACAGCGTACACGTGGAGTGTTTGCTGCACTGTGTAACATGGCGGCATCTTCTACTGACCTTGCCACTGGAGCCAGAAATGTAAAGATCTCTATATGGCTTAAAATCAGTTAAGGCTGGTTTGGCAACAACCCCTTTTCTGTTGAACATTACCATTTTAATGGAAAATATTGTTCTACAAGATATCGTGGGTTACAAACTAAATATGAGCTCATTAATATTCATGGACATCTATAAAGAAAAAATAGCTGCCCTTTTGTCCATGAAACAACCTAAAGATCTATTTTTCTTTGGTAAAGAAGAGAAAAAAAAAAAGAAAAAATCTGAGCTCTTTTTAGTTTGAGGACAGTGAGAGGGCAGGCAAGTATTGGCGTCTGGGGTGTTCAAGTTACCTCTCTGTGGGGCTGGAGGGAACCTGAAATAAAAGAGAATGGAGTCATGACTGGTCTTGACACACCATCAGATAAAGCCAGAGCCCACCTCCTGGTCAGTAGGAAATAATAAGAAAACCTGTCAGAAGCGCCAGCTAGTCAGCTTCCATAGACTGTGATTTTGATCTAAGAAGAGATGAAGGTGAAAGAAGTCACAAGGTTAACATCACTGTGGTTACTTAAATGCACCTTAAATCTGGAGTAAGATAAGGACATATTGAAGAATGGAGAAATGGACCTTCTCTATAACTCTATAAAATAATTCCAAGATGACAGAGATCAAAGTCACCTTGTAACTACCTAGCAGGACAGCTCAGAAAGTAAAGAATGTCACTCTTGAATACTGCACTCTTTAAAAAAATTATCTTTATGAGACCAAATGGACAACAGTTACTCTAAAGCATGGATGAGAAGTTTGGGGGCAACTAGACTTAGCTAATGGCAGTGAAACAACTAGATCAAAAATAGTGATAATGTGAAGAATGCAGCCAATGTCACTGAACGGTATGGGTAAAAAGTGTTGAATGGGAGCATGTTTTGCTATGTATGTTTTCAACAAAAATACAAGAAAATACTAAAAAACAAAGAAAGAAAGATGGCAGAGATTTGAATGATGATGTCTGCAAAAGGCAAGGTGGGGCCTGCTACCTTTGCTCTTTTTTGCTGACAGTGCATTTGCATTAATGGCAGCCTAGTTACCATAGTTTCATCTTAAAATATTAGCAGAAAAACATCTGGAACGTGCGTAGCCTTCACTAGGGTGTCTTTTTTCAGTAAATGAGCAGTATTGCTATAAAATACTTGAAATAGATGACCAAAATATTCAAACACACTGTTATGTATCATTCTGCCCCTTCCCCCTTCCTCCCCCACCCCATTTTGGGGAAGATTTTGGAAGAGGAAATGTGCCTAAAGGGGAAGAGTTGAAGGAATGAAACTCAAGGAAGCAAATGACTTTTCAACTGAGACAAGTTGATTCTGGGTATATTCTGGAAAATGGCTTGTGGGCAGTAATTCACCGCTCTGCCCAAGGCTGAGAAGCAAAAATTCAAAAAAGAGTTCTTGGTCGATGATGATAACAGCTGAGGCAAACATCCTCAGGAATTCCTTCTTTTAATGGAAATATTCTAATGGAAGCAGTTGCAAACTATCTTTATTGTACTAAATTTATATTGATCCATTGACTTTTAAAATTTTAAGTCCAAATGGAGATTTGGAAGTTTTTTTTAAAACTTTTGTTGTTGTTGTTTTTGTAATACAAATCATTTTCTTCAGGAACTTGCTTTGTATAGTGTTAAGGATTGAACTGTGTCCCCCAAAAATGCATGTCAACTTGGCTAAGACATGATTCCCAGTATTGTGTGATTGTCCACCATTTTGTCACCTATATGTTGCAAATCCTACCTCTATGATGTTAATGAGGCAGGATTAGAGGCAGTTTTGTTAATGAGGGAGGACTCAATATATAAGATTGGATTGTGTCTTGAGGCAATCTCTTTTGAGATATAAAAGAGAGAAGCAAGCAGAGAAGAGGGGCCTCATACCACCAAGAAAACAACGCCGGGAGCAGAGCTTGCCATTTGAACCT
Source organism: Elephas maximus indicus (assembly GCF_024166365.1). Classification (NCBI taxonomy): domain Eukaryota; kingdom Metazoa; phylum Chordata; class Mammalia; order Proboscidea; family Elephantidae; genus Elephas; species Elephas maximus. The sequence goes on along the minus strand of NC_064841.1, from coordinate 72,072,745 downwards.
ATGGTCCATGCTGAGAAGCTCCTAGACCAGGAAAGATTGATGGCAAGGACCTTCCCCCAGAGCTGACAGAGAAAGAGCTTTCCCTGGGGGCTGGTGTCCTGAATTCAGACTTCTAGCCTCCCAGACTGTGAGGGAATACATTTCTCTTTGCTAAAGTCATCCACTTGTGGTATTTCTGTTATAGCAGCACTAGATATCTAAGACATGTGTTTTCAAATGTTTTGTTGAGTTTGCCCTACTTTGAACGGAGTTGATTCCTGAATTTCTGCTTGAAAATGTATTTTAGCCATGGCTCCAAGCCCAACTCTGCCCAACTTCCTCCTCAAGCTCAACCCTCCTGCAATTTCTGGGTCTTGCCTAGCCTTCCAGATTCTTCCTCCTTCCCTGACAGCCATTGTTCAAGTATCTTTGATAAGGAATATCACATTGCTTATCCTCCTTACAGATCCAAGGGCTGTATCTTAGGCTGGGTTCTCTAGTGGAGCAAAACCAGAGAAGAGTATATATAAATATACAGAGAGAGATTTATTCAAGGAAGTGGCTTATGCAATTGTAGAGGTGGGCAAGTCCAAATCCATGGGTCAGGCAGCAGGCAGGAGGCTTCTCCTGACTCGTGTGGTTTCGGGGAATGACTAACTCAAAATCTGCAGATAGGCACTAGGCTGCTGGCTCATGAGGTTGCAGGAACTGGTAAATCCAAAGTCTGCAGGTCAGGCAGCAGGCTGAAGACTTCTCACATCCCAAGAACCAGAGGTCAGAGGATGATGAGACCAATGCAGGTCGAGAGAATGAGAAAACGCTAGAATACCCATATATATTGGGTGCAGGCCACACCCCCAAGAAAACTCCCTTTCCAACGGATTGGCTGCTCACATCAGATCACGAAATGGAGGATGATTACATAATATCTGCCAAACCACTGAGAATCACATCCTACCCAAGTTGACACATAACATTAACCATTACAAACTGGTTGACTGGGTGAAGTTACAGCCTGCAATATTCTGATGGAGACATGCTCACTAGCTCTTTGGAACTTTGGCTTATGCCACCTGGTGTCCTGTGTCCTGCCCTCCTTCTACCACACCAAACAAAACAAAACCAAACCAAACCCATTGCCATCAAGTCGATTCTGACTCATAGTGACCCTATAGGACAGAGTAGAACTGCCCCATAGAGTTTCCAAGGAGTGCCTGGTAGATTTGAACTGCCAACCTTTTGGTTAACAGCCATAGCTCTTAACCACTACGCCACCAGGGTTTCCTTCCAGCACACAGAAAGGCTTAAATAAAGGAGTCCTTGGGTAGTGCAAATGGTTAATGTGCTTGGATGCTAACTGAAAGGTTAGAGGTTTAAATCCCCCCAGAGGTGCCTTGAAAGAACCATCTGGAGACCTACTTCCAAAAAATCAGCAACTGAAAACCCTGTGCAGCACAGTTCTACTCAGACACACATGGGGTCACCATGAGTCTCAATCAATGCTAAAGGCAACTGGTATATTGGTGTCATCATTAATAATCATGATACAAGTGATCCTAGTAGGTATAGTTCATGAGCAATTGGGATTAAAGAAGACAACCTGGGAGGAAAGAAAGGCCTCTTTGTGTGTGTATGAGAGAACACAAGCCCAGGGAAGCGAAAGAGCCTCGAGACATTGAAATGACAGTGCTGGAGAAGTTCAAATCACAGGCATGCATAAATATGCAGAAGACCCAAGAGCACACGCAAAGAGGCATTTATAATTGCATTGGATTATTACTTCACCATGGAGGAAAGAATGTTAAGGAAAAAAAAGAGCCCTGAAGACTCTTAGCTCTTTAATTATTAGAGTCTTCGTGAGAATGTAGACACATGTCTTCTCTGACAGTGTTAAATTTATAAATTTCAGTGCCGGCAAAACTTATCTTAAAGGTTTTTCTCAGCCTTTTCAAAACAAAATAGTGGCGGTCATGCTGTGTTAGGATTGGCCTTTAACATAACGTGTGTGCTTTTGTGTGTTGGAATTAAGATCCTGTTGTACAGTATGATTTAATAAAATAATTTTCATGGAAAAAAGAAAGAAGATTGGACAGTTTGGATAAAGGGAAGTTTATGCCCTCTACTAGGGTGACCATATAATTTATCTGCCAAATTGGTGCATCTTTTAAAAAAGACATTTTATTTTAAAATTATTTCAAGCTTATAGAAAATGGACAAGAAAAATAGGAAAAACTCGTATATTGTCTTTAGCCAGTCTGACAAGCTGAATAATAGCCCATAAAGATATGCAGGTCCTAATTCCTGGATTGGAATCCCTGGTGGTACAGTGGTTAAGAGTACAGCTGCTAACCAAAAGTTTGGCAGTTCGAATCCAGCAACCGTTCCTTGGAAATTCTATGGGGCAGTTCTACTCTGTCCTATAGGGTCGCTATGAGTCGGAATCGACGGCAACGGGTTTGGTTTTTTGGTTTTTAATCCAGGGCACCTGTAAATGTTATTTTATGTGGCAAAAAGGACTTTGTCGATGTGATTAAGAATTTTGAGGTGAGGGATTATCCTGGATTATCCAGGTGGATCCTAAATGTAATCACTAGCGTCCTTATAAAAGGGAGATTGGCAAATTTGACTGCAGAAGAGAAGGTCATATGATGACAGAAGCAGAGATTGAAGAGATGTGCTTTGAAGACGAAGGAAGGGGCCACAAGCCTGGGATACAAGTAGCCTCTGGTAGCTGAAAACAGCAAGGAAATGGATTCTCTTCTCAAAGCCCCCAGAAGAAACCAGACCTACAGACATCTTGACTTTAGCCCGCTGAAACTGGTTTTGGACTTCTGACTTTCAGAACCATAAGAGAATAAATTTTTATTGTCTTAAATCCTGGTGGCGTAGTGGTTAAGAGCTACGGCTGCTAACCAAAAAGTTGGCAGTTTGAATCCACCAGCTGCTCCTTGGAAACCGTATGGGGCAGTTCTACTCTGTCCTATAGGCTTGCTATCAGTCGGAATCAACTATACTGCAACGCGTTTGTTTTTTGTTTTTAAGTCATTAAACTTGTGATAGTTTGCTATAGAGGCAGTAGAAAACTGGCATGCCCAGATTCACCAATTTTTAATGTTTTTTTTTGCCATATTTGCTTTTTCATTCTCTCTTTCTTTTGCTTTCCTCTCTCTGCGTACATATGGATTTTGTTATTACTCTCTTCCTCCTCCTCATTATTGTTATGAATCACTTGATAGTAGTAAACCAGAACACTTTCAATAATGAAGGGGAATGACAATAAATATAAACCAGGTGTGTCCCAAGAAAATCAGGATTTGGATCACCCTACCAAATACTATTCTTCTTTTTCTAATACTGTAGGGTCACTGTGAGCCAGAATTGACTTGACAGCAACGGGTACGGGTGGGCCTACTGAAACTTTGTTCCTGTGCTTCTAGAAGTTTTTAGCCACATGCTTTATGATTTTCCCCTTGCGGAATCTACAAATGCCTCCTGTCCTTCTCCATCTGCGCTAGGTAAGTCCCCACACAACTTCAGACCTCTTCCAGGTCTCATTCTCCAACATTATCTTCCGTCACTTTCATCTTGGTGTTCGGTTACCTGAACCATCTCTGTCTCCCTGGGCCACTCCCCTCCCCACCCATTTGCTTAGCTAACTTCTACTTACCCTTCAAGCCTTAACCTATATTTTATTCCCCCAGGGAAAGTCTCTCTCTGTACCCCATTTTTCCCACCACAACCACCCCCAGAACACTAACTTAGGCTTCTGTTTTATGCGTTCACAACACATTATACTTTTTGTAACAATTATCACAATTATAATTACTTGGTTATTTGTGTATGGAGCATGCTGGTGAGATGATATTAAGAAAAAATATCAAGTATTTCCTAAAAATCTGGAAGTGGGCAGCGGGTCACTGTGGAGCAGACTACCCTAATTGTGGGAAATAAATCACATGACTTTCCTCCCTTAGTCATGTAGAGGTGATGCAAGTAAGCACTTCAGATTGAGCAAGTGCAGGGTGGCTGGATAGCTGAATCATCTTTTCATTTTTTCTCCTCTGTATGAGCAAAGGCAGTTCTTCTTGATGGAATCCATAATGCCAGGTGGGAGGAGGCAGGCATTTTCTTAAGAAGCACAAGGACCTTCGGGAGTGAAGAAACTGAGGCCCACTACAAGAACCTCTTCTTTCAATGTTAGAAATACTGGAAGTGAACCAGGGTGGCCCTAGCCAAGATCTCCTGGCAGACCCTCCAGTAATGGTGGGGGGTGGGGCTGGCATAATTTTTAAAAATTCCTTGTTACCATTTTGCATGAGACTAGAACCATTTATGGGCCCAATCAACTAGATCTGGGTTTATGCTTTGGGGACCAATAACAGAGTGTGTAAGTGGGGAACAAGGGAGACATGTGTAACCTTGGAGCCCAAGGTTGGGGCCTCATTGCATGGGCATGGAAGTTGTTTTAGTTATCTAATGCTGCTATAACAGAAATGTCACAAGTGGATGGCTCCAACAAAGAGAAATTTATTCTCCCAGTCTAGTAGGCTGGAAGTCTGAATTGAAGGCATCAGTTCCAGGAGAAGTCTTTCTCTGTCTGTTGGCTCTGGAGGAAGGTCCTTATCATCAGTCTTCCACCGGTCTAGGAGCTTCTCCACACGGGAACCTCAGGTCCAAAGGACATGCTCTGCTCTCTGTGCTGCTATCTTGGTGACATGAGGTCTCTCTGCTCACTTTTCGCTTTTATATCTCAAAAGAGATTGGCTCAAGACACAACCTAATCTTGTAGATTGAGTCCTGTCTCATTAACATAACTGCCTCTGTTCCTGCCTCAATAGCATAGGGGTAGGATTTACAACACATAGGAAAATCACATCAGATCACAAAATGGTGGACAATCACACAATATGGGGAATCATGGGCTAGCCAAGTTGACATGTATTTTTTTGGGACACAATTCAATCCATAACATTCCATCCTTGGGCCCCCCAAAATTAATGCCCTTGACACACGTAAAACACATTCACCCCATTATATCAGAGCAAAAGTTTTAAATCAACTCTAAGTCCAAAATCCAAAAATTCCTCTTCACCTGTGAAATCTAGATTACAAGTTATCTGCTTACAAAGTACAGTGGTGGAACAGGCACAAGCTAGGCATTTCTGTCAAATATGGGAGAAATTGGAGGGAAAGAAGGGATGTCAGACACCAAGCAAGACAACAAAACACATTACATTAGCCCTGAAGGCTTGAAAATAATTCTGTTATCTGAGACCATTTAGGCAATGGCCCTGCTGTCTAGACTCTAGGTATTGGCCACACTCTCCAGGTTTTGAGTGGAAGCCCCTCAGCCCTGGGCTTCTGCTCTGCCTTCCAGACCCACTGGGACGGCAACTTTGCTGCCTTGGCTTTAGATGCACCATTCTCCTAGTCCATCTGAGTGGCAACTCCACCCTTTGACACCCCAGAGTTTGTGGCAATACCTTTTGAGATTGAGGCAGGTCTGCTTCCTGTGTTCCTTGTCTCTTCAGCTTCTGCCTCCTGGTTCCTTGGCCTCTTGGCCCCTTGGGCCTCACTGCCTGCACCTGCCTTGCTGGGGCAAGTGTTACATAGCTCTATAGCTCCACTGATAAGTGCCTGAAGACACTCCACTCCACCAGGAAGCCTCCTGTGCAAAGGCACTCAGCATTCTCTCTCTGTATGTCAGCTTCAGTGCTGTCTTGCGCTGGTCTCCTTGTTTAGCTGCTGCAGTTTTTCTCATGCTGCTTCTAGCCATCTGCACTGTCTCCAGTGTAAAAGCTCTCCTCAATTCCTTCTGAGTCCGCACCAGAGTTGTTTTTGATGTCCATCATTCCTCCAACAGTCTCTTCAAGGCAATCTAGACTTTTACTATCAGGCACTTTAAAACTCTTCCAGCCTCTATCCATTCACAGTTTCAAAACCACTTGTACATTTTAAGTATCTGCTAAAAAAAAAAAAAAATTTTTTTTTTTTTTAGAGCAGCCCACTCCTGGCACTAAATTCTGTCTTACTTATATAGTGCTGCTATAACAGAAATACCACAAGTGGATGGCTTTAACAAAGAGAAATTTGTTCTCTCACAGTCTAGTACGCTAGAAGTCTGAATTCAGGGGGCCAGTTCCAGGGAAAGTCTTTCTCTTTTGGCTCTGGAGGAGGGTCCTTGTCATCAGTCTGGTCTAGGAGCTTCTCCACGCAGGGACCCCAGGTCCAAAGGATGCGCTCTGCTCCTGGTGCTGCTTCCTTGGTGATATGAGGAACCCCTGTCTCTCTGCTTGCTTCTCCCTTTTATATCTCAAAAGAAATTGACTTAAGCCACTATCTAGTCTTATAGATTGAGTCTTGCGTCATTAATATAACTGCCTCTAATCCTGCCTCATTAACCTCATAGAGGCAGGATTTACAACACATAAGAAAATCACATCAGATGACGAAATGGCGGACAACCACACAATACTGGGAATCATGGCCTAGCCAAGTTGACACATGTTTTTTTGGGGCACAATTCAATCCATAACAGGAGTCAATACTGCACTCTGTGTTCATGTGTTTAATGAAAAAATTTAAGATTCAGGATGTATTTTAACCCAAATTTGTGAAAATAGGTCACACCAGATAGATGTGATTATCTATTTTAAAGTATGTTTTCTCCGCTAGACTCGAGGGCAATGACCATATTTCCTTGTTTGAGGCACCTCCTAGTCCCAGCACTGTCTAGAATGGTGCTTTTGTTCAATGAAAGAATGAAAATGTCACATACAAAATTTAAAATATCCCATTTAAATATAAACCTCACTACTAACCTCATTTTTTCCATTTAGTTCAGTAAATATATAACAAATCTATTTTTCTTTATGTATATGTGTATGTATATGAATACTATATACATATAATATCTATTTTTAGTACTATTTTGCATTCCTGCATTTTCTATTTAACTGCTTTTCTCCTGTCTGTTTGAACTGATCTCTATTCTTTACCAGGCTACCAGTTCCTTGATGGAACTGTGCTTTTCTTTTTTTAATTGCAGTGTACTACACATTTTCTAGAAAAAAAATTTCCTCTTTTGATGTAAAAATTAAAATCCCAGGCTACACCTCCCTTCTTCATGGTAGTAGATGTATTCTCAGTGCCCTTTGATTAAGAAAATAGACATAAACTCAGAAGTTCAAAGGGATTGATGGTTAATAGTTCATGCACCACTGCCTTGGAGTATCCCAGAGCAACACCTGTCCAGTTCCCTGTATTTGAACTGACCTTAACATGAGAAAACTTGGCAGCAGATTTTGTGATATGATGTTAGGGGCTAGGGAAACTTCATTTCCACCCTCGATACCTTTCTTCTCCTTCTTCTTATTTGCTGTTGAGTTGGATCCAACCCCATGTACAACAGAATGAAACGTTGCTTGGTCCTGTGCCATCTTCATGATCATTGGTATGCTCAAGTCCCTTGTTGCGACTACTATATATTTTGAGTGCCTTCCAATGTAGGGGTCTCATCTTCCAGTACTGTATCAGACAATATTCTGTTGTGACCCATAGAGTTTTCACTGGCTAATTTTTGGAAGTAGATTACCAGGTCTTTCTTCCTAGTCTGTCTTAGTCTTGAAGCTCCACTGAAACCTGACCATCATGGATGACCCTGCTGGTAATTGAAATACTGGTGGCATAGCTTCTAGCATCATAGCAACACGAAAGGCACCACAGTACAAGATGGTGTGGTGTCAGATGGTGGCGGAATATTTCCTTAGTTGGGAGAAAACCTTTAATTTCATAATTAGAAAAATAAACCTTCAATGAGGGTAAACACATTAGCTTACATTCACTCTCTGTTGTCAGTGACTGCTGTGCCATTCTGATATGACAGATGTCAGGGACATCTGTCAGGGTGGGCACTGGGACATAACCACCTCATGAAGGAGATATTGAAGCCTCATGGAGAGAAGAAATGGACTGAGAAAGGGATCTTGGTAGTGCCAGAAATGAAGTTCACCAAGTTCATAGTTTTGTCTAAAACGAGGGATGTTCCTCCCCCATTGAATGTTTAAAAACTGTTTTTGGCTGACCGACATGGAAGTTTGCATAAAATAGGCTTATTTAATAAGAACTGACCTTGATCTTTTTCCAGGCCCACAATGGAAATTTTTAATAGGAGAAATTCTGTTTAATGAATACAATTTGTAAACATTTAATCTAACTCATCATACATTCCTTCTACTCTTATGTGGCTTTGCACAATAGCGTCCATTCGGGAAAAGCCACATTTTGTGGGAGTAGGAATGAATTTCTTTTATTTTATTCCCAGGAGAGTCTGTGAAATCACCAGTCACTCTTGTTCTTCTCATCAGAGACACTAAACTTGATGACATGACTGCCTGAGACTGGGGCTGCCCATAGTGAGGAGGTAGCAGTTTCTGCATGACTATTCAATTTTTAATACTGAGGGCTGACTTTTCAGCCAAAGAGCATATTGGAAAGTAAATGACCCAACAGTGTATTAATTATCTGTAGTTAACGTTCCACCACTTACGGCAGCATTTCCTTCTCCATGTGGGTCTTGAGAAAATGTCAGCCTTTGTCTGGAGGTGGGTTGCATTTCTTTTCAAAGGAGGAAGACTCATATCCAACGTGGGCAGGATCTTGAAGAGTCGTGACTTCTTGTCAGATGGATGGTCTCTTCCAAGGAAAAACCCCAAGTCAAAAAATTCCCAAGGCACTAGTTGTAAGTGACGCTCCAAAGACCAGGTGTTATCCTCTTGGTTCCTATTTGTGCTACGCATTGGTAAAGAGATTCCTTTTGAGTCTCAGCAATTCCAAGCAATTTACTTAGACTTAATTTGTTTTCCCAGTGACAGAAAAATATTCACATCCATATCCAAACTCACAAATTGAATTCAGAAATTTACTGAAGCTTGAGGAAAATAAATGCTCCATGGTAATAGACAAGTCTACAATTGTGGAGAAGCCAAAGATCATTTTTAGCATATGAAAGGCAACTGTTTCATGTCATTTGAAGCAAGGGTTTTGTTCCTCTCCATTCTCCTTTGTCTCTATGATCCCATACACAGCTTTCCCATAATCATGGGGTATTTACCAATTAATGTATGAGCAGGCAGGATCACTGGTCCACCTCACAGTTTTGGCCATTGCCATTCCTAAGGCTGAATGGATCCTAGTGTACTCCTTTTAGTCCTGGGAGACTTAGGGCTTGGGATAGTCCAGAGGGAATGTGCTAGTTACATAAGACAATCTCAGATGCTCTGTCTGTCAAAATTGCGTGAGTTATTTCCCAAACACGGGCTACCATGTGCCCAGCTACATGATCCACAAATGACTGAACTAAGGATTAGCATCTCATCTAAAGCCAGCCATCTAGAAGCCGACTAGTGGTTTATGAACTGGTCTGATTTCAGGGCCTTGACTGATAGGGTCACTGGGCGACTTGGTCCTTATTCAGAGAGTCTGAATGGGAGAACCACTGAGAGGAACTCAGGAGTTTTGCAAAATGCAAAAGACATGTAGAGCAGAGAGACTCAAGTTGCATGACTCTTGGCTGTGTAGCTGTGCGATTGCTTTTCTTTAAAAAATTTTTTTTTTCTTTTTTAATCTTTCTGTGTGTTTCAGCTTTCTATTGTTGCATAACTAACTACCTTGAAACTTAGTGATTCTGTGGGTCAGGGATCTGAACAGGACTCAGAAATTGTACTCCACCTGTCATCAGCTAGGCTTGTGTATTCTCTGCACTAGGCCTACTGTTGGACTGAGCTGGAAGGCTCGAAAAGGCTTTAGTCATAAACCTGGCTCCTCAGTCCTCCTTCCATGGCTCTTCTTTCTCCATATGGCAGGCTTGGGCTTCTCACAACTTACTGATTTCAGAGTGGTCAGGCTTCTTGCATGGTGGTTGGCTTCTAAGAGGGAAGGAGCAGAAGGCCTCAAAGGCTACTCCTTGATCGAGCACAGTATTGCTTCCACCACATTTTGTTGCTCACAGCAAGGTATGAGGCCAATCAGAATACAAGTGGAGAGGAAATAGATTCTACCTCTTGACATGAAGAGAAGCACATGCGTACAGAGAGGGAAAGGATTGGTGGTGGCCGTCCTGGGAGACTGTCTACTACACTCTAATGCTTGCCATGATAAACCTCGCCACCCAAGGAATCCTGAGCATATCTCTATTCTTTACTAACTGAGAGAGCCTTCATAACCCCTCAGCTTTCTTATCTGGTAGTCTTTTCTTAGGGTCAACACCTATTCACTGGGTCCTAAATATGTACAAGGGTTTTTGGAGGAAATAAAAACATGACTGGCCAGAGGGAGGTAATGCTGTAATTGGGGGTTGTCTTGGTCATCTAGTGCTGCTATAACAGAAATACCACAAGTGGATGGCTTTAACAAGGTGAAATTTATTCCCTCACAGGCTAGGAGGCTAGAAGCCCGAATTCAGAGTGCTGGCTCCAGGTGAAGGCTTTCTTTCACTGTTGGATTTGGGGGAAGGTCCTTGTTATTAATCTTCCACTGCTCTAGGAGCCTGTCAGCACAGGGACCACAAGCCTAAAGGACATGCACTCCTGGCTCTACTTTCTTGGTGGTATAAGGTCCCCATGTCTCTCTGCTCACTTCTCTTTTTTATATCTCAAAAGAGACTGGCTTAAAATACAACTTAATCTTATAGATTGAGTCCTGCCTCATTAACATAACTGCCACTAATCCCATCTCATTAACATCATACCCAAATCCTAGCAACCCTATGGGACAGAGTGGAACTGCCCTATGCGGTTTCCAAGGAGTGTGTGGTGGATTCGAACTGCCAGCCTTTTGGTTAGCAGCCATAGCTCTTAACCCCTAGGCCACCAGGGTTTCCTATTAATATCACAGAGGTAGGATTCCCAGTATTATGTGATTGTCCACCATTTTGTCATCTGACGTGATTTTCCTATGTGTTGTAAATCCTACCTCTATGATGTTAATGGAGGTAGGATTTACAACACATAGGAAAATCACGTCAGATGACAAAATGGTGGACAATCACATAATACAGGGAATCATGGCCTAGCCAAGATGAAACACATTTTTGGGAGACACAATTCAGTCCATGACAGGGGTGCATGAGTACAAAGATTAAAACACTAATATAAGCTAGCCTTTGAGAGAAGGGAGCCTGAAAGAAGGGAAGGAACTAACAAAAAAATGAGAATAATTTGAGAAGAAATTAAAAAAATAAAAGAAAGGAAACCTGGTGAGGGTTTTCGAACAGAAAACCAGGAAGGGATTTCAATATGTTTCTCTTATATGTATTAAGGAAAGCTCTTTTCGAATCACTTTTCGAGACACAGAGTTTCTTAACAGACTGAAGAGCTAGGGCTCATGTCTTCTTGAGGTTACACAGGACAAGTCTCATAGATTCTACCATTCTCTCACCCAACACAAGGTATGAAGTGCTTTCAGGGCAAGGTGGTATTCTTGGGGCACAGTGTTAAATAATACAGGACAGATAAAATCCATTCCCTTAGAGACTGCATTTGAAATTCTGAAGGAGGGTCCTTTTCTTTTGTTGTGGACTTGGTTACATCAATGGAAACTCCATATATTCTCTCCTCATTTTTCTCCTTTCTTTAAACCCTGGGGAAGTAGTGGTTAAGTGCTACGGTGCTAACCAAAAGGTCAGCAGTTCAAATCTACCAGGTACTACTTGGAAACTTTATGGGGCAGTTCTACTCTGTCTTTTAGTGTTGCTATGTGTTGGAATCGACTTGCTGGCACTGGGTTTTTTTTTTTTTTTTTCCTATTCCTGCAACATTCCAGATACACAAACCCATGCAATACAGAGAGCTCTGTGCCACCCATCAGGGGGGAGATAAAAACAGCTCTGATAACAGGCTCCCCTAGCTCCTTCTCCTTTCCACCCCGGGGCTTCCCTTGTCAGCAGCTACTTCCAGCTGAAACACATGGAGCCTCTCAGCAGGTAAGTTATTCTGGCTTTAGTTGAGGGTGGGGGCTCTTGAGTTTATTTTGTTTTTGTTTTGGAGACCAGCTCCCGTCTGGTGGCCACATGTAGCCACCCCGGCTTTACATAAACCACCTCAATGACAAGGCAGGGCTCATAATATCATTCTTGTTTTCCATAGATGGGGTAATTTGAGTTGAAGATATGTTTTATTCATTGTGTTAAAAGATGGAACTCTCAAGTGTAGTAATGGTTAGTCTGCTATGATAGTGTTCTGCCATTTTATATACCCAGAAAGAGTCTTTGCTGCTCCCAAACCTTTCAACACCTCCTTCTATTCACGAGGCTCCAATTTGGGGGTAACTTGGCTCCTCGCACTCCTTCAATCAATCATTTTTGCTCCTTATGCAAACACAGACAGTTTTGTCATTATTCTAAAAATAGGCGCTTTCAGGGAGGATGGTAGCAACCAGTTTGTCTTGTTCCTTTCCAGAGCTGCTTTTACTTGCAGGAGCAATAACAGGACGTGCCCACTATTTTTCAGTGCAGTAATATGGTTCTTTCACTGATACAAACAATTCACCTTTTGGCCTTGTAGTTTACTCACTGGGGAGGTTGATTATTTTTTTTATTGCCTTGTAAACTAGCTTGCCTGTCACATTACAGCTTAATTGGGACCACAAAATAATAATTTAACATAGGGAATATGACCATTTACAAAGGAGATGAATAAAACAAGGTCCTAGATGGGATCCCTCTGGTGTTGCTCAAGGGTTTTAGGACACTAGTGTTTTCAAGAATGTTTGGTGCCAAGATGCTTTTGAAATTTTTCTGAAGTTGTTCTTGCCTCTAATTCCTCAATAAAAAAAACTTCAAGTTGTTTTGGTTTTCTGGAAGCCACTTGAACATTTCTTGTCATCAAATGTATTCAACAGAAAGAATTTCATATCTCTGAACCCCCACTGCCTTGGATGATAATAATAGTGCCTCCCTCACAGGACTATTGAAAGGGCTTAGATGAGGTAAACCATGGAAGGCACTTTTACTGTATTTATTATAGGGACCAGCATAAAGACCGAATAAATGTGAAAAATAAAGAAGTCCGTGCTTTTTTTTTTTTTTTTTGCAAATTTAGAGATTTTAATACAAATCACTCAAATGTCCTTCTCTGAAAAGACAGATTTGGCCATTCAAAGTACTTACTTCTGGGTAATGGAAGAAGAGGTCTGGGATTGGATAGGGCTGTTAACCAAAAGGGGCTGCTAACCAAAAGGTTTGTGGTTCCAACCCACCCAGGGGCTCCATGGGAGACCTGTTTCCATCAAGATTATAGCCAAGAAAACCCTATGGGGGAGTTCTGCTCTGTCACATGGGGTCTGTATGAATTGTAAATGACTCAATGGCACCCTCTTGTACTACTTAAATTTATTTTTAGCTCTACACATGCATGATTTTCATTAAAAAAAGATGTTCTTTCTTGGGGTGCTGATGGACTGTGAGGCAATCCCTTTGGAGTTCCTTCTTCAGTTACTGAGCCGCCCAGTCATGGGGACTGGCAGGCATAGACACACTTCGGAAGTCACTGGGGTTTTAAGAGTGGGGTGTGTTACCGTGTGGCTTCCTGCCCAGCATGTGTGAACTAGACTCAAATTCCAAAAGTTGCAGTTGGCTCCCATAGAGTGTCAGTTGTCAAAATCTAAAATGCTGTTTAATGATAAGCTGGGACCTGCCATATATCATCAGGAAATCATTAAATTGCTGTAGAGGAGTAGATGATATTGCCTATAATAGCACTTAATCTTTTGGAGTGAGGGGATGATTTTGGGGTATGCCAAGAGACTATTTCTGAGCAATGAGGGGACCCAATCACTTAACTAGCTGTGTAACTTGGGCAAGTCACCTAACTTTTCTAGGCCTCTAGACCTGGTAGTGTTCTTTTAAATTCGTTCTCAAATTCTACAGAGTGAAAATTCCCTGTGAGTCTTGTACTGCTCGTCGATCTGTTGCCAAGTTAGCCTTTCCAGCCAAGAGCAGCTTCTTTCCCCGAGAGCCTTTGACTCATGTAACTAGTTGTGATGTGGAGAATGGGACAAAGGTTTCAGTCCCTGAGGCCACCCCTCTCTAGTTGGGTTGGCGTGGAAGGTTTGAGGTGGTTGGCTGGAAATGGTAGTCAGTTAGAGGCTGAGTGGGAAATTGAAAAGTCTTGAGGTTGGGGAACTCAGAAATATGACAAGAAGTTGAACACATGGCAAAGTGAAGATGGAGAGGAGACCACAGATTCCTACACATCAAATGACAACTATTGTGCACAGCATCTGGTCTGCACCTTTTTTAGTGGAACTTTACTGGCTGTTACCAAACCCTCAATGAGATGGATTGACACAAGAGCTTCAACGATGGACTCAAACGTACCAACAATCATGAAGATGATGGAGGACCAGGCAAAGTTTTATTCTGTTATATGTGAGGTCGACGTGAGTTGGAGCTGACTCTTTGACAACTAACAACAACCGTTAGATTGGAATGCTGTGGCAGAGCACGTAGGTTTATGGAGTGACTGTTCTGTGCTCGGCGCTTCGCATGCGTTACCTTATGTAATCTTCACAACAAACCTTTGACATTGGTATTATTTTCCTAAGTTTTACAAATGATGACACTGAAGTTCAGATTGTTAAATAGCTTTCCTAAGGTCAGTAGTTCGAATCCACCAGCAGCTCTTTGGAAATCCTATGGGGCAGTTCTACTCTGTCCTATTGCATTGCTATGAGTCACCATTGACTCAAAGGCATTGTTCCCCCCAAACCCCCTGCCCCAGGGTCCCATATTAAGCTGGTAAGTGGTGGTACTAGGATTCTGAGGATGGTCCTTCTGACTCCAGAATGTAGAGACAATCCATGATTGAATAAATGAATGAATGAACAAATGTATATTTCAACTGGCTTGTTTGATGACTTAGCAATAAATCACCCTGACCCCTGGCATAACAGGTTTAAAAATAATTTCCAGAACCATACTTAAAGGATAAGAAAGATGTCTTAAACCAACGTGGAACTTTGATATTGCAGCCGGCTCCTTGAACTTTGGAAGCACGCAAAGCCAATTCTGTCTCTTTTGGTTTGAGAACTTGGCCAAGCAGAAATTGAGAAGCCAGTAAGGTGGGAAGACGGTGGTTTCGGATCACAGGCCCACCTGTCCGTAACATTCACTACTCTAAATTTTTTGTCTTTTCCTAACTTGGGAATTGGCAGAAAAAATCTCCCCCTTCAGCGTCAAGCTGACAGGCTTTGTAGATGAGATAAGTCACGTAAATTTGCATCATCAGATTCATCTTATGATTAGTCATGCATGGTTGTTTTTATGAATAGTTATTTAAAGAAAGAATTCATGACCACAGGGCCTTTTTTTTTTTTTTGGGAGAGGATGCAGATGTTGGCCCCAGTGTTACAATTGGAGGGGCCTTGGAGCTAGGTCAGAATCCTTAGGGGGTACAAATGGTTCAGGCACCTGGGTGCTAACCAAAAGGCTGGAGCTTCAAGCCCACCCAAAGGTGCCTCAGAAGAGAGGCCTGGTGATCTACTACTGAAAAATCAGCTTTCAGAACCTCTGTGGAGCATAGTTCTACCTGACATGTGTGGGGTTGCCATGAGTTGGAATGCGCTCAGTGGGGACTGGTGCTGGAGCCGGCCCACTGGGCACGAATACAGCCCCACTCCCCACGCCCCCACACAGAGCCACGCCTCTCCTACTGAGACAGTGGGCACTGGGGCTGGAGCCGGCCCACTGGGCACGAATACAGCCCCACTCCCCACGGCCCCACACAGAGCCACGCCTCTCCTACTGAGACAGTGGGCACTGGGGCTGGAGCCGGCCCACTGGGCACGAATACAGCCCCACTCCCCACGCCCCCACACAGAGCCTCTCCTACTGAGACAGCCTCTCTTTGAGAAGTAGAGATGGGGCATTGGCTCCGGAGAGGCATTGTGACGTTGGACATTTTACCCACAACGACAGAGGATTGGCAGCTTCCACTCCCTAACAGGAGCGTCTGGAAACCCATTATTTCATTTAATCCTGATAGTAAATACAGAAATCATATATTGTCATCATTTTACAAATTGGACTCAGAGTTTAAAATTTTTGTTCAAGCTTACACAGTTGGTAAGAAGTTAAGCTGACTGATCATTCAAACCAAGTCTGGGTGATTTCAGAAGGCAAGTTCTTTCCTGTGCTCACGGTTTCCACTCTACCACACTGACTTCATTCAGTTCCAGTTAGCATCAAGTCACTTCTGACTGTGGTGACCCCACATGTGCAGAGTAGAACTGCTCCACTGGGCTTTCAAGGCTGTGACGTTTCAGAAGCAGGTTGCCAGGCCTTTCTTCTGAGACACCTCTTGGTGGCTCTCTGAAGAAGGGTAGAAAAAGAGGGAAATAAAGTTAGGTGGGGAGGGGAAAGGGAGAAAAAGAAGAGACGTTGAAGGACTAAGAGAGGATACACATGATGCAAACTAATTATAGTAATTGTTACACACACATACACACACACAAAGAAAAACTAAATCCACTGCCTTCGAGTTGATTCTGACTCATAGTGACCCTATAGGACAGAGTACAACTGGCCTGTAGGGTTTCCAAAGATCGACTGGTGGATTTGAACTGCCGACCTTTTGGTTAGCAGGTGAGCTCTTAACCACTGAGCAACGAGGGATCCAACCGTCACACAAAACTAAAAAACCCAAACCCATTGCTGTTGAGTCGATTCCGACTCATAGTGACCATATAGGAGAGAGTAGAACTGTCTCATAGGATTTCCAAGGAGCAGCGGTAGATTCGAACTGCCAGCCTTTTGGCTATTAGGCAAGTTCTTAACCACAGTGCCACCAGGGCTTCAAAACAGATGCCTCCACTTTGGTGATCTTAAGTTTGTTCTCACCCAATATGTTGGAGGCCCACAACATGCTCCCCTTTGGTAATGGTGCCTCATCCGGTGGTGATTCTTAACGGAGGTACACACTCCAGCCCTAGTAGGGTCACCAGGGAGAAACGTGGAGTTTCATAAAGCCCCCTTGGTACCTCTGCTATTCCTGCTGGAGGAAGCTTAGAAACAGCAAGGGAGACAGACCTATCAGGAAAATCAAGAAGAAGCAAAGACATTCATTTCTCTAGTCCTTTCTGTAATATGTCTAATAATTAAAACTGTAAAAATCACCCTAAGAAGGCAAACTTGGTCGTCATGAGTTTTCAGACCTACCAACTTAATGGTGTGCAAATTGCATTGCTCTCACTTCGTTGGTTGATTTTTTTTTTTTTTCATATGTCTCGATTCCAGCGTTTGAGTAGATTAGACCCCTTCTCGGTCAGGGGATTTCAGTAGGGCTGTAGCGTTTCTGCAGGAAGTAGCGGCGGTGAGTTAGGATTTGGCACTTGTGCCTCTGAGGCTGTAACGAACGAATTTCTCAGCAGGTTATCTGGCAGGTGCTGGAGGTGGCGTCTTTTAAATAAGTAGTAAATCTGACCACAAACTCTCAAGGCACCTGGTTTCAGAGCAAGGAGGTTAATGCCAAAGTGTTTCTTCGGTCCCAATTTGGGTCATTATATTTTTAATTATCTCTTAATTATCCCTATAGACGCATTGGGATATGCCACCATCCGTTTCCTATCTTTAGCTAGAAAGTGTTCACGTGCTGCTCAGCCTTGTCATTAAGGAAAAAAAAAACATCTCCTTGGCTCTCCATAAGCTGCCTACCCTCTTCTCCACGCTGGCCCACAATCACCCCGACCTTTTCTCTTGACATCTCTTGCTTGTGTCCTAAAGAATGGCCTTAAAGAAAGGCAGATGTCAGGTTTGGGTCTCCTTAATGAATCCCCCATTTGCCTTTTGTTGGTTTCTAAAGACAGGAAGACAGGAGACTCCAAGGTGAAAAGTGAGGGGCAATGTGTCTCCTGCTTTGATGAGGCTTGAGTTGGAAGGATGTTACATCAGGAATTTCGTAATAAAAGGCAACACCCTCAGGATGGGAAGTGGGACGTGTGGGCATTACTGCTTTCCCAGTCTCCCCACAATGCTTGTGTTCAGGCCTGCTGTCCCTCTCTTCATGTCACCCTTTGGAACGTAGCACATACGGATATGGAGAATATCTCCACTATCTGCTTATAGGAACCCTGGTGGCGCAGAGGTTATAGAGCTTGGCTGCTAACCAAAAGGTCAGCGGTTCAAATTTACCAGCCACTCCTTGGAAACCCTGTAGGGCAGTTCTACTCTGTTCTGTAGGGTCAGACTCAACTTGACAGCATTGGGCTTCATTTTTTTGTTTATCTATTTATAGGGTTGCATTGCAGTAAAGATAGGGTTCTGGGGGTAAGGACTGGGGTTTGGGGAGGTGAGTGGTTGAGTGTATGCATGCCAGGAAAGAAGAAGAGTGAAGAGGGAGGAGAAAGGGTGCCAAGGAAGAGCTTCCCCCACAGTCATTCATTCCCTTTAAAGCTGGGGATACCCTTGTAAGCAGATCCTTGGAAAGGATGTTGGCTTAGGGGCTCCAAGGGTGGTCTCTTTTCAAAAGAATGAGCCTCTAAGCTGACTCCTCCTTAACTTTTTGGAGACCATACCCTGAGGTTTATATACAGCAGGGTTTCTCAAATTCAGAACTACTGACATTTTGGGCTGAATAATTCTTTGTTGTGGGGGACTGTACTTTGCACTGTAGGATGTTTATAAGCATCTTGGCCTCTCCCCATTGGTAGAGGGTCAGTGAAAAAGAGGAAGACCATCCACAAGATGGATTGACACAGTGGCGACAATGATGGTTCCCATCATAGCAACGATTGTGAGGATGGTGCAGGACCGGGCAGAGTTGTGTTCTGTTGTACACAGATTGCTGAGTCGGAAGTGACTCAACAACACCTAACAATAGCAACAAGCACTCCTTTCAATTGTGACCACTAAAAGTGTCTCCAGACACTGCCAATTATCCTTTGGGGACAAAATCACTCAGGATTGAGGACCACTGATAGAGACCTATGCCTTCTTCTCTAGACCACATGGATGGACTTTTCTTCTGTGTTTCTAAAAGCAGATGTCAAGCTCCTTGTCACTTATACAGGGAGAGATTTATTTACTTTGAAATGAAAGCCGTATTAACTCTAGCAATTGTAGCAGTCAACTGGTAGACTACCAGAGCTTCCCAGAGCAGCCTCTCTTCTCTCATACAGAAAATTCATTGTGGATCCAGAAAGGCTGGGACCCACAGCGATCTGATGTAAGGGCCGAGAGTCCCGGACCTTGGCCCAGAGATATCACTGGTAGAGTGACCAACAGTCCTAGTTTGCACTGGACATTCCTGGTGTCAGCACGAAAATCCTTGTGTTATGGGATGGGACAGTTGGTTAATTGCTAGAGTCTTTGTTAGACTTTCATTCAAAATGGCTTTGATCTCTCGCTTGGTGGCCATTCTGAGTTTGAGAGACAGATGCTCTCCCAATTGCTAGCAAGAGGGTAGAGGGCTTGGAGCCAGCTTCTTGCTGGATTTTAGACAACAGTGGACACCCAGCCTTGCTGCTGTAATTGTATACCACATGGGCTCTACAGTCCTTTGAGAAATCAGAGAGATACTAAGAAGCGAGAATGGGTTGTTGTTAGGTGCTGTCAAGTCAGTTCAGACTCATTGTGACCCCGTGTACGTTACAAAGAAACACTACTCAGTCCTATGGCAGCCTCACAACCGTTGCTATGCTTGAGCCCATTGTTGCAGCTGCTGTGTCAGTCCGTCTCGTTGAGGGTCTTCCTCTTATTCGATGACCCTCTACTTTAGCAAGCATGATGTCCTTCTTCAGGGACTGGTCACTTCTGAAAACATGTCCAAAGTATGTGAGAGAAGTCTCGCCATCCCTGCTTCTAAGGAACATTCTGGCTGTACTTCTTCTAAGATAGATTTGTTTGTTCCTCTGGGAGTCCGTGGTTAGCCTTCGCCAGCACCACAATTTGAAGGCATCAGTTCTTTAGTCTTCCTTATTCATTGTCCATCCAGCTTGCATGCACGTGAGGCTATTGAAAACACCATTGCTAGAGTCAGGAGTACTTTAGTCCTGACATTGTGAGGTGAGATTGTTGGGCTTCCCAATAAGACAGTGGGTATACGTGGGGGTGGGGAACAGGAGCAGTACAGACCGGTTCTTGGTCTCTTACTGAGACAAAGCCTAGTGTCTGCTTATGAGGAGACCCGGGGTGGTTTCCATGGGTACAAAGGCCCATGGCGAGAGCCAGTGGCTGGATGAGCAGTAACTGTGTGTGTGTAAAACATTGCAAGTGTGTTTTGCCAAATGCCACAGGTGAGGATGCAAATCTTTGTTTTCTTTAGTCTGGTTGAAGCTACAAGTTTGTGGACACCCCTTGGGACTAGTGAAAGGCCCCTAAGCACTTGAAATATGGGGACTTGCTCTGTTTTCCTGCCTGCCGTTTATGACTGGGGTCGTTGCCTCTAGAGCTGGGCTTGTAGATCCAGGTCCTCTGGGAGCATATTTGCTGCTCATCTCTTCCTTAACCTGACTATTTGCAGTTTTTGTTTGTGTTTGATTTCAGCTTTTTCTAGATTCCTTAAGTTTTCTAGGAAAAAAAATACTCTTTTTCTTGAAGGAGAAACAAATTGATTTTTTTTTTCTTATGTAGTTGGAGGTATGTCTGCACTTGGTTAGTCTGGTGTCTACCAAGATGTCATTACTTATAAAAGAGCCTGGGATTTTCAAGAATAGTAACATGGTAATTTGTCTTTCAAATACCGTTTTACTTATAGCAGCAATAACAGGAAACGTACTATTTTTCAGTGTTATAATCTGATTCACCCTTTGATATAAACAGCTTTATCTCATCTCATTGTTTATATCACATTCCTATTCCCCTGGAAAGAACAATATTTTTCCCCCCAAAAAGTAATATATTCTTGTCTAAGAGTGCCTTAAATAAGTAACAGATGGTCATTTTTTTTGTCCCCTCTATCCCACTTATTCTCAGCGTTTGATCAGATGTTAAAATCAGTATTTTTTGAAACACTGCACATACCTAAACTCATAAGCTTGTTACCAACTTGGCTTCTTTTATTTATGTGATGGTGGTGGTGCTTGGATACTTTTAGAATATAGACAATTACATAAAAGTATTTGCCCTTATCAAATGGAATGTGTGTGAACAAACCTCTTTCCTAGTTCCTAGTTACCAAGGATAGTCATGGGAAAGACAGAACACTCAGTGTGTCCAACATGATCTTGACCATAAAATAAAGTTCGTTGTTACACCAGGCTCTCGCCCTCATATTTTGGTTATAAATGTTAAAATTTGTTCTGGGACCAGGCCTGACTCTTTCTTGTCAAAACAAAGTTTCATTCCTTTGCTTGGTTCAGGGGAAAGGCTTGACATTCAAAGTCGGGAAATTTCTGTTGTTGCGCTAGCTGGTGAGTTCAAGCAAGTCACGTGACCACTTCCTGTCTCTTTTCCTCTCTACAGAATGGGTCTACTATACCCACTTTGGAAACCCTGGTGGTATAGTGGTTAAGTGCTACAGCTGCTAACCAAAAGGTAGGCAGTTCGAATCCATCAGGCACTCCTTGGAAACTCTATGGGGCAGTTCTACTCTGTCCTACAGGGTCCGACTATGAGTCGGAATCGTCTTGAGGGCAACTGGTTTTTGGCTGGTTATACCCACCTTAGCTACCTCAGTGGTTATTGTGAATGTAAAAGTCAAGTAATAGGAAAATGCTTTAAAAGGTCAAAAGCATTTTAAATCTAAGGTGTCATTATTTTCATATTAAAATCAAGCCGTTAACTGAATGTGTTGCATGACCACAGACTATTGTCTGTAACACTGTGGTAAAAAAAATTAGCTCTGTTGTCCAATGACATTCTCTCAATGGGTATTTTTTCTTTGTAATTGGTGGCATCAAGGAAAGAAAGACAAATGTGCACAAGGCCACACTGCAGACTTCTATAGACGGTCACCCTGGAGAAGGGATTGTGGCTAATTCTTTCCTGCATAGTTGTTTGTACCTAAAAAGACCAAAACCAAACCCATTGCTGTTGAGCCGATTCTGACTCTCATTGACCCTATAGGACAGAGTAGAACTACCCCATAGGGTTTCCAAGGAGTGACTGGTAGATTCAAACTGCTGATCTTTTGGTTAGCAGCTGAGGGCTTGTCATTTGCACCTAGTAGGTGCTTAAATGTATATTGACCAAGAAAACATAAATATTTATTTTGGAAAAGCTTGAGAAGAAGAAACATGTTAAGTTTTATTCCAAAAAAACTTCAGATTTTGAAGGTGATAAAATTTGTACTCTCCATTTTCCCATTTTTATTATCATTGGACTTCTTTTTTTACTACTGAATAGAAAGTTGAGGACATGATTCCTGTCCTAAACTGACATCTTGTCTTTGTCTACTTGTTTTTGTGATCTTCAATTAGCATTTGTCTGTCTTATTGCGAAGATTATACATGATTACTATAAAAAAATTTGGAAAAGTATGAATAAAAAATAATCACCCCTTATCTTGGGAGGAAACCCTGGTGGCACAGTGGTTGGGAGCTGCCGCTGCTAACCAAAGGTCAGCAGTTTGAATCCACAAGGCACTCCTTGGAAACCCTTTGGGGCAGTTCTACTTTCTCCTATAGGGTCACTATGAGTCGGTATTGACTCGATGGCAATGGGTTTGGTATTTTGGGGGGTTTACCCTGGGTATCCCAGGGACAGATCTTCAGCACAGGCTGTAATGTATAAAAAAGCCAGTCACATAACAATTTATTTATATATACCAGTGAGGTAAGGAAAAGCAATACGTGTGTGCATATATGAATGAATAATAAAAAAGATGGAAAGGACACATCTAAATGCACAGATTATGTCTATGGAGAGAAAGAGGACAGGAGAAAATCAGGGGTGAGAGAAACCCTCACAGGCTGGAATATGGGGAGTTTTAGGGAGGAGGGTGGATTTGAATTGAGTCTTGAAAGGCAGGTAACATTGTGATACATAGAGAGGGAGAGGATGCTGATTCCCAGGATCCAAAAAAACCAGACACATTGCCCTCGAGCCCATTCCGACTTCTAGCGACCCTATAGGACAGAGTAGACCTGCCCTATAGGATTTCCAAGGAGCACCTGGTGGATTCAAATTGCTGACCTTTTGGTTAGCAGCTGAGTGCTTACCTGCTGCACCACAGGGTTGCAAATTCCTGGTAAGGAGGAGCATAGGAACAAGAGTTGTGGTACAAGCTTTGAGTGTAGGGTGGGAATCTGAAAAATTGGTCTTCCATTACACTGTAAAGAGGCGAGAGAGGTGCTTAGAAAGGTGGGTTGTGGAGACTGCTGGGGTTTGAATGCCAAAGTAAGGCAGTGGGAGTCAACCAAAAAAAAAAAAAAAAAAGAAAAAGGTGGACAAAATGAAAAATTAAGATTTCTAGAAGACCAACAAGGCGAATAGGAGCTCTAGTGGCTCAGTGGTTAAGAGCTTGGCTGCTAACCAAAAGGTCGGCAGTTCGAATCCACCAGCCACTCCTTGGAAACCCTTTGGGGCAGTTCTACTCTGCTGTATAGGGTTTGTGTGAGTCGGAATCCCTCTACAACAACGGGGTTTTGGTTAACTGGGTGAACTGGAGAGGGAAGAGATTAGAGGTAGTAAGATGAATTAGGAATTGAGTGTGATAACCCAGATATGAAATGATTGGTCCCCAGACGAAGATAATGCCGCTGAAAATGCAAGGGAATGGATGAAGGCAGAAGGCAGCTTGAAGAAGTCATAGACCTTGGCGTGTGATCAGGTAGGGGCAGACAGGAAAAGAAAGGCTCTCAGATAACTGCTACAAAGATTTAAGCCTAAATGACTATTGGAAATGATGGTGCTATTGACAGAAACAGGGAAGCCGGGAACTGTGTTATACATAAAAAATTTTATTCTATTTTTTTACTGGAAAAGATCTAAATGTCAGGAGTTAGTGGTTTAAATTGTCAAGCTTTTAGACTCTTGATTCTTGGAAGCATGATGTAAAATGCTGTAATGTGGTAGGCTGCCGCAAATTAGGTTTATCGATTTGGTATTGTCAAGAAATTTAACACCTCAGAAACAGGCAGACTAGTGAAAAAGATACCTTGTTAGCAGATGTGGGTGCAACAGTGTGATTTTCTAGCGCCAAAATACTCATCAAGCTAGCTATGCTGATGCTGGTATAAATGACATTGAAAACACTTTATTTTTTCCAGGCCCGCTGAATAGAAAATATATGTCCCCTTTTCACAAACCCCCCATCCTGTAGTCTATAAGGCAGATACCAAAAAATTTAAACCCACTGCCATTGATTGATCAGGCTCATAGTGACTCCTTAGGGTTTTCCAAGGCTGTAAATCTCTACGGAAGCAGGCTGCCACATCTTCCTCCCTCTGAGCCGCTGGTGGTTTAGAATCACCGACCTTTCAGTTAGCAGTGGATCTCTTTAACCACTGCACCACCAGGGCTCCTTATAAGGCAGATAGTGGTTCTTAAAGGAGCCCTGGTGGCTTGGCTGCTAACTGAAAGCAGTTTGAACCCACCAGCCACTCAGCAGGAGAGAGATGTGGCAGTCTGTTTCCATAAAGATTACAGTGCTGGAAACCCTATAAGGAAGCTCTATCCTGTCCTATAGGGTTGCTGTGAGTCTGAATCGACTCGACAGCACACAACAACAGTGGTTCTTAATGGCATGTGGGAGAGAACAAATGATCTCCACCCTTTTTCCCTTCTAGCTTCACAGGTATACAATAAGATCTTGATTTATTTTTGATGCAGGGAAAAGGGGGATAATAACCATTGGCTGTGATTTGAAGGGTAAGGATAAAAGAGAAGGACCAGGAAGCATGAGTCAGAAGTGACCAAAAAGAGAGATCTGGAAATGTATGTTTTGGCCCCCTGGAGTGCTCATTACTTTTACTGCTCCTGGCCCAATGTTGGAAACCCTGGTGGCGTAGTGGTTAAGTGCTATGGCTGCTAACTCAAGGGTCGGCAGTTCGAATCTGCGGGGCACTCCTTGGAAACTCTATGGGGCAGCTCTACCCTGTCCTCTAGGGTCGCTATGAGTCAGAATCGACCCGACAGCACTGGGTTTGTTTTTTATTTTTGGGGGGCCCAATATTAGTCTCCAGGCTGATATAGCTGTCCATTCATGGCAGGAGTCGTGTTTGAGAATCTGGTACAAGTTTCTGTGTTTCAGTACATTTATGTTGTTTGTGGCTTCTTATATTTGTCTATCATTTATTTAGCTGGGACTGTGCTACAAAATCTTTTTAATTGATTAAATTAATGTATACTCTATGAGTTGGAATCCACTCGATGGCACACAACAACAACAACATAAAATAAATACAAATTTAACATATTTAACTACCAACTGTAGCTTGAAAATATCTTAATAAAACCACATGTCAAAATAGTTATGATCAAATAAGAACTAATATTTTTTTTACTCTAATTTTTATTTTTTTAAATGTATTTGTCACTATAATTCATTCCTGTCTGAAAATAGTTATTGGCCCTTTGAGAGTTATGCTTTAAAATTATTAAGAGCAAATCAATTTCCTAATCTTGTGATATAAATTAGAGAATTCTTGGAATTATGAGTAGAAGTAGACAAGGAAAATGTCTTAATTTTTAACGAAAACTTGTCTGTTTTCCTGGTGTTTGGTACTGTTTTATCAGTAGCAATAAAGGCACATGGTTTTGTTATTAACCAGCTCTGTTATTTCATTTGCATACAAAGGTAGATGTTGAAATTTTACCTGAAACAAGCCGTAGTTGACAACCTGAAGACCACATTAGGGAAAACGGATAAGAAGCAAAGTTGCTTTGAGCCATGGGCACTCAACCATCCTGTGACACATTACCTGGGTTTCCTTTCCTTGATGCCAGAGGCTTGGCAAGTCATCTTGAATTATTCTCCTAAGAGCCGATACTTTTCCTTTGCAGCTTTTCCATCCATACTGTGTTGAATTTTAATTGGTGGCTTGGGGAAATACCCAAGTGCTTCTCTTTTGCAGAAACCATAGTGAACACAAGCTAATGAACTCGCTGGTTCTCTGTACAGAAACAGTGGTGTGGGTGCAGCTCTCTGGTGTGAGTAGTGATGTGCGGATGTGGGAATGTGAGGGAGTTGTTCTCCCTTTCTCAGAAATTACACTCATTCCTTGGTGGCCTTCAGCAGCCTGGGAAACGGATGAGGGACTTTCATCTCATTGTGGCCCCTCAGGATACCACAGACTGTATGGTTTGGAACACAGTGGAAAAGGGGTCTCTGAGTGACAGCCTTTCAGAGGTCACTGTGTCCCTTAGTTTTTAAGAAAAAGACCTTAGGCTTAAAATGTCAGCCAGAAGAGACAACCATTATTACATCATCACTTAATTTCCACTGACTAGTCCATTTGCTCCACTGGTCAAGGACACCGACAGTGTTTATCGATAAGATGACTGACTAAGATGCAAAAAAAGTTTCTTAAATAAAAACATCTGCAATGTGACAGGCACCAACAGTTATAGAAAGTAGGAAGTATTTTTCACTCATATTTCAAGGTTGTCATCTACCATTTGCTCGACTCTTTTAAAGATATTCAGATATTATGTTTCATACTCATTTCGATCTGCTATCATTGTCTATTTCTGGAACAACACTTATTCTGAGAGGATTAGTATGCATTTGCTTTTATTGCATATTATACCATTTAAAGGTATACAGAATTAATATCCAGACTCTAACTAGGTATTTTTAAGAGAAAAACTCAATTAATCCACAGTTCCAACCAAATTTTAAGGCTAATGGAATGTGTTTGGTATTCATAGTACTTTATCAGTGGGTAGAACCACCATTGATTCACTAATATAGCTTCAGCTTTAAGTTAAAAAATGAAATGTGCTCCAACTAGTTAGGAATACTTCCTTTTCCCTTTATTTGTATTTTGACATCGTTGATTATTAATTCTTTCATCTTAAGGGTCCAGTAATAACATCACTCATTTGCAATGCTTTCCTGTCTTCAAGTAAACCATTTTCTTATATTAAACAACTTTAGTTTCTTTGCTCTTAGCACTCTTTTCTAAGCAAACACTTGAAAGTCCCCTGCTTCCCTGAGTGTTGAGAAGTGACTGTCTAATCCCTAGAATGTTCTCTTTGGCCATCACCGGCATAGCATCTTACTGTTACTCTTCGCTAAGAAAAACAAGTCTTTCCTCCTGAAAGCTTTCTGAAAGCTTAGGGCTTTAAAAATAACAACTACAAAGTGTTTTTATGTGGGAAATGCTCATCATCATTTTCCCTCCCACGAATCCTGCTGTGTCTCTTCTTGAAGTACAGGAGAAGGGGGAGAAGTTTGTCCTGTGGTCCACCCATCTAGGACCTAATTACTTGTGCTAAATTAACACTTCCTGGGAAGATTTTACTAATTCTCTATGAGGTGACCTGGTTACTATGGATATTCTTAGAAAAACAAACCTCCCATAGGGAATACACCCCCAGTAGAAAGAAGCAGGAAGAAAAAGCTAAACTCTGTTTAAAATCTGGGCCCTTTGACCCGTGAACTTTAAGTTCTTTTCCTGTAAGGTTCTCTAAAAGCCTTAATGACCGAGATGTGGCTCCCACTGCAATACAAGAACACAAGCAGATGCAGGTTGATTTTCGAGAAGCTGGACTATGATCAAGCTGTTACCAAGAAACCACAATAAATTCTACTGTGTACATACAAGAAGTTTTGTGTGATGGTGGTCAAAGATTCAACTCTTCTTGTGCAAATTATTCTGTTCTTTGAAATACAATGACCTTAGCAAGAGTATTCTTGCTAATAAAAGCTTATTGAAAAACAAGAAAAAGGGTAACATACGGACACACATATATGCATGTATGCATACACACATATATTTACATACATACACATGTATATACATACACATATACGTACATATGTGTATAAGCACGTATGCGCACATTCACACACACACACACACACACACCATATAGCCATATGTAAGCTAAGTTTTGTTTTTTTCAATGCTGTTCTTTACCTGGCACTGTTTCAGAGGTTGTGGAATCCTCTACCAAGTGAAATGGTCTCTGACCGGTGAAAAGTGTATTTACTGGGCTTTTTAAGGCAGAGGTGAAGATCATACTGGAGATAGTATACAAGCTAAACAAGTATACATTCCCTTAAGAACAAGTTTTTGTTGACTTGGCCCATTGCTATCATAGTCTAATGGTTACCTCAACTTAAATGTTGAAATGTCTACTCTCAGATCTGTGCAGGAGGCCTTAAACTGAGTCTGGGCCCAGTCTGGTCTCCCTGGGAGGAGCTAAAAGAGCCCTTGTAGAAATAACACTCAAGCCAGCACTCAAAAAAAAAAACAATTAAGTTAACCCACTTGGTTTGCACAGTTTTGTGCTCCAGGCCCTAGAGACAATTGTACCTATGTCAGGGGAGATGAGGTTTTCTATATGCACTCATGGTAAGATGCCATAACTCACTGAAATGGGTGTTCATGCAGTCATTTTTGGAAAATGTAATTGAATAAGAAAGACCTTTTAAATAAGACATCGTATCTAGAAGCCATAAAAAATTGATCGTTAACTCAGTGAAAAATTTAAATACTATTAAAAAAAAAAAAACTACCACAATTTTTACCGGTTACCATTACTGAATGTTTTGATCAGAGATCCTGCAGAAGAATCGTGATCAAAAGGGGGAAGGAGGAAAATGCAGAACAGAATTTCAGGATCTCATGGGTTTCAGATTTTCTGGAGCCAAAGAGGCTGGATGAACCCATGAAACTATTGCCCTAAGGTAATCTTTAAACTTTAAACCATAAACATCCCCTGAAGTCTTCTTAAAAATTAGCAATAGTTTAGCTTAACTAGTAAAGAATGTCTGCCTTGAGCATTGTGCTCTTTCAAGATCTATCCATATGGTATCAAATTGACAACAGGAACTTGAGAGATTAGATAGGAACCTTAGGGGACAGTGAATTGATGTTAATGGGGAAGAAATGACTCAGAGAAGGAGAGTGAGAATGGTGGCACCGCTTGAAGAATGTAATAAATATCAGTAAATTGGACATGTAGAAACTGTTGAATTGGTGTATATTCTGAACAAGAAAATAAGACAAATTAAAAGAAAAAACTATCATAAAGTCAAAATATAAAAGACAAGCTGGAAACAAACATTGAGACATAATGGGTGAACAATTATTATTTAGGTATGTTCAGAGGATTTAAAAGTGTAAAAAAAAAAAAAAATTCTCCAGTAGAAAAAATAAACGAAGGACTCACCAGCACAAGATGCTGTTGAGTTGATTCCAACTCATCACAACCCCATGTGTGTCAGAGAAGCACTGTGCTCTACAGAGTTCTCAATGGTTGATTTTTTGGAAGTAGATTGCCAGACCTTTTCTTCCAAGGTGCCTCCGGGTGGACTTGAACTGCCAACTGCTCGGTTAGCAGTCAAGGAGGCTAACCATTTGCACCACCCAAGGTCTTCTAGAGAAATGATACAAGCAGGCATATTATAGAAACAGAAATAAAAATATCCAGTATAAGAAGACGCTAAACCTCATGAAATCTAAATTAATGCAAAAAACATATTTTGACTTGGAAAGCAAAATGTTAATGTGTAAGTTTGATTGATCATTTTCTATTGGGGGTTTGGGAAAAAGGAATTTTCGTATGCTATTGATACCCCACCCACCCACTGCCACTGAGTCGATTCTGACTCATAGCGACCCTATAGGGCAGAGTAGAACTGCTCTATAGAGTTTCCAAGGAGCGCCTGGCGGATCTGAACTGCCGACCCTTTGGTTAGCAGCCGTAGCACTTAACCACTACACCACCAGGGTTTCCATGCTATTGATAGACCTGGAAAACGGTGCAAGCCCTTTGAAGAGCAATTTGGCAATATCTGTTATAATTTCAAGTGTTCATAACTCTGTCTAGCTGTTTCAATTCTAGGAATCATCCTTAGAAACTCTCGGGCAACTGCAGTAACAAGAGTATATAAGTTGCAGCAATTGTTTGAAAGGATGAGAGGTTAGAAGCCATTCAAATATCAATCATTGCATAATTATAGTAAATGTATATACAGGAATACTACATAGTCATTTACGAGTCCCTGGATGGTGCAAACGACTAAGCTCTCAACTACTACCTGAAAGGTTCGTGGTTTGAACCCACCCAGAGGTGCCTCCAAAGATGAGCCGGGCAATCCGCTTCCAGAAGGTCACAACCTTGAAAAGCCTGTGGGGCAGTTCTACCCTGTACACACGGGATTGTCATGAGACAGAACTGACTCGACAGCAACTAACAACAAATAATCGTTTACAAAAGATACAGAGCTCTATACTGACATGAAAAGGGTTCGAGAAAAATAAGTGGGGAAAAAACGACTTTCTGAGAAGTTGATAGATTAAGATGGTATTTTTCTTTCAGGATATATTTTTATATACTGTATGTATCAAGCAATTTTGGAGAAAATGTCACCAGACTTGTTTTAGTGCTTACTGTGGGTGTCAGATATAAGAGTGGAGGGAGGATTAAAGGCGAATTTCACTATCAAAATTTTCTAGTATTTTTGAACATCAAGAACATATTACTTTTCTAATCAGAAAAAAAAGCTATAAAAGATCAAAGAAAGACAAGATGAATACTTATGGACAAATCTCGCTTATACGTAGGCTTATCATTCATTTTGCTTATATTGATAAATGCCCAGCAGTAATCTTCAGGCATTTCCTGAGTTGGCTAACCTGTAAGAGTAGCTGAGTTAGGGATGAGAAAATAGGGAAATTTTGCTCCTCCCCATCTTTTCCTTTCCTCTCAATTCTTAACGAGGAGTCTAATTCTGCTTAGTCCAGGGGCTGAACGTCTCTGCTGATCTGTTGGTTATTCTGATAGCGTCATCATCACAGACCGTACGAAGCAGATACAGTCTTAGGTTAACACTTTGTATTTAGTAAAATATTTTAGTCAAAGATTGTTAATGCTTGTAAATATCAGCCCAGCACAGAGACTATCTGTCATCTCACTTAGTCTAAAAAAAAAAAAAAAATGAGTCTAAGGGGACGTTTATTAGACCTGCAAAACTCTATGGGGCAGTTCTACTCTGTCCTATAGGGTCGCTATGAGTCGGAATAGTTTTGGTTTTATATTGTGTCACAGGCCCCTGAATTCTCCTCTTTTTGTCTTGGCTTTTCCCACTACAAGGAATCCTGGTGACAAAATGGTTAAGTGCTTGGCTGCTAGCTGAGAGGTCACCGGTTTGAACCCACTAGCCATTCTATGGGAGAAAAGACCTGGTGATCTGCTAGCATAAAGATTTCAGCCTAGGAAACCCTATGGGGCAGTTCTACTTTGTCATATAGGGTCGCTGACTTGAGGGCTCACAATAACAACTTCCCAAACCAAGCCCTTGGTAGCCAAATCCGCTTCTCATTTCTTTCTCCTTTTCGTCAGAACCTGGGCTCATTTCTTTCATTTAGTCAAGAAAACTTACTATTACTTTGTATACAAGGCAGTAAGCTAGCGAATGAGAATAGTCATTTCAATCTTTATACAGTAAAGTGTAAATTAATTTTAGAAGCTTAAAATCTTACTCCTTTCTGGGGGGTAGGCACACAAGGCTAAATCAACGGAACCCATCAGAAGAACATAAGGCAAATATAGTAATTTTTATTGGTGAACATGCCGAGATCATGAAATTAATGGCAGAATGTATTTGTGGGCTGGAAAGAAGTGGGGGGAACTGAAAGGAAGAGAGAGTGCCTCTGAAATGAACATTAAAAAATATTCAAGCCTCACAGTGGCACCTTTGCTTGGGTTTTGCATTGTTTACTTTTCACCGTATGTGCTATGGCTCCTTCAAATATGCATGTGCACCTAAATTGATAGTTGTTTGATATTTTAAAGCAACATGTAGTAAAACAAACCTTTTTTTAATCTATGAATTTTAGCACATGTATGTTGTTGTTAGGTGCCGTTCAGTTGGTTCCAACTAATAGCGACACCATGCACGACAGAAGGAAACATTGCCCAGTCCTAAGCCATCATCATGACCTCGGTCATGCTTGAGCCCATCGTTGCAGCCACTGTGTCAGTACATCTTATTCAGGGTCTTCCTCTTTTTTGCTCACTCTCTATCAAGCATGATGTCTTTCTCCAGGGACTGATCTCCCTCCTGACAACATGTCCAAAGCATGTGAGAGGAAGCCTTGCTATCCTCGCTTCCAAGGAGCATTCTGGCTGTACTTCTTCCAAGACAGATTTGTTTGTTCTTTTGGCAGTCCAGGGTATATTTAACATTCTTCGCCAACACTGTAACTCAAAGGTGTCAATTCTTCTTCACTCTTCCTTATTCATTGCCTAGCTTTAGCATGCATATGAAGTGATTGAAAACACCATGGCTTGGGTCAGGTGCACCTTCATCCTTAAAGTGACGTCTTTGCTTTTTAACACTTTTAAGAGGTCTTTTGCAGCAGATTTGCCCAATGCAACACATCATTTGGTTTCTTGATTGCTGCTTCCATGGGTGCTGATCATGGATACATGTGTAGGTTTATATAACCACCACCGTAATCAAGATACAGAACAATTTTAACACTCCAAAAAATTCCTCCATGCTACCATTAATTGTCATAACCACTGTAACCTCTGGCAACCACTGACCTGTCCTTTGTCACTACTAGATGGTTTTTCTCAGTTTGAGAATGCCATATAAATGGAGCCACACAGTATGTAACCCGTGAGACTGGCTTCTTTTACTCAACGTAATGAACATAATGACTTTGAGGTTCGTTCAAGTTGTTGTGTATATTAACAGTTCATTCCTCCTATTGCTGAGCAGTATTCCATTTTATCGCTGTACAAGTTTATCTGTTGAAGAACATTTGAGTTTTTTCCAATTTTTGGTGATTTTGAATAGTGCTGCTATAGACATCTGTGTACGTGTTTTTGTTTATCTAGGGTAAATGCCCAAGAGTGGGATTACTGGTCATATGGTAAGTGTATGTTTACTTTTATACAAAACTGGAGTTTTATAAATGGCATTGCTTTTTAAGATTTCAGTTCCCAGTTGCTTATTGCTAGTAGATAGAAATAGAATGGATTTTTGTGTGTGAATTTTGTATTCTGCTATCTTGCCAAAGAAAGAGTATCTTGCTAAGGAAACCCTGGTGGTGTAGCGGTTAAGTGCTACAGCTGCTAACCAAAGTGTTGGCAGTTCAAATCCACCAGGCGCTCCTTGGGAACTCTATGGGGCAGTTCAACTCTGGCCTATAGGGTTGCTATGAGTCGGAATCGACTTGACAGCATTGGTTTTTTTTCTTTATCTTGCTAAATTCCCTTACTAGTTTTAGAAAGTTTTCCTTCCTCTCTCCCTCCTTCTATCTCTAAGATTCCTTGTGAGTTTTTATGTAGAGAATCCTGTTATCTGCAAATAGGGACAGTTTTATTTATTTATTTTTCAATCTGGATGCTGTATTTCTTTTTCTTATCGAGCTGTCCAGGGCTTCCAATATGATATTCAATAGCAGTGGTGAGAGAGGACATCCTTGACTTGTTCTCAATTCTATTTGTTTTCTAGGGCTCTTGATAAAGTGCCAGTAACTACATGGCTTAAAATAACAGAAACTGATTCTCTCACCATTCTGGAGGCTAGAAATCTAAAATCA
This sequence comes from Elephas maximus indicus, assembly GCF_024166365.1. Classification (NCBI taxonomy): domain Eukaryota; kingdom Metazoa; phylum Chordata; class Mammalia; order Proboscidea; family Elephantidae; genus Elephas; species Elephas maximus. The sequence goes on along the minus strand of NC_064841.1, from coordinate 72,039,103 downwards.
AGGTGTTGGCAGTATCCGTTTCTCTGGAAACTCTGAGGGAGAATCTGTTCCATGGCTCTGTCCTAGCTGCTGGTATTTGTCAGCAATCCTTGGCGTTCCTTGGCTTGTATCTACATCACCCCAGTCTCTGCCTCTGTCTTCACGTGACCTCCTTCCCTGTGCATGTCACTATTGTCTCCAAGTCTCACCCTTCTTATAAGGATGATGGTCAAGTATTTAGGACCTATCTAGTCCATGTACAGCTGGAATGCTCCTTAGAAGCTAGGATGGTGAAACTTAGTCTCATGTAATTTGGACATGTTATCAGGAGGGACCAGTCCCTGGAGAAGGACATCCTAGTTGGTAAAATAGAGGGTCAATGAAAAAGAGCAAGACCCTCAGTGAGATGAGTTGACACAGTGGCTGCAACAATGGACTCAAACATAGCAATAATTGTGAAGATGGTGCAGGATCAGACAGGGTTTCATTCTGTTGTACATGGGGTCGCTATGAGTCAGAACTGACTTGATGACACCTAACAACAAGTAATCCAGTCTGACCTCATCTCAATATCTGAAAAGATCTTTTTACAATTAAGGTCACATTTACAGGTGCCAGGGGTTAGGACTTGAACATATCTCTTGGGGGGACATAATTAAACCTACCATGCCAAACTTAGGGAGAAACCAGTCTTTCACCATTAAGTATGATGTTAGCTGAAGTTTTTTTTTTTATAGATGCCCTTTATCAGAAATTCCCTTTTATTCCTAGTTTAAAAGTTTTTTTGTTTTCTTTTTAAATTATGAATGGAAGTTAACTTTTGTAAAATAGTTTTTTTCTCCCTCAGTTGGTATAATTATATGGTCATTTTTCTTTAGACTCTTAATATGGTAGATTACACTGACTGATTTTCAAATACTGAACCAACCTTGCATTCCTGGGATAAACTTCACTTGGTTGTGGTATTGTTCTTTTTATATATCGTTGTGCTTGATTTTTAAAAAATATTTTGTACCATTGTTTATGACAGATATTATAGTTATCTTTATTGTAGTGTTTCTCTATCAGGGTAATGTTAGCCTTTTATATTTTTTCATTTTTTGCTATTACAAATAGTCCTTCTTTTAGAGAGTCTAATTGCTTGGTTATTAAGTAAGACAACCCTATGAATCAGCAATTAGTCTCTAATTACACAAGCAATAGAAATTCATGCACATGTGCCCCAAAGATACGTAGAAAAAAGTTCACGGAAGAACTATCTGTCATAGCCCTAAATAGAAAAATACAACAGGCCCGCATTACCCTAATACCAAAATAGTACAAAAACAAGTAATTGCTTGTGTTGTGTAAATCATTTCTTGAAACCTTGGTATCCTTTATATCCAAGGTGTAGAAATCTTAGTATCTATAAAATGTAGGCAAAAAGTACCTTAATTCCTTATAGGGTTACTGGGAGGATAAAATTCCATGGTATACATGAAAGATATTAGTGGACTCTTGAGGATAACACAAATGTAAGGTATTATTTTCTTCAATTTTATTAGCTTTTTTTCCAGCGGAAACTCAATAAGCATATTGTGACTTGATATTAATTACCCTCATTGGACAACAATCGATTTAATAAAATGTGCTGGGTTTCAATGAAAAAAAAATGGATTGAAAACCTATCATGTGGCAAACACGATGCTTAGCTCAGGGAAAATGTAGAGGTTAACAAGGCAGACAAAGTCACTGCTCTCATGAATGTTGTAGTTCAGTAGAGAAGACAGTTGTAAGTCAACAAATTGAGCAGTTAATCACAGTTGTGGAAAATAATAACTTAACATTTTATAATCTTGTTTCCCTGAAGACTCTTCTGCAAGCATATATAGACTCACAAATCCCCCCAAAGGGCCTGGAGTTCCTTCTCAACAGCTTCTTAAAGATACTGAACACGCAATGGAAAGATGATTATAGGAAAATATGAAATGGGAACAAAAATCCTAGAAACCATGCTTCCAGCCTTAGAAAGAACCCACATACTCTGAGGGAAATTGCTAAGAAATGAACATTTTCTTAACTTAGGTTTACCTTAAAATAGTCATAAATATATTTGAAAAGTCAAAGTATCTTTTTTTCGCATTTGTTTTCTCCATGTCCTATAAGTTTCTTTATGACCTTTTGAGATGTGGGTCCTGGTTTCAAACTGTGATGTTTCTTCTACTTGCTGAAAGTTAACATTTTTTTTTTTCTTTCTGAAGGACTAGAATTGAAACGTACATGATCGGGTGACAGGATTAAAGAATTTAATGAATTACAGAAGTTTTCTATTAAGGAATAGAGATAGTTCTTATAAGCCATGAATTAATTTTTATGAATTAGGTCCAAAGAGCTTAAGTGAAACAAAGCTAATATTTCATAAGTAATTTCAACTCTTTTTAATAGTACAAGTCTCTGGTGTATAATATTTAGGTAATGATTATCATAAAATAGACATCTTTTGAGGGCAATTATGTGTTCTCAATATTTCTTTATAAGAGAGCTGGGAGGAGAATGTCATTACATTTGACAGTATATTTATCTCACCTAATATTCATGATATTCTGATCTTACTATATAGAAGTGTATTTCTGGAAGAACTGATTACTGATTCTGTGTCGCTAAATCTGTTCAAAGATGAAAGAGAATGCCACTCAGTACCCAAAGCGCTGTATTTTTACGCAGATAACGCATGCCATCTGCAATGGTTTGCCAACTGCGCCCTCCCCCAACCCTCTGGAACTACGTTCATAAGTGCCGCTATACCAAGTTTTTTACATGTAGCTGTAAAAAAAAATTAGCACAGCACGCTTATGAAAAAACTTTGAGGGGGAAGGGCGTGGTTGGCAAACAAACCTAGAAGGTGCATGTTGTTTGCATAAAAAATACAGTATATGCTGTTTCTAGGCAAGTAGAGTAGGTGGTTTTGTTTATGGAAACAAAGCATTACATTTGTGAAGTAAATTCTCCTGGGGGTAGGCACGGGGCAAGGGAGAAGGGAGGACTAAAAGGTATGAACAGAAAAGGAAGCAGAGACACTCAGAGAATGTCTAGGGAGTGATAAATGAAGAAAAAGGTGAGGATTTGGTTTTTTTTCCACACTCAATTCTAACTTGCTGGCCCCCACTACTCCCTTGGGTTCGATAATTTGATAGAATGACTCACAGAACTCAGAAAAGTGCCATACTTATGATTACATATTATAGCAAAAAGGATAAAAATGGAGAGTACCTAGGAGGAGGTCAGGGAATTTCCACCATGGAGCTTCCATGACCCCAAAAGGGATGCACCACTCTCCCACATGCACCCATGTCTTTCACCAACCAGGAAGCCCATACAGCTTCCATGCCTAGAGCCTTTATTGGGACTTCATTACATAAGTGTGATTGATTGAATCAACCCCTGCCCTGAGGTTATGCTGATACCATGTGGTGGGTCTTTCTGGTCTGCCTAGTCTCCAGTCAAGAGGCACTTCAATACATAAATTCTCAGGTGTGATCTGGAGTTCTCATCAAAGACACTTCATTTACTGGGGAAATTCTTAAGTTTAGAGGTTACCTCTCAGGAACCAAGGACAAGACCAAATTCTTTGGGTAAAGTTAAATTCGTTACCCCACACCCTGAGAAAAGAAAGTTCTTCATCCACCGCCTCCCTTCTTAACTTGCATTTGGACTTGATGCCTGGAGGTGCTGTCTTGCCATCCTGAAGCAACAGCCATTAGGAAAAGGCCAAGCGAATTAGTCATTAGCCAAGCTGTGGAACCAAGGCCAGTGGCCACTGACCTCCACATGCCTAAGCTCTAATTTGTGAAAGTCATTGTTAGTCAGGTATTCTATTCTTAACGAATATATGTGCACACAGCTATTTTCTAAGCATCTAATTTAATTCTTTTTATGATTTAATGATTTTTTTAGGTAAGTAAGAAGGAAGAAATACTAAGTAAACTGCCCTAGTGTTAAAAAGAAACTTAGTTTAAGTACTTTTCTTAACTCCAAAAAGGTATCCAAAGTTCAACTCTATTTTTTCCTTCCAAGTCTATTTCGGATTCAAGAAGTTTTATTTATTTCCTTAATAGTTGCACTGTGGATATTTGCTACCAACTAAAGGTAGTATGCCGCATCCAGTGTTTGAACCAAAAAGCACATATGTTACCAGAGATTAAATATGGATATTTCAGTCCTAAGGTCATTCTTATGGATTGACTTGTGTCCCTCAAAAAGTTATGCTGAAGTCCTCATACTTGCACCTGTTAATACGGCCCTGTTTGGAAATAAGGGGGTTTCTTCTCTGTTACATTAATGATACAGTGTGGGTAGTAGGGTGGGTCCTAAACCTAATATTTGCTGAGTGGTGTTTCATAAAAAAGAAAATGGGTGTGGACACACACACAGGAGGGAAGAGACCATTTGAGGAGCTACCTACAAGCCAAGGAATGACAGGGAACACTGGCGCCACTAACAAGGAAGGACCTTCCTCTAGACCCAATGCCCTGATTTGGATGTCTAGACTTCAAAACTTTGAAAGATTAAATTTCTGTTCTTTAAAGCACCCACTTTGTGACACTTTGTTACAGCAGCAGGAGGAAGCTAAGGCAGTCACCCAAATTAAATCATATACATATATATGTGTATATCTCTGTCTATCATCTATCCATCTATCTATCTATCTATCATCCATCTGTCTATCCATCCATCATCTATCCATCTATCTATCCATCCATCCACCCATTCACCCAACCATCCACCCATCCACCCATCCACCCACCCACCCACCCACCCATCCATCCATCCATCCATCCATCCATCTATTACCTCTCTATCATCTATCTGTCTGTCTGTCTATCTGTCTACCTACCTACCTACCTGTCTGTCTGTCTGTCTATCTATCATCTATCATCTCTCTGTCATCTATCTATCTGTCTGTCTGCCTATCTATCTATCATCTGTCTGTCTGTCTGTCTACCTACCTACCTATCTATCTAGTCTGTCTATCTAAATTCTGTAACCTGAGTTTCCCACAGGTGTCTCATGAGCTGGGGATTTAAAGAGGTCCCATTAACAGTAAAGATTCAGCTGCCATGAACTTGTGCCCCACACAGACATAGTCCAGTACCTCAAACCCCTCTCTCCCAAAGCCCCAATTTCCTATTTCTGGGAATTACTAATATTTTGGGGTGTTTCGCAGGTGACCTGGAGCGGTTCTTTTGCCCTCTTCACCTCCTCCTCGTTGTAATTCTCTGCCTGCAGAGCCAACACTGAAGAGCCTCCTCACGTTGCTGGGGTCACTGCCGCCTCCAGTGAGAAGGCTGCTGTCAGCACCAGGCAGGTAGCTGCTGCTGTCTCTCAGGCTCCCGCACCTATTCCATGCTCCTGGGAGACCACCCTGTTCGAGATCTAGACCTCCGTGCCATGGAAAGCAATAAGCATGTGCAAATAATAAACAGTAAATCAGATAAAGATTTAGAATACTTAAAAAAAAAATAATGGTATGAAATGATCGTAACTAGTGCTGTGTTTCCCATCCCAGTAACTAAGCTTCCCTTCTTTCCTCACAAGCACTCACACTGTCCCCTCCCTTCCTGTCCCCACTTCCTGTCCCTGCCCCCCACCAGCCCCTTAGCTATGGGCTCTGGAAGGTGGGGCCTCTCGGGGTGGGCCCTGAGTAGCATAAGCCAATCAGGTCACCCCATTTACCTTAACTATGGTGCACAAAAGGATCAGAATCAGACCAAAATTCAGCGAAGGAGACTGGAGGGAAGTCAGTCAGAAGCTCTTCGAAACTTTCCTTTGCTCATAAGAAGTTACTCAGAAGAGATGCTACCTTGTTCTGCTGCACCTCGTGGTATATGAATGTTTCATCTTGAATTGCTGAGCAGGGCCAAGCCTGGTGTATTGACACACTGGGCAAATAATATTTTTTTAATACCCCTACCTCCCCAACTAACATTTTCATTCCTGCTGTAATCATATAACAATCAGTTGTGATCATTCTTTTCTTGATTTGTTCTTTAGTTTTCAAACACTTAACAATTTAATAAGAAACAAATTTTAAAGAGAGGACTCAGTTTCAGTAATAATGTTCATGTATGCAGGAATTAAAGTTTGTGCCTTACCAAACAAAAAGATTACACCTTGGGCTTGTATCGTTTCACTGTCGCAGATTTTAAACACACACACAGACCCAAATCTTCATATAGAATGACAGAATTGACACATCTCAGAGTCTGTCGTCTGTATAATCGTTTTATTTTCTGTTGTTTATTTGAAAGCCACTGTTTAAACACTGGAATATCTAGCACCTCAGGGACTGGGGACATGAGCTGTGGTTGAACTTCAAACAATTCCATGTTTTTAGGAAGTTATTCTAGAAACAACCACGTGGGGCTGACTCCAAGTGCATCTGGGGCAATTATAGAACAAGTGTTTCTGTGATTGGAAACTCTGGTGGCGTAGTGGTTAAGTGCTATGGCTGCTAACGAAAGGGTCAGCTGTTCAAATCCGCCAGGCGCTCCTTGGAAACTCTATGGGGCAGTTCTACTCTGTCCTATAGGGTCACTATGAGTCGGGATCGACTCGATGGCACTGGGTTTTGGTTTCTGTGATACTTTGTTTATTAAAGGATAAGTAATAATTTGAAGCTTACATGTATTATGAAAACTCAACAGTAGCCACAGTAATTACTTAGTGTCTGTAGAACAAAAGAATTTTTTTCCTGGGAGGAATATTTTATCCTTGATAATGTTTGGTTTTGCCAGTGCATGATAACAAAAAGCAGACTATCTTTTCCTTAGTTTTATTATTGTTTGTACCTCACTGTCAACAATGCACCCCTTTATTTCCTGTACCCTGGGCAGTCGGCTCCCACCATTCTGCCCTTGGCGTGCCACTTCTGCTGAGGCCATCTTGCAGTCGTGAGGGGAGCCATCACAAAGAGAGGAAAGAGAATCTTGTAGATGGAGTCTTGCCTCATTAATATCATAGAGGTAGGATTTACAACACATAGGAAAATCACATCAGATGACAAAATGGTAGACCATCACACAATACTGGGAATCATAGCCTAGCCAAGTTGACACACATTTCGGGGGAACACAATGCAATCCATAATTCCATTCCTGGTTGTTTCCCTGCCTACACTTTCCCAATGATCCCACCAGCCAACACGTTTCAGTTAAACCTTTTTTCACTGAGCCATCTGTTGCTGGAACCCTGCCTAACGCGCTTGATATATTATTTCTTCCTTGTGTCAATAATTCCTTTATCAACAGATCCTTTCTCTAATCTTATTCGAAGACCATAATTAGAATATTAGTATTTTTTAAGCCTTTGTGAATTTCACCATGATATCAAATTCCTTGAAGTTTTTAGCTTTTCTTCGACTTCATGCTAAGAATTTCCTCTGACAATTCATTACCAAATTCTGCCACAGGTCCTAAGCGTAGGTAATCATGTCTGAAATCACCCATTTTCGCAGCCTACTTCTGATGTAATTCCCCTTCAGACTTCAGGTGTATAACCCAGTTCAGTTCTTCTTATTTCTTGAAATCCGTGGCCACTTTTTGTTCATCTCTTTCTCTCGAAGGCCCCAGGGATGTGACACTCTCCCCCCACTCCCTGCCCCCCAGCTGCCTTTTTCCTACCTGAATTCCTCTCTCTCCAGGTTAGCAGGATAGGAGACAAGCATCTTCTTTGCTCAAAGGTCTCTAAGACAAGCGCTTAAACTTCTGCCCTGGCTGCTGATAACTGCAGGAAATTAGACAGGGGATTAACACAAATAATAAACACAGAGAAGGGCTGAAGTGACAAGACATCCTAGAAAGTATTAGTCATCATTCTTTTGTCTTCTTCCAAATAATAATAGCTTTGTTTGTAGCTACTTTTCTTGACCGTCTTTATAGACTTTCCCAGAGGAGTATGAGACTTGACTGGGAAGTAGACCCCCTTTTTGTGATCCGGGTTGGATGCTAAATCAAACTGTGTAGGCTTTCTTTGGCCAAAGTCGAATGAGGTGCCTGCATTGCCAGAGCCATTGCGCGTCTCAGTCTTTTTTTAAAAAACACCTCCTTTGTCTTGCTAGTTACATTGTTGGTCCTCTGGTAAAATTCTAGATATTTGGGAGCCTTTTCTATACTTACAATCCTGTGGATGTAAAAAGTGCTTCTGTTTTTGGTCTCCGAATTTTTCTTTTCTGGGGCTTAGTCCATCTTGGACTGATATCTATAACTCTAGATCTTTTGAAAGCCTCCCCCAGGTGTTAGTGAAGTTAGGCTAGATTACGCTTTAGTAAGAAACAACACCAGCATCTCAGGTGCCTTTACACAATGAAAGCTTGTCTTTCTCTTATTGTGTGCTTGGTGTAGGTTGAACGACTCTCCAGGCAGCTGTCTCCCAAATGGAGACTTATCAACCCAGGCTGCCTCAAATTTAGGACGCTACCAAGTCCACCCTAGACTTCTTTGGCCATGGCAGAAGAGTGAGTATGAGGATTGCACACCACTTGTTTTAAGCTTTGGCCCAGAACTTATATACATGTCACTTTTACTCACAATCCAGGGGCCATCACTGGTCTTGTGACCCTGCCTAACTGCAAGAGGCTGGAAAGTAAAGTCACGAGTGTCTTGAAGGAAAGGAGAACTGAATATTGGTGTGTACAGTAATGTCTACTACAGCTTCCTGGATGAGGAAGATAACTGTAATATCGATCATTTATGGGGCACTGAGTAGTAAGCACTGTGCTAAATAACCTGCATATAACACACAGTGTTTCTCCCAAAAACAGTCTAAAGAAATTATTTCACTCACTTCTTATGAAAACCGTATGATTAGGAACTCTTTGCTACAATTTTTGGAAGAACAAACTGAGACTGTGAGAAGATTTATATCTTGTCCTAGGAGGAAAAGTGAGAACGGCAGAGCTAATTGTCCTCATGGAAACCCTGGTGGCGTAGTGGTTAAGTGCTGCAGCTGCTAACCAAAAGGTTGGCAGTTCAAATTCTCCAGGAGCTCCTTAGAAACCCTATGGGGCAGTTCTACTCTGTCCTATAGGGTTGCTATGAGTCAGAATTGATGGCAATGGTTATGATGGGTATTATTTATATATATAAAATTATCCTCATGGATTCAAGTAACTGGAATTTTTTAGTTGGGAGTTGTGAAGGAAGTTTAGGCTCTGGAAAAAAGAGATAGAGGTTACAGGGATAGTAGAGGAAAGCTTAGAATTATGTTGGGAAGCTGGTGGTAACAATCGAGCAGATGACCAGTGGGAAATTCCCTGTATTGGAAAGTGGTAAATGAATTTCTTAGTTTGCCTTCGATTTAATACTGTTTCCTTTCTGTGTTGTAATTACCTTCCATTACCCGAAATCTTCAGCAAAACTGTATTCCATTTTGCAGAAATGCCTGTGTTAGCTTTGTGGAAAGAAAGGCACGATCAGCCATCAACCAGAAGAGCCAGATCTGGGAGCAACTCACTGACTTACTGCAGATAAAACAAAGAAATGAAGCAGAAACAAACAAAAAGCACCTCTTGCCAAATATACGAGAAAGGTCACCTTTGTGCAGTGCAGTGAATTACTTAATATGGCCTTTCTAGCCATAGCTTATATTACTTCCACCAAATGACTGGGTGAGACTCTGCAAATGAGGTGCTTATGGCCCACTAAGGGGATTGGATAGCTTGCTAATAATGTACATAAGATATGTGGCAGCCTTGTAGGGGTGAAGCTATGCAAATAAGATGTATGGAACCCCAATGAGGGGATTGGTCAGTTTTGCCATCCTGCTAAGCTTAAAAGAACAGTCAGTCCCAGAACAGCAGTGGGCCTACTACCACCAAGAAAGAAGAGCTAGGGGTGCAGTGCATCCACTGGACTCAGTATCCCTGTGCTGAGACCTCCTAGACGCAGGAAACAGAGAGAGCCATAACACTGGAGTCATTGAGAAACTGAGAAGTAATGGCAGAGAAAGAGCAGCAGCAGAGGCAGCCGAAACGGGAGACTGGCAGGAGATGGCATAGCAGACTTCCTGGCCCACAGACCAAGGCGGTTACAGTGGGCGTTCTTACTCATGGAGTGAGAAAGCTGCGCGCCTTTGGGCAGGAGGCTTCCTGAAAGAGTAGGGTACCTCCGGGCACTTGGTGGAGGAGCTAGGTTCACTGACCCACTGAACAAGAGAGCTGAGTGCCTTCCAGCCAAGGCTTACTGCAGAGTGGGGTGCCTCAAGGCACTTACCGGCAGAGCTGAAAGAGCTTCCTACACTTGCCCGAGCAGGGCAGAGGCCAAGGGGCCAGAGAGAGGCCTGCCTGTGGGCATGGCTGGGAAGAGGCTGTCTTGATAGAAGAACTATATCCTGAGTGTTCTTCAACCTGAATTGTAACCCGTTACTTCCCTAATAACCCCCGTAATAGTGACTATGGTCTTTGAGCTCTGTGTGGCCTTTGCAATGAATTATCGAACTCAGCAAAGAAATAGGGAGGGCTGTGGGAGGGACGGCTGGTGTCAGAGCTGGTACAAAGGTAGGAGGGTGGAGGCTTGTCTGACCTCCATCTCATAGGACTCAGCTTTGGGCTACTGATGCTGATCTTGATTGTCCTTCGCCCTTGTGAGTTAGAGGAGGCCAGGTGCCGCCTCCTGCCGCACCATTTTTACAGGGTGTGTGTGTGTGGTGTGCGTGTGTTTAGCTCCTACTATTACGTGGGTTGCTGCAGGCTTGAACCTTTTTATTTGGAACCAGAAGATTGGAGGGTCTGAGGACCTGCATAGTTTTCTACCAGGATACGAAGATTGTTACTCCTTCCAACAAAGTCTTTTTGTGAAAATGGATAAATATCTGTTACTAAGTTCCCTCTGGAAACCCTAGTGGCACAGTGGTTAAGGGCTACAGCTGCTAACCAAAAAGTCGGTGGTTGGAATCCACCAGGTGCTCCTCGAAAACTCTATGGGGCAGTTCTACTCTGTCCTATAGGGTTGCTACGAGTCGGAATTGACTCAACAGCAATGGGTTTAGCTTTTTTTTGAAGTTCCCTCTATTTACCAAGAGTTTTTTCCCTGCCATTTCTAATTGTCCCTTCTTGCCGGTCTTCAGGTTCCTATCTCCCCTGTCTTTTTCCAGGTTAGTATCTGCTGCCTTGATCTGTTCCAATACTGGCATTATGTTTACTGTTAGGTGGTAGCTCCTAGCTACAAGCTACAATTGCAGATATCAGTGTATTTTGTTTTAAAGAGGCAGTTTCCCTCGTTAGCAGAAGTGAGCAGTGACAACAGCCAATTAAAGGAAAATTCAATTAATTTCATTACAATAAGGCAGATAATACAGCCTCTATCAGTGGTTTTTTCAAAACATCATTTTGGCAGCAGAGTCTTTTTTTGCAAAAGAAAGTTCACTTGGAACTTCAATATGGAAACGTAGGAGCTGTTCTGAGCACCCTTCCTGTTTCCCTTCCAACTCAGGGGTTGAGGAGAGGTGGGAGTACGTGCAGACAAAGAGGACACCCTTGTGGCCCCTCTGCTGATCCCAGGCCACAATGTGAAAGCCACTGAAGTTTCTGTTCCAAGGTGGTAATTAATGTTTCGGCGGCAGATTGGACGGTGCGAGCCACACTGATTAAGGGTAACGAGAGGTCAGTCTTGGAGAGATGGGTAATAATCCATCATTGAGTAGTTTGATGGGGTTAAGAGCATTCTTGGTAAGGTTGTGTCTACAAAGTAATAAGCTGTCAAAGTAGAACAGATTTAGTGGGAGCAGGTAGAAGGGATCTCATTTTTGCTGGGGTTAGATTGGCAAAGTGAAGTGGGCTACTGAAAGGCTTTTTTTTTTTTTACCTTTGGTAGGTTATAAAGACTAAAGACATTTTAGGGTCTGAGTCATTAACCCCTCCATGCAAATAATTAAATAATTTATTGGTGAAGGAGAATAAATGTTTACAGTAATCTCCAATCTGAATTTTTTTTTTTTTTGGGGGGTAGTAATCTCCAATCTGAATATTATTAAAAATTACCAAGTTGTTAAAAGCACATTTGTGGAGTGACATTCATTAAATTCAGTGACATTTTACATTATTAGTATATATTTTTAGGATTATTCATTTTTTAAAAGTTGTTTGTTTTCATACTTACAGCCTTAATCTCAATCTTTTTGGTAGGTGGGTGCTTATAACTTTTAGGAACTTTTATTAATTCTTACCTTTATCCTGCTTTTTACAAAAGATAGATCTTAAAGAATAGATTTCATTTTAATTTTTAAAGCAAGAATTAATTTGAGGTGAGGAACACCCGAATACAAGAATTAAAATAATTTTTCACATAATTCATTTCTTAGAGGTTTTAATAATTTTAAATTTAATCAAAATTAAAAAATTTTGAAACATTTTTTTAAATGTGCTTCCAGGAGGTCGCTTGTAAGTACTTCCTAATTGTATTTCTTTCCTTTTGTCCTGCTATACCTACTTTCTTAAGGGAAGACTATTATAGTACGATTTTCCACTTGTTTGTATTTAATATGATTGTGAAAACTAAGCCCACTGGGTTATCGTTTGATGGCAAAACTGAGTCTAGACTTCAGGGTGCCAGGTGTCCATTCCAGTACTTTATCAATTAAACTCCCTTGCTTTCCCAAAGGGAAGATATCAAAGGTATGCATAGGTTTAGTTCAAATAACCCTATTCTAGATCAGAGTCGAGTTCCACTACACTCGATAAAGTGTTATCAGCCAGAGAAAAACAGAACAACCAGGAAATTTGAATGGTGAGATTAGCCGCACATCTGAGGCCATTCCAAACGATTAGCTGAGTCTTTGAAAACCATCTTAAAGATCAGGGAGCATCTCTGTTGATCAGGGAAAGTGATTTCTGCTTGCTACGAGGAGGTGCGTGCGTGCACCGGGGCGGGTCAGCAGAGCCTGGGATTGCAGTCCTACCTAGGAAGAGAAAAACGTTGCCACTTTATGGTGATGCGTTAACTTTCAGAGCCTTTCAGGGATTTAAGGATTGCTTCTTGAGAGAAACGGTTAACATATCTAGGGGGGGAAAAATGAGAAGTCTATTTTTTTTTTCCAAGGAAAGTTCAGGCCTGTTAGTGAGAAGCATACAAAAAAGTCCAAGTTATTTGTTCAATTCAGGAATAATAATAAATATCAGTTATATATCATCAGGTCTCAATAAGTGAAGTTAGTGAAAAGGCAGAAAAAAAAAAAAAGCCACAATAGATTAAGACTTTTAAAGTGTCTGAGTCCCAAAAAGGAGTCCCCGGGTAGTACAAATGGTTAGTGCCCGACTACTTACTGAAAGGTTGGCGGTTTGAGTCCACCCAGAGGCCCCAGAAAGTCCTGGCTATCCGCTTCCGAAAGCTCACGGCCTTGAAAACCCTACGGAGTGCAGTTCTACTCTGACACACCTGGGGTTCCCATGAGTTAAAATTGACTTGACAGCAACATTTTTTTTTTTTTTTTGAGTCCCAAAGACAAAGAGATACAACAATGAGACTCACATTGAGCTAGAAAAGAAGTCACAGAGTGACATCAACACCTGGAAAAAATGTATCTGGATAAATTCTCGGTACTTTTGGATCTAAGCCCAGGAGAAGCTGGCAGTGAGGTCCTTTGGTGAGATGTGATAGCTGAGGGTTTGGGTCAGTGAAGGGAGGACCACCCCTTCGGCCATTTACTTGCCATAACTGATCGAGTTTGCCCGTGCTGAGGCTCAGCGAGTGTAACCAAAATGGTTTCATTGACACCGTCTTAATTCTGTGTAAGAATCCACCACTGTTCTCTAAAAAGTGTATTTTGAAGCATGTCGGGGAACTGAATCGCATAATTGTTTCCTGAAGCCCCACTGGTACAGCGACAGCTTTTTGGTGTCTTTCACTTCTGTTTCAGGGAGGCAAAAGCACGCGCTTTGATCAAGTGTCAAGTGTGTATGGTAAATCTCTCTGGTGAGAAGCCCCTTTTATGTACTTTTCAGGCAGCCTGTGGGGTGGAGAGTGGAGGTGACTGGGCATTCTTTGCTCAAAGTGGCACCTCTGGCTGGAGCTCATTAAGTCAGGGCTCACACGCATTTCACACAAAGAGAAAGAGTTACAGGTCTCATCTCCTTTGATATAGATTTTGCCACCATTGTTCCAGGTATTGCCTGAGTGAGCCGATTTCCATACGTATAGAGCAATGGTGTGCTTTCTTTTGCCTGTTAAGCTGTCACATGATATATTTTTAGAAATATATAATCTAAGGAGGACAGAAGATGAGGCAGGAAACCCTACAGTAGCTAGTTTCACGTCCTCTACCACTTGAAAAATGCTAATTAAAAGATACATCAATTCAGCTTACGGTAATTGCCAGGCAACGCTTGACTTTTCTTCCACCCTGACAAAAATTTAAACAAACGGCTTTTATGTATAACCTGTTTTCTGTTTCACTAGGTATGCCTCTAATGAAGACTTCAGCTTCCCTTAGGTGCGGAAGGTTTTAGGAATGCCCCCACCCGGCTCTGTGCAGTCATGTGTAGTGTCAGTATCTTTCTTTCACTCCCAAGAGCGTCAGGGATGCTGAATGGTGGTGCCTGTGGTTGTCACAGAAACACAAGGAACATATTATTAGATCTTTCATAATTAGGCATTGCTGATATGTGCCAAAGATTTAGAGCTTAATCAAAAAGTTATCACATGGGCTTCAGCTGGCAAAGAATTGGAAACCCAACAAAGGCAATCCGGCTGCTTGCTTTGCGTGATAACAAAGAGAAGACAAAGGCAGATGGATCCTGCCTAAGGTTTATTTGCAGGCTGTATTTTTTTTTTTTTTAATTTTTAATTTTCATCATCTGATTCAGGCTGTGCGTATGTGTACGTGTGAAAGGGAGAGAGCGAAAGAGTGTGTGTGTGCTGGGGCGTCGGGGATGAATTAAAAAGCCCAGCTCTGCCAGGAGGCTTTGAGCTCCTCCTTGATCCTGGTGGTTTCCTGCGTCTGAGTCATTTCACCGGCCAGGTGCTGACTAAGGGTTGAGTGCGGTGGGAACCTGCCTTCATGTACCTAGCGCTGTCTTTTCCAGGTAGAGTCCGGGTCCCCGGGGAGCAGGCCGGTTCCCTTCCTGTGTCCCACCGCCCCCACCTTGCCTGGAATGTGAAAGAGACCTCTCCAGTCCTTGGATAAACCTGGCCGTGTACATTGGCAGCGAGGCGCGGGGGCTGCGGGGCAAATGAGCGCGCAGCGTTTATGGCTGTTTTGACAAACTGTTGTGTGTTTTTTCTGTCTGAGGCTCTGGCAGCGCAGGTGAAACATTGTGATGCTGGTATCTTGGCTCGCCACTCGCTCTCAGGCTCTGCAGGGAGTGCCGGGCCATCCCTGCAAATGTTCCCAGCAAAGCTGTGAAAACAAACCAGGCAGATTAGTTGGACAGGCTCCCCAGCTTTGGAGTGTTAACTGCCCTGGCTGCCCTTTTTTCTCAACCCTTTTCCATTCTTTTATTTAGCGGTGTACTTATCAATTAACACAATGGTTACTAAGGTATTTTTCTTCTTCTTGTGGTTATAATGTATTACGCAGGAGGTATCATTTCTGGACCTGAAATAAATGCTGATTCTGAGATTTTTCTCTCTAAACACAATCTATATTTCATTCCTTTTTTTTCTAAAAGAAAGATAACTTTCAATATTATCATTTTTTAAAACAATTAATGCTCACTGTAAATTTGAGTCAGAAATGACTCAATGGCAATGGGTTTGGTTTTTGGTTTATAACGATGTTAGAGAATGCAGATAAACAACAGGGATAATTTTTGAGGTAGACATATTTTGTGCTTGATTTAAGGATTACTTCTTATGTTAGTAAGAGTTGCCCATGTCCTATGTTGTACTATTTAAACTAAAATTTTCCTGATTTATTTCATGGCAGATAAAGGCCATCAGTGTCTTTTTACAAATGTAGTTTAGAATGTGTCAATACCTCAAAAGTTCCAAGCATTTGGGGAGGGTTCTTCAAACTGACTTGATATTTTTTGTCTTCCTCTGGTGTGAAATGAGAGCCAACCTGGGATGAAGAGAACTTGGGTGTCCCTTTTGAGGTGAAATCAGAGTGAATTAAAGAGTGATTACACTCTTCTTTAATCAAAGGCTCTGGAGATCATATTTCTTTGTAAGAGGCAACATCAAGGAACGGTCTTTGAAAATTACTTTCATATTTCCTTGAGCATTTCAGAGCAATAGTGTGCCTGTAAGAGTTGTCATTTGTTTGTATAGATCAGACTCCAGTATCAGCCTTTTGTCTGTGCCTGTCCTTCAGGGTATCAGAAAGTACTGAGCTTGCCCTTGCTTTGTTGTGAACAAGCAGAAGCTGTCAAACGACCCATGCTCTTGGAATCTCACTGAGGCATTTATCCTGCCTCTGTTGCCATGAGCCCTGTGTTCTCTTCTGTGGCATCTGACAATACAGGTAATATATCTAAAGTCTGGACCTGTCTAAAGAGGACTTAATCATAACTTCAGTATTGTGCTTGCAATAATAATCGTAAAATGATTAAAGATACCAATTAATAGGTCTGCTGTATACGTGTGGGTAGGTTGTGTACTGCACATCTCTGAGAGATCTGTTGTCATTTCAGTCTGCATGGAAGGGTTAAAGGACAACGGTGTCTATGTGTGTGTGTGTGTATTTTTGTAATTAGTCATAGGGACTAATTAACTTGAAATGGTGAAATGGTGTTACAGCAGTGAAGGAAAAGGACACTCAAGTTCACATAGAAAGTGTTTACTTAAAAGATTTCACAACTTCTGGGGGGAAATATTTCTCCTTTAGGGAGCTTGGAAGAGAACGACTTATTTGAAGTTACTTAATTGACATTAATGGTACTGCATGCTGAAATCCTACTTTGCACTACTTAAAAATAGGTGGTTCGTCCAAGTAATTATTTTTTAAAGAAAGGTATCATCAGTTCTTAAAAGTTTCAGATTGATAAGCAGTTTGTACAAAGAAGTATTTGTTTTCTCTTTTTCAAGTTCTTGGTTGGCTGAACTCTTTGAAGATACCGTGTCTGAGATCTTAATTTGGTGATTTTAGAGAAGGCAATGGGGAGAGTATTTTTGTCGGAAAGTAAACGTGTGTTTGTTTCTTAACCTGACACATTTACAAATTGGTGGAAGCCAGAGTCAAAACGCGTAGCCTCAGATGTCTCTCATTTTTTTTGACTTTTATTTTACTTATGCCCATTTTAATTAGAAAATATGACAACAAATTCATTAATTTTACCTGGCAATCCTTATTACTGCTCCAACATTGACATTTGTGAAAATTGCACCTGGATCTGTGTCCTAGATAGAGGAAGAATTGTTATAGTTTAAAACATATATTACTAAAGTCTTAAATAACTTTTCACAGAGTGCCAGTAAAAAAATACTTAAGTACTCGAAACTGAAATTATAAAATGTTCTCATGTCCTAGGAAACTTCTAAAACTTTGATGTTAAAATAAGATATGATCCTTTTTCTTTCATACTTTATATTACTCAATTTATTGACCAATGTGAAGTATAAGCATTTTAAAATAGAAAGTTAATATTTCCTGTTTCATAATATTTCTTTATAAATTATACAAATTTTTAAATTTGATTACAAATGGCACTTAACGTCACTGTACTTTACTGAAAGTTATTTGATGTTAGACTTGCTGAGATGAAGATAAACTGAAAAAAAAAAAACCAAAACTTCCCCCTAAAATTATAGAAGTTAAAAAAACCCATATTAGACCTATTTTTTAGTCAAATGCTACAGTCAATATTGTTTCAATAAAACTGAACTAAGTTGTCACCTAAAAAAAAACTGAACTGAGTTGTCACTTTTTTAAAACCCTGGTGGCGTAGTGGTTAAGTGCTACAGCTGCTTAACCCAGGGGTCAGCAGTTCGAATCTGCCAGGCGCTCCTTGGAAACTCTATGGGACAGTTCTACTCTGTCCTATAGGGTCGCTATGAATCGGAATCGGCTCGACAGTACTGGGTTCTGGGTTTTAACGTTATTTCTTACAATTCTGATCTCTCTTCAGTTCATCCTTTACTATATTTGGAATCTAGAGCAAATGCTGTGTTAAAACAAATGAACAAGTAAGCAAAGCCCCTTTATTTTATTCTCTTAACATCATGTATTCTTTGTATCTACTAACTAATCATACATTGCTTGCATTAACTTAATACGTAACTTAAAACCAGCACACAGTAGAATACACGCAGATCCCACCTTTTAACAAAGTAACTTTAGCCTTTAGTGTCTAATTAAGGATCTTATTATTAGTAGCACAGTAGTAACATCTATGCTTCCAATAAATGCATAAAATATCTATTAAGCCTGTTCAAAGAGTTGGTGTCAAATGCAGGCCATTTGGTAAAATAAACCTGAACACTGATTGCGCTAGCATACTTTTTACAGGCAACTCATATATGAAGTTTAACTGCCTTTCAACAATTTGAAAAGGGAACGAAACATGCCAAGTTCTAAAATCTAGATACGGACTTTCCGAAGCCAATAATTAGATGGTGCTTTCAAATGGAAGCAGATTTAAATCTGAAAATTTTTGATACTAGCCTTTTAATTACTCTTTTTTTTGTATTTTTTTTTAAAAGCTAGAGTTTAAGCAAAGCAGAGAAATAGAACCTTTACCATCTTTTAGTAATCTTTTTAATCAAACACAAGACATTTATAAATAAGGAGTAGGAATTAAGATTCTTGGATAACTCAATATTTTTGTTGGCCTACATCTTGGTTGCTATTCCTGGTTTGTGGAGCTGCAATCAGTAATAACTTGGGGTTTTTATATGCAAAAGCAAATCTTGCTTGGATTTAAAGGGTTTTGATTGGAGCAGATATTATGCACATTTCTATAGAATGCTCATACTAACCTATTTTTCTTGGCAAGGGTAATATGGCTTTTGAACTCATTACATTCTGAAACACTATCTCTATTTTTTTTTAAACTTAATTAATTATTTTCAATTTTAAAACATGTTGGTTATATATTTACTAATTTTACAGAACAAGTGGGCCAGGACAAAGTGCTCTGGCCATAAAAAAAAAAAAAAAGCCATAGAATAAGGTTATTTTGTAAAATGAGACTCATGTATCATATTACATGTTATCTGTTCACAGAAATACCTGAAAGCAAGCAGAACGCAAATTTGGTTGCCTTCATGTAGTGAAAATAAGGTTTAGGGCATGTGCTCAAATAATTTTTTTTACCTGACGTAATGATGTGCTAAGGATGTTGGAACAGTTCAGAACTGTAAATGACTAAGCTTCTTGTAGAAATCCTGGTGGCCTAGTGGTTAAGCTTTATAGCTGCTAACCAAAGGGTTGGCAGTTCAAATCCAGCAGGTGCTCCTTGGAAACTCTATGAGGCAGTTCTACTCAGCCCTATAGAGTCACTATCGGTCGGACTCAATGGCAACAGTTTTTTAATCTTTTTGCGCTTTAAGTTGATTTTCCCCATGAATTAAATTAAAATAGCAACTGTGTGGGGAAAAATTATTAGGTTGGTCCACTAAAAATATTTCCTCTAACATACTTTCTACTTTTAGCTATTAGTAAAGTTTTAGGTAAATTGTGCAGAAATTTTTGTTTTGGGCTTATTTATTTAATTTAAAAAAATAAAAATGGAGTTTGTAAATATAACAGCAAACGAGTTCTCAGGTTTTTGGTGATAGTCATGACAGTGATTAATATTATGTTTGTTGCAAATATAAACTCTACAAAATGTTTCTTAAATCTTGAGATAGATTGAGATGTGTTTATAATCTAATTTATTTTTGAAGTTTGATATTCTAAATTTGTTTTAAATTTTAATGTATATATTTTTTCCAGGGACACAGATGCACCATTTTGTCATTTCTGAGTTATTCATCTGGTAATATTTCAGGGGCTGAAAAAACACATTTCCAAGGGGGCTATACCATAAACTTCTGAAAAAAGATCCTTCAGAAATTATCTTTTTCCAAAAAGTAGAATTCCAGATTTCAGAAAGCAGCAAGGAATCACAGCTGCAAAAAACATTCAGGTTGAAAATTTGATCATCTTTCTATGAAAATGAAGTTAAAAGTAATGTCAAGGTCATGATCAGCTTCATTGGGCTTTATTTCAAAATTGTTTTTCCTTCTACCAGGGAAGTAGGTCTTCATGCAGGTGAATTGATCTGTACGCTTGGCTCTTCCTTTTTTGTATTTAGAATGCTTTCCCCCTCTTAGTAAAATTGGCACAGTTTTAAAGAAATGGTACAGTGCTTAAGAAATGGCCCTCGTGCAGAGATTTGGCAGTTGCCCTGGTATGGCAGAAGAGCAACTTCCGAGAAACCTCTGAGTGTCTTCAAGCTTCATATGTTGACGTTGGGGAAAGTGGCCTGTTACGTCCACCAGATGCCCTAGACCATCCAGCCTTTTGAAAAATAAAATAATTTTTATTTATAGTTACGAAAACCCATCTCCTTATCTCTGCATGTCAAATATTTCGTAAGCCTTCGCCATTTAAAAATCACAGGCAGCATTTTCACTTGAGAAATCCTATAAGTTCACAGTTGACTATATATCCTCTCTGCGCCTGTTTTTCTTTGCGAAGTGTTAAATTTTTATGGTCTTGGGCGCTAACTTTAAAGGCCTATCTTGAAATCAAATTCTTGCCATTCTGATTTGCTTGTCTTAAGAGAAAATGCAATGTGTTTCTCTTTTTTTAATGTAGTTGGGGAAAAAAGTTAGGGCCTTTGTAGACCCCAGAAGGAAGAAAGGGCTCCTGGGTCCCTGTCTAGATCTGAGTATGGGTCTAAGATTAGGAAAGCTCCAGAGCTCAGTTTTATCGGTTCTGTAAATTCTGAAGTGACAGTTTGATGTTTTGATTTTGAGACTGAAAGGAGGGTGATGCTAAACCCGATTGACTAACAACTCATCTTTTTCCACTTCCTGAGTTTGTAACAGCCAGTTTTTAGATACCTGGGGCTCCCGAGTGACCACTGAGCAGAGATTTCTGAAGGGAAACCGATTGATGACTGGGCTCCCTTCTACCTCAGAGGTTTTTCTTATCTTCATTTAGCGTCAGGACAGCAATATCTTGCTTACACAGCGTGAGTCTGCAGGCCGAGAGTTTTAATTGCTGGGCTCTATCTTTATTTCTTGTACCTAGATATCAGTTGCCTTTAAATTGGGGAAAAGGCTGCAATCTCTTTTGATAAGGGGATTGTGAACATCAAGCTTTAGTCTGTGGGACTTAGATAGACATCTGCTTGTGGGAGTTGCCTTTAGGGAAGAGATACTGGGGAAATCTACATTTAAAGCAAAAGGCTTTGCTTAAAGTCAATAGGATAAGTGGAATTTAAGCAGGAAAACTCAGCATCTAAATCAATTTAGTCATACTACTATTTTTATATGCCAGTAGGGATGGGGAACTGCTGCCTCGCAATGTGTACAGAACAGAACCTGTCTTTATGGCTCAGCTCTCAGAGATCAAAGCCAACTTGCATACCAGCTTACGGAAGCAGATTTATAGCCCTGATTTCTCTGTATTCCTTTTTGTCCCTCATAATTTTCCAACCTTCAAAGTTGATGTTAAACCTGAAATAACACCTGAAAAATGTAAACCCCCCCATTGGCACCTACTGTATGCCTTACCACCTGAAAACTTGGGAAGCAGTGTGGGCTCTGAGCCACTTGACAGCTGTGTGACCTTGGTCAAAAGACTTTCCATTTCTTTGGCTCAGGGTTCTTATCTATAGAGTAGAGATAGCAGCAGTGCCTACCTCACCTACCTCACGTGCTTATTCGGAGGTTTAAATATGTGAAATTTCTGCAAAAACTCTTAGAACAATGCCTAGAATTGAGTAGGTACTCTGTTTTCATATATTACAAGCATTCTTATCCTTTGTCTTAACAAACCAAACCAAACCAAAACAAAACAAAAACCAAACTCATTGCCATCCAGTTAATTTTAACTCATAGGGACCCTACAGGACAGAGTAAAATTGCCCCACAGAGTTTCCAAGGAGCAGCTGGTGGATTGGAACCAGTGACCTTTGGATGGCAGCTGAGCTCTTAACCACTGTGCCACCAGAGCCTGTGGCAAATAAATGTTTCCAGAGAACAGGAGTATAGGATTGGGAGTGAAACAAGGAGGAAGGGAAAGTCAATGCAAGGTGCACTTTGGAGTTGTCCACCACCACGGTGACTCATGCCTGATTCCATGAGGCCCTTTAAAAAGGCTTAAGAAATGCTTCCAGGAACTGTTTACTTGGGGTGCAAAAGGGGGAATGTTTATCCATTGGCTTTCATCGTCCCATCAGACAAGGTTGGGAAAACCTTATTAGAACAGAACGGATGTTAGCCAACCCACTGTTCCCATTTGCACCTGCTTGAGTGTTGAGGGTATTCCTGTGAGTACCACATGCAAAGGGTCAGAGACATCCTGGCTTGAAATGAGATGCTATCACCTTGCACCTGTTCAAAGCTGGTGGGAACTGAGTCCAACTGTCCTCTTCGGCAGTGGCTGGGGTAAAAGGTGGGGCTCAGGGTATTTGGAGTCATGTACAGGGTGTGTCTAATAATCTCCACGTTAAAGGTGAGGAAACTTAGCCTGAAAGAGATAAGTAACCAAGGTCACCTAGTTATTAACTCACAGAACCAGGTTTTGAACCCAGGCCCATAGGATTCCCAAAGCTTGACTTTTTCCTTCTGCCATGCGATTTCTAGTGATGGGCAAATCTTTCCTATTATGTTTAAGTTTGTATTTCTGCTTTAAATTATGACTCTAGCACACCCTTGCATGGTTGGGAAGAAAAAAATTTATGGTTGGTTAAAAAAGGATTTTTTTTTTTTTTACACTGGAGTGTAATTCAAAATACAAAAGACATTTTAACATAACATGAACATCTCCAAATTTGAGTTAACACAGTTTAATTTCGGTTCAAGTTTCATTTTTTTAAAAAGAGTTTTCAATATTAATAGCGGTAAAAGGAAACAAAGAAAAATGTGGATGTTGCCAATGGTTATTTTTCTGGTCTAAAATGGTAATTACCAAAAAAATTTCCTCTCTTGTTCTCTTCCCCCATTGCTTGTTCTATGTAAGGTATGTGTTTTCCTGTGTACTGAAAATAAAAAAAAAACAAACTTATTGCCGTTGAGTCAATTCCGACTCATGTACTGGGGGTGTGAATATTTTCCAGGAAACAATAAAGTTGTAATACTGTTTTCAAAAGACACACACAAAACCCAATTGCTTTATTTTTGAGTCATACTAATATCATTTATGATTATATTATAAAGATACATGTAATGTATTTATGATTATATATACAACCTGAGCAATGTTTAAGAAACGATCTAACATTTGGTCTAATTTACCCAGTGAGAATTAATATGACCATAAATTTGGTTGATATGTTAATTTCTCCCAGACATTTAAGTACGAGAAAGTTCTAGAATTGTAAATATCAATGTCTCTGACTTAAAAAAAATAAAAATAAAGACACAGCTCTGAGATTAGATTTATTCATTCATTTATCCTAGAATTACTTATAGCAAGCTTTGCATCTGGTGCTGGAGATACCGAAAAGCCAAACCTGTTGCTGTCGAGTTGATTCCGACTCATAGCAACCCTACAGGTAGAACTGCCCCATAGGGTTTCCAAGAAGCACCTACTGGGTCTGAACTGCCAACCTTTTGGTTAGCAGCTGTAGCTCTTAACCACTGTGCCACCAGGGTTTCCAGTACTAGAGATAGAAAGATGAAGAGACATTGTTCCTACTCTCCAGATGTTTGCTATGCCATTGGAAGGCAGACAATAACTGAGTCATTATAAGGCTCATCATTCCTGGGTTTTATAAGAGTTCTTTCCCCAGCCTTTCCTCCACTCACATACCTATCTTTGCCTGAGCCTCTTCACACCCTGCTCTCAGCCACTGTCTTCCTATCCTATTATCTTAGTCTCCTGCCGTATCCCACAAATTTGTCTGAATTTGCTACCAGAAATATCTTTTCCCTTTAAGATTTATTCATGCCAGTCCCTTGTGCAAAATTCTTTGATAGCTCCACATTAGATTTAGGGGAAAAGATGCAGATTTTTTGTAAAGCATGGGGCTCCCTGTCCTGTCTTGGGCCTAATCTCTCTCATTTATTACAGAACAGAACCACTGGTCGTAGTCATAAGCCTCTCTACCTTTGCATTTTTATGATGTTTCTTAGATGACACGTACATTTGCTGATTTTGCTTTAGAAACTCAGTTACTCCGCCACCCCCAATAACAATCTCTAACTTCTTCATGTGTTCAAAGGATATCCGTCCCTACTTAGGCCTTTTCGTTTTCCCCTTGCTGACCTAGGCATGGATTTCTTTCCCAGAGCACATGGCATTTTGTAAATATTTTCCCATTTTAACAATTACCATCTTAAATTTTAATAGATAACAAGCTTCTTAGAGGAGAAACCGTACCTACCCATGTTTAACCTCAGTTCTTGACTCTTGGATGTAGTAGGTATTCAATTAGTATTTGTTGAGTAAGTGAGTAGATTCCAATACTAGGCAGTGTTATGTCAGTATGGCAGCGCTATGACTGGGATACTTAGGAAAGGTATTTAACGCAGATCGAAATGGTGCAGGGAGTTAGGAAAGTCTGCTCAGGGGAGGTAGCTAAAAATGATCTTAAAGGATAAATAGGCATTAGTCATGAGGATGAATAAGGTGAGCATAGAGAGTT
Source organism: Elephas maximus indicus (assembly GCF_024166365.1). NCBI lineage: Eukaryota > Metazoa > Chordata > Mammalia > Proboscidea > Elephantidae > Elephas > Elephas maximus. The sequence goes on along the minus strand of NC_064841.1, from coordinate 72,014,415 downwards.
CAGGGAAGTAATAGATGCTTAAAAGTATAGAAACAAGAAGGAGGATAGTGTATCTTATAAACTGGTATAGGTGTGGATTTGAATCTTTGATCCCTCATATACTAACAATGTGACCTCAATAATTAAACTTTTGGGAACCTCATTCCTAAAATAGAATTGATGTGAGTATTAAATAAATTCATGTTTGTAAGATCTTTAGAGAAGCTTCTTATATACGTTTAGTGCTCTAGAGTGTTAACCAACAACAACAAAGAAAAAGCAAATAGCATTCAAATATAAAAAATACTGTGTTCTCAGGAAAAGTGGATTTAGGAAACACTGGAGGCCAGGAGATGGGTGAAAAGGCAATTATTTCAGCAGGCCAAGTGAGAGGTAATATGCTTGAACCCAGCATGGGGGTGGAAACAGAAAAGAAATGTTGGGTGTACACCCATGTCCACTGCAGCCCTATAATCGATAGTGAAAATGTTGGAACAGCCTAAATGTTTGTTAACAGACGAATACATAAACAGAGTGTGGTATACACATACAATGGAAATCTATTCAGCAGTAAAGAGAAATGAAGCTCTGATATATGCTACGAATGAACAAGCCTTGAAAACAGGGCTTGGAACTGGTTCATTCCAGTTTGAACCCCTGCTGAGAATTTGCATTTCCACCCTAAATATACTGAACCTGAACCAGAATGAACCGGTTTGAAATCCTGCTTGAAAACATGATGCTGAGTGAAATAAGCCAGGCACAAAGGGACAAATATTATCTGATCTCACTTATATGAAGTATCTAGAATAAGCAAGTGCATAGAGATCATAGCTTATTGGTGGTTACCAGGTGAAGATGGGAGGGAGAAAGAAAGGAAGGCACACTCTTTGGGACCACTAAGCTTCTGTTAAGGGTGATGGATGATTTTGTGAATGGTTAATGGTGATGGCTGAACAACACGATGAACGTACTTAATGCTACTGGACTGTACATGTGAAGGTTGCTGAAATGTCAAGTGTTTTGTTATCTATGTATTTACCATAATAAAAAAAAAAGGAAGAATTATTGGAAAAATTTTGCTGAGGATAAATTATATACAATCATAAATGTTTAGAATCAGGGAAAGTGAGAGAGGGAAAGCATCAAATAAGACTCCCAAAGATGGGATCCACTGTCTGGGACAATGGCAGTGCCATAAGCAGTACGAGTGGCTGGGAGTTCATTCAGTTTTGGAGCTGTGGATGTTGAGTTTTCAAGAAGATGTCCAGATGAACTGCTCAGTGGGGCAGGCAATGCAGGTCTGTCACTCAGGAACGAGTGCACAGGGTAAGAAGTATTTGCCTAAGAAACGATTGTGTGATAGTGCCACTGAAGAAGGTAGGGTGGAGAGTAAAGGGGCCAGGAGTAACTTGTAGGTAATGAGGGAGAAGGCTTCTGGAGCGACAAAGAAGCAAACACTAAAGAAAGAGGAGAGTATCCCTTAATTCTTGAGGGTGCAGTTTCAAGAAGGACGGAGTCAGTAGTCCCAGTAATGAGAAAAGGTTACTGCATGTGGCTACTGAAGAGTCACTGGGGGCTTTCAAGATATCGTTCAGTCAAGTATGAAGTATCAAGACGGATTGCAATGGGCATGTAAGAGTGATGGAATCTTGGAGAGTCTGTGTAGCCTGTCTCTTAAAAGAAGATTAGATAAAAAAAAAAAAAAATAGCACTGGGAAATTAGACGGAAGGGTGCGTGTGGGTAAGGCAGGAATTCTCTCTTCCCCCCACCCCAGCGTTGCAATTTTATAAGCATATGTTTAAGACAGAATGTCTAACGAAAGAATTTCAGACATCAGAGCAGGCTGGTGAGGGAGGTTCCTTTTGGCAGTGGGTAGTTTTTCAGCATTCTTTCTATTACCTTACGCATAAGATTCTCTCTGTCTTGGGCCATCTGTGTTTATATTCTGCAAGTACTTTCTTGCTTATTTACCTATGCATCAACTTCACCTGGTGAGCTTGTTAAAATGAAGATTCCAGGGCCCTGCTTTAGAGGTTCCGTTTCAGTTGGTCTAGGGTGGGGTCCAGGAATCTGAACACAAACACACTTATTTAGTCTTTGAATATACAATACATTCGCATGGTTCAAAAGGTGCAAGAGGATGTAGAATGAAAAGCTGCCTTTCCACACTTGTTCTTTAGCTACTCAATTCCCCTATTTCAAAGCATTCAATTTTAATAGTTTCTGTTGTAACCTAAGGAAATTTAAAACACTTGTTGGGCTTTTGTTGTTGTTTTTGATGAATGGGGAGATCCGAGCTTAAATTTAATCATAAGGGTAGGAGCTGTTGCCGAAGGAGAGACTGAACAACATCCACGAGAAAGAGTGTATTAATGGAACATTAAGCTTACAGATACGATTTATGGATCAGCGTAGGCTGTTTTTTTGTTTGTTTGTTTTGTAGACATTAAGTAAAGTCTTTTCTCTCTAGGCTTTTCAAGTCTTCAAAATTCAAACAGCAATGGTACAGACCTGCAGGAAATAAATCATCTTCAAATACTGACCCCCTGTCTATACCAGCTCAATGGTAGAGGTCTTCCATGTCTGTGTGGGGACCATAGTGAATTACATATGTGTTTCTTCCTTATTATTAATTTCCTTTTTTATTTATTCCAAACTCATTTTAAGGACTAAAAACGTGATAAAACTTGCTTCCCTGGTTCTCTGAAAATACGAACTCCATGGGTCTTTCATGTTATTCTTTGACTCTTAGGCCATATGAGCTTAGACAACATTTAATGGATCCAAAAGATATGACCTCACAGTACCAAAAACATTTTAATAAATGAAAGTGAGCACAAGCTGCTGACCTTCCCTTGGTTCTGTCACGTAGTATTTATATTCCTCAACCGCTGCATTTTAAATAACTCTTCTGTCAACATTGCGGATGTTCGAGTTTCAAATATCATCTAAAGGTAAATGGCCTCTCTAACTAATAAGATTTTCCAGTTCTTGACATATTTTTGGTAAAAGGTTATTTAAATATACCTTGACAATAAAGAATGAACATTCTAATATGTTTTGCGTAGCTCTGCCTTGGGTTGTACAGTTAAATTTCTTCAGGGCATTTTTTTGTTTTGTTTTGTCATTTTTAAAAAAGACTGATTTTGAAAAGTCTAACTCAAATATCAGTTTGGAGTGAACCTTTCTCCCCAGCGCTAATTTAAGGACTTATGCAAAAGCTCAGAGTGCAACCAGCTCAACTAAAGATATTCCCACTGAGATCTGACTAAATCCGCTGTGTGTGCTGAGCCCGGGTACAGAGTTACAGAATTATTCCTTGAAATGTGCTGGGGATACAAATTCAGGCTGAAGAGTTTGCTTTAAAATCTTAGCAGTGACTAGTCGCTTCAGGGAAAAAGAGGGAGTTAGTAAGAGAAGCTCTTTATCGGGAAAAAAATTCAATCCATTTGAGTTTTCTTTTGGAGGCTTCTTTTAAATTATGTTGAAACCAATGTTTGTTGACACCATAGTTATGAATATGGCTTTTTTCACCAACATTTAGATTAATTTCTTTCAGAATATATCAGTGCCCTTTAGGGGGGATAGTCAATTAGTATGAAGGTGAGTAGAGGACGTTAACTGCCCCCCCAAACCAAACCTACTGCTATGGAGTTGACTCCTACTCATAGCCACACTGTAGGAGAGAGTAGAACTGCCCCATGGAATTTCCAAGGCTGAAATCTTTAGGGAAGCAGACTGCCACGTTTTTCTTCCACAGAGTGGCTGGTGGGTTCAAACAGCCAATCTTTCAACGAGCAGCCAAAAACTTTAACCACTGCACCACCAGGGCTCCTTAGTAGACATTATTTCTGGTTAATCGAGGGAAAGTATAAAGAAATTCAAGGTGGATTCAGAAGAGGACGTGGAACAAGGGATATCATTGCTGATATTAGATGGTTCCTGGCTGAAAGCAAAGAATAACAAAAAGATGTTTACCTGTGTATTATTGACTACACAAAGGCATTTGACTTGTGGATTATAACAAATTATGGATAACATTGTGAAGAATGGAAATTCCAGAACACTTAATTGTGCTCGTAAGGAACCTGCACATAGATCAAGAGGCAATCGTTTGGACAGGACAGGGGGATAATGTGTGATTTAAAGTCAGGAAAGGTGTGTGTTGGGGTTGTATCCTTTCATCATACTTATTCAATCTGTATGCTGAGCAAATAATCCGAGAAGCTGAATTATATAAAGATGAACGCGGCATCAGGATTGGAGGAAGACTCACTAACAACTTGGTATATGCAGGTGACACAACCTTGCTTGCTGAAAGTGAAGAGGACTTGGAACACTCGTTGACGAAGATCAAAGAGTACAGCCTTCAGTATGGATTACACCTCAACATAAAGAAAACAAAAATCCCCACAACTGGACCAATAAGCAACATCATGATAAATGGAGAAAAGATTGAAGCTGTCAAGGATTTCATTTTACTTGGATCACAATCAACACCCATGGAAGCAGCAGTCAAGAAATCAAATGACGCATTGCACTGGGAAAATCTGCTGCAAAAGGTCTCTTTAAAATGTTAAAAAGCAAAGATGTCACTTTAAGGACTAAAGTGTGCCTGATCCAAGCCATGGTGTTTTCGATTGCCTCATATGTGTACAAAACTTGGACAATGAGTGAGGAAGACTGAAGAAGAATTGACACCTTTGAGTTATGGAGCTGGAGAAGAATGTTGAATATACCATGGACTGCCGAAAGAACAAACAAATTTGTCTTGGAAAAAGTACAGCCAGAATGCTCATTGGAAACGAGGATAGTGAGACTTTGTCTTACATACTTTGGACATGTTGTCAGGAAGGATCAGTCCCTGGAGAAGGACATTATGCTTGGTGAAGTAGAGGGTCAGAGAAAAGGGGGAAGACCCTCAGTGAGATGGATTGACACCATGGCTGCAATAATGAGCTCAATCATAACAACGATCATGAGGTTGGCACAGGACTGGGCAGTGTTTTGTTCTGTTGTACATAGGGTCGCTATGAGTTGGAACCAACTCCACGGCACCTAACAGCAATAACTTAAAGAGAGAGTGATTCTTCATAACATTAGAAAGTGAAAAGAATTTTTGCTATTGTGTCTTCTTATTCAATTTGACTTTGGCATTTCTACTAGAAGTAACTACCTAACATAATTCCGGGAGCAACAGAAAATAGATATAAATTATTGTATGAATTTTTACGGTGATGCTTTATTGATATTCACAAACAGGAAGAGTTGAAATGGGCATTTCATGGTACATTTTGCACAACATTCAAAATATTCTAGTTTTAAGTAAGATGTGAATACCATACTACGTTTCAATGCCTCTAAATAGCAGACATTATGCTATTGCAGATTCTTTGAACTATAAAATAAGTTTAGATAATTTGGAAAGAAAACTAGTAGGACGATTGAAAGGTAACATTTTCTTTTTATATTAACAAAACACAAATGCAAATTTAGGACTGCATCTGTCTGGCGTTAAAATACGGGAGGCATACATACATTTTAAAAATGTCTACTGCTCCAAAATTTAATTATGTATTTATCATTGAAAGTGACTGAAAGCTTTAAAAATAAACGAGGAGTGCCATTAGCGTTTATATTTTGGAATTAGGGAAAAAACAACAACCTTGACTGGAACAAATAAGACCTCTTAGCTTGCCAATTAAAAAAAAAGTTATGGACTTCTAAATATGAATAATATATAAATAAGAAAATGGAAATACATAGGTGGTTTACCACATTTCATCCAGAGCTCAGAAAAGTACAGTCAATATCTACAAATTAGTTAATTCGTGGTAAGGAAAATAATAATGTGTGAGATTTCAATGCCGTAATAGTCATGTAAAGAACATGTGAGTAATCCAAGGTTAAAATATGGCGTTATAGTTTCCAGGTTCTTAATTACCTCTGTTTTGGAAGGTGGTGGTTGCATCATTAGGTGTGCCATTGCGGTGGAAAAAACTTTAGAGGAATGTAAACTAGAAAATTATTTGATGGGGTAGATACGATCTCTTTTATGCATTTTAGTAATTGCCTTTGACATTTAATTTTATTTGAGAAATTAGAAGAAGCATTAAAAAAAGTGCTTATGTAGAGAATGTATTGTTTTCCTCTGAAAAATGTTTTTGTTGCAAAGTTTTGGATTCCATTGTCTTCAAAATGCCAAAGCATTGCTACCTGAAAACGATTGAATTTCAGGTTCCCCCAGGGCCTCCCATGGAGTCGACTTTCCTGTCATTGTGGGCCGTAGATCACATGGGTGCCATCTGACAGCAAGGATAGTCTCTTTGAAATGATGATAAGTCACTCAGGAGATTTATTTCATCAGTTAAGAATTAAAGGGAAGAAAATGGATAAGAATGTGGGGCTGAATTCTGAAGCTCAACGCCAAAAAAAAAAAAAAATGACTGTTTAGAATGATACATTTTAACATCACACAGCATGTACTGTCTTCAGACTTATCTCAGAACACAGTAGCTGAGTACTGACTGGTGATAGAGAAGAATAGGAATTCACCTGACACCCCTCTCTAGTCCTGTCTGAGGACCCAGGAGCATCGTGTAGGGCTCACAGAAAGCAGAATTCATCTCACCACCCACGGCCTTCCGCTGTTCCTTCCACTTTGAGGTCTCTGAATTCTGATGTGGGCAGCAGTTTCAAAAGTGGTTCTTATTTCTTCTAGCTACATGAGATTGCTCATTGCTGAGCTAATGGAGAGAAATTGGTGTCAGGGAAAGGTAATTCACTTATGAGCCCAAGAACCTTCCTTATAAATGCTTATTTTAAAATCATAGGCAAATCTGCAGAACTTGTTGTTGTTAGGTGCTGTTGAGTCGATTCCAACCCATAGCAACCCTGTGCACAACAAAATGAAACACTGCCCGGTCCTGCGCCATCCTCACAATCGTTGCTATGTTTGAGGCTGTTGTGGCAGCCACTGTGTCACTCCATCTCGTTGAGGGTCTTCCTCTTTTTCCCTGATCCTCTACCTTACCAAGCATGATGTCCATCTCCAGGGACTGGTCCCTCCTGACCACATGTCCAAAGCATGTGAGACAAGTCTCATCATCCTTGCTTGTAAGGAACATTCTGGTTGTACTTCTTCCAGGACAGATTCCTTTGTTCTTTCGGCAGACCACGGTATATTCAAGAGCATCAATTCTTCTTCAGCTTTCTTATTCATTGTCCAGCTTTCACACGCATATGAGGTGATTGAAAACACCACGGCTTGGGTCAGGTGCACCTTAATCCTCAAAGTGACATCTTTGCTTTTCAACACTTTAAAGAGGTCTTTGGCAGCAGATTTGCCTTAATGCAAAAGAAGTATTGCAAAACTTAGTAAAGGATAAAATACGGGTTTGGATAACAAGGTAACATTTTTGGGGGGAACAATTTAATCTCAGTGTTTTCTTTTTATTTTACAATTTTCCTTTTACTTTACAATGAGACAGAAAATTTTACTGTTATAAACACTAGTCTAAAGGATCAATATTAGTATTTTTAGATTTGTTTTATGATGAATATACATGAAATGTGGAATGTTTAGCAAACTATTTTACTTTTAGAAATACTGGAAAATTCTAGCTCAAAAAATCCTTTAAAAAGAAAATGAGAAACTCATGAGTTTATCCCTTTATGCAATTGTAACTCATTTCTCAGTGAAGACCCAGGCTTAACTGGCATCAGCAACCTGTGCTATTGTTCAAACACAATCAAAAGATTAAAGTTAATTGTTTCTTTTAGTTTATTTTGATAGGAAATAAAATAAATGTTTTTGAAATAATTTCTTTTTTCAAGAGTCCTTGGGTGGTGAAAATGGGTAATGTGTTCGGCTGCTGACATAAACGTTGGCATTGAGTCTACCTAGAGGTGCCGTAGAAGAAAGACCTGGAGATCTACTTCTGAAAAAGCCACTGAAACCCTAGAGAGCAAAGTCCTACTCGGACACACGTGATGTCATCCTGAGTCGGAATTGCCTCGAAGGCAACTGGTTTTTGCTTTATTGATAGAAGAACGGTCTTCATTGGACATAAAGAGGCTGTCGATACTGTTTGCCTTTAATGTGTAAGTTTAACATTTCTTCTGGGTTTAGATGAAAAATTAATCTTGCCATAAGAATAAAAACAAGTCAGACTTTCAGGCTAGCAATGACTGTTCCATTAAGTCAGGGTTGTGCTTATTTGTGGGCTCCTTTCTCATGTCTTCTGACTCAGGGAACAGTTATTTCCCCCAATACTTGCACTTGATTCTTAGTCCCAGCTCCACTCCTTGTCTTGGAAGTTTGCCTGTCAGCATCTTGTAATGTGAAATAGACATTTATAAAAGTTCTGAACGACATCAGTGGTCTTCCCCTCCTGTTTCTTTCTCTGTTAATTTTTACTCTGATTGAATAAAATAAACAAAAAGCCACCCAAAAAACAAAAACTAACTAAAAGCAACTAAACAAACCGTATTAACAACTCAACTTTTGCACCATTCAGGAAGCTTTCCACTGGTGAATGGCTTGGAATAGCTGATTTGCATAAGAATGATGCCTCTTTAGTTTTTCTTGTATAGTGTGAAAATCACAGTATTTCCTCAGCGGAAGCCCAGACAGTCTAGTTTGTAAAATTAGCAGTTTGTACCTCTAGGTCTTTACTTCTATGTGAATTAGTCTTTTAGAATAGTTTTAGAATAGGCAAAGAAAGACTTTTTTCCTCTATGTATGCGTGTGGGGCGTGTGTGTGTGTGTGTGTGTGTGAGTGTGTGTGTGTGGTTTTGTTAAGAGAAAAGGAAGGGCACAGGGTCTGCTATACTGTAGCATTATTAATGGAGTTCAAGAATTTGCAGTGTAAGGAGTGGATACATAGATCCTTTACACATTTCCTTAGTAGAGTATGTCAATTTAAAAAATGCTGTGAAAACTGATGACTGCCCTGACAGGGAGCACAACAGAGAACCCCTGAGGGAGCAGGAGATCAGTGGGATGCAGACCCCAAATTCTCATAAAAAGACCATACTTAATGGTCTGACTGAGACTAGAGGGATCCCGGCGGTCATGGTCCCCAAACCTCCTGTTGGCCCAGGACAGGAACCATCCCCAAAGACAACTCATCAGACATGGAAGGGACTGGACAATGGGTTGGAGAGAGATGTTGATGAAGAGTGAGCTACTTGTATCAGGTGGACACTTGAGATTGTGTTGGCATCTCCTGTCTGGAGGGGAGATAGGAGGGTAGAGAGGGTTAGAAACTGGCAAAATGGTCACGAAAGGAGAGACGGAAGGGCTGACTCATTAGGGGGAGAGTAAGTGGGAGTATGGAGTAAGGTGTATATAAGCTTGCATGTGACAGACTGACTTGATTTGTAAACGTTCACTTAAAGCTCAATAAAAATTATTAAAAAAAAAAAAAAAAGGTAACAGTGAACGCACCACACGTGGTTTTGCCCCTTTTAGAACAAAAAGGGGGTCTGTAGCTCATGACAGGCCGATGGGCCTATATCAGGCAATAAAAAAAAAATGCTGTGAAGCTGAAAAAGAGTGCTGGTGAAGCAATGGTTAAGTGCTTATCTATTTGCCAAAAGGTTGGCAGTTCGAGCCTACCCAGCAGCTTCTTGAGAGAAGGACCTGGTGATCTGCTTCCTGAAGGATTACAGCCCAGGACCAGCCTTGTGGGACAGTTCTACCCTGTCACATGGGGTCAATATGAGTTAAAAATTGACTAGACGACACCTAACAGCAACAACTCAAATTTGCGTACAACTCCTCTAAGGCTCCTAAATAAACCCTCTGAAGTCTGTCTCCTGGATGCAAATTGCATACTGGTCAAGTTCTGAAGCGCATTTTGCCATTTCCAAGAGGGTAATCGTTCAGTTCCCTCAAAATATTTCTTATTCATCATGCTAGTGGTCACGGGCAGGTTCTGGTTGTAGCCGCGTCTCTGATTTTCTGGGAAATTCATTTAGATTGTTGCCCAGATAAAAATGATTTAATAAGGTTATTCTAAGAACATTAGACAGAAGGAAATAGGTTGGCTGCATCGTAGCACTTTTCCCAGGCAGTTTTTTCTTGTTTTTCTTTCCTCTCGTCTCTTCTCTATTTTTCTCTTTGCTTCACTGGCAGATTGGTTACTTTCAGTGATTCCTCATTTTCCACAAAATCAAACCCAAACCTTGAGTGTCTATTTATTGCCCTGCCCAAATCCCCCGAACTGTATCTCATATTCTTCTCTCTACCTCTAATCCTACATATATTCAAAGCTGAAGGCAAACCATAACTCTTGCTTGCATTTTTCAACATTTGGTCTTGCTATGAATTCTACCGGGGAAATCATACCTAATCTCTAGTTATTCATTTTTGAAGTCTCATGCCACCTCCTTCACGAAAGCATACGTTCCAGCTATCCTCAATTTTCCCTTCCAGATTCCCACTTCTCTGTGCTCCAGGATGCTGAACTTTATAAGCTGCACGAATACATTCTCAGTCTAGTGGCTTCTGGGTCGGGAGGTCAGTGGGGAGCCCTGGCAGAGGGTCAGAGGAAGTAGGAGAGAGAAGTCTGGGAATTTAGTCCTTGGCTCCTCAGGCTGGCTATATCTGATGACTAAAGCTTGTGGCTTCTCTACAGGACTCCATCTGTCCCTGTTCTGATTTGCCTTCCTGTAACTGGTTACTGCTCTCACCAGCTGTCCCTTTGGGCTTGGGGTGGCAACAGCTCCTGCTGTTATTAGCCCCAGGCTATCCCAGCAGGTTTCTCAACACCCAAACCTCTATTTCCAAAAACTCCGAAGACTGGTTGCCCTCAAATCGATCCCAGCTTATAGCGACCTACAGGACAGTGTAAAACTGCCCCATTGGGTTTCCAAATAGTGGCTGGTGGATTCGAACTGCTGATCTTTTGGTTAGCAGCTGACCTCTTATCCATTGCACTGCCAGTGCTCCCACCTCTATTTACACAGGTCCTAATTGGACTGGTGGTGCAGTGGTTAAGAGCTCAGCTGCTAACCAAAAGGTCGGCAGTTTGAATCCACTAGCCACTCCTTGGAAACCCTGTGGGGCAGATCTACTCTGTCCTATAGGATCCCTCTGAGTCCCACTTGACAACAATGTTTTTTTGTTTCTTTGGTTAATTTGAGTTCGCATTCCGTTGCCTTTTGGGACACTCACGGAGACATCTCCCTTTATCACACTGGGTGGAAATTGATTTCTCCTTCCTGGAAGCTCCTGTAACGGTTTTTATCTCTTTTATGGAACTTAGCACGTAACATATTTTAGTGATTTATGCATATATTTTAACTCCCACTGTTATATTATGAATTTCCTATGGGAAGATAATGTGTTTTACTTGTTTTTACATTTCTCATGCTCCTTTCCCTGGAAGTTTTTTTTTTTTTTTTTAAAAAGCTATACTAAAATGACTACCTTTTGGTTTTAGGTAGAGGCTTTTGACAACCATTGTAGATCCATTGAGACCACTGTGCACGTTGGAGGGCAGACTTGAAAAGGTCACCTAATTTCTAAGAAAGAAAAACACTGAAATACATTAAAAGCAAATTAAAATTAGATTATTGAAATAGCAGTAATGACCTTAATTAAATCGAGAATTTGAAAATGAATAGCTGCTTCTGTATGGAGTTATTAATTTTAAAAGAGATTGAAGTTGTATGCTTTGGTCTATAATAAAGTCATAATTAAGCCCACAGCAGAGTGTGTCTTTCATGCAATATACAGAGTACACATAAATTTCAGATGGAATTTTATCTTTTTTTAATTGTACTTAAGATGAAAGTTTACAGAACAAATTAGTTTCTCATTAAACAATTAATACACATATTGTTTTATGGCGTTGGTTACCAACCCCAAGACATGTTGACACTCTCCCTTCTCAACTTTGGGTTCCCAATCACCAGCTTTCCTATCACCTCCTGCCTTTTAGTCTTTGCCCCTGGGCTAGTGTGACCCTTTGGTCTTGTTTTGTTTTATGGGCCTGCCTAATCTTTGGCTGAAGGGTGAACCTCAGGGGTGACTTCACTACTGAGCTAAAAGATTGTCCAGGGGCCATACTCTCAGGGTTTCTCTAGCCTCTGTCTCGATGGAATTTTATGAAACAACATCTCGGAAACAACTCAGTTCAAATTGAGAATTTCCAGTTGTTTGCAAGCACTTACCGTCTCTATTATTCCTATCAGCTCACAGATTTACACTCAAACATTAAACAAACAAACAAACTCCTTCTTAACCTAGTATCTTTTTACAGAGGCTGCTCCATGTTATTTTTATTCACTGTCAACACTTTTAGATCCATTGAGACCACTGTGCATGTTGGAGGGCAGACTTTAAAAGGTATTTTTCTTTAAAATAATTTTCTTTTTTTTAAAAATAATTTCATTTACTTTGTTGTTGTTGTAGAGAGTATACGCAGCAAAACATACACCAATTCGAGAGTTTCTACATGTCCAATTCGGTGACGTTGATTACATTCTTTGGGTTGTGTTAATCATTCTCACCCCCTCTTATGGATTGAACTGTGTCCTCTAAAAACAGGTGTTGTAAATCCTAACCTCTGCCTGTGGTTCTAATCCCATTTGTGAATGGGTTGCGTTTGTTATGTTAATGAGACAGGATTAGGGTGTACCTTGAATCAATCTCTTCTGAGATATAAAAGAGATTAAACAAGCAAGCGACAGAAGCAGAGATGGAGGAAGAGAGAGGACAAGCCACATAAAGTTCGTCCAGGAGGAGAAGCTCAGAAGAGACAAGGACCTTCCTCTAGAGCCAACGCAGAGAGAAAGCCTTCCCCTAGAGCTGGCACCCTGAATTCGGACTTTAGCATCCTAAACTGTGAGCAGATAAATTTTGGCTTGTTAAAGTCATCCATTGGGTGGGATTTCTGTCATAGTAGCACTAGGTAACTAAGAAACCCTCCTTTTTTGGAGTTTTTCCTCCCCCATTAACATGAGCTCACTGCCCTCTAAGTTTTCTGTCTAATCTTTTGAGTTGCCGTTGTCAATTTGATCTCCTATTGATAGATCTTGAAAGAACACAGTGCTCAAGGCTTTCTTTAACAGTTAAGCTAAACTAGATTGGTTTTAAAAAGATTTCAGGGGATATTTTTGGTTTAAGGTTTAAAGATTATCCCAGGGCATTAGTTTCAGGAGTTCATCCAGCCTCCATGGTTCCAGAATACCTGGACTCCATGAGAATTTGAAATCCTGTTCTACATTTCCCCCTTTTGATCAGGATTCGTCTATGGCATCTTTGATCAAAATGTTCAGTAATGGTAGCTGAGCCCCATCCAGTTTTTCTGGACTTATGGTAAGGGAGGCAGTTGTTCATGGAGGCAATTAGCCATACATTCCATTTCCTCTTCCCATTCCTGACTCTCCTTCTTCCTCTGTTGCTCCAGGCAAATAGAGACCAATTGCTGTGCCTTAAATGGCTGCTCAAAAGCTTTGAAGACCCCAGGCACTATGCAATGAACTAGGAGGTAGAACAGAAACACCAAACACATTCTTAGGCCAATTATTGGATGTAGCACAAAACCATGACTCTAAACCTCGAATCCAAGGAACCAAATACCATAAAGTTCTTGGTTGTACATAAGCAGCCCTAGCAGCTACTCTTTATTTATTTATTTTATTTGTCATTGTTGTAAGTATATCTGTCACACTTTTGCCAGTTCTACATTTTACAGTTGTGCAACTTATTGACAGAAGTTGGGACAATTGGCTGTGCAACCCTACCCTTAATTAATGCAATTTTTCCATCATTGCTACCCGTCCCCCCCACCTTCCACCTCCCTCCTGCCCCTGGTAACCACTAATAAACTTTGTTCTCCCTGTATTTGCATTTTCTTGTCTTTTTATGTAAGCGTGGTCATATTATTTTCTTTTTAATAAGTCCATTCCAAGTCTTGTCCCCTTGTCCATTTCTAAAACAGCCCTTGTCAAAATCACCAATGACCATTGTGTCAAATCCAATGATCAATTCTCAGTCCTCCTCCGACTTGATATCTCAGACACATCTGTCACAGTGGACCAGGCTTCCACTCTTAAAACATGGTTTCCCTTGACTTCTGGGACACCACTCCTCGTTGTCCTCCTATATCACTGGCCATTTCTTCGTCTCCTTTGTAGGCTCCCCTTCGTCTTCTTGGCTTCTTGATGTGGGAGTGCCTCAAGGCTTCTCATCTTTTTCTACATTCTCTGCCTAATAGAGTTCATCATGTCTCATGGCTTAAAAAACACCTATATGCTAATTACTTATATCCCAGCCAGTGCTCTCTCCAGAGCACAAGACTGATAGTGTCAAGTCACTGGTCAGCAGCTCTATCTAGAAGTCTAGTAGGCATCTCAAACTTATACCATGTACAACGTGGAATTCTTGATTTTTACTCCTTCTTCACCCTATAGGGGCAGTGATAGTTCAGTGGTAGAATTCTTGCTTTCCATGCAGGAGACCCAGGTTTGATTCCGACCAAGTGCAGCTACCACCTGACTGTTCAGTGGAAGCTTGTGTGTTGCTATGATGCTGAACAGACTTCAGTGGAGTTTCCAGATGAAGACGAACTTGGAAGAAAGGTCTGGTGGTCTGCTTCTGAAAAATCAGCCAATGAAGACCCTGTGAAATGGATCGTGAGGATCTGATCCTGTTGTGCCTGGGTGGGCATGAGTCAGGGGCGACTTGACAGCAGCTACCAATGTCATCCTATACTTACAACTACTCCTTCCCAGACGACTCCATGTCAGTGAGCAGCACACAATTATTCACCCACTTGTTAGTCAAAGCTTAGCTTTCCTCCTTGACTTCTTCCTTTCTCTTTTCTTTCAAAATGATTTTATTTATTTATTCTAGATGTATTTTCTGTATGGGTCAATAGCAAAATACCTTTCTCCCACATCTTTCTAACATGCGCTCTGCTCCACCCCTCATCAGGTAACCGCGGTTACTAGTTTCTGTATCACATCCAGATTTAAAAAAATGATACAACAAAACACAAATACCTATTCTTCATCTTCTCCTTTTCCACTCGAAGGTAGCCTACTGAGCATACTCTTCTGTACCTTGTTTTTTTTTAATTTAATATTTACTGAGATATAAAAAAAAGAGATATAATTTATGCAAAATGCCATGTGCAAATATACACTTATTACATGAGTTTTTTTGTTTTTTTAATGATCATGATGATTCATGTTTCTTTATAATTATCAGTTCCACATCTGCTACAAAGCTAAATGGGAACCCTTGCTCCCACTGATGTAACCTTTGAGTACAGGATAACTCACCCTCTCAGCCTCCTCAAGTCCTCTTCCTTGGATTACCCAACAAGCAAGGTACTTGTGGGCCCAACTGTACCTTCCCACGCATCTGCAATGACAACTTCACCTGTCTCCCGTTATAGCAAAGATGTGGTGAAACCCATGTGAAATTGCTCACCACAGACTAGCCAGTGAACACAATTAAGCCCTTGTACAAAAAATTTTTTTTTTTTTTACCTTGCTCAATGCAAGGTAGCACATACCTTGCTGACTGGCTAATCTATCCCTGGATGCCAGAGAAATATTGAGATTAAACCAACTAATTTTGCAGACCTTGTTTCCATTAATTAGATTATTTCTGACTCATTATTATTATTTCAAAATTCTGACATATTTCTTTAATATTTAGTAATTTTCACAAATGATTGGCATTTGCATATGTTCACTAAAATGTATAGTTTTTGCTGAAGAATATTCATCTCTAAAAAAATATCACCCACGGCCAACTGTCATAGAATTCCTTTAGATTTTGGGGATGGAAAGCTTTTCTGGATTTGTAATAAGTTAATTTGGTTTAAACGTATATTTTTCTAATAAGTTAAGACATCACAATAATGATGCAAAGAAAACAACAATGAATTTGACTTTTTGGAAAATAGTATAACTTCAATTTCTTTTTTCTTCAAATGATGTGAAAAGCCCATTTGTTGCTTATCTTCTAGAAATGCAATGAGATTAAATCTAAAGAGCTGTAAAAACAGAAAAAAAAATCTAGTGATATTAAAGTTATCTTTTTTTTTTTTTTTTATGAGAATACAGACCAGAACATTCCTCTAGGGCATCTTATCCCTTAAAAAGTATGAAGAGTTTTTTATTTTTTTATATGTCAGCCCGCATGCTCATTCCATTCTTTTATTTACAGTAGTGAAACTAGAATTACGTGTAGGTCCACGTTTACATTAAAAAAAAACAAAAACAAAACCAAAAAACACCCACTGCCTTTGAGTCAATTCAGATTCATAATCCCCATAGGGTTTCCAAGGCTGTAAATCTCTACAGAAGCAGACTGCCACATCTTTCCAACTGCCAACCTTTCGTTTAGCAGCCGATCGCCTTAACCACTGCGCCACCAGGGCTGCTTTATGCTGACTTTAAGTTGTTGCCTTTTTTAAGCGTTGAAAACAGTGAGTAGTGTTCCCAAAAGTGTCAGTCCTTGTGAAATTAATTATGATCGTTAAGTTATATCAATGATATTAGTGTGATTAATTTTTAAACATTTCAAATCTAAAAGATGACATAAAATTTTTTTTTTTTTAAATGATTATGTTGAAATTAAAAAGTAAGACGAGAGCTGTGATTTGGATGGAGAATACATTGCTTTTTGAACTCTTTCTGTGGTCCATTACCTTAGGAAGCCTCAGAGTCTAAAATGGCTTTGGCTGGGTTGAGTCAATGAAATATTTATGGATCAAAGGGTCCTGGAGATGCTTCCTATGGGAATATGTATAATAATGAAGTATTTATACAGTGCCTTCTTTGATGTGCTCAAAGAGTTTTACAGACATTATATACTTCATCTGCACCACCCGTGAAGCAGGTTGGGGGTAAGAATTAACCTTGTTTACGAATGAGTAAAAGGAATACAGAGCAGGACTCTACCCGGGCTCACAGTGGGGGTAATGACAGAACAGGAAATCCCTCTCTGTTCAAAGGTGCAAGGAAAGGGATTAATTTCCTAATGTCCACAAGGGATTTTTCCCTCCATACGTCTGATTTCCCTGGACACCCAGTACCTCTGCGGGATGACCTCTAAGCTCCTCTCCAGTTCCAAAGTCCTGTCACTGAATCCAGAAGGACAGTGGCAAGGCGGAGGAAGAGAACACAGGCTCTGGAATGAGAGAAACCTGGATTTGCATTCAGGCCTTGTCACTGGTGATGGAGATGAATTTGAACAATTAATTCATGTGAGCTTCAGTCTCCTTCTGCAAGGTGAAAATGTAATCTCTGCTCAATGAGGTTGTATTGGGGATGAAATGCAATACCGTGAATGAAGTCCTTGTTGTGGGACCTGGCACACAGGAGGTACTCAGTGAATGCATCAGGTAGCATAACAGTTTGAGGGTGGCAGAGATAACAGGTAATTTTTACCCTGTCTGTGCTCATTCATCAAGATAGAATGATGTAATCTTTTTCTGGAAGGCAGTGATAGTTCAATGGCAGTATTCTCACCTTCTGTGAGGGAGACAAGGAAACCCTGGTGGATAGTGGTTAAGAGCTATGGCTTCTAACAAAGAGGCTGGCAGTTCAAATCCACCAGGCACTCCTTGGGAACTCTGTAGGGGAGTTCTACTCTGTCCTATAGGGTTACTATGAATTGGAATCGATAACAATGGGTTTGTTTTTTTTGGTTATGAGGGAGACCCGGGTTTTATTCTCAGACAACACACTTCACGTGCAGCCGCCACTCATCTGTCAGTGTGTGTTGTTGTGATGTGGGGCTTTCTGGTTAAAACAGACTAGGAAGAAATGCCTGGTGATCTGAGAATCAGCTCATGAAAATCCTATAAATCACAATGGTCCAATCTCATTGTGCATCAGTCCCCATGAGTTGGGGGGCCAACTCAATGGCAGCTAGCAACCACTTAGTAGGTTTCTAAATAAATAAGTTCTAACACAAGTGGAAGAATTGGAAATATTGTCCTTTCTTGTGATATAGTCAGATATTTGAGATTATTTTTCTCTTTTAGGCTTTTATATTATAGAAATACTGCAATTAAGTACTATAACTTTGAATTCTGCTTGTATATACCCAGGCGTGGACAAACTGGAGGTTGTTTTCATCTCCTAAGTGTGGGGCTGGTGGCAACTTAGAAGGTGGTGGTTTGTAGATGGAGTGAGGGACCATTCCCAGGCTGGGCTTTTCTGGTCAGCTTCTCGTCAACTGGAGAAAAGCTCGAGCTGGAGAGCCCCAAAGAGACATGGGGTGGGAGAGGAGTAAGGACTTCCTATAATGACAAGGTAACAAGGGAATGCAGATTTAAGAAATAATAAAAACCTTAGCCCAATAATACTGAAAAGGACATTTGAGGTCTCTCAGCTCCTTCCTACAATGCACCCAAAATATGTATGTTATTTCTTTTTTTAGTAATGCGTGTTTGTCCAAAAGAATGTCAGTGATATTCATCTAATTTATTAATAGAGGGATTAATGTATATGATCAAAGACTAAAGGAAGATATTCATTATACTTATTTTTTATGATATAAAATTTATATCAACAATTCTTGCTGCAATTATTGATTTAACATTATGTTCAATGATGTAAGTTTTCATTCTGGAGAAGTTATTAATTGAATTTAACTTCTCTCATCTTTTTGGTACATCTATGCATGTATTTGGAAACCCCGGTGGCATAGTGGTTAAAAGCTACAGCTGCTAACCAAAAGGTTAGCAGTTCAAATCCACCAGGCACTCCTTGGAAACCATATGGTGCCATTCTACTCTGCCCTATAGGGTCACTCTGAGTAGGAATTCACTCGACAGCAGCAGCTTTGACTTTTTTTGGTATACATGTATTTTGGAGCCCTGGTGGTGCAGTGGCTAAGAGCTTGGCTACTAATCAAAAGTCAGCAGTTCGAATCCACCAACCTCTCCTTGGAAATTCTATGGGGCAGTTCTCCTCTGTCCTCTCGGGTTACTATGAGTTGGAATCAACTTGACCGAAATGAGTTTTTCAGGGTTTTATAAAATATTATTATTAATAGTATTTAATAAATATATAACATTTGATTATCAGTATAATGAATATTTGTACATTTTACTGATGGGTAAAAAATGATCATCTATAAAAAAAAAAATTGTGAGGAAAATAAATGATCCTTAAGGAGAAAAATAAACAGTTACCCCAAAGTTCATACATTAAAATAAATACACTTTCAAGATAAGGAGAGGTCATAGGAATTTTCTTGAGCTCATCTATGTTTTTTCTAAGCAAATTACAAGGGGAAGAAAGGTATAAGGGTTAGGGTATAGGCAATGGTATGCTGCTTAAACTGAATCTCAAAAAAAAAAAAAAAGAAAGCCCTGATTTGAGGTGTTAGCCCATTTCTGTTGTGTAAGTGCTCCCACCTTGGCCTGTCTCAGGTTACAGTGTGACCTCGCTGAATGCAGAATGGGGAAATGATGCACACAAACAACCTCCACAAGAGTGGGGAGCCGGCTCCAGCACTCTGCTGCACAATAGTGAGAAAGGACCACAGCAAGGGAGGAGGTAGAGAAACAACAAAAAAAGAAAAAACAAAGGACTGCCAAGAGGTCACCAAAAGCTCAGCATTCTCTAGTCCTTTGATATAGAATCAGATAGAGTCGTTTTCCTCAGCACAAACGCAGCCCAGTTTATAAGCTGATGTGCTGAATAAAAAGCCAAGTCAGCATAATGTCATGGTTAGCACCATAAACTCCACAGCAGACGGCCTGGCCCCACCAATGACTAGTTCACTGCATGACTTCGTGCAAGATACGCAGCCTTGGGGAGCGTCAGCTTCCTAATCGGTGGGTAAGATGCCACAGGGGGATGCCACCTGAATGTCCCTCAAGTGATTGTCAAGAGATTAAGTGAGTGACAGTGTTTGAAGTGTTCAGGAAGTGCTTGACACATATCAACAAAAGCAAGAGCTTGATATTATTGCTAGTAAACTATGTTTTGTTCACTTCTAGAACTAAAAGGAGTAAAGAAAGTGTAAGTAAAGGAGGATAAAAACAAGAGTGATTTGGGACATAAATGGGGTAAAAATTTTAACCGTTTGGAATGACTTGTTTTCTGAGGATATCTTATGGTGAATGTTGTAACGTTGTTCTCACTTTTGTTTGAATGATGAAATTACCAACTCATAGAGTTTCCAAGGAGCACCTGGTGGATTAGAACTGCTGACCTTTTGGTTAGCAGCCGTAGCTCTTAACCACTACACCACCAGGGTTTCCAAAAATTACCAAAAATTAGAGAAAAGGTTGTGTACCCCAACAACAAAATGCCTTCTTAGAAGAAAAGGCATTGGTATAACATGTATGTCATCATCCAGGTGTTTACAAACAGGTGTGCTTTGTATAATAGCAATATGTGCACACCAAAGGTGGTGCTTTGTGATATTTTATGTTTTCAAGCAAAGCTGTGCATTTAAAATGCCCCAATAAGCCCCAAGGATTAAAATATCATCTCTAGCCCTGGTAGTGTGCTGGAGCCCTGGTGGCACAGTGGTTAAGAGCTCGGCTGCTAACCAAAAGGCTGGCAGTTTGCCTCCACCAGCCATTCTCTGTGGGGTAGTTCTACTCTGTCTTATAGGGTCACTATGAGTTGGAATCAATTTTTTTTTTTTTTTTTTAATGAGTTGGAATCAACTCCACAGCAATAGGTTTTTACCGTGGTGCAATGGTGAAGTTTTAACCCATCCAGCAGCTCGTAGAAGAAAGACCTGGCAATCTGCTCTCATAAAGATTATCAAAAAAACAAAACTCATTGCCCATAAAGATTACAGCCTAGAGAATCCTACGGGTGCAGTTCTACTCTGTCACATAGGGTTACTACGAGTCGAAAATCGACTCGATAACAAGCAACAACAATCCTGTTTTGCTTTGCAATGTGTATTTATCGTGGTTGCCTTCTTGTTTCAGTATTAAGTAAACGATCATAGGCTGAAAAAACTTCTGACATCTTAGGGGATGAACTTCCAGGTCAAAGGCCATTCCTTCAAAGATGAGATAAATACTTCTAGTAACTCATGGGGAGAAAAGAGAAAACAGGTCTCTGTCTCTCTCTCTAGTCAGGCCGAGTCTTGCTGTTGTGCCCCGCAGCAATTGCTGACGTTGTCTGTGGTAAAGAATAGAATTTCTCCATTTGCAGTGTTCTTCCCCGCAGGAAATACTCAAAGGAAAACGAAATGTGTGAAATCTGAATGCAGACTGCAGAAAAACATAAACACGCAATCAAATCCAGCTATAAAAATATGACATGACCCACACACAATATACTGGAATCGGGCCACTTTCAGTGCTTTTTATTATAGTCATTAAAAAGTGTCCACGAGCACTGACAGATGACCTGAACTTAAGATGAAACATTTGTGAAACAACTTCTTTACCTTTCCAAAAAACACTTTCAAAACAGGAAGAGGTTTATGTAGATAAAGACAAATAACTCCGGAGATTTGTGTACTTGCTTCATAGATCTGAAGAAAAAATACTTCATTAGAATATAAATAATGATGAATAAGGGGAACACATCGCTTTAAAGAAGTAAAATATTCGGTTCATCTGAGGCCGAGACTTCTCAACATTTAATGAGCAAAAGAACCACTTGGAGATCTTATTAAAATGCAGATTCTGATTCAGTAAGTCTGGAGTCAGAGGGGGCACCTAATATTATGCATTTCCAACAAGCTCCCAGGTGATACTGCTACTGAACTGTGGACCACGCTTTGAGGGACAAAGGCAGGCAGGTGAGTTTAAGGCCAGGAAGTACTCTTCCTCATCTTTGTATATAGAGCATGTTGTCCAGCTCATATTTGATCAACAATTATTTGCAGGATAAATGGATGGATAGATGTAAAGGCAAGAAGCAAAATTTCCATCCATCCATCGATGCATGCATGCATGCATTTTGTCTTTGTTCTTATTTCCTGGGTCTCCTGAAATGTTCCCCTTACAGAAACCTAAAGAGCTCCTATTATTCTCAGATTTTCTATGAGTCAAGCAAGAACCAATGGTTAGAGGCAAAAGGGAGTTTTCTATTTAATATTAGGAAGCACTTTCTAAGAATAAGAACTTTCCAACTGTGCTGAGACCATGAATTTTCTGTCACAGGAAGTGTTCGACCAACCATCAGTGGGATAACCATTACAGGGCTTGTTATAAAGGGAATCAGAGTGGGTGGCTGATGGCACTAGGGAACATTTAAGATTTCTTCCTGTTCTGAAATTCTATGAGAAAAAGCGTGAAGAAGGTGGAAGGTTAGCGAAGTAAAGAAGAAGGAAAAAAAAAAAATTTAGACGGTGTAAACCCTTCTGATAGTAGTTTAAATTCTGGGAAGTTACCTCTCTGAGCTTCAGTTGCTTTTCTGAAAAAAAAAAAAAAAAGGTGATAATAATGTGTATTTTACCATGTTGATGTGAGTACTAAGCACAATTATTTTTATGAAAGTGGCGTGTAGTATACCAAAAAAACAAACCCGTGGTTGATGAGTTGATTCCGATTCATAGCAACCCTATAGGACAGAGTAGAACTGCCCCATAGGGTTTCCAAGGAGTGGCTGGTAGATTGGAACTGCTGACCTTTTGGTTAGCAGCCTGAGCTCTTAACCACTTCGCCACCAGGGCTCTGCCCATGGTATGCCCATTGCCATCGAGTTGATTCTGACTGCTGTTTATTTACCATAGTAGTGACTTGGTAAGTAACAACTTGCTCTTTCCCCCCACGGCTGAAAAAAAAGCTCTGGTTTGCAGTGTTTGCTGATTTCCAATTGTGTAAATATTCCCATCATGGCCAACTTTAAGCTAGCAATGGTTTAATAGCCTCCTCACAAAATTCCTGAAAATTTAATTTCTAAAAGTCTTATCAGCTGTCGTTGTAAGCCAGCTACGGTGTACCACTGCTCCCACTGTTCCCTTTCTTACCTCAGCTGTGACCCTTGGTGATATTGAAGCATACAGGGGTATCCCTTGTCATCTATTTCCATAACTTCAAACAGACAGACTCAGCATTTTAATACCTCTGTCTCTCATACTGGATGATGAAGGAAGAACATGGAGGGAGGGAGGACGTGGATTGAAGATATGCTTACCTGTAGGCTGACTTAATAAATGAGAAATTGAAATATCGTGGAGATTGAGACAAAGAGCCTAAACTGAACTCAGGAGCTGCACAGATTTGTTCCTGGAAAAGAAAAGGATTGGAAGATACTGTGAAAGAAACAAACAAAAAACCAGACATACTGGTCAGACAGAGACTAGAGAAACTTCGAGAGTATGGCCCCCGGAACACCCTTTTAACTCAGTGCTGAAGTCACTCCTGAGGTTTACCCTTCAGCCGAAGAGTTGACGAGCCCATAAAACAAAATGAGATTAAATGGGTTAAATGGGCACAGCAGCCCAGGGGCAAGGACAAGAAGACAGGAGGGAACAGGAAAGCTGGTAAGGGTGAACCCAAGGTCGAGAAGGGGAGAGTGTTGACACGTTGAGGGTTGGCAACCAATGTCACAGAACAAGATGTGTAGTAATTGTTTAACGAGAAACTAATTTGTTCTGTAAACCTTCATCTAAATTACAATTAAAAAAAAAAAAGGTACTGTGAAACCGCAGGAAATTGGGATGAGAACCAACCAAAGAGGGGCAGGTGTATGAAAGCAGATGGCTTTTGTTGAGTGTGTGCTCCTAAACTTTTTGCTGTTTAAAACTCCCTTCTGTGTTTCTCAGATTGAAGCGCTATATTCATGAACGTAATTACTCGAGAGTTCTTTGTTAAATGAGTTTTGAATTTTAAAGCCTTATTCTTCTGAATTAGCCATGAACTATATGAGCATTTCTATTTGAATTTAATTCCATTACCTGACAAGTGTTAGTTCTTCATAATAATGACACAAGTGTGATTAGATCATTAATTCAAAGCATCAGAACAATTTTCAAAGATGTGCAGTTCATGCGTTTGTATTAAGATCTGGTCTAATATGGGGCCAGGGATCAAATGCTTTTCAATCTTTGTTGAAGGGGTGACATTGTGTGTCCAGGTTGATGTCAGGGTATATGAATAGCTTCGTTCTTCCATCTATAAAACATGACAGTAATGGTTAATGAGAGTATTGGACAAGTTAATTGTTTAACACAGCAAAAAAGAAAAAAAAAAAAATTCTGTGATGAAAAAGACCAGTCCTCTGGCCTCAAACTTCTAGCGTCAGGTTTTCTCAGTCTTTAATTAGTGATCCTATTTCAAATGAAATAAACATACACAAATATCTTACCCCGCTGTTGCCTGGCTGCCAAGGACCCCATCTTGGTAGTTGAAAAGATCTGGTGGTGTAGTGGTTAAGAGCTACAGCTGCTAACCATAAAGCTTAGCAGTTCGATCCTCCTTGGAAACCTTATGGGGCAGTTCGACTCTGTTCTATAGGCCTTAAACTTGAACTTTTGTGACCCTTTCTGTGAATAGAATTCTGTGGAAGTGACGCTATATAACTTTCAGATACTAGGTTGGAAAACATCACGTATCATCTGCCAGTTTGTCTTGGGACACTCACTCTGGAGGGTTTAGTCATCACACAAGAAGTCTACCTATCCTGAGGGCTTCCTGTGAGTAAACACATGGCTTGAGAGAGAGTAATACCCAAGAAGCCCCAACTGTTCCTCTCTCTAGCTGCTTGAGTCTTCCCACTAGCCACGTGAGTGACGATGCCGTCAAGATAGCCAAGCCTCAGCCGCCGTATGACTGCAGTTCTACGTGTTTGTGTAGAGGCATTTACAAATAAGGATAGCCCCAAATTAAGCCCCATTTTCTAAGGGCTGGGGCCTTAACTTGGACCTTAGGATGGTGATCTCATGCAAGACCTTCGTCGCTGAGGGATCCCAATCAACCCCCAGACTGAGAACAAAATAAAGGACCATTATTGTATAAAGCAACTGTTTGTGGGTGGTTTGTTAGACTGCCGTCGATAACCAGAGAGAGATGATGGGTCCTGTTGTTCTATTTCAGCATCCAACCTCTACCAAGATAGATCATTTAGAAGCTGAAGCTCTGATGGTGAGGTGGTTTACAGAACCATATTTCCTGCCTCTAGCAACCCACATGACCCCATTATTTGAGTTGGCTTTTTTTTTTTTTTACTGTCTTTGCTGAACTGGAAGGGCCTTGTTCAAAAGGAACCGGCCAAAAATTCATTGTGTTAGTTCAACTCGATAAAATAGTTCCCTGTTTTTTAACAAGTAACAGGGGTTTGGGAAGGTCAGGTATTGATAGCACTTTGGGGAAGAGGAAATTTCTGGAACTGGATGCTGCTATTTGACCAGTGTATGAAATCAAAGAGGACATAGATTTCAAGATTATTGAAGCTTTGAGTGTTTGGACAAATAGCACCTTGGGGAGACGCTTTTTTTTTTTTTTTCTTTCTTTTGCTTCACACTGCTTTTTTCTTTGTGTCAAAGGAAACACTAAATATTTTCTGCCTTGTTTTCAGCTATAAAAGTCCAGTCTTAAAATTTAGAAACTCTTTGTCACACCTAAAAAGACTTAGTGGACTTAATTTCTATTGCTCCGTTATTTATGTTTCTATTTCTTGTTGCATAAACTACACAGACAGGTGGAGGGATGTGGCTCTCGTGCCCTCGGAATGCAGACTTTTCTGAGAGCAATTGTTGGTACATTCTGCACAATGCTTCTGAGGCTGTGGCCAAAGGTCTGGATCTATCTCATTTTCAAGCTACCTCAACTGCCTTATAACATAATATTTGGTCTCTCGGAGCTTTATTAGTTTAACTTTCTCATAGCCACTAAATGTTGGTAATTTTTGCTGGTTTATGACTGGTGTGCCAGTACAAAAACGCCACGCAAACATCGATCTGTGATACTGGTTGCCATCAAGTTGACTCTGGCTCATGGCAACCCCATGTGTGTCAGAGTAGAACTGTGCTCCATGGGGTTTCAAAGGCTGGTTTTTCAGAAGAAGATCCCAGGAATTTCTCCCAAGGTGCCTATGGGTGGACTTAAACCACTAACCTTTAGGTTAGTGATTGAGGCTCAACCATTAGCATCACCATCCAGGAACTCCTAACTTGTGACAGTTTCGTATAAACGTAATCAATGGCTATGAAAATAGAAATGTAATTCCATTGTGTGTTAGCCTTGCATTTTCCTCTCATGTCTTAATTGGCTAAAACAAAATGTATAGCACAACTCAGGTGAGGGTGAGCTTCTTGTGTCTTGTATCTCAGTGCCCTTGATCCTGTGATTGACGTGTTCTGAACATTAGTGACATAATTGCTACAGGATGCTTTCAATTCATATACTGTGCTTTGGTTTGATATATAATAAAGGTAATAGTTAAAAATCATTTCATCAGCTTTTCTATATTGTCCTAGAGAATGTTAGACCCAAGGCATCTTTCTGCCTAGATGGAGACTGGGGTTTGCTAGTGAAGGAATGCAGAGGGAGACTGAGGTAACACTTAGCTCTCCATGTTCAAAATCGAATTGTTTAGGAAAATAATCACGAGGAGAGACCAGTCCCTGGAGAAGGACATCATGTTTGGTAATGTAGAGGGCCAGTGTAAAAGAAGAAGACCCTCAAGGGGATGGATTGACACAGTGGCTGCAACAATGGGCTCAAACATAACAGCGATTGTGAGGATGGTGCAGGACTGGGCAGTGTTTTGTTCTGTTACATATGGGGGGTTGCTATGAGTTAGAACTGACTTGATGGCACCTAACAACAACAACAACAGGAAAATAACAGCCTTATAAGCTGAGCTATTGAGAGTAGATTTTCCAAATTTATTTATTTCCACACTTGCCATACTAACAACCGGGCTTGGAGAACTTGGTTTATAGAATGCTCTTTTGCTGTTTAGAACAGGCACAAAGGTCTTCCTGGAGACAAGAAGGAAGACATGACGTCATAGAAACGAAAGAGAGATCTGTTTTGCAGCAGAAGAAGGAGGAAAAAGAGGGAGGTAAGCTAAGCGATTAGATGTGGCTCCTAATTTCTCCCCTCTCTTGGCTCTGGTCTGGAGTGGGATGATGCATTAAATTAAAAAAAAAAAAAAAGGCAGTGCTATCACTGGACGGGGTGGCCCCTAAGGCCTCCCCTGCTCTATTTATTCATTTGTTTTTAGGATTCTAGTTATTAGTGTCTCTGGTTGCCCCATAAATGGTTTTTGAAAATGAATTTAGGGTTAAGTATTATGCTTAAGTGGAAAGCTAATTAGGATCATTGCACAATATATTAGCCATGATACGCATTTTAGGGAGTTTTCCAGGATAAATGAAACAATGTTACTCCAGGTTCAAACTTCTCTATATATTGACACCTCAACTCTTGGCTTATTTAGCTTGTAACCTGTTGCCCTATTGAAAAAGAAACTTTATGCTCAAAATATGGAGAGCAGCATCCATTTTGTAACTGGTTGTTAAAAACAACAGGGGGTCACAGCAGGAAACAGCACTAACTCAGAATAAATGCTGAGGTTTAATACAGGACAGTTTACAGAGGTGTGAGTTAAGGGAACCAACGAGGATGCTAGGATGCTGAGGCACTCAGAGCTCAGTAACAGTGGGGGGGCCTCACCATCTTGGGGTGGAGGGGGCAAGGTGAGGAGATGGCATTACTAAAGCTTGATGAGAGCTGGAGCTACAGAGGAGGGCCTACCTGGAGGGAGGGTTAGTTGCTGGCAGATGCACGGCACTGCTAGAGACAAAGAACCAAAATAGGACGGATGTGGGAAAGAAATACCCTGACCTTTCACTTCTTGCTCTCCAGTTTCCTGCCACTGTCTGCCTTTGCCTGAATCCAACAAGAAGTTAGATAGCAAGTCCACAGACTCAGCCTTTCAAAGAACAGTAAGACAGACAAGCCCAGAGAATGGATTGGGGGTAGTGGAGAGTGTGGGGGCGGTACAGGGGAGTACAGATGTTAGTTCATCTTATGTCTCCTTAGTTTTATTTATACCAGGGTGGTTCTTCTGCCCTGACCTATTTGTGTTTATCATCTCACTTTGGTTTCTCTAGTTCACACTATTTCTACTTCTGAAGGTCCCCGTGAAATGTCTTCCATAATTTAAATATTCAGAAACCACCATTGTTAGAATTTTAATATATATTCTTTCAGATCTGTGTATATATTTGTTACATATACATATATACACAAACATATAATTTGTTAACAAAATGGTATATTTTCATATAGATAGTTTTGCAACTATCTTTTTTTACTAGGAGCCCTGGTGGCTCAATGGATAAGAACTTGGCTTGGCTACTAACTATAAAGTCTAGCAGTTTGAATCCACCAGCTGCTTCTTGGAAACCCTATGGGGCAGTTCTACTCTGTCCTATAGGGTAGCTATGAATCAAAATTGACTTGATGGCAATGTTCTTTTTTAAATACTAAATAGTACGTTTTGGATGTCTTTCTATGTTGTCATAAATAGATCTCCCTCATTTTCTTTAATATTTATATAGTATTTCATTGATGACTGTAGTATAATTTATCTTTTATTGATAGAAACTTAAGTAGTTCCTAATTTTTTCACCATTGTAAACAATGTTACAAAAATGTTATTGCCCATATTTCTTTGCGTATTTTTGTGAGTTTTTCATTTGGAAAAATTCTCAGAAGCAAAGTCATTAAAGAGCATGAACATCAAGTATTTTAACGGATATTGCAAATTCTCCTTCCAAAAAAATTAGCCAATTTTTATACTCCTACTACTAACAGCATACGACAGAGCTTGTTTTCCCATCTCCTTGCCAACTCTGGGGATTATGAATCTTTTAAGCACTGCCAATTTGATAGTTGAAAATATCTTATTGTCGTTTAATTTAAATTTTAGTGAGCTTGATCAGCTTTTCAAGTGATCACTGACCACTTCTGTTTCATCCTTTCTGAAATGACTTCTTATATCCTTTGATCAGTCATATATTCCCTTTTGACTTAGAAGAAAGTTTCATAATATCAAGACAATTAGCCTGTTGTCATATGTGTGGTAGCTCTTATTCTCAGTTTCTCCCTTCACTTTGAAAAGCTTTTTTAATTATTTTTTGACACAGACAACTACTTTTCCATCTCCATTAATAATTTTTTTCCTTTATAGCTTTTGCATTGGTCTTAGAAAAGTTTTATCATGCCAACATTATAAAAAAAAACATTCAGGCATTTTTTTCTTCCCAGTATCTTAATGGTTTACATTTAAGTGTTTGTTGTATCTGGATTTTATTTTAGTGTTAGAAGTAAGGTTAAAAAAAAAAATGCATATTTATTTTTCAGCTCTATCATCATTACAAATAAGTGTATTTTCTTCCATTCTTCTCCAAAGTCATGTTCATCAAATACTACATCTATTTTTCTTCACTGTATTTCTGCATCATCAACATACCATTTTAATTATTGTATAGAATATTGCTATTCTCTTTGTTCCCCAGAATTTTCTGATTCTTTCAAAATATGTCCTTCCAAATAAACTCTGGAATAACTTTATTATGTTATTAAAAATAATCCCTTTTGAAATTTAATTATGAGCACACCTAAT
Source organism: Elephas maximus indicus (assembly GCF_024166365.1). NCBI lineage: Eukaryota > Metazoa > Chordata > Mammalia > Proboscidea > Elephantidae > Elephas > Elephas maximus. The sequence continues at coordinate 71,984,885 of NC_064841.1, read as the reverse complement.
TCAAAGATTAACTAATGGTGAATTTTTGTCTTTACGATACTGAGTACTTGTGTTCATAAACAAGTTATTTCTTTTACCTGTTACTTCAGTAGAATTTTATCATGTTGCTTATATAAAGTTCCTTTATCTGACTTATTATATTAGGATGGAACTATTTTTACAAAACAGTTGTTGTTGTTGTTAGGTGCCATCAAGTTGGTTCTGACTCATAGTGACCCTATGCATAAAGGAATGAAACGTTGCCTGTCCTGCGCCGTCCTCACAATCATTGCTACATTTGAGCCCATTGTTGCAGCCACTGTGTCAATCCATCTCATTGAGGGTTTTCCTCTTTTCCGCTGACCCTCTACCTTACCAAGCATGATGTCCTTCTCCATTTATAAGTATGTCCACATTGCAAAATCCAGTGCTGTTAAAAAAGGAAATGAATTTGAAAATTCATTGTGAATTAGACATATTTTGTTCTTTCTTCTTTTAGTATGTGGTGATATAACAGTTCATCTGCTCTTCCTAGGTAATTAAATTCCAAGCCAAAATATCTTGTGATTGAAAAAAAAAAAACAGAGCTTATGCAAAATATGATGGATCACATGAAGGGGTTTCTGTACTTTCCTGAACTGCAATTCTTATTCCAAGCCAATAGTTTCTTTGCCAAAATACACTCTGGTTGCGGCAATAAATTTGGGTAGCTTTTTTTTATGTTATAATTTTTGGAGGAGTGGAAATGCACAAAAAATACAGTCTGAAAAATAAGAATGACTTGAAATGCATAATATCTGTAAAATCAAAAAACCTACAAATGTTATTTCTTCTATCACTTGGGTATAATTGATTCTTGAGAGATTTGTGCCTCCATGTCTAATCCCCATGACATAATACATGGCTCACCAGCTTGCACATGAAGCACTTAAATAATTTTCATATAAGAAAGTTGCCTTTGAAACAAGAAATGATGATTTAAAAAATTTTGTTATTAATTATTAATATTGGGTCATCTAGGTAATAATCCAGTATTAACACCTGTAATTTTGGTATATGTATCATTTTCCTTTTGAAGGAGTTTTAATTAATATTGTGTCTCCCTCAAACAACTGTAATTGTAACTTACAAACAAAATATTTACAGGTTTAAAATATTTTTATCATGAAAAACTTTAAACATTCAGAAAGAGAGAAAATTATAGTAAACTCTCAAAAACAGGCACTAGTTTCTCATGGCTGTTTTTAACAAATAACCACAAACTTGGTGGCTTAAGACGACTGAAATTTATTTTTCACAGTTCTGTCCAGAAGTTTAAAATCATTATCCCTGGGCCAAATCCAGATATTGTGTGGTGCCCCCTCAGGAGTTTTGGGTGGCTGCTGGCATTCCTTTGCTTACGGCTGCATCACTCCAGTCTTCAGGGCCAGCATCTTCAAATCTTGCTTTTCTCCATCTTCCTATTACCTTCTCCTCTGTGTATGTCAAATCTCCCCTGACTCCCTCTTATAAGGATACGTATGATCACACTTAGGCTGACCTGGGTAAACCAGGATAACCTCCTTATCTCAAGATCACATCTGCAAAGGCTCCCCACCCACCCCCATCTCAGGTAATAGCCATAACCCATAGGTTCCAATAATTGGGACATGGGTATCTTTTGGGGAACCATTTTTGAGACTACCACAACACATTACCTAGGTTTAACTTTTGTCTCATCGTTTTTGCTGCAGACATCGAACTATTGTCAACCTGACATTCTACTCTTGAGTTTTTCATGTTGTATTGCAAAGAAACAATAACATATACCTTCATAGTCAGTCAAGATTCCATTATGAACACCTAACAAGATTAACACTAATTCCTCAATACCTGATAATATTCACTTCATAATCAACCTTCATTAATTGCCCCTGAAATGTCTTTTACAGTGTGTGTATCTGACCCATAATGTGTGTGATGAAATTATTTAAAAAATTTTGACTACCAGGTAACTGTGGTTTTGAATCTTGTGGATGAGTTCTTAAACATTGTTGAAATCAAGTACATAAATGATGATGTATATAGGGGTTCATTAACCTTAAAAATTACTCTGCTTTTTTTCCGGACTCAAGAATCTCTTTGGAGTTGTTGTTCTTTCACTTTGAAAAACACACCAGTTTGAAGGGGAACGTGGTCCCATTAGCACAGGGTAACAAAAAGCATTAGGGAACAGATGTTATACTTGGGAAAGACTGAGGACAGAGGGGAAAAATGATTCAAAAAGAAGTGATGGTTGGGATAAAGCTTAAAACAAGAGAAGACAGACTTTCAATGGGAGTATGGATAAAGACCTTGTAGGCAGCAAAAAGCTGTGTACAAAGGTGAGGGGTTTTCTTTTCTTTTAAATTTTGTATTATAGAGTTTTTTAAAAAGAAGAGAATGGTATACTAAACCCAAGTGTATCAATTTCCCAACTTCAACAATTATCAACTCTTGGGCAATCTGGTTTCATGTATATTTCATCCAGTACCAGTCCTTCTCATACTATTTAGATGCCAATTTCAAACATAGACCATAGTTATTCCAACTTTTTCTCTAAAAGATTTGGACTCATTAAAAAAATAACCAAAATAACATTACTCAGCTAAAGCAAGCAAACAAAAATTTCTTAAGGTCATTAAATATCCAAGTTTCCTATTTCTTTCTCATCTATGCCAATTATATTTTCTTAGTCAAGATCAAACAAGTATGCACAGTGTTATCCGCTGATATGTCTTCAATATCCCTTTCTTTTAATGGAGGAATAATTCGTTGTTAATTCCTCTACTGACTTTTAAGCTGTATCTCTTTACATTATTTTTTAGTGGTCCCTCTGGAGAATGTAATATATCCTTAACTTATTACAGTCTACTTAGTGTTAATGGTCCATCATTTCACAAAAAAAATGTAAAAACCTTACAGCAGTAGAATTTCATTTACCCTTTCACCCTTTTTTTCTATTGTTGTCATATATCTTCTATCCAAATACAGTAGAAATCCCAAGCTGCTATGCTCTTATTTTTGCTTTTAACAATCAGTTATGCAACTAAGAACCAACTAAGAGAGAAAAAGTGGCCTTTTATATTTGCCTGAGTGTTTATCATTTTTAGTGCTCTTCATTTCTTTAGTAGAGATTCAACTACATTAAAACCACTAAGCAGCATCATGATAAACAACATACACAATATTTGTTCAGATTTTTTTTTTCTCCTCTATTCTTTCTCCCCTCTCCTATTTAAGTAGACCAATATGAGACTGGAAGAATATATTCATTTACTTTTCTTTCAGACGTTTTGACAATGCCTATAAACAAAAATAAATAATTTATTTTTTTGACTATAAACATCACTAAAATAAGTTTAAATACAAACACATGTTTTTCATTGTTGTGATCATTTTCAATAACTGGATTAGGCAAGTTCCTAAATATCCAGTAGTTTGACCATGTTTTTTTCTGGAGGTTTGCAATCTTATAGAAATGGGTAATTATGTTGAAGAGTCTTGCTCTTCTGCATGCTGGATAGGGCTAGAAACAGAAAAAGAACAGGAGAAGTTTGTTCCCTGCTCATTACACTATTGGAGATTCAGCTGGGTTTACAAATTCCTTTTTAAAAAAATGCAATGGCCTTATTGTTGTTAGCTGCCACCGAGTCTACTGTGACTCATGGCGACCCCATGCATCAGAGTAGAACCGCTCTGTAGAGTCTTTTGACTGCAATCTTAATAGAAGCAGATCTCCAGGTCTTACCTTCCATGATACCACTGGGTGGGTTCGAACTGCCAATTTTTAGGTTAGCAGTCTAGTGCAAACCATTTGCACCATGTAGGGACCTTGCAATGGCCCCGTTGCTGTTGTTGTTAGGTGCAGAGTTGATTTTGATTCATTATGATCCCATGGAACAGAGTAGAACTGCCCTGTAGGGTTTTTTACAGGAGAAGATCACCAGGTCATTTTTCACCTGTACGGCTGCTGGTGGGTTTAAACTGCCAGTCTTTTGATTAGAAAAACCGAGTGCTTAACTGTTGAGCCACCAAGTCTCCTTACATCTTAAATAGCTGCTCTAAAAGGTTATCTTCCTTCCAAGATACCTTACTGACCACAAAGACAATTCGTTGACGGGAGGCCAAAAAAAACAAAAACGAGTTGCTTTTAGTCGATTCTGACTCATCGTGACCCTATCTATAGGACAGAGTAGAACCGCCCCATATAGGGCTCTTAACCATTATGACACCAGCGTTTCCAGTTGAAGGGAGGGTGTTGCTAAGAATTCAGAGTCACTTGAAGCTCTTGGAGGAGAGACAGCCTATAAACCACAGCGTGGCAGCCTTTGCATAAGCCATATGTGAACATGAAGGGCCTGAGTATCTGGGAAGAAGCAAAGAACTCATATCTTGAGATGGGAGTAATTTTTGCCCAGAATCCTACTGTTTCTGAAAAATCATATTTTGTGCCCTCATTGTTTTTGTATCTTCCAGGCAACACAAAGCATTATCAAGCCGGCTAATGTTTTCACCCAGCTCTGATGATGGCTCCAAGCTGCCATTTTACCCTTAAAGTATCAAGTCAGTTGAATCATTGAGGAAGTAAAAGCAGTGACAATAAATAACGTTGAAGGAAAAATCACACACCTAAGTCCAAACTCCCAACATAAAACAAATTTTCCACTGATCATGAATTTTTGATAGTGTCACTAACAAAGGGCCATCAATCCCTTAGTGTCATTTATTATTGAATTTTTTCATGTTCTCTGATCTCTAAAAAAGGAAAATTCCCTCAAGAATGTACCTAAGTGATATGATTTTCTGATTTCTAAATCTTAGTATAAAAATATTTGAGAGGGGTGGAAGAAAATGCCTTGACAATCCTGATCCCTTACTCTTTTCTTCATTTCAGAGGACTTTTTTTTTTTTTTACTGTAGGTGTGATTTTTTAAATCCATTCCTCTCTCTGTGTTCTTTTCATAGCCAAGTCCCTTTGCCCCATCCAGCACCATATCCTAAGCAACCTTCGAAAGTGGTATTTCTGCAATGTAAAAATTGATCTAAATGTATGGTTTAGACACGTTTCCCTGATTTTGGAATAGAACTTATTCACACAAACTTAATAACAATTACATTGTTGTCAAAAGGTACCATAAATTGATTCTGACTCATAGCGACCCAATGTGACAGAGTAGAGCTGCCCCATAAGGTTTCCTAGGCTGTAATCTTTACAGGAGCACATTGCCAGGTCTTTTCTCCCACAGAGCCACTGGGTGGGTTTGAACAGCTAACTTTCCAAATAGCAGCCCAAGATTTAACCATTGTACCACCTGTGCTCTTTATAACACCTATAAGCCTATAAAACCCCAAACTACCTGTTATTTATTCTATATTTTAGATAAAATGTTGCCTTCTATTAAATTTATTCTGCCTTTTCAAAAGGATGAGAAATGGCTTAAAACCAAAGATGCGTACATAACCTACTGAATGGTGAAGATGGAAGATTAGAAGCCACAGAGTAAGAGGAAGAGATGGAAGGCAATATCAGACATCAAGATTTTAGAGAGTTACAGAAATCGGCACTGAATGGAAACATAAATTAAAAAAAAAAACTATCAGAAATCATACAATTCCACACATTTCTATGTTTTTGTGGAGATTATAAATAAAATACTCAAAATTAAATTTTCAGTTGCTGAATTATTGACACTAAATCAGTAACCTTTAATATGTTTTTAATACTTTCTTGTGATAAATTCAAGAAGCACAACCATTTCTTCAACTGACCCCAAAGGCCTTCCTGTCACTCTCGTGTTTCTTTCAGAGAACGCCATATTAGTCCAAGATCTTGTACCATATGGCACATCAGAAGAAAGCCCTTCTTATGATATAATAAGCTATACAAAGATGAGCTTGCTTGTTCAAACAGAGCCAGATTTTCCTTAATTTTAGTTCCCATGGTATAGTTTCCAAAGAATTTCTCACACGTATGATTAAAAATAAAAAAGAAGTGGATTTCGATTTTGGCCTCCAAATCGGCTCCCCTGTCCTCCCCTCTCAGCTCGTGGCATCTCCATCTCCCCAGTTACCTTGGAGTGATCCTTGACTCCCCTCTTCCTCTGATCTAATACAAAATGAATTCTGTTGGCTTTGCCTTCAAAATATATTCAAATTTGACCACTTCTCTTTACCTTTATTGCTACCATCCTCATGCCAACCACCGCAATCACTGACCTGGAAAATTGCAATGGCCTCTCAAGAACAGGTCCCTCAGCTTTCAATCTCTGTCTCCAAGGTCATGCCACTAGTAAATTGTTGTTGTTGTTGTTAGGTGCCATGAAGTCAGTTCCAACTCATAACAACCCTATGTGCAACAGAACGATGTGCCATCCCTATGTACCATCCTCATAGTCGTTGCTATGTTTGAGCCCATTGTTGCAGCCACTGTGTCAATCCATCTCATTAAGGGACTTTCTCTTTTTACTGACCCTCTACTTAACCAAGCATGATGTCCTTCTCCAGGGACTGGTCCCTTCTGATAAAATGTCCAAGGTACATGAGATGAAGCCTTGCCATCCTCACTTCTAATGAGCATTCTGGCTGTACTTCTTCCAATACAGATTTGTTTGTTCTTCTGACAGTCCGTGGTTTATTCAATATTCTTCATCAACACCATAATTTCAAAGGCATCAATGCTTCTTCTGTCTTCCTTATTTATTGTCCAGCTTTTGCGTGCATATGAGGCAATTGAAAACACCATGGCTTGGGTCAGGCGCACCTTAGCCCTCAAAGTGACATCTTTGCTTTTTAACACTTTAAAGAAGTCTTTTGCAGTAGATTTGCCCGATGCAATAGCCTCTCAAAGGTTTTTTTTTTTTCTTTCAGTTTTATTGTGCTTTAGGTGAAAGTTTATAGCACAAATTAGTTTCTTATTCAAAAATTTATACATAAATTGTTTTGTGACATTGGTTTCAATCCCTGCAATGTGTCAACAATCTCCCTCTTTCCATTTTCACCCTGAGTTCTTTGTGTTCTTTCATCCAGTTTTCTTGTCCCTTCCTGCCTTCTTATCTTTGCTTTTGGGCAGGTGTTGCCCATTTGGTTTCGTATACATGTTTGAACTAAGACTCATGTTCCTCATGTGAGTTATTGTTTGTTTTATAGGCCTGTCTAATCTTTGGCTGAAAGGTAGACTTTAGGAGTGACTTCAGTTCTGAGTTAACAGGATGTCTGGGGACCATAGTCTTGGGAGCCTCATTTGATTTCTTGACTGCTGCTTCTATGGGTATTGACTGTGGATCCAAGTAAAATGAAATCTTTGACAACTTCAATTTTTTCTCCTTTTATCATGGTGTTGCATATTGGTCCAGTTGTGAGGATTTTTGTTTGCTTTATGTTGAGGTATGATTCATACTGAAGGCTGTAGTCTTTGATCTTCATCAATATAAGTGGTTCAAGTCCTCTTCACTTTCAGCGAGCAAGGTCATGCCATCTGCATGTTGCAGGTTATTGAGTCTTCATCCAATTGTGGTGCCACATAGTCCAGCTCCTCAGATTATTTCCTCAGCATACAGATTGAATAAGTATGGTGAGAAGATACAACCCTGACACACACCTTTCTTGACTTTAAACCATGCAGCATCCCCTTGTTCTGTTCGAACGGCTGCCTCTTGTTCTATGTATAGGTTCTGCATGAGCACAATTAATTGTTCTGGAATTCCTATTCTTTGCAATGTTATCCATAATTTGTTATTATCCACACAGTTGAATGCCTTTGCATAGTCAATAAAACCATCCATCTGTCAGTTTGTCATACTGTGGTGGCTTGTGTGTTGCTGTGATGCTGGAACCTATGCCACCAGTATTTTGAATACAAACAGATCACCCGTGGTGGACAGGTTTCAGAGGAGCTTCTAGACTAAGCCAGACTAAGAAGAAGGACCTGGTGGTCTACTTCTGAAATAGTTGGTCAGTGAAAACCTTATGAATAGCTGTGGAACATTGTCGGATATAGTGCTGTAAGATGAGCCCCTCAGGTTGGACTGGGGAAGAGCAGCCTCCTTGAAGAAGTGTTGACCTTAATGAAGTGAATGGAGTAAAGCTTTCAGGACCTTCATTTGCTGATGTGGTATGACTCAAAATGAGAAGAAACAGCAGCAAACATCCATTAATAATACATTGAATGTACAAAGTGCAAATCTATGAAAATTGGAAGTTGTCAAGAATGAAATGGAAAGCTTGAAGGTAGATATCCTAGACATTAATGAACTGAAACGGACTGGTATTGACCATTTTGAATTGGACAATCAAGTGGTCTACTATGCCAGGAATGACAAATTGAAGAGGAACAGAGTTACATTCATTGTCAAAAAGAACATTTCTAGATCTATCCTGAAGTATGATGCTCTCGGTGATAGTATCCATGCACCTACAAGGAAGAGCAATTAATACGACCACTACTAAATGGTGCAGCTGGAATTGAACCCAGTCTAGAGTTTTAACTTCTCAACAATTCTCAATTGCATGTGTCTTACTGCCCATCACCTAATATTTGATTATGCTTAATTATGATAATACATTCTCCTCAAATATTATTTGGAATGATACCTCCTAACAAACAATGGGAAAAATGTATTCACAATGTAGATCTTATATTGTATTCAGGTTTCCTAATCACCATTATTAAGTTTTGTTCTTTTTACACACTTAGTCATGCTCTTTGTGTCAACATGCTTAAAGAGAACATGTTGAACCATTGGTATTATGGTAAAACTACTTTTAATGTATTAACAAACAGATTCACACAAAACCATGAAGAAAATTTTAAATGTATGCCATATGATAATCTAGAATTTCTTATTCCACATGGAATGGAGCCTTTTCATTGCCATGTGAAAAACACACAGAATGAGAACATTCCTGGAAAGGCCTAGTTCAGAGCACACTTTTAGCACTAAGCCAAATACATATATTAGCAAGAAGGTGGCAACCCCAACATATAGTCCTTTAATTACACATTTTTGCCTTTTTAAGGCTTAAAATTAATTTTGGCAATGGACAGTTCCTGAAATCAAAGTTCTCAACCCAAGATCGCGAGTATTAAATGTTCTTCCTCCATAAACTAGCGGCTCAAGGAGGAAGACTGGGATGGGGGGTGGGGTTTATGCTGCTTCCTTCCTTTAAGAGCTCCGACAAGGGTGGTCACTAATCCTCCAGGCCTGCAGCCTGATGCATTACCTAGGTGCCATTGAGTCTGTGGGGTAGCTTAGGAAGACTGAATGAGAGGGCTTTAGGCTGCCTGGACTGTATGGAATAATAGCTTCAAATCCTTGTTGAGTTGACCCAGGTTTTCAGCCTTCCTTCACAAAAGCTCACTCGCATGTTGATTGCCATGGAGCCGTCTTCTGATGAGAGATACCTTCACGTTAAGGACACATGGTTATCCTTTTAAATCAGCTACTAAATCCTGCTGCCTGGCAATGCTGAATTTCCTCCCTTACAATGAGAACATTATCTAAAGCATTTTCCACATTGGTGGAGGAGGTCCAGTGGCCTTGCTCTTGGGTGGGCTGCATAGCGGCAGGTGTGTGGCAAAGGGACAAATACTGTATGATCCTACTTATATGCAGTATCTAGGATAGGCAAGCGTATGGACACCAACATTTATCAGGAGTTACCAGGGTCTGGCAGGAGGGAGGGAAAAAAGGGAACTCACTGCCTAGGGACACTGAGCTTTGGTTAAGGGTGACGGAAAAACTACCCCATCATTGCTATGTTAAGGGTGATGGGATAATGGTGATGGTTGAACAACATGACAAACATAACTAACTCCTTGCCATTGAGTTGGTTCCGACTCATAGCTACTCTATAGGACAGAGTAGAGCTGCTCCATAGGGTTTCCAAGGAGCAGCTGGTGGATTTGAACTGCCAAACTTGTGGTTAACCACTGTACCACCAGGGCTTTCAACACCAAACATAACTAAGGTCCCCAAATTGTACGTATGAAGAGTGTTGCGATGGCAAATGATTTGTTACATAGGAAAAAAAGGAAAAAGCTGTATTTTCTGACCGTCTCTCTCCTCTATATTCTGTTCCCTGGTGCCGTGCCTTTGAACGATCTGATTAGCAGCTCTGTAGCCTTTACAGCCACTGACTCCAAGATTTGGCTATAAGGGCTTCTGCTGGCCTGTGCCTAGGATCAGCTACTAACTTCTTGGTTCTTGGCCTTGTCGTCCACCCTGCCAACATGCATTAGTGTGCTGATGTGTGCTGAGCTTTTGTCCTGTCTCAGTCTTTTACTTGGCCATCCTGTCTTGCTGCTAACCATACACTAATGTGACACTTAGCAAAATAAAACATGGCAGCCTTTTCTGTTAAAAAGCCCAAGGGTATAATGTGAGTGATTCTAATGTCGGTAACATTGCTTTGGGTAGGGACAGAAAATACTTTTACCCTATTCACATCTCCTGGGAGACGCATGTATCAGGATGTTTCTGTCCTCAGTTCAAGTACATAAACGTTGGTTTACAGGCAACACACACACAAGACCACTTGTTTTATCCTTATCAATTCGTGATTGCAACTCATTAAACCCAGTAAGATTTCAACTTGTGACCTAATATAATTCCTCATGTAGCCCCTCTCACGATTAAAGGGTAAAAATGATACCAAAAAAATAAATCAGGAAAAGTTTTCAAAGGGCCTCTGCATCAATAGATTATATTAACATTGGCGTCCAAAATAAGCAAATGGACTTCATACTGAAACATGACAGATGTTTATGCTGTTTAATCAGGAATCCTTTCAGTCTCTTTTTCTCTCTCTCTGACACAAGTTCATTTTTGAATTTTATGAGAAGTCAGACTTCCTCAAGTGGTGTGAGAAATAGCTGGAAGGTTTGAATAAAGGTTTTCAGGTTATGATTGACACAGTACAGTAAGGGCATGGGCTTTGCTGACAAGCTGTAAATTCGGTGGTGAGTTACAGTATACAGGTGCTTCTTAGAAAGCCTCTGACTAGATAATTTGTGAACATCAGCCTGTATATCAACTGCAGACGCTTGCAAATGGCCCCAGCATTGGATGCAGAAGCATCTATTCTTTGTGAGTGGGCTTCTTTGCTGACAGCCCAGGAGAGGGTGTGCTGTGAGGTTGTGACAATGAGTTATGGCAGCCAATGGAAGTGAGGATTATGGATGACGCTGATGAAAAGGGCAACAATCACTCAAACTAGCTTTGACAGAACCTTCCAATCAAGAGTCCACTTCCTGGCCCTGGTGGATTAAGTTTAAAAAAAAAAAAAAAGTGCTTGAAGTTCCATTGAGGAACAAGTCACAGCTTTATAAATAAATCTTGACAACAAAGGTGCTTGAAAATATATGCTCTCCAAATTTAACAAACGTAAATCACAAGCGACACATCACTGTGTGAACTGTAGTGTCAGGTCTGATTGTAGGTTTTCTTAATTAGAACGTCCTTCTCTTTATTTTCTTGTGAAAGTCAGGCTTTTCTTGCTTCATTGAGATTTGAAGTAAGACTTGCTTTCAGATCAAAGTAGGAGAAAAGAATTGTCTTTATTAATGAGGCCATTCTACAAATGTTTGTAAGAATATCTTGTTTTATTTTAACCATTCATGTGACAATCCAGGCAAAGTTTCTCCCCCAAACCCTCCCCTCCAACCCCAGGTACTTAATTGTATTGGTTATTTCTCTAAATCCTTTAAAGTTTGGAGTCAAAACTTTAGAGGTGTTTTCTATTTTCTCTCACATCGTGTTTTCAGTTTTAAATGAATCTTATGTCATGTGTGAAAATTTATAATTATTTCTTTATGGTTTTCTTTTCATGATTGTTTTTATCTTCATGGAATCATATCTAATGGCATCATAATAAGCAAATGACAGATATGTTATTAAAAAAAAAAATCCCGTCATTGTATTGTCTGAATTCCCCTCCCAGCTCCAAGAGATGATTGATAATAGGTTTTTTTTTGGCACTGTGTACATTCCAATATAATACACTAACATACAATGTGTAGACAACTGATTTGTTTTGTTAAATAAAAGGACACGTCCCTACACATTTTTACTTAGATTACTTTAAAAAAGTTAACTGAAAACAAGGAAATAATGACCAAATTAAAAAGAAGTTTCCATTATTAAATAACGAAAAGTATGGAAGCTCTAGTAAAAGCATTAATATATTAGAAAAAGGTTATTTTTAAATTGCTGGGTATTTGCATGATTTTAGAATAAAAACCCTGGTGGTGTAGCAGTTAAGAGCTGTGGCTGTTAACCAAAAGGTTGGCAGTTCGAATCCACCAGCCGCTCCTTGGAAACCCTATGGGACAGTAGGACTCTGTCCTATAAGGCTGCTGTGGTTTGGAATCGACTCGACGGCAACAACGGGTTTGGTTTTTTGTTTTTTTTTTTTAGAATAAAAACATAAAGAAAAAAATAGCACAGGGCAAAATCAAACTTAGGTATGTGCGTAGTAATTTTAATTTCTCTTTTGGGTATATATGTGTGAGGATAAATAAATCATATGCTAAAATATATATCATAAATTTATTTGCTCTCTATGTGTGTATTACGCTTGATATAAAATAAGCCTGAAAAATAAACGACGAAATACTTAAAATTAAATGTTAACTATATCAGGAAATACCATTCCTGAAGTTGGTATTGTGCCATTATTAATTTTCTCTGAGCATTTATTAAAGAATATCTTTTGTTTTAATTTGCCCCAGACAAAGCAGTTTAGAGACATTAACAGTGATGAGGAGGGAGCTTCAATTAACCTTCCTTGCTAAGATATTTTATGTGCATGAATTACAGTATAACAGGGTAATTACCTAATACCTTTTGTGAAAGACTTCTAATAAAGAAAGAAATTGATTTATACATAATGAAATTCAAGCTCTTCGTTTCATTTTTTACCAAATTTTTATTAATAAAATGGAAGTAAACTGCATTTTGAAATGAATAGAAAAAGTTTCTAACTTACATAGAATGTTGCAAAAACTCTATTACTGGATTTTTTTTTTTTAAGTAAATTAATTGCCAAGCTACAGTTGTAAAATTATGCAGTCTCCAAGGCATTGTCTGTGATGTGGTACTGAACTCCATTGTATTTTCTAGAGAAACTTGACATAAGGGTTTAAAATTTATTCATGTATGTCTAATTCTAAGTATTATTTAGTCAATGGGAAGATATTTTCTGGGCTTTTCCATTGAATAAATATTAATATTTTAATCTGACCTTTAAAACTACAATCAATGAGCTGATTTAGCTTAACAAGAAATATGTATTTCTTCTTAAAAGTAACCAATGAGAAGATAAAGTGAACGCTTTTAAAATTACTTGGAAGTTTGAAAACCTCAAAAGTTGTTTTGTACTTATGAAATGTATAACTTATACAGAATAGTTTGAATTATCCTCACATTTTCCTTCCTTTTCTGCTTTGGCCAGTGAGAAAAGCCAATTAAAGTCAGTAGGGTGGGTCAGACATGCAACATGGGCTCTTGTCTTCTTGGAGCCAATGTGAAGTGAATGCCGCTTTAAATCTGGACTGCGAAATAAAAGAGGTTTGAACGTCTTTGTTCCATCCTCATAGACTTGTTTCTACCTTCCCTCCCACACGCTTCAAGAAAGGTGTGAAGAGGAGGATATTGTTTATACCAGATACTTCAGAGCAAGCAAGGGAAGCTGAAATTAGCAACTTAAAAAAAAAAAAAAATCGTGACAGGTTCCCCTTAGTGAAAGATATTTAAAAATAAAATGTTCTCATCAGGTTTTTATCCTGTACCTATTAATTAAAGCAGAAGGATTCTCTTTGTATTTATTTAATGTTAACATAGTGTAGCACATATATATGTATGCTCTGTACCTAAAGTATTGACAATCTAAAATTATAACTCAATCTATTTTAATAATTGCAATAATGGCAGCATATTGTCTTTTAACTAAACTTCTGCTTTCCAAGGGCTATCATGCGCAATATATAGTTAATAAATGCCAAGCATTAAAAAAGCTGAAAAACTAAGATTATTTTTCCATTTTTCATCTGGCAGTTTGGCATTGTACGAGTAGAGTCTTAACAGGAAGTTTTGAAAATAATGCTTGGGGTAAAAATGTGTTTGGTGAAGGTTTTCCTACACTGTCTCTTCAGATTTGCACGACGACTAAGGATTTGGACGAATTGGAAGCAAGAGAACAAAAGGCAACAGGACTTAGGTAACCCTATGATAAATAGCAAGCCTGTTGGGTGTTAGTGGCACTGCTAAAGATGCCATAGGGAAAGGAACCTGTAGCAGAAAGATTAGAGACGGATCCACTCTTCCACTAGGAAACCCATGAGGTGGAGGTCAACAAACACCTCCTTGTCACTAAATCCGGAAACCCTGGTTGCATAGTGGTTAAGTGCTATGGCTGCCAACCAAAAGGTTGGCAGTTTGAATCTGCCATGCGCTCCTTGGAAACTCTATGGGGCAGTTCTACTCTGTCCTCAAGGGTCACTATGAGTCAGAATCGACTCGATGGCAGTGGGTTTTGGTCACTAAATCCACTGATGCTTTCAGGTCTGAACTGGCTTATATTCACAGCAGCATTTGACAGTGCTAACACTCTCTCCTCTCTTTAAATACCTCTCCCTTCTTTTGTCTTCTGGATACCAAGATTTTGTTTGACCTCTTCCCTCTCTGGGTGTCTAAAAGTGGCCTTTGTCCACTCTTCCTCCACTGCACATCTTTTGAATGCTGGCAGTTATCAGGTATCTTCTCTGAGGTTTCTTCCACTCCCAGGCTACCCCTTTCCTCTGGACAATTTATTTGCATCCGTAATGTCACTTGCCATCTATAGCAAACAACCCCCAACTTTAAATTTTCAGCCGAGACTGCTTTTCTGAGCTCTAGTCTCTTATATTCAAGGGTTCATTGAGCATCTTCACTTGGACATGGTCTTAAATGTATCATTCTTGATACTTTCTCACCTTCTCTCTCTCGTGTACTATTGGTCATCACTTACTGGTGATTCTATATCCTAAACAATTATTCCTCTAGACCAGATGTCAGCCAACTATGATCTGCGGGCTAAATCTGGCCTGCTGCCTGTTTTTGTGAATACAGTTTTATCGGAACACAACCATATTCATCCACTTATATTCTGTCTGTGGCTGTTTTTATGCTACAACAGTAAAGAGTTCAGCAGTAGTGACAGAGATAAATGGCCCACAGAGCATAAAATATTCACTATCTTGCCCTTAACAGAAAATATTTGCCAAGTCCTGCCATAGAGGGCACCATGATACCTCATCCTAATTATATCAACATCCTCCTGAAGGGTCTCCCTGCTTTCTACCCCAAATCTAACCCTCTACAATCCGGTAAGAGTCATTATTATATAATATAATTCTCATCATATCACTTCTTAACACTTCAGTGACTTCTTGCCCCTCTTATCCTCTTCCAAATCCAAACTCCTTCGTATGGCCCACAAAGCCTTTCATGAACCAGGCCCTACCTCACTCCTTAGCTTCCTGTCTTGCAACTCCCACTTGAATCTCTGTGTTCCAGATACATCAGACAACGTTCAGGTCCTCCCAAGTGCCTTAAGGAGCCCTGCTGGAGCAGTAGCTAAAGCTCTTGGCTGCTCACCGAAAGGCTGGCTGTTCGAACCCAAGAGCCGCTCTGTGGGAGAAAGATGTGACAACCTGCTTCTGTAAAGATTACAGCCTTGGAAACCCTATGTGGCAGTTCTACTCTGTCCTATAGGGTCGCTAAGTGTCAGAATCAACTCGATGGCAATGGGTTTAGGGCTTGTGTGCCACATGGCCTCTTATCTCTGGACTTGGGCACTTGTTATTCCTTCTGGCTGGGATGTCACACCCCTAGGAAGCCCTTCATGACCGCTAGAGTCTGAGGAAGGGCTTCTCCTTTGTGTTTGGACAGCATCCTGTGATTCTTCTGTAGGCTCACCTCCTCTCAGAATGGAAGGTGCAAGATTGCCTCTCTCAGCCAGCAGGCTGTGTACTCCATGCAGGCAGAGAGTATATCTGCTTTGTACATCTTATTATCCCAGAGGCTAGCACGGTGCCTGGCATATAGTGACTAGATTTTAAATAAGAATGAAAACCAGTGTGTTACTTTAGGTTGTCAATCAGGAAATGTATAGGAGAGAAGAAAAAAATGGACATAGTGAGAGAAAGGTGGGCCCACGAGCTACACTACTGTTTGTAATCTCAGGGTGATCTAAGATAGTTCCCTGCTGAGGCGAGTGGAGGTCCTCATGTGGTCTAGAGATCCCAGGAAGAGAGTAGCTGTCCCAATGCCATTTTTTAGGGACTATTGCGTGTGTTCAGGGGCTGGACAGCAAGAAATCACGAGGGAACATCTTTCTACTTCTCAAAATACCGTAAATGTGGTACAGTAAATAGACCCATAAGATTTGGGTTTTCCTAGCTATGTGTACCAATCCCTGAGGGCGGGCTTTGTTGCTGCAGTTGATTTTGCTCATTACAGTTATTAACCTAACACCCTGGTAGGAGCAGCCTTTTGTAGGTCAAGGGTTCTCAGGAGCACTAGTAGAGGGGATATGCCAGCAATGGCAGGATTCCATGAAACCAGTCACCTAGGGAATTGGTATAAAATGAGCTGACATGACTGTTAACACTAGCCTTCCACTCCTTGGTGGAAATAACAATGGCCATGTGGTCTCTGGAAACAAACTCTCAATTTAGAAACATTTTCCCATTGTTTTGTTTTCCGATGTACACACAAATATGACCTGGCGACACTCAACAGCTATTTTTCACCCAAGGGCTTAGTCAGGGCTTTCTTTTAAAAGGCATATTTTCTGGTGCACCATTACCCCTGAGATTATTCTTTCAGACTCATTTCCCATCTGATTTATTCACTTTATTTAATGAACACTTATACGTAGTATTTATTATGTATGGCTTTGTTCCAACTACTTTACTAATAATTGATTAGTCAATAGCACTTGCTACCTGGAGTCCCTGGGTGGTATAAATGGTTAATGTACTTGTCTGCTAAGCGAAAGGTTGGAATTTTGAGTCCACCCACAGGTGCCTTGGAAGAAAGGCCTGGTGTCAGCCATTGAAAATTGTATAAAGCACGGTTCTACTCGGACTCACATGGGGTCTCCATGAATTGGAGTCTACTTGAAGGCACTGCTTTTTTTTTTAACTTGTTACCTACCAGCCCCGTGAGATTAGTGCCATTGTTGTCCACATGGTACAGAGGAAGATGCTGAAGCACAGGACAGTGAAATAGGCTGCCTAAAGTCATGTAGCCAAGAAGTGAGAAAAGGAGTATTCATCCCATGCAGTCTGGCCCCAGGGCGACGAGCTACACTACTGTTTTATGCTGCTTGCTCTTAGTTCCACTCTTGCTCTGAACCTCTCTTTTGGCTGTATGGCATCAGATCTTCCCTCCAGGTTCTCCCTGGCTGGGCTTCATACCTCTTTACTCCATGCTCAGTAGCCTCAGGTCGAGTTATCTCGTTGCTCTGTCTCTTCATTTAGACTCAAGTCTGGTTCATTGACCTGTCCGTTTCATCAACCAAGGCCAGCTGGCCACAACGCTAGACAGCAAGGATGGCCAGGCTGCAGGTGCTCAGCTCTAGCAAAGAAAAAACTTGTTTTTCAGGAAAATAGAGGAGTGTATAATGAAGGACAAGAAACAGAACTTATCAATCTTAATATCTTGAGCTATACCACTGAGTGAAATAGGATTCACCAGGAGTTGTAAGCATTTAAGCACTTGACAAAGCAGATTTAGTTAGTTACTTTCAGGAGCAAATTAGAGAGGCCTCACCAGGGTATCTCAGTTGATGGGGGTTGAAGGTAACAAAGGCAGAAAAACAACTCAGTAGTCAAACAGCCAGTCTGGGGAGAACTGGAATGTGACTTACTGCTGTTGAGGACACGGCAGTAGCTCTGGTCACTGGCAGCTGCTGAGGTGACCCAATGGCTACCCAGTGTTCTGCCAGACCCATGACTCACAGCTATGGGGAGACCCCCCTCCCAGCTGCTTCTCTTTCCCCCTCCACTGCCGGAGAGCCCTCAGCTACTTCGCCTCCACAGACTCCTGTACCCTTCCCATTCTCTTTCTCTTGCTTTCTGTTACCTGATAGCTTCTATTCCCCCAGGCTTCAAATTCCATGTCAAATATGGTTTTATTGTGGGGTGGGCTCTGAGTCACTCATTTTTTTCTACTTCTCTCAATTTTCTAAAATTTCTTAGGTGAATATACATTATATTTTATAATTAAAACAAAACAAAAAACATTGAAACATGCCCATGGTTGTTCATTATCATACATGGTTATTTTTTTACCTCAGACTCTGTTTACACAAAGGTCCTCAACAGTCCATACTTTAGACTTAAAAACTAATTGTAGATTAGAGATTTCATTGTTATGATGTCTCAGATACTTACAACCGACCAAAGAGGCATCTGGTCAGTGTAACACAATCAAAATTTATATATCCCTCCTGTCCTGGCAGTTAACTTTTATTTTTTCTTCTCGGTTCCTATATTTCCCACAAGGCTGACTGGAGGAAGGAATTGGCTGCCGATATGGCAAACCCACCTCAATAGTGCTTTGTAAAGAGGGTGAGAGCTTTGTCAACACAGAGCTGTGTTGAAACGAGGCTGCTCTGGAGAACTCTGCAGTAAATGACAAGGACCTTCCTCCAGAGCTGACAGAGATAGAGAGCCTTCTCCTGCAGCTGGCGCCCTGAATTCGGATTTCTAGCTTACTAGACTGTGAGGGAATAAACTTCTGTTTATTCTCTTTTGCTGCTTTCAAGAATCTATAATTTCCTCAGACACCAGAGTAAGGCAGTGCCACTGGCAGTAACTTTTTTTAATTAAAAAAGAATCTGCCCACAGAAACATTTTTTTATTCCTGGTATTTTCTTCTTAAAATCGATATGGTGACACATGGTGTATTTGTTTGCTGATTTCCTCAGTGTCTGTCTCACTAAAATGAAAACGGAGTCTTGTTCATCACTGTGTGGCTGGCACGCAGTAAGCACTCAATAAATATGTGTGTGGCGAATTAGCAAATGAATGCATATAGGTATCAGTGAAGCCCACGTTGTCAACAAGGGTGATACTGGTTCTTGGAAGCAGCGGAAAAATCTTACCCTTTTTATATATAAAGCACAGACCTACTGTTATGGATTGAATCGTGTCCCCCCAAAATGTATGCCAACTTGGTTAGACCATGATTCCCAGTATTGTGTGATTGTCCACAATTTTGTCATCTGGCTTGATTTTCCTACGTATTGTAAATCCTGTCTGTATGCTGTTGATGAGGTGGGATTAGAGGCAGTTATGTTAATGAGGCGGGACTCAGTCTATAAGATTAGGTTATATTTTAAGTCAATCTCTTTTGAGATAAAAGAGAAGTGAGCAGAAAGACAGGGGGACCTCATACCACCAGAAAACAAGAGCTGGAAGAATAGTGTGTCTTTTGGATCCAGGGACCCTGTGCTGAGAATCTCCTCAACATGGGAAGACTGGTGACAAAGACCTTCCTCCAGAGCCGACAGAGAGAAACCCTTCCCCTGAAGCTGGAGCCCTGAATTCAGATTTCTAGCTTACTAGACTGTAAGAGTGTAAACTTCTGTTTGTTAAGCCATCCACTTGTGGTATTTCTGTTATAGCAGCATTACAGGACTAAAACACCTATATACAGTACACAAACAAATATACAGTATATCTGTGGTATTAAAATTTCTTGGAGGGGGGTAAAGGGAAGAAAAAATGTCTAAAAAGGCTCCTTAGCAGGCAATAGTAAGAGAAAAAAAAGGTTGAGAAAAACACTGCAATAGAAGTTGAGATTAATGTATTTTAATAGTGTTCTTTTTTGTTCATCTATAAATCCACTGATACTATATCCAGCGTTGGTGTCGGACTAAGAGCTTGACTGGTGCTTTACCAAATTTTGGTGCCTTACTCTTTCTTTAAATCCAGAGAAGTCGTTTTTATTTTAAGTAAATTTTATTGTATTTTAAATTAATTATGGACGACATAATTTGGGAGGAGCAACTTTATTTTTCTGGTAAAGGGCTATTACTAATCATACTGGGTAACATTATGATATTTTAAGTGGTAATTTGGAAACATGAAAGAGATGTCTTCCGGGAGCTTCTCTTTCCCTTGTGTGTCCCTCTCATCCACCACTTTCCTGTTTAGCAAAGTGTTCCAAATACCACATGTGACTCACTGTGTTTTCTATATATTGTAACTTGCAATGTGGGAGTTAATTAAGAAAATATCCCCTTAATTAATTTGCTGAATGCTTCTTATCAGTATACAGGCAAACTGTTGAGCTCAGTCTAAAGAAACGTTTTTGTTTCAGTTATTGGTATTTATTAATTACTTCATTGATTTCAGAGGCAGTGGTGGGATATGATAACTCCAGTTCTTTTAGATTTCTTAAAGGCAGGAAAGTGGCTGTGACCAAAGTAAAATAAGAAGAAAAAAAAAAAAAGACAAGTTGACAAATATGTATGATACTAACGTAAGTGACACAGAAAGAATCGATTTTCAAAATAGAAACATAATGCAAATTAAGTGCTGTCATGGAAGATAAGTGCTAGTATCTTTCTATAATCCAAAGTTTACTTAGAATACAGTGTCTAAACTTTTTGTGTGTGTACATATGTTGTGTGATTGTACACATGTGGAGGTGTGGAATCAAAAGCCTAAGATTTTCGAACATATTTGTAACTCTTACATAAGTGATTTGGCAATAATGAACGTAGCTCTTGGAATATGTACTGGCTTGCTCATAGTTTCTACTGTTCATTAGTGTGGTCAGCAGGATAATAATCCTGCAGAGATGTCTACGTCCTACTTTCTGGAACGTATGAATATGTTAGGTTACATGGCAAAGAGGAGTTGAAGCTCTAGATGAGATTAAGGTTGCTAGTCAGCTGATCTTGAGTTGGAGAGATTATCCTGGATTATCTGGGTGGTCCGAATATAATCTCAAGGTTCTTTACAAATGGAAGAAGGAGGCAGAAGACAGAGTCAGATGTGAAAAGAGTTGGCCAGCCATGTTGGCTTTGAAGATGGAAAACCAAACCAAATCCATTGCCATTGAGTCAATTCCACCTCATAGTGACCCTATAGGAAAGAGCAGGGCTGCCCCATAGGCAGGGGTGGGTTACCCATACACTACAGATTAGGAAGTAAACACAAATAAGCCCATGCTCACTTTGCTTATTGGGTAATTCGCCCCCATGTGATGAAAACCATGTGAAATTGCTCACTACAGATTAGGAAGTAAGCACAAGTAAACCTGTGTTTACCTTGTTTACTGAGTAATCCTCCCCTGTCGGGGATTATAAATTTGAAAAGAGGCTTTGATTTTATAGGAAGATGTTGTGGGTTGGGAGAAAGACGGATGCCAGCCATACCTAGAAGAAGAATCTTTGATGTGGTTAAAAAAAAAAAAAGTGAAATTATTCACTACAGATGATCTGGTAAGATAAGGTAAGCACCGTGCTTACCTTGCCTATTGGATGATCTGTCCCTGCCTATAGGGTTTCCAAGGCTGTAATCTTTATGGAGAGCCCTGATGGCACAGTGTTTATGAGTTTGACTAACAACCCAAAGGTCAGCAGTTTGAATCCACCAGCCACTCCCTGAAAACCCTATGGGGCAGTTCTACTCTGTCCTGTATGGTTGCTATGAGTAGAAATTGACTTGACAGCAATGGGTTTGTTTTGGTAATCTTTGTGGAGATAGATTGCCACATCTTTCTCCCACAGAACAGCTGGTGGGTTCACCCGCTGATCTTTCAGTTAGCAGCCAAGCTCTTAAGCACTGCGCCACCGGGGCTCCTTGCGATGGAAGGGGGATACAAACCAATGAATGTGGGCAGCCTCTACAAGCTGAAAGGCAAGAAAACAAACCCTCCTCGAGGCGTGCAGAAAGGAAAAGAGTCCTATCAATGGCTTGATTTTAGCTCAGTGAGACTTGTGTTAGACACCTAACCTACAGAACTGTAAGGTAATACATTTGTGTTGTCTTAAGCTACTAAATTTGTGGTAATTTGTTACAGCAACAATAGGAAACTAATACAATTATATAATGTTAGGAGGAAAATGGTGCCCTCTTGAATTAAGTGGTAATGAATCCACTACCTTTAAGAATAAATATATTTTTTAAGGATTATGTAGCAAGCCATGGGATATTCTGCTACAGTTCTTGAAACATTACAGAAATTGTAATGTCTACTGTTGGTATTAATATATACCAATAACTTCAAGAGTGAAAACATAAAAAATTAAATTATACCAATGGCATTAGCCATTTATAGAAATCTGTGAGAAAAATAGGGATTGTCTGTAAATTTGTGGCTAAGGAGTTTGGGACTACTCAAGCCCAATTGACTTGACACGATCCTGGAGAGAATGACTGGGATATGCTGTACTGGGCACCTTCTATTCTTGCTCTAAGGTGGACATCATGTCCTTATCTGTAGAGTGAGGATGTTAGAAAATGGTTAAGTTCTCTTCTTCCTCTAACTTTCAGTACTGTGTGTTCTAATTGTGAATCATCCAAGCTAAGGTGGTGGACACCAGAGGAATGGGAGATGGCTGTGGATCCCTGTGCCCTTGTTTTTGTTGTTGTGAGTTGATATGGAGATGGTTATGGCTCATGGTGATCTTATTATGTGTAGCAGAATGAAACGTTGTGTGGTCCTGTGCCAACTCCATGATCACTGGTATGTTCGAGTCCATTGTTGTGGCTGTTGTGTCAATCTAGCTCATTGAGGGTTTCCCTCCTTTTCACTGACACCCTACTTTACCAAACACGATGTCTTTTTCTAGGGACTAGTCTTTCCTGATGATGTGTCTAAAGTAAGCAAGCCAAAGTCTTGCTGTCCTTGCTTCTGAGAAGCATTCTGGTTGTATTTCTTCTAAGGCTGATTTGTTTGTTCTTTTGGCAGTCTACAGTGTATTCAATATTCTTCGCCGACACCACAATTCGAATGCATCAATTCTTTTTTCACTGCCCAGCTTTTTCATGCATATGAGGTGATTGAAAAGCCCATGGCTTGGGTCAGGTCACCTTAGTCATCAAAGTGATATCTTTGCTTGTTAAAACTTTAGAGGGGTCTTTTGCAACGGATTTGCACAATGTGGTATGTCATCGGATTTCTTGACTGCTGCTTCCATGGACCCCTATGACTTTACCAGTTCACGTTGAGTTGAGTTGGCTTCAACTTATAGTGGCCCTATAGGACAGACTAGAACTGCCCCATAGGGTTACCAAGGAGTGGCTGATGGATTCGAACTGCTGACCTTTTGGTTAGCAGCCGAGCTTTTAACCACTGAGCCACCAGGGTTCTCCTATGACTTTAGTGCAGCATTACTGGGTAAAAAGATATTAACGAATGAGTTGTTAGTTGTTAGGGAGCCAGCACGACCTCTAGATTCATGCCGAAGTTCTACTGCCTAGTAGCTAGGCAAATCATTTAACTTTTGTGTGCCTCAGCTTTTCTTTCTTTCTTTTCTAAATTTATGTAATGCACATAAAACCAGTGCCTTCTCTCCAGCAATGCTGGGCAGTTAGGAAGAAAAGATCTGAGAAGGCATGTTGATCATTGCACTGTCCTAGAGAAATGTTAATAATGATACACGTAGGGAGAGCTGGCTACATTTATGTACTGTGCCACGCACTTTACATGTGTTTTCTCACCTAATCTTTCATGATGTGTATGACATAAGAATTATGATTTACATTTTACAACGGGGAACCCAAGGCTAAGAGATTTTAAGTTCCTCTATGAGTCAGAATCAACTTGACAGCAATGGCTTTGGTTTTGTTTTGTTTGCCCAAATACACAGAGCGAGTCTCGGGACCTGACTGATTTGCAAAATCTCTGTTCTTTCCTTTGTATTACATGAGTTCTTAGTCTCAATCAGTTGAGATTGAGTTGATTTTGACACATGGTGACCCCATGTGTATCAGAGCAAACTGCGCTCCACAGGGGTTTCAATGGCGGATTTTTTGGAAATAGACCTTTCTTCTGAGGTGCCTCTGGGTGGGTTCTAGCCAAAACAACCTTTTGGTTAGCTATCGAGTGCGTTAACCATTTGTACCCCCCAAGGACTCCATGTGAGACCTCATTGGAAGTATTTGGTACACATTTGTCTTTCTTTGAGATCAGGAAGCAGGTACGTATCTATGCATGTACGTATTATTTTTAAATTTATTCTCAGTTTATATTGTACTTACACATAATAGTTGCTCAATAATGAAAATACAAATAAGGCAATTAATAAGTTCTATTGCTGCTCCAAACATGGAACAGGGCACCATAGTATAGCCAGGAGATCCTCAGGTAATACAGAGAACAAAAGATCACACTGTGTTAGCCATCGACTGCTTGTAAAGTTTCTCTGAGGTCTCCTAAGAAGAATTAGTTGTTCATTCATTTGTGCTATGGTAATATATTTTCATATTCCTGAGAGAGCTTTGACTAAACACATTGGCATTTGTCCTTCTTTTTAGATTTGGAATTTCTTTAGGAGCTGAGCTATGTCATACTTATTCCTGGGTGCAAGTACCGAGTATCTATAGTCTGAGGCATTTTTCTAGTAGATACTTGGGAATGTATCCTTCGCTTGCGGCATCAGAAACCAATTCTGACTTACTCAAGTCAAAAAAGGAGGTTTAATAGAAAGATCTTAAGTGGCTCTTGGAAACAAAGGAAGAGATGAACACCCAGGCCGTGGGAAAACAAGAACCACAGCAGCTGGGTGACCTTGCTGCAAGAGTTCTTTGATTCTCTTGGTGCCACCACCCTGGTGACTAAGCTTCAGTTCTCTTCTTGGCCTGTAGCCATTGCTCAACATTCGAAGGTCTGAGAGAAGCCAGGCTGGGTCACAGCCACCCCTGGTGGGTCTCTAGCATTTGAAAG
The DNA here is from genome assembly GCF_024166365.1 of Elephas maximus indicus. Lineage (NCBI taxonomy): Eukaryota > Metazoa > Chordata > Mammalia > Proboscidea > Elephantidae > Elephas > Elephas maximus. Next base: position 71,959,938 of record NC_064841.1, on the reverse strand, counting down.
ATGGATGTTAGAAGAGATAGTTTCCCAAAGGAAAGTGGGACTTACTAGAAGGAAGGGGAAAGAAATTCTGGATACACCAAAACAACACATGCCCTCTTCAAAAGTTTGTCTTACTCTTCAAAAGTGTGAGACAAATGCACCCTTAAATTCTACCTGTTCCATTCCCCATAGGAGTCCCTGGGTAGCACAAACAGGTAAGTGCTTGACTACTGGCTGAAAGGCTGGTGGTTTGAACCCACCCAGAAGTACCATGGAAGACGGGTCTTGGGGTCTGCTGCAGAAAGTTCACAGCCATTGAAAACCCTGTGGAGCACAGTTCTACTCTGCACACAAGAGGTTGCCATGAGTCGAAATTGACTTGATGGCAACTAACAATCGATTTTAACTTTATTTTCTTCATCTCCAAAATAAAAGTTTAATAGTGTTGCTGTGAGGATTAAATAAGATAAAGTATACATACATCTTTAGCAACGTGTCTGATACAAAGTATGCAAACTATATATATATGTATATATATATTTTAAGGAACTTTGTACATTCGCTTTTGGGGAATCATACCCTTGGTGACGGATTGGGGAAAATTTCTCTTCATTCTGTTCACTGTAGTGACTAGTGGTAGGAAATGGCTTTCAGTTGGTATAAATAGCCAAGGTAGTCCAGTGGAGACGGAAAAGGGGTTTCCAGGTAACCCCAGGTGGCCTGGGACTTCAGAACAATACCAAGGACTATTGGTGGGCAAAGGATCAGGTGGCCTTGCTAACCCATAGGTTGGTAAATCTGCTCAGAGATAAAATTGAGTTGATGGCATTTGCTTTTCATCAATCTCTTTCCAGTTGCTCAAATTTGCTAGCTAAACACTGACCAGTTTCAACCTGCTCAATTTATGCAAATTGATAAGATCACAGACCATTATTCAATGGCTTCGGTGGTATAATTTTCTTTTCCCATAGTCACTGGAGTTGTTTGAATGCTATGTAATGCTTGTTCTCGTCTTCCTTTTCATTTTTTTTTCAATCGCACTGTTGAAAAACCAAAGCAAAGGCTTTTAGTTAGCTGATCTTATTCCACAGAGTTGACAGTCTCATAAGGTTAGAATCGTTTTATTTCAAAAGCAAACATTTGAAACCACAGATATACAGCTAAGGATGTTTGACTGAGCAGGCGACTTCAAAGATGAATAACCAGATATGCTTCTAGAGTTTGTCAGGTTTTATGAAATGAAGTGGAACCTTTTTTTTTTTTTAAAGAGTTCTTTAAAATCTTATTTTTTTTCTTTTCCCTGTTGATAGGATCAGCATTGCATATCAAAGAACTTGATTTTAAATAGGCACAAACACACATGTACACAATCTCTTGTCTTTTATTTCCTTCTTTATTTTCGAAAAAGCACATATTTTATCAATTCTCCATGCCCCTAAACTGGATCAAATCACTGAAATGGAATGAGAGTCTCAATGAAGGGTGAAGAAAGAAGGCAGGGATGTTTATTTTAAGGCTTCGTCTCACTAACCGTTGTAATTCTATCGAAGTGTTTGTACAAAGGCAACACATAGAACATGTTTTAAAAGTCTAACACCTTAATTAGAGAGCCTCGGTGGGGCAGTGGTTAAGTGATACTCTGCTAACCAAAAGGTTGGCAGTTCAAATCTACCAGCTGCTCCTTGGAAATCCTATAGGGCACTTCTACTCTGTACTCTAGGGTTGCTATGGATTCGAATTGACTTGACTGCAATGAGCTTTTTTGTTTATCTTACTTAGAGGAATGTAAAAGTGGGTACTAAAATGAAAAAGTTTTTTTTTCTCTACAATATAAAGACTTATATTTGATGAGCTGCAGTGATAAGACTCATTAGCTACACCTTAAAAACAAACACTCAAATGACAAAAGCAATGAGAAGAAACCATCAACTGTCTCTCTTCATTTGTTTTTCGCTGAACGATTATTACCAAGAGTGGGGTATCATGAGACTTATAACACATATGCCAGAGAGGATACTTCTCCAGTACTTAACACTTGATTCACAGGGCTCCTTCAGGTATACGTTAGGCAAGCATTAAGAGGCCTTTGTTCAATGACAGAGTTAACTTTTTTCTTCTGACAGCTTGAAGCTACAGAAACAACAGGAATATGGCAGTGGAAAATTTATAGCTGAAACACGAAAGCAAAGTTAAGACATCCTTGGGTATGATAGGGCTGTGTTCTGCTTCAGTAAAGCAAAACAGAGAATACCAGAAGGCTTTTGTCTTGAGAATCTAAAAACAATTTTGCCATAGGTACCATTGTGGTATTGGTATCTGTCACTCACTAAAAAAAAGGTAAGCCATCCAGACTCAATTCAAATTTCCACCTCTCACTAAAATGTCTGCTCCCTGAGGTTAGCAGCTGCCTTGTCAGAGGATCTGAGAAAAAAGCTGGTACATTGCTCTAAATTGCGTATTTCTTACCAAAGTGTTTAAATACCGCTAAGGAATGTTTAATTGCAAGTAAAAGGAAAAAGCCACATTGGGAACATCTTTTTCCAAGAAAATGTCAAAAGCTAATTCGCTTAATTAAAAGTCTGAATTACAGCACCTAATTTTTTTTAATCAAATGAGAATATTATAATAATTAAAGACAAACAACATTTCTGAGCAATTTAGGATTAACTTTAAACTTAGAAATTCAATATTCGGAGACGGAATTCATCTGTGTTTCTCAGTTTTAGAACCTAAGTCCTATATTTTTGGGTCTTTTAATTAGCAGATTTTATAGGCTACAGTTACGTGTGTAGAAAATGCCTGGAACTTTGCCATTCTAACAGTGTAGTTATGTGTTGTCACCCTAAAAGCAATTCTTTACGGCCTTCTGTAGAACATGTTGGAGAACTCTTCGATTCTTATTTAGGAGGGGAAACTTTGAGGCGATCTGGCTATTCTCATTAATGGTCTAGCATCTCTATTTAAAATCCTTTCTGGGAGGTCATTTGTAGACTTATAGGCATTTAAAAGAATATTTTATATCTATACCTATATCTACATCTCTCTATCTCCCTCTGTATCTCCCTCTGTATCTCCCTCTCTACCTACCTACCTACCTATCTATCTGAGAGAGAACCTGGATGATGCAAGCTATTAATGCTCTTGCCTGCTAACCAAAAGGTTGGAAGTTGGAATCCACCCAGAGGCACCTTGGAAGAAAGGGTGATCTGCTTCAGAAAAATCAGCCACTGAAAATTCTGTGGAGCACAGTTCTGCTCTGACACACATGGAGTTGCCATGAGTTGGAATCAACTTCACTACAACTGGCATATATATATAATTATATAATTACTATAATTGACAGAATTTGGAAGGAGAGTGCTATGCTTTGTGCTAGTTATATGACTGTGGTATGGCAGAATGAGTTATCTACCACAGTAGTGGTACCAGTACCTATTCTAATTGATATTTTTAATCTAAAGTGATGTCATCCATTTGGATAGTGAATACGACCAGAATATATAATTCTTTCATATCCTTGCCATCGAGACATGTGTAAATTGATCACACACACAGCTTTAAAGGTTAAAGGTTTTTAGGAGTCCTGGGGTGGGGAGGTGGTGTTGAGAAGTAGGAAGAGCCCTTCAGCAGGAAATCACCTGATTCCTTGCAATCCCGTTTTTTTTTTTTTTTTTTTTTTTTGCCAACTGCAAATGGGGAAAGTAAAGCTCCAGTTCATAGATTTGCTGGGTAGATGCGCATATACATGAAAATAAAACGCTAGGCCAATAAAAGGGACACGCATTCTCCCACTGAAGGTGCAACCTCAGGCAAGTTTTTCTCCTGTGGGCCCTGGACCAGAGGGATATGACACCTAAGTCTCTCAGCATGGGTGCCAGCTATCAGACAACGTTCTCATTAAGAGTGACAAGCCAAGATGGTGAGGCCCGACTTCGACACTTAGCTTGAGAAGGACAACTAATAACAGTTCTGAACAAAGGTTTCTAACCAGGAGGGCACAAAGACGTGGGAGAGGAAGTTCGTTTCTCAGGGACTTTTAGGGGTAATCTTGTTAAGAAACATAGGAAGATTATTTAAATGCCTCTTAAGCAGCAGTTCCTCCCTCTTGATATTTTCAAGGCCAGTAATCTGGTCTTTGTTTTGTGTCGGAGCTGCCAGCCTGACTAGCGATAGGGTTGGCATGCAGCTGATATTGGCAACGTGCTTACCGCCGTCAGATGCCGGCTTAAATGGATGGTGCACAGAAAAGCCAGCATCCTGTGTTGCAAAAGCCAGCTTTGATTTGTATGAAACCAGCAGGTAATTTTCTTTGTTTGGATGATGAATCCCCCCCCCTTCATGATTCACAATTAATTTTCTGGCTTGAAAATTATCTCTGGAAATACTGTGCCCATCATACATTGGTACAAAAAAATACCAGGGCACGTAAGGAAGAAATCAGTAAAAAATGCATTTCATTGAGATTATTTTTGATCAGGTGTTACGCACGTGGGTTCTGGACAATTTGTTTCTCTAAAAGCTGAGCTGAAAAGGGTTAAGGTGGGCTCACCATGCCGGTGAAATAAGAAAGCTGTTTAAATACTGAGTTATGATCTGTAAGATTTTCTACGATGTGTTTTAATTTAGGACCTAGCCCCTATGATGCATGGCAATGAACATAAATTAGGATAATACATTGAGAATAATAATTCCTTTTCAGATAAGAATGAGAAATTAAAGGCCAGGATTTGCCTTTAAACAGGTTGACGTGATTCACTGAGGGTTGGTTTATGGCTGCTTCCTTCTTAAGTAGCTAGTTAAGTGAAAAACATACTATTCGTCTTTTTGTTTTTTCCCTCTGGAGAAACCTCAAGCTTCAAAACGTGGTGAGTGTATGAAGCCATTCTGAAAACACATGGTCGTTTTCTTGGAAGAAGTAATGGTGATGGGTTGTTTATTGGGGAATGTGGATAGCAGTTACCCTAATCCCTTCAAAATTTAAATATAATGCTACTAAAACTCTCTTATTGAGGTGTCTACTGGCCCCATGAGGATCTCAGAGGGATCCCCACAGCTGCATTTGGGGTTCCAATACAGTGCAAGATTATTTTCTCAAGTTTCAAGCTTAAATGAATTGAAGATTTTGTTGGTGCTGGGTTAAAGTGGGGGGTGGTTGTGTGAGGATTAATGGAGCCATTTTGAAAACCGTTGCTAATCAGGCTAAAATGAATGACACATTTATAGGAATGTTGGCCGTCACCTACACCTTTTTTGTATTTGAGTGTGTCTTGTATACAGAGTTCTTAGTATCTTTTGTGGTCTTACTTTAAGTCAGTAGTAATTCCTTGTGAAATTTCCAAAGCTTGGGGAATCAGGCTATGATCTGAAATAAACTAACTTTGGAAGGTCCTGTGTATCTGACTCTTTTGGACTCTTCTCAACGGGTAGCAAGGTGATGAGAATTTCTATTTGTCAACAGCTCACTATAAAGTAGCAATTCCCTAATGGCAAAACTTATTTTAAGTAAAAACATTGGAGTTTTTTTTCTGCAGATTTAAAAGAACATTTTTTTCTCTGAAATTTTTGAATTAAAATTGATTTGTGAAGAACTAAGTATGTCTACTAAAAAAAAAAAATGTGATAAACCTCACACATTTGTTTAAAACTTTGGGGGTGAGGCAGAGTAGAATTTTGCTCAAGATAAAACTTGTACTTTGACCTGTGAGATAGGATTAAAAAAAAAGGGTATTAGAAAAGATTTGTAAGTTGATGCATTTGTTACTTGTTTGTTATGTTTTTCAAGGAATGGTCAAAATAGTTTCAACATTATGTGCAAAAAGCAAAACCAGTAATAAAATTGTGTAGAAAAAGCATACCTATTGCACCCCCATAAAAAAAAAACCAAACCCATTGCTGTTGAGTCGATTCCGACTCATAGCAGAGGTGTTGAAATTTCCAGATAGTAACTTCTAGAAAATTCTGTCTCCGTGACCAGAAATGGATACGGATGTTCAGAACATGAAATCCTTTGCTTGCCAATACTTTTGATCAGACAAGAGAATATGATATGGTGGTTGATTACAGCAAATGTGGAATATATTCAGCTGCACAGACAGCGTCTGTACTTCAACCGTAATGTGTGATTTTGTAAGGAAGTTGTGGCTAGGTGGGTGGGGTAATTACACCCACCCAGTACGGTTCCACCCTGACTAAGGCTGTGTCCGTTACCAAAAGCATGTGTTGCAAACCAGCTTAAGGCTTCATTACAGCAGCTGTTACTCCGGTAAATGGTAAAATATGTTATCTTGGTCCATGGTTCTACATATTTGAAAGACAATTTTAGTTAACTGCTGGAAAAGTTGGATTGTACATAATTCTTAGGCTATCAGTAGTTTTACACTAAACTGATTGGACTGCGGGTGAAACTGCTATTCAGCATTCTGAGTTGGGAGGCGAAAGGGGCTGACATATTCAATCCTATTTAAGCAGGATAAGAGCAATACAAATAAACCCTGGAGTAGTTTCCTCAGCTGGCTGCCTAGAGATGGTTATTATGCCTTATGTTTTCAGTTGGAGATACAGGGATCAACCTCACACAGTTGTTTAAAACTTTGGGGGTGAAACAGAGTGGAATTTTGCTCAAGATAAAACTTGTGCTTTGATCTGTGGGGTAGAAATATCTGAAAGCTTTTTTTTTTTTCCTTCTTCTGCTTTTGTAGACATTCAGGAATTTGATGAAGAAAATTAAATGAATTTTTGTTCCTTGAAGAGACATGGGAACATGCAGCAAAAAGTATCACACAGCTGTAGGTGGGAGATGTTTCACTGCTCTGGCATGTTATCCTGACAACTGTGCTATTTGTTAAAAAATGTATGTTGTGGTGCATAAGCACCTCTGGAGAATCTTAAAGAAAATGAAATTACATTGAAAAACGTTCTTTAATTACACAGCACTGTCTTCCTTAAAGGAACCCTGGTGGTGCGGTGGTTAAGCCCTCGGCTGCTAACCAAAATGTTGGTGGTTCGAACCCACCAGCTGCTTTGTGGGAGAAAGATGTGGTAGTCAGTTTCCGTAAAGATGACAGCCTAGAAAACCCTATGATTCTCTGTCCTATAGGGCCACCATGAATCAGAATGGGCTTGACAATGGGTATGGCTTTTGATTTTCCTTAACCAGTGAGTGTTGGGTCCTTGATAGCGTTGTTAATGTCAACATGTTATTTCCGTGTTATTTACAAGGAGGCACCTTAATTTAAAAATTATTATTTTTGTCTTTACTCATAAATATCTGTGTTGTCGTTGTTAGATGCCGTCAAATCGGTTCCGACTCATAGTTACCCTATGTACACAGAACGAAACACTGCCTTGTCCTGCGCCATCCTCACAATCCTTATGTTTGAGCCTGTTGCAGCCACTGTGTCAATCCATCTTGTTGAGGGTTTTCTCTCTTTCGCTGACCTTACAAAGCATGATGTCCTTCTCCAGGGACTTGTCCCTCCTGGTAACATGTTCAAAGTATGTGAAGCCAAGTCTCATCACCCTCACTTCTAAGGAGCCTTCTGGCTGTACTTCATCCAAGGCAGATTTGTTCGTTCTTTGGGCAGTCCACAATATATTCAATATTCTTTGATAACACCATAATTCAAAGGCATCAATTCTTCTTCAGTCTTTGTTATTCATTTCCCAGCTTTCACATGCTTACGAGGTGTTTGAAAACACCATGGCTTGGGTCAGGCGCACCTTAGTCCTCAAGGGGACATTTTTGCTTTTCAACAGTTTAAAGATGTCTTTTGCAGCAGATTTACCTAATGCAATAGGTCATTTGATTTCTTGACTGTTGTTTCCATGGGTGTTGATTGTGGATCCAAGTAAAATGAAATCCTTGATAACTTCAACCTTTTCCCTGTTTAAAATGATGCTGTTTATCGGTCTGGTTGTGAGGATTTTTGTTTTCTTTATGTTGAGTTGTAATCTGTACTGAAGGCTGTGATCTGTCATCTTCATTAGTAATGCTTCCAGTCCTCTTCGCTTTCAGCAAGTAAGGTTGTGTCATCTGCATATCACAGGTTGTTGATGAATTTTCCTCCAATCCTGATGCTGTGTTCTTCTTCGTATAATGTAGTTTCTCAGATTATCTGCTCAGCATGCAGATTGAATAAGTATGGTGAAAGGACGCACACCTTTCCTGATTTTAAACCACACAATATCTCCTTGTTTTATTTGAACGACAATCTCTTGGTCTATGTACAGGTTCCTCATATCTGGAATTCTCATACTTTGCAATGTTATCCATAATTTCTTATGATCCTCACAGCCAAACACCTTTGCATAGTCAACAAAACGCAGGTAAACATTTTTCTGGTATTCTCTGCTTTCAGCCCAGATCCTTCTGACATCAGCCATGATACCCCTCATTCCATTGTCCTCTTCTGAATCTGGCTTGAATTTCTGGCAGTTCCCTGCTGATGTACTGCTGCAACGGCTTTTGAATGATCTTCAGCGAAACTTTACTTGCACGTAAACAACATTAATGATATTGTTCGATAATTTCCACTCTCTGTTAAACCATCTTTCTTTGGAATGGGCACAAATATGAATCTCTTCCAGTCAGTTGGCCAGGTAGCTGTCTTCCAAATTTCTCCGCATAAATATTTCTACAACATTTAAATTGGAAAATCTTTTAGTCATTTGTGGCCTTTTGTATGGTTTCGAGAATGAGGTAATCCAATACCTCAAATCATGCAGCAGCACTGATGTGGAATAAGAAATAAAATACATCTCGTCTTCCCTAGGACTCTTCAAAGCAAAACCAATGTCAACCATATTTTATGGCTTTATTTGAATTTAACGAGGACACTGATGACAGAGTTACTCTCTGGAGTAACTGCAAATATGACTTTGATGCCTGGTTTGTGACTCACAGCCTTTTCTGTAGGGATTCCACGTACAGTCAGTTCTTTAGTGAATGGCTTTTGCCTTGCTTCTCCACAGTGTGTTCCTGTCTGGGCCTCTGCAACTTTTTGTGGAGTGGAGCCTGAATATAATCTATCCATATTATCAACAACTGAATGGGTCTAATCCTGACTATTCATGCATCATAGACCAATAATTTTTTTTAGCTTTTAAAGGGTCTTCGAAGGTAACTTTAGACCAACTCCTCTCAGCAGAAATCCCCCCCACAACACACCTGATAAGTGGTGTGCACCAGCTGAGGATGAAGTATGCAGCAAGAAGATTAAAAGCAAAGCTATATACAGAGAAGTAGTGGGTGCGTATTAATAAAACATCAAGATAAAGTAAAAGGCATCAGAATGAAGATGGCGGCAGAGGTGGTTCAGTCGTAGAATTCTTGCCTTTCTTGCAGGAGACCCGAGCTTGATTCCCATCCAATGTACCGCCTGTGCAGCCAACACCCGTCTGTCACTGGAGGCTTACGTGTTGCTGTGATGCTGAACAGGTTTCAGCAGAGCTTCCAGACTAAGACGGACTACGAAGAAAGGCCTGGTGATCTACTTCTGAAAAATCAGAAATGAAAACCTTAGGGATCACAAGGATTTGATCCTCAACAACCAGGCATCATTCGGTTCTGTTGTGCGTGGGGTCACCATGAGTTGTGGCCTACTCGATGGCAGCCAACAACAACAACAAATCAGAATAATAAAATCTGTCAAGTATCATGTTGTCCAACAACAGAGATGGCCAATGGGAACACAAATTTAGGACCGACAACAATATCCTTGGTTTCAGGAGTTAGAAGATGGAATATAAACAATTTGCCTTAACTGTAGCATCTTTTGATCATGAATGACTGTAAAAGGGTGACATGAATGTCTTTCTGGTCAGACATTTAAAAAATCTCGCTTTGTATCTGATATTAAATTTTGGCATATTTCCAGTGATGGCACACTTACTACGTTAAAGTAGACATTTTGATTATTTTTTAGAAAATAGAACAATAGTCTTATCTTATAAGAGTATCAACACACTTATTATTATTATCGGAGTTCCTGGGTGGTGAAAACAGTTAAGTGCTCAACTATTAGCTGACAAGTTGGCAGTTAGAAGCCACCCAGAGGCACCTTGGAAGACAAGCCTGGTGATCTGCTTCGGAATGATCACAGCCTTAAAAGCCCTATGGTACAGTTCTGCTCTCCGCCTATGGGGTCACCATGAGTTGGAATCAATTCAGTGGCAGCTACCAACAACATTATTATTATTGTTGTTGCAAAAATATATATAGCAAAACATTTGCCAATTTAACAATTTTTACGTGTGTAATTCAATGACACTGTTGTATTCATCGTATTATGCAACCATTACCGCTATCCTTTTCCAAATTATCCCCACCTCCACTGACAGAAATTCAGTGCTCCCTAAGAAATGACTCCCCCTTTCCTACCCCCACCCCTGGTAACCATGAATAAGCTTTGGTCTCTGTGATGGTTAAGATTGTGTGTCAGCTTGGCTGGACCATGACTCTCAGTGTTTATGTGTGATCATCCCCATGATGAGATCTGCTGTGAGTAGCCTATCAGTTGAAAGGGAGTTCCCTTGGGCTTGTAGGCTGCATCTGAATATAAGGGGACGTTCTGGCTTTTGCCTCTCTGGATCCTGCAGCTGCCTCTTGTTTGTCTGACCTCTAGTTCTTGGGACTTGAGCCAGCAGCTTACCTGCCAACCTTGGGATTCCTTGATCTTCACAGCCTGTGAGCAAGAGTCCTGCTCTCTGACCTGTTGATCTTGGGTTTGCCAGCCCCTGTGGCTCCGTGAAACAAGACAAGCCTCTATCCTGATCCACAGACTTGGGACATTCCAGTCTCTACAATTATGTGAGCTGTTTCCTTGATATAAATCTCTCTCTGTATATATGTATTTTTATAATTTACTGGTTTTGCTTCTCTAGAGAACGTGGTCTAAGACAGTTTCTATACATGTTGCCTTTTTCATGCAAATATGTTGTGTATAGTATTTGTCCTTTCACTACTGACTGATTTCACTCAACCTGTCTAAAGGTTTATCCATGTTGTAGCATGTATCGAATTTCATTTCTCTTTATGGCTGAGTAATATTCCGTTGCATGCATGTGTCACATTTTGTTTCCATCTTCATCTGCTGATGACCATGGAGGCTATTTCCATCTTTTGGCTCTTATGAATAGTGTTGCCATGAACATTGGTGCACAGAATTTTGTTTGTGTTCCTGCTTCCAATTCTTTTGGGTGTATACCCGGGATTGGGATTGCTGGGCCTTATGGTAGTGAAATGTGTGACTTTCTATTTTCTGTAGTGGCTGTGCCATTTTGCCTTCCTACCAGCAATGGATGAGGCTTCCAATTTCTCCACATCCTTGCCCACACCTGTTATTTTCCATTTCTTAAATCATAGCCACTCTAGTTGGGGTGAAGGTGTATCTCATTGTGATTTTGACTTGCTTTTCTGTAATGACTAATGAGGTTGAGCATTTTTCATGTGCTTCTTGGCCATTTTTATATCCTCTTTGGTGAGAAGTCTAAGTCCTTTACTAGTTTTTCAGTTGAGTTGTTTGTCTTTGTTGTTAAGTTGTAGGAATTCTTTATATATTGTGAATATTTTACCCTTATCAGATACTGGTTCTCCCAAACTTTCTCCCAGTCTGTGCATTGTCTCTTTGCTTTGTTCATAAAGTCCATTGATAAATAAAAGTTCTTAATTTTTATGAGGCCCCATTTATCCATTTTGTCTTTTGCTGCCCATGCTTTTGGTGTCATATCTAAGAATTCATTGTTAAAAACTGTGTCTGAAAGCAATATCCCTATGTTTTCTTCTAAGAGTTTTATGGTTTTAGTTATCAGCAAAAAGCCAGACTCATTGCTATCGAATCCATTCAGACTCATAGCTATCCTAGAGGATGGAGTAGAACTGCCCCATAGAGTTTCCCAGAAGTGGCTGGTGGATTCAAACTGCCAACTTTTTGGTTGGCAGCCGTAGCTCTTAACCCTGTGCCACCAGGGCTCCTTATTTATCAGAGACACTTGTTATTTGTCAAATTATTATAGGTTCGTAAGATTAGGTCCTGTTGCTTCAGAAAGCACCAATTTATTAAATAGTGTCATATACACACATGATTTATTAGTATGTATGTCTTTAAATTTATGATAATAATGACCAATTCTTGAATTTAAAAAGTCACGCATCTTCTCTGTTTGCCTTTAAAATATTGGCTGTTTGGAATAGCTTTGGAGGATTTCAAGGTTCTGAGGAAAGAAGAACTAAACAGTTGAAAATAAAGTAATCTAAACTGCTCTTTTAGATAGAAACTTCATCTCCAAATGGATATGGAGAAAATTGCATTTAACTATTCAGCATGTGTTGGGGTGTTACCAGTCTTTTAATGATAAGAGAGAGGTGAAAGTTCTACCCACAGGAAAACATTAATAGAAAGTGGCAAGAAATCTAAGATTGAAGGGGAAAAAAAGCAACAGAAAGGCAACAGTGTTTTGGTTTGTTTCTTTTCTTTTCTTTTTTTTTTTTTAAGTTTTATTTTAGATGAGAGCTTACAGAGCAAATTAGATTCTCCTTAAACAGGTAGTATGCATATTGTTTTGTGACATTGGTTGCCACTCCCACATGTCATCACTCTCCCCTTCTTGACTTTGTGTTCCCCATTACCAGCTTTCCTGTTCCCTCCTGCCTTCTTGTCCTTGCCCCTGGGATAGTGTGGCCATTTAGTCTCGTTTTGTTTTATGGGCCTGTCTAATCTTTGGCTGAAGGGTGAACCTCAGGAGTGACTTCAGTACTGAGTTAAAAGGGCATCTGGGGACCATACTCTCAGGTTTCTCCAGTCTCTGTCAGACCCATAAGTCTGGTCTTTTTTTCGGCAGAGGGAGTTAGAATTTTGTTCTACATTTTTCTCCAGCTCTGTCCAGGAACCTCTATTGTGATCCCTGTCAGAGCAGTTGGTGGTGTTAGCTGGGCACCATCTAGTTGTGCTGGACTCAGTCTGGTAGAGACTGTGGTACTTGTGGTCCATTTGTCCCTTCAATTAATCTTTCTCTTGTGTCTTTGGTTTTCTTTATTCTGTCTTGTTCCAGGTGGGATGAGGCCAGTGGAGTATCTTAGAGGGCCACTAGAAAGCTTTTAAGAACCTAGGCGCTACTCACCAAAGTAAGATGTAGGACATTTTCTTTGTAAGCTATGGTATGCCAATTGAGCTAGATGTTCCCTGAGACTATGGTCCCCAGCCCTCAGCCCAGTAATTTGGTCCCTGAGGCAGTTAGGATGTGTCTATGTGTCTATGTGCCTTGGTTAAGTTTTGCTGGCTTCCTCAGTATTGTGTACTGTCTTACTCCTCATCATAGTCATCATTTATCTATTGTCTACTTAGTGTTTCCCCCCCACCCTCTCCTCCCTTGTAATCATCAAAGATAGTTTCTTTCTGTGTGTAAACTTTGTCATGAGTTTTTATAATAGTGGTCTCATATAATATTTGTCCTTTTGTAATTGACTTATTTCACTCAGCATAATGCCATGATTCATCCTTGTTGTGAGATGTTGTGCAGATTCATCACTGTTCTTTATCATTGTGTAGTATTCCATTGCATATATATACCATAGTTTGTTTATCCATTCATCTATTGATTGGCACTTAAAAAAAAAATTTTTTTTTTTATTGATTGGCACTTAGTTGTTTCCATTTTTTGCTATTGTGAACAATGCTGCAATGAACATGGGTGTGCATATGTCTACTTGTGTGATGGCTCTTATTTCTCTAGGATATATTCCTAGGAGTGAGATTGCTGGATCATACGGTATTTCTATTTCTAGCTTTGTAAGGAAGCTCCATGTTGTTTTCCAAAATGGTGGTACCATTTTGCATTCTCACCAGCAATGCATAAGAGTTCCCATATCCCTGCAGTCTCTCCAACATTTGTTATTTTCTGTTTTTTGGATTTGTGCCAGTAATGTTAGTTATAGCTTGTTTTCTATTTATATTGTGTATTAGGGCCTCTAGTGTTGACCCAATTTTTTCTTCTACGATCTTTATAGTTTTATAGTTTCGGTCCTTGTTCCATTTTGAATTAGTTTTTGTGCATGGTGTGAAGTATGAGTCCTGCTCCATTTTTTTTGCAGATGAACATCCAGTTTTGCCAGCACAATTTGTTAAAAAGACTGTCTTTTCCCTATTTGTTAGACTTTGGGCCCTTGTCGAAGATCAGGTGACTGTAAGTGGATCAATTTACATCCGGGTTCTCAATTTTGTTCCATTGGTCAATGTGTCTGTTGTACCAGTACCAAGGTGTTTTGACTACCATAGCTGTGTAGTAGGTTCTGAGGTCAGGTAGTGAAAGTCCCCCTACTTTATTCTTCTTCTTCAGTAGTGCTTTATTTATCTAGGGCCTCTTCCCTTTCCATATAACGCTCATGATTAGTTTTTACATCTCTTTAAAGAATGCTATTGGTATTTGGATTGGGGTTGCATCATATTTGTAGATTGCTTTGAGTAGAATTGACATTTTCACAATATTGGCTGTACCTATTCATGAGCATGGGATGTTTTTTCATTTGTGTAGGCCTGTTGTGTTTTCTTGCAGTAATGTTTTGTAGTTTTCTTTGTATAGGTCTTTTACATTGCTGGCTAGATTTATTCCTAAGTATTTTATTTTTAGGGACTACTAAAAGAATTTCTTTCTTTTTAGCTGACTCTGGGACAATTTTTTCCTTATAGTGGCAAAGTTTTAAATAGTAGTAAGTCCTACAGATAGCTACTGTAATAGCAAATCACTTGATAGTTTTGTCAATTTTGGGGCATTTTACAGTTTTTTCCAGCAACATCCTCATTCATAGATTGTAATTTCTATGAAATTTTTTATCTCTGAATACCCAAGCTAATGTTGTGGTGGTGGGTGTTCTTTATATGTAGTAGATGTATGCCTGAGAGTTACAAATTTCTTTTGTTTAGACCCGCTTTTGTCAGGAGTAATTTCATTATTACTCCCAAAGTCGTCCAGATCCTCTATCCTCTGTTGGGCAGATGGTCATCAAAAGTACTTGGAAGTGATGTGAAGGGGGGCAAGTGCTGCTGAAGTATCCTTGGCACTTGGCTTAGTCATCTAGTGCTGCTATAACAGAAAAACCACGAGTGGATGGCTTTAACACAGAGAAATTTATTCTCTCACAGTCTAGTAGGCTACAAGTTCAAATTTAGGGCATTAGCTCCAGGGGAAGACTTTCTCTCTCTGTCGGCTCTGGAGGATGGTCCTTGTCATCAATCTTCCCTTGGTCTGGGAACATCTCAGTGCAGGAACCTCAGGTCTGAAGGACTTTCTCTGCTTCCGGCATTGCTTTCTTGGTGGTACAAGTTCCCGATGTTTCTCTACTTGCTTCTCTGTTTTATATCTCAAAAGAGATTGGCTTAAGATACTATCTAATCTTGTAGATCTCATCAATATAACTGCCATTAATTCATCTCATTACATCATAGTGATAGGATTTACAACACATAGGGAAATCAAATCAGATGACAAAATGGTAGACAATCACACAATACTGGGAATCATGGCCTAACCAAGTTGACAGATCTTTTTGGGGGACACAATTCAATCCATGACTGCACTGATAAATATGACTCCAAACAAGGTTACTTTCTGTGTCTTTGTGGCAGCTGGGGAGACCTGGTGTCACAATGGTTAAGAACTCAAATGCTAACCACAGGTTGGTGGTTCAAATCCACCAACCAGTCCTTGTAAGCCATATGGGGCAGTTCTATTCTGTCCTATAGGGTCACTATGAGTTGGAGTCAACTTGATGGCAATGGATTTTTTGGTTTGGTGGCAGTTGGGGTCTCCCCAGATGGCAGAGCTCTGTAGGGTATCTGCTTCTATGGTCTTCCTGGACTTTTAGATGAGCATCTCCTTGTGACACAATGGTTAAAATGTTGGCTGCCAACCAAGAGGTTGGAAGTTTGCATCCACCAGCTGCTCCTTGGGAACCCTATGGTTTCCAGGTTCTACTCTCTCCTATATGGTCACCATGAGTTGGAATTTACTTGATTGCAATGGGTTTGGTTTTAGTTTTTCTTTTTGTGAAGTTTCAAGGTGCTTCCACTGCCTCTTCAAGGCCCCCACTGCTTCTCTTCCTGTCTTCCTAGACCATCTTCCATATACCTAGTCTTAGGAACTAGAAAAACAGGCTAGTCAAGTGTGTATCTGAGTCTTTCTATCTGGAGCAGTTTCCACAGTGAATGACCCAAGCTTGTCAGTGAAAACTGGTGAGACAAGGAAAGAGGTGGTCAGGATGTACATGAGAGCGTTTTGTGTGGGTGTAAGTGTGAAGGAACGAACAGTGAGATTGGTGATGTATTATCCCATTGCATGCCCATTTACAACACAACTCTATCTCAGGAACATACCTGCACTCACATATCCAAGTCAATGCCATTTTTATGTCAAAATGACAGTATTTCTATTAATGTGTGGCAGTGTATCTGGAAAAAAAAAACTGATGTGTGTCTAGCATTTCTTTTGACACTATACATTTGCAGATGGCTTGTTAGTTTGTCCGAGTCCTGGTGCCTCAGTGGTTAAGAGTTACGGCTGTTAACCAAAAGGTCGGTAGTTCGAATCCACTGGCTGCTGCTTGGAAACCCTATGGGGCAGTTCTACTCTGTCCTATAGGGTCGCTATGAGTGGGAATCAACTCAATGGCAACAGGTTTGGTTTGGTTTGTTTTTTTTGTTGGTTTGTGGCTATAACCATTCTTCGCATGTCAACTCTTCCTTCGAATTGTTAGGCTATTTTGGGAGCTATATGAACTTATGTAAACATGGGAGAGCAAAAATAATAATAACAATAACACAATTAACATAAATTAAGTATTTAATACATATCAGGCACTGTTGGAAATACCCTTCATGTATTAATTTTCTCAGTGACCTATTGTTCTCGCTATACAGATGACAAACTGAGGCACAGATAGGAAAATGATCTTGCCCCAGGTCACACAAGCTTTGGGTGGCAGAATTGGGGTATGAACCCCAGAAGCTTGGCTGTAAAGTTTGCGGCACTCCGCACATGTCATGCTGCCTCTAAGCAGTTTATCAGTGGACATCCCAATGGCCTAATGTAATTAATGCTACTGAATTCAAGTGGGAGCTAATGGCTTTGTCTGTCCAGCCCCCATCTTTTTTTACTTTTGTGTTTAATAATTTATTTTATTTTTATTGTTGGTGTTGAGAATATACACAGCAGAATATACACCAATTCAACAATTTTCTACATGTACAATTCGGTGACATTGATTACATTTGAGTTGTGCAACCATTTTCGCCGTCCTTTTCCAAGTTGTTCCTCCACATTAACATAAACTCACTTCCTCCTAAGCTTTCCATTCGGCACCCCTCTTTTCTGGAGAGCTGTCTTGTTTGTTTTTGCTTTTGTTTTAAGAACTGCCCTTTCTCTTCACTAAACTTCATGATTACTGAGAAACTACCACAGCAGAACAACATGGACCTCCCACCCTTCCTCCTTCCCTGGCTATGGTTTCCCATCTGATATAAGGTAGATCTAATTAAGTTCTCCCTTGGAAATTTTGGAGCTGGAGGTGAGAATGAGCATTCCTTCTTTTCCACCTGGCTGAAACAGGAACAGGTACAACTTCAAAGGTATTGGTGTTGACTTTTCTGCAAGGTGGACCAAAGAAATGAGAGTTGAACCAAGATGAAGTGAGAGAAAAAGGTGAGGGGAAAAAAGGGAAGAGGAGTAAAAAGAGAACATTTATGTTAGCGAGAGAAAAGATTGAGAACTGGAGCGAAGGGATAGAATGGGAGATGGGGAGAGCCTAGATTCGCATTCCACATCCTTATTCCAGTTGTTTCAAAGATGCGAGCGCATTCCTTTCCTGGATGTCTGTGAGACATTTGTGTATCCTTCAACAAATATTCCGTTTTACTAAGTTAGCCTGAAATGGTTTCAGTTACTTTCAGTCCAAAGAGTTCTAGCTAATAGAATAAATATGAAAGAATGGAAGTTTATTCATTCACTCACTGAACGTGAATCTAGAGAGTGTGTACACTTCAGTGCCGGGCACTATTCTGGCCTTAGAGATACTGTGGTGAACAAGAAAGGCAAGGTCCCTGTTCCCATGGAATTTACATTTGTGTTCAGAGAGCCTATATGAATAAAGAAATAAATAGAAAGAGAAAATTTCAGAGTGACGATAAATAAATCAAACAGAGTGAGATGATGAAATGTAAATGGTAAGGCTAGGGTGGATTGTATGGCCTGGGATGATTTCTCTGAGGAAATGACTTTGGGGCTGATGTTTGAATGACCTGAGGGGAGTGGCCTTGCAAAGTCTGCATGTGAACGCAAAGGTTATGAGGGGTCCTTAATCTGCCAAGTTCAAGGGTCAGATGGCACTGGAGAGTCATGGGTGAAAGAAAAAGTGTAGGATAAGGGGTAGGCTGATGGTCAGAGCCTGGGGTCCCTTCCTTCTGCAAAGGATGATAAACTGAGGGGTGGCCAGTTTTTCCCCAGAGAGAGACACACTAATTTTTTTTTTTTTTTTGAACAAAAGAACAAAAAGCATTGGAAAAATACAAAAAACGTTGGAAGCTTTCTCAGTGCTGGCCGGACTGGAGAATTGAGGGATAAAGATAAACTGTGCATAACCCTTAACAGGCCACTTCTGTAGATGTTAATGAAAAATTAAGAGTAAAATACAACTGCATGGCTCATGACAATACCAGCTGAGTATACTTACGGCAAACCAGGGCAGTTACGCTAGTTCTATTTTTTAAAGACAGAAATAGTCTTCAAAAAGTTGGCACCACCTTGAAGCTGGGCCAGTATTTTTTAACTGAATTGAAGGTGCCTCCTACAGCCCATCATTCTTTGTCCTAAATTTTCTCGGTATTTACAAAGGTTGTAGTATGATGTAGAGCAACAGTTTGTTCTCAAATTTTAGCCTGTCAGAACTACCTGGATGGTTTGATAAAACAGATAGCTGGGCCACACCTCCTGAGTTTTGTTTTTGTTTTTCAATAGGTCTAGGGTGGGAACTGATCATTTGCATTTTAATAAGTTCCCAGGTGTTTTAGTTTGGATTCTCTAGAGGAGCAAAACCAACTTTGCTTTATGTATACTGTGTATGGGGCCCTGGTGGCACAGTGATTAAGTGTTTGGCTGCTAACCGAAAATTTGGCAGTTCAGGTCCACCAGCCTCTCCTTGGAAACTCTGTGGGGCAGTTGTACTGTACCCTATAGGGTTGGTATGAGTTGGAATCAGCTCGACTGCAATAGATTTGGTTTGGTTTATATGTATAAGTATATGCATATGTATACGTATATATATATATGTGTATGTATATATATGAGCTCAAGTGGCACAGTGATTAAGCTTTCAGCTCCTAACTGAAAGGTCAGCAGTTTGAACCCACCAGCCACTCCGTGGGAGAAAGATGTGACAGTCTGCTTCTGTAAACATTATAGCCTTGAAAGCCAAATGGGGCAGTTGTATGCTGTCCTACAGGGTCACTATGAAGCAGAATTGACTAGACGGCAACGGATAGATAGATGATACACAGAGAGATAGACAGACAGACAGACAGACAGATAGATAGATGACAGATATACAGATAGGTAGATAGACAGACAGATAGATAGTAGTCGGATAGAGTCCTGGCAGTGCAGCGGTTAAGAGATTGGCTGCTAACCAAAATGTCGGCAGTTCAAATGCACCAGCCACTCCTAGGAAACACTATAAAACCTGTTGCCGTCAAGTCGATTTAAACTCACAGCAAGCTTATGAGTCAAGAAATAAAAAGAGTTCAGGGTTGAGAGAGTGCACAAACTCTTCCAGAACATGTGTTCATGATCTGGAGGCAGACTGCACCCCCAAAGAAAATCTCCTTTCAACTGATGGGTTGATCACATCATGGAAGGTGATTACATTACATTACATTTTGGAACAGCGATCAGCTCAGTGCCTGCCAAACCACTGAGAATCATAGCCTAGACAAGTTCACACATAATGTCGACCATCCCACCAGGTGATGCTGGTCTGGCCACCCTTTGAGAGTCCCTAATGTAGCGTAAGGCTTGATAGGGTTCCTGTCTGAATCACCTGGAAGGTCTGGTCGGGATGAAAGGATGTGTAACGACATATTATTTGCTAGTAACTAAACCAAAAAAAAACCCAAACCCAGTGCCGTCGAGTTGATTCCGACTCATAGTGACTCTATAGGACAGAGTAAACTGCCCCACAGAGTTTCCAAGAAGCGCCTGGCGGATTCGAACTGCCAACCCTTTGGCTGGCAGCCATAGCACTTAACCACTATGCCACCAGGGTTTCCGGTAACTAAGCTGTTCTAAATTCAACTCCTGATAGATTTATTAATGTCAACCAATCTCATATTCAAGAACACCTTGAGCAGGAAGTGAATCGTGATGCGCTTGAAAGCTCTGTTCTCTGGGGAAAGTAGCTGTGTGATGGGAGAGAATGGTGGTGATGATTCCTCTTCAGGGAAATTCAGTTTAAATTTCAAGAAGCACCTGTTTGACACAATTCAAAGCTTTGACTTCACTAAGCCACAGCTGTATTTTCATTTTTAGCTCTAGAATTTATATATTATGTATTATGATCTTAACCAAACTGTTAAACTTATAAATATATTTTTCTCTCCCCCCACAACTGCAGTCTTTTCTTGCATTTTTTAAATTGTACTTCAGATGAAGGTTTACAAAACAAACTAGCTTCTCATTAGATGGCTAGTACACATATTGTTTTATGACATTGTTTAACAATCCCACGACATGTCAACACTCTCGGTTCTTGGCCTTGGGTTCCCTATTACCAGCTTTCCTGTCCCCTCCTGCCTTCTAGTCCTTGTCCCTGGGCTGGTGTGCCCCTTTAGTCTCATTTTGTTTTATGGGCCTGTCTAATCTTTGGATGAAGGGTGAATCTCAGGAGTGACTTCATTACTGAGCTAAAAGAGTGTCCGGGGGCTGTACTGTCCGGGTTTCTTAAGTCTCCGTCAGGCCAATAAGTGTGGTCTTTTTTTGTGAGTTAGAATTTTTTTCTACATTTTTCTCCAGCTCTGTCTGGGACCCTTTACTGTGAGCCCTGTCAGAGCAATCAGTGATGGTAGCCGGGTACCACCTAGCTGTACTGGACTCAGTCTGGTGGAGGCCATGGTAGTTGTGGCCCATTAGTCCTTTGGACTAATCTTTCCCTTGTATCTTTAGTTTTCATCATTTACCGTTTATCCTGAAGGGTTGAGACCAGTATGGTATCTTACTTAGATGGCCACTCACAGGCTTTTAAGACCCCAGACACTACTCACCAAAGTAGAATGTGGAACATTTTCTTTATAAACTAGCTTATGCCAGTTGAGCTAGATGTTCCCCGAGACCACAGTCCCCACAGCCCTCGGCCCAGCAAATCAGTCCCTCAGGGAGTTTGGATGTGTCTATGGAGCTTCCATGACCTTGCCTTGAATAAGTTGTGCTGGCTCCTCCAGTATTGTGTACTGTCTTACCCTTCACCACAGTTATCACTTATCTATTGTCTATTTAGTGTTTTTCCATCCCCACCCCTCCTCTCCTCTTAACCATCAGAAATTGTTTCTTTTTGTGTGTAAACCTTTTCATGAGTTTTTATAGTAGTGGTCTCATACAATATTTATCCTTTTGTGATTGACTTATTTCACTCAGCATAATGCCCTCCAGATTCATCCACACAACTGCAATCTTTTAATCACTTTGCTTTTCTAAGAAGCTGTGTGAAGTATTTTGCATGAATAATTATAATTACGTAGACTCCACTGTGATTTTTTTCTTTTTTGCAGTAAGTAAAATGATTTTTACTCTAAGGACTTAAAAAATACTTGGTAAGCATACTAAATAGTTTCATGTGTCATACTACTATAACATATAGTTTTAAATTTGCAATTAATTCATAGGTGACAAGAATGCTATTCAGATTGCATACTTCCTATTCTAATAGATTTATATTTAATATAAGTAACCGAGTAACACCGAGTAACACACACCACAAATGAAAAAGCAAGTTTTCTTTATGTATAATAGATCCATCCTTACGTATAAGGAGCATTTAAAAAAAAGAGAAAAAAAAGCTCGAATATATGTTATAGTTCACAATCCTTATGCTGATTAAGAGTATAGTATTTCCTAATGTATTTTGTATTTTTATTAGTCAACATATGCATAATTTACTGAAAGTATTAGAGACTTCAGAGCTCTGGGGGCACAGTGGTTAAGAGCTATGGCTGCTAACCAAAAGGTTGGCAGTTCAAATCCACTAGGTGCTCCTTGGAAACCCTGTGGGGCAGTTCTACTCTGTCCTATGGGGTTGCTATGAGTTGGAATTGACTGGATGTTAACGGTTTGCTTTTTAGGTTTATTAGAGACTTATCTGTTGAAGCCATTACTGCAGTTAGAGATCCAAAATATGGCAACTTCCTTTTACTGAATTAAGTTATAAAATGAAAGAATAAGTAATCTTAGGAGTATATTTGTTTCCCAGTTGCCTCGTTCTCACATGGCAGTCCCATGCTTTTATTCTTACCTGTCCTCTGCCTCCACTGATGGAAGGTATACCCACAGGGTACAAACCTGGGAGGTTCTATTTCTGCTCTAAGGTTGAGGTATCTGGGGATATTGTTTTGAGTTTCTGTTTTATAAATACTTATGGAATAGATTTAATCATATTTTTCCACCTGGCCCACTGTTCACTTCTTTGTATAGACAGCCCTAGAGCTTCTGGTCAATGGTGGTCAGCCTTCCTTTCAGGGTCTGTTATTCACACTGTGGCCTAATCAATGAGAGTCACGTTTTGTTTCTTTATTGGTTAATTAGTACAATTGGCACGATTGTCTCAGTTATTATCACATCCTCAGACAGCTTTCCTTATAACTTGTTAAAAATAAGTTATGCCTCCTGTTTTCCCACATAGAGTGTCTTGTATTCTTATTGTTTAAAAGGATTGTCAATTCCTCTTTAGCCAGCTTGGTTTCTTCTTATTATGCCCCACTCAGATCTAGGCAGCTCTTGTTTTATGGTAATAGAAGATGAAGAATTTGGTTTTGATTTACAAGTTAGTGGAGTAAGAAATCTATTCTGTTCTATTTAAATGTTACTCAAACTTGCAAGTGTCTTATTTATGGTCTTACTTTCCCAGTGCTGCTAAAGTCCCATTTTGGGGTAGTTGTTACTCTTTCCCTTAACTTAGTTAAGTAGTAAGAAGATCAAAGAAAGAAAGAGAACAAAGGAAAGCAAATTGAATGCCTTATTACTTGGGCCTATTTAAAAATCTTGTGGTAAATTTTCCTTGAAAAGCTTATCCTGGCTGAATTCTAATTTCAGGTTAGTATCTCTTACCTAAATGTCTACAATGATATGATGCTGACTTTGCTCCTTTATTTCTACATCAACATATCTGATACATGTGGTATCACCAGTGAAATCTTCAAATCAATGCGCTCTTTTTTAGTGCACCTTTCTTACGAACGACTGAGGGCAAATAATTCATTTCTAATAGGCTTTTTTGATGTGTGCTGACAAGTCGATCCCAACTCACAGTGACCTTATGTGACAGAGTAAAGCTGTCCCACAGGGTTTCCTAGGCTGTAAATCCTTATGGGAGCAGACTGCCAGGTCTTATCTCCTGTGGCACCAACCATTTGGTTAGCAGCCGATTGGTTAACCATTGCATTACCAGGGCTCCTTAACAGGTTTAGGATCACTGATTGTAAGTGTTACCTGGGTGAGAAAATGTTCAGGTTTAATTTAAGTCTATTTTTTGGTTTCCAGACTAAAAATATTTCCTTCTTTCAATATGAGATTTAAAGGGTCTAAATAAAATCCTAGTTTTTATTTACATTTTCATATTCATTATAAATCTCCAACAGAGAAAAAAAAGGGGTTGAATTAATGTATTTCACCTCTCTGTTCTATGACAAGCATTTAGTTAAAAAATAATTCTTTTCTGAATATTAAAGACTGACTTGATTCTTTCTTATTATACACCTACCGCATACAGCATATGGGAAAAACAGGAGTCGTCATTCCTGAGATGACACACCACAGGTTATGGGTTACGTAATCACGTTCTTGATAGTGAAACCATCGAAGAAGTAGAAGAGTCAGACTTTTCAGCTTTAAATCTACATTACCATGGAATTCTTCACTACGGCAAGTTTTACTTGCTGTATTTACTAGTAGCTGAGTATAGTTAGAAAAACCAGAAATAAAATAAGGCTTTCTTTCAGATGTGCATTAGGAAAAAAGATAGAAAAGGAAGTACATTTCAACTTTTCATTTCTAATAATCTAATTTATAGGCTTGAAAAAAAGGACTAGAAGGTATTTCCCCCAAATAGCTCTCACAGGTTGTGTCTAGTTATATAAAAATAGGTTCAGAAATGAGATCTTTTTTTTTCCCTCCTAGGGACACAGTGCAGAACCCTTCTCTTGAGACAGAGGACACTTTTAGGATTCCACAGCACAGTGGCTCAGAGTACATAAAGTATGTAACATTTCTTTGTGATCTATTTTGGGTCACTGTGCTTAAGTCATACCCAACGGTGCTGGCACCTTAGATGGGTCACTGCTACCAGCAGAGATATTGTTATGCTTTTGGGTCATGCTTAGGGATTACATCCACTCCTCACTTATTGACATGGTTAGGTTCCAAAGACCAGGTTGTTATGCAAAAATCAGTGTTATGAGAAAATGAAGGCTATTCACATCAGATTGCAAAATGGAGGATGACTACATCATTATATAACTGCCAAATTACATAACTGCTAAACCACTAAGAATCATGGCCCAGCCAAGCTGACACATAACCTTAGCCATCCCAGTCAGCATTACTCTTGCCTCCCACCTCAGTGTTCATTATTGCCAGATGTACATCATTAATATAGGAAATAGTTGGATAGTAGATTTTTACTATTGTTGTAAATGTGAAACTTCAA
Organism: Elephas maximus indicus; assembly: GCF_024166365.1. Classification (NCBI taxonomy): domain Eukaryota; kingdom Metazoa; phylum Chordata; class Mammalia; order Proboscidea; family Elephantidae; genus Elephas; species Elephas maximus. Next base: position 71,935,010 of record NC_064841.1, on the reverse strand, counting down.
ATAACAGGACAGTTGATAAGTGAGGAGTAGGTGTAATTTATTTTTATTATAATTCATTTTTATTCCTAAATTTTATCAAATATGCTATTCCTTTAGAGCCCATTCTTTTAAAAAAAATTATTGCATACTATTCAGTTCCATAGAATCTAGGCAATACATTTTGTTTTCATTGCTTCCCACTGGAATAGGAACCTACGTAGAAGTATAGAAATATTGGATAAACCTTGATGTCCTAGCTCTGGCTATCCCTCTCCTCTACCCATAGGTAACAATAACCATACAGTAAAAATAGCCTGATACAAAGACCAACCTTCAAGTTATGATGAACTCATAGAAAGTTTCCTATGTGCATAGACATATTTCTTTGTACAGTAAAACATGCTGGTAATAATATACTAAGCATAACAGGGTAGACATAGCCTTTCCGATGAATTAATCAGAGGAAAGACATTTTTGCCTGTTCACATTCCCTTTAAATGAAACTGGGCTTTAAAACAGCTAATGTTATATAAGTGCTATGGTCATATTATTAAAGACAATTGGGGACAAATTGTGTGGAATGCATTGTATACATTGGAAAGTGGAATAACACCTCTCTTAAATTGCAGAGCAGTTAGAACATGTTATTCCAGTCGAATCATCTCATTTTACTTGGCAGCTTCTGAGAAGTTTGAATAAGTTCCTGCAGTTTATTAAACCAAGTGAGTTGCTAACGAATGTCGGACCAGAGATTGTGGACAGATACCGAGACTCAAGTTGTGTGCTTTGCTTTTTCCTGTGGACATGTTATGATGGAATAATGACGCTATCTATCACATGGGTGGGCAGTCAAATAATTTCCTTCCCCATCAAATGTAATTTTTGTAAAATGGTGTCAACTGAAACATACAGCTAGAAACTTCCTTTTTTCCCCACCATCTCCCTCCCATGCTAAATTCCTTGATACGTGTTCACTTTGGGTTTGGTGCCAGCACTGGTAAAGACAGCATCCATCAGCAAGGTTAGCTGATGGAACACTGTGTGGGTGGCATTTTTTCCCCTCCTTTTAAGAAGTGTCTTGAATTCGGAGACAAATTTTATATGTATTTTCCCCGATCAATTCTTGGCCTTCTTTTGTAATTTTCCTCATGTTTGTGTATTATCCTATTTAATGGTACACTTTTCACTGGCTCCTAGTTGGTAATTTCAGTGCTTTAGGACAAGTTGGAGCAGTATTCCGTTTGTAAGAGTCTTTATGATTTTTAATAGGCTAGACTGGTAAGGCTTAGTAAAACAATTGGCAGGAAAAATTAAGATTTCTCAGGATGATTAACAACCATTAGGTTTTTTGCTTCGGATGGTCCCAGCACTGTGCTTATGGCCTTAATCAAAACCAAGCGAAAGTCTAGAATCAGGGCAGTAAGGTAATCAGAACAATTTCAACATAGTTTTGAGTCTTTGCTGCTGCCAACGGCTGAGTCATTGGTTTATTTATTCGTTTAATAAACACACTACTATGTTCCAGGCTGTTAGGAATTGAATTGTGTTTCCCCCAAATTACGTGTTGTAATTCCTAACCTCTATGAATGTGGTTATAATCCCATTTGAGAATGAGTTGTCTTTGTTATGTTTTTAATGAGGCAGGATTAGTGTAGGGTGTGTTTTGAGTCAATCTCTTTGAGATCTAAAAGAGATTAAGCAAGCAAGCGAAGAAGTAGTGATAGGGGAAGGCACGTGCCAAGCCACAGGAAGATTGCCCAGGAGCAGAAACTCAGAAGAGACAAAGGCTTTCCTCTAGTGCCGACAGAGAGAGAGAAAGACTTCCCCTAGAGCTGGCACTCTGAATTCGGACTTCTTACCTCCCAAACTGTGAGAAATAAATTTCTGTTTGTTAAAGCCATCTACTTGTGGTATTTCTGTTATAGCAGCACTAGATAACTAAGAATTTCATATCTGAAAGTGGGCTGCTGCTCTAACAGGTACCTAAAATGTAGAAATGGTTTTGGAATTGGGTAATGGGTAGAGGCTGGAAGAGTTTTAAGGTGCCTAATGGTAAAAGCCTAGATTGTCTTGAAGAGACTGCTGGTAGAATTATGGACATCAAAGGCAATTCTGGTGAGGGCTCAGAAGGAAGTGAAGAGAGCTTTCCATAAGAAAGTCTCTGTCATCTTAAAGAATACATATGGTGCCAACAACAGAAAGTTGTTAGAAATGTGAACATTAAATGTACTTCTGGTGAGACTTTAAAAGGAAATGATGAACATACAGTTGGACAATGGAGGAAGGGTGATGTTTTCTATGCAGTGACAAAGAATTTGTTCGATTTATGTTCAAATGTTTGTTGGAAGGTATAACTTGTAAGATATGAACGTGAATATCTGACTGGTGAGATTTCTAAGCAAGATCTTACAGAGGCCATGTGGTTTCTCCTTTCCTCTTATAGTAAAATATGAAGAGGAAAGAGATGGACTTAAATAAGAACTGTGCAAAATGGGAACAGAATTTAAAGATTTGGAAAATTCTGTTGTACAAACTAAGGACACATGTCTTAGAATGTTCACCAAGGACATGGCTACACAATCTTTTGTTAAAGAAATTAAGCCTGTGACTGATGGATTTAACCAACTACCACAGCAAATAACCCATTGGCTTAGACTGAAAGGGACAGAGAATGCACGAAAGGAAAGAATGCTGTCTGCCTCTTGGAATTTCCCAAGCAGGAAACAGGCCAAAGGAGCTACATCTGTTGTCCTCCAAGAAAAGAAAAGGACCATCCCGGGAGCAGCTCGGAGATCAGCAGAACTGTTGGAAGGAGCACAGGAAGCAGGATCTTCTCACTTTCAAAGGGTCTCCTGAATCTAAAAGAGTGGGGCCACAACCTCCTAGGTTTCAAAGAGTTGGATCTTCAAGATCTTAGCTCGAAGGTGTGGGGCTGCCTTTATAAGGTGTGGCAGAGGGGATGGGGCTGCTGTCCAAAGCTAAGGGAAGGGGGACTGCCATGCCCAAGGGGCAGAAGAACAGGGCCTGCCGGGGTCAAGTCACCACTAGGACTAGGAGGAAGGGGCTGCCCAAAAAGCCCAGGGAGCAGAATTGTCATTCCAGAGAGCCTTGAGGGCAGGGCTGAAGCCCAAGGTGGAGGGTCCTCCACCCAGAATTCAGAGGGCTTGGACAACACCCAGAGTCTGGAGGGTGTGGCCATTGCCTGGATGGTCCCAAAGAACTCAAAATTATTTTCAAGCCTTGAGAGCTAATGCAAAATTTTGTGCTGGGTTTTGGACTTGCTGGGTGCCCGTTATCTCTTCTTTCCTCTGATTTCTCCTGTTTGTAATGGAAATGTCTACCATGTACCTGTTCCACAATTGTACTTTGGAAACATAACTTGTAGTCTAGATTTTGCAGGTTCACAGATGAATGGAATTTTCCCTCAGGATGAAATATGCCTAAAGTATCACCCATATTTGCTTTAGATGCTTCAGAAGTTGAGATTTTGGACTTCGAGTTGATTAAAGACTTTTGCAATGATGTGATAGAGTGAATGTGTTTTGCAATGTGGCAAGGACACAGATTTTTGGGGGCCAAAGGATGGAATGTTATGGATTGAATTGTGTCCTCCCAAAATATGTTTTGTAATTCCTAACTTCTATGAATGTGGCTATAATCCTGTTCGAGAATGGGTTGTCTTTGTTACGTTAATTAGGCATGATTAATGTAGGGTGTTTCTTGAGTCAATCTCTTTTGAGATCTAAAAGAGATTAAGCAAGGAAGCTAAGAAGCATAGATGGGAGTGGAGGAAGACACATGTCAAGCGACATGAAGATGGTCCAGGAACAGAAGAGACAAGGCTCTTCTTCCAGAACTAAGAGAAAGTCTTCCCCTAGAGTCAGCACCATGAATTTGGACTTCTAGCCTCCTAAACTGTGAGAAAATAAATTTCTGTTTGTAAAAAGCACCCATTTATGATATTTCTGTTATAGCAACACTAGATTACTATCATGGATTGAATAGTGTCCCCCCAAAATATCTGTCAACTTAGCTGGGCCATGATTCTCAGTATTGTGTGATTACCCACCATTTTATGTGGTTGTCCACCATTTTTTTGTGACTTTCCTATATGTTCCAAATCCTATCACTATGATGTAGTAAGCTTTTAGTGGCAGCTATATCCATGAGGTCTACAAGATTAGGTAGTGTCTTAAGCCAATTTCTTTTGAGATATAAAAGAGAGAAGTGAGCAGAGAGACAGGGGGACCTCATACCACCAAGAAAGCAGCACTGGGAGCAGGCCTTGTCTTTTGGACCTGGGGTCCCTGTGCCTGAGAAGCTCCTCAATCGGGGGAGATTGATGACAAGGAATCTTTCTCCAGAGCTGACAGAGAGAGAAGCCGTCCCCTGGAGCTGACACTCTGAATTTGGACTTGTAACCAACCTACTGGACTGTGAGAGAAGAAATTTCTCTTTGTTAAAGCTATCTGCTTGTGGTATTTCTGTTATAGCAGTACTAAATGACTAAGACAATAACTAAGACACAGGCATTGGGGACACTACAAAAAATAAAACCTGGAACTCGTCCTGAAGTATTTCATAACTTGCTAGTTGAATTGGGTATGTAACCACAGGGCCGCCATTCCATATACCACATGAAAACAAAGCACAGTGGTGGTTCGAAAGGAAAATGACCAGGTTTTCTGCAAAAGTAGAGAGAGCAGAAGGTTTTTTGAAGGGCTAGTAAGAGTTTCCCGTGTTGACTGAGTAGGAAAGCGCATTTCAAATAGAAAAAAATGTTTGAAGATGTACACAAAAGCAAGAAACGGTCTGATGTGCTCACAGACTGTTAATATTTTGATGTGGCTGGAGAGTAAAGTGCAGGTGTCAGAGAGCACGCAAGGTGAATGGTGGAAGATGAACTCAGAGAAGCAGAGAGAAGTCAGATCATCACGAGCCTCGTATACCAGGTTGAGCTGTATATGGTGGAACCACTGAAGGGCGTTAAAACAGAGCAACATGACAATACTTATGTTTCTGAAATACGACTCTAGCAGCAGAGAGGAGAGCAAATTAGAGGTGCTCAGGTGAGACGTAGGGAGATAATTTGGGAGGAAAATGAAATGACCCAAGAGAAAGATGAGGATTAGCACAGCTGCCTTTACAACCTGCCGTCCCACTGGTGTAGCGTTTGCTCATGAAGTGTAAGGCTGAACTGTGACTCTTGAGAGGCAGTGAGGCCAAAGCTTGGGAGCCTTAGAAAGGCCGAGAAGCAGCTTGCTCAGCTATCTGGAATGGATATATCCTTGGATAAAACATGATTGAAAAGGCCATGTTGAATTATTAATGCCATTTGCATTGGTCAGTCAAGCTTAGCCATACCATTCATCAAGTTTCTGACAGGAGGGCTTAGAAGAACAGTGATCTGGAATGAAGGAAGAATAATGAATAATTAGAGAAACACACCATTAATAAGATTACCTGGGTTAGGGGATTTCAAGGGACTCTGAAAACTCTAAGGCAGTATACAAATCTAAGATGTTGCTATTTTCTGTGTGTTAATAGAATCTGGGTATTAGTCCCAGTTACTATGAGCAACAGATATATTGGTTCTGCTCCATAGCCAAGAATTCAAAAAAAAATTCGTTTTAATTTTGGTGAAAATATATAAAGCAGAACTAGCATTCAAACTTGAACAAAGTAATCATGTCATAAATGCACTTGGAAAGTCATTGCAAAAAAAGCGTCTTACCAAAAATATGGAATAAGCATCACCTCTTTATATAGGGAAAAACATACAAACATCCTCGAATATTTTGTTAATCTTCATTCCATTCCACAGACTTTTCCTGAGCCTCTACGCTGTGTCATGTAGAGAGCTATCTGCAGGCATCCAATAATAAATAAAAATCAGCCATGTCTTCCTTGAGCCTATGTCTGTAGTGGGGGAAACAGCAAGTTAACGCACAAATTCAGCTACATAATGCAAGAAAAAAACATGATATGGGCTGACCAGTCTTAGGGTCAAGTACGGAAGTCATGTTTAAGCTGAGAGCTAAGGTAAGGCAGGTATTCACCAATGATTTGTCTATTTGGGGCAGAGGGAACCACATGTGCAAAGTCATGGAGGTGTGAGAGATGGGATTTCCATGTCAGCAGTGTAGTGCCTGAGGATGTAGAATAGCAAGAGAAGAAGCCAAGAGGTAAGAGAAGGACTGGAGCATGGAAGGTTTGGTAAGACTTGTTAAAGGATTTTTAAAAGATCATTCTGGTGCAACTTAGAAAAGTGTTTGAAGGAAGGCCAGGTTGGGTAGAAAAACAAATTACGTAAGAGATGATGATAGCGTCTTGTACAAGTGGCAGTGGAAACGGTCACCAGTGGGTTGAATGGAAAGATATTTAGGAGGTAGTACTGGGAAGACTTGGAAGCCCTGGTGGTGTCGTGGGTAAGAGCTATGGCCGCTGACCAAAAGGCTGGTAGTTTGAATCCACCAGGTGCTACTTGGAAACCCTACGGGGCAGTTCTACTCTGTCCTGTAGCATCGCTATGAGTGGGAATCAACTCCATGGCAGCCATTTTGGTTTTTGGTTTTATTGGGAAGACTTGGCAATTGATTGGATGTGGGGTGGGGGGTGGGACTGAGAGCAAGAGAGAAGTCAAAGGAGAGATGTCAGGTTTGACTTGTATAACTGGGTGCAACATCACACAATTAACCTGAATGCCCCTTGTAATTTACTAAAAATTTCAGTGTTTCCTGTAACTGCATCTTATATTTTCACAGGAGATTTGAAAATTTTTCATTAAACAGGTGATATAAGAACGTATTCTAACTTGTTCTGAAAGATGAAAGAAAAAAATACAAATAATCATAACAAAGGCACTCACCGTGCAGAATGACAGAGGACAGGAGAGCAGGGTTGGCAGGGCAGATGAGGGTTTCAGTTGTTGAGTTGGACATACTGGTGAGACACCAGAGGAATGATCTCTGGTAAATGGCTTCAATCTGAGAGAGAGAGCGGAAATGAGAGTGAGCCGGAGAGAGCGAGAGAGAGTATGTGAGTGAGAAGGAGAGAGATTCAGGCTGAACATAAAATGAATGATAAAAATAGGCTAGAAAGTGGCATAAGATGGATCTCATATATAGATCATTAAAACAATGTTGATATTTAGTATAGAACACTCCATCTAAAAAAAAGATCATATAAAAAACTTAACGGAGTCAAACACATTTTGAAGATTGAAACTTGTGTAAATAAACTTCAGGCTCTTCGGACCCTCTGATGTTATAATACTATCATTTGGATCTTTGACAGATGAACTCCTTTGATACCATTAGCTGATAACGTTTGACTTTCCCGTTAGATTTTATTTCCCCGCCAAACCCTTATTTAAGTTTCTATAGTATTGCAATGTCTTTGTGCCAAATTATAAATGCCTACAAGCAGTGCTTTTGCCTTAAAAAAGAATACTTGAATGTTCTCAATTTGTTAATCTTGTGAAGCTTTTTTCTTATATATATGTGTATATATATATATATATATATATATATATATATATAAACAAATCCGTTCCGTGTTTTCTTATATTTCTCCATAAATGTTCCATTGTCAATGGAATAAGATTTCTTTCTCTGATGAAAAAATTTTGGTACATTTGAAGATACACGATTTTTTATTTTTAGATTTGTTTTTTTTTCTTCTTTTGCCTAAAAAGTTATTAGCTAGTCACTTAATTACAAACGTAATGCATGCTCATTCAAGGTACAAAATGAAACAAATAGTCTCTTCCTTCCCTTTTCCAGGTTCAACCCATTGTAGTAACATTGTAAAAAATTTGTTGTGGATTTTTTATACTTTGTGTAATCTTCCATACTTCATGTATTAAATTACATATGAACAATCCCAAATATTTGTTTTTGTTTCACAAAATGTGATCATTCTGTATATAGCTTTCTAAAATTTACTATTTTCCCCTGAATAATTTATTATGGATTCCTTCCAAGTAAGTACTTATAGAGCCATCTTAATCTTTAAATGTCTAAACAGTACCCAGAAGTATGAGTCATAATTTAAATAATAAAACCCTACTGATGGATCTACTGGAAACCCTGGTGGCGTAGTGGTTAAGTGCTATGGCTGCTAACCAAAGGGTCGGCAATTCGGATCTACCAGGCGCTCTTTGGAAACTCTATGGAGCAGTTCTACTCTGTCCTATAGGGTCGGTATGAGTCGGAATTGACTCGATGGCACTGGGTTTTTTTTGTTTGTTTTGATGGATCTACAGGTTGCTTCTGGCTTTGTATCATTACAGCAATACCAGCATCACCAACTCTTCTGGAATGAGCAAACATATTCATGTAATTTCACAAGCTGGAACTTTTTGTGTTATAGGATAAAATAAGTGAATAAATAAAAATAGGGACAAAAGATGTGACAAGATTAGTTACATTACTTAGTTACAAGATTAGTAAAACCAAACGCATTGCCCTTGAGTCAATTCCAACTCATAGCAACCCTATAGGACAGAGTAGAACTGCCCGTTAGTGTTTCCAAGCAGCGACTGGTGGATTCAAACTGCCAACATTTTGGTTAGCAGACTGAGTTCTTAATCACTGTGCCACCACTGCTCCAGTTACAGAAGGGAGCATCCAAATGACCAATATGTGTCTGGAAAATTTACTTGATTGGTAGTCAGAGAGATGGAAAACAAAGAAAAACAAAACCAAAAAACCGAATTCCCCAAATGCCATATTCTCTCCCACTGATTTGGCAAAGATAAACAATATCCATAACATGCAATGGTGTCAAAAAAAAAGTGTGGGGAAAAAGGTATTCTTAAATATTATTAGTGGGACAGTAAATTACCTTAAGTTTTCAAGAAAGAATTTCTCAGTATTTAATAAAATTATACACGGACCAAGCTTTTCACTCAACGATCTTACTCCTGAAAATTAAACTGGTCTATTTTTAGAGACTAACTAGAAAAATTTGTGAAATGGGTGACATGGTAAAAAATTTCCCACCTATTTTTATTGATAAAAGGAAAAGCAAACATCGGTAGCAATTGGAAGACATTTGCTCAATTAATGGAAGCAATTACCTCAATATACCAATACTGATCCTGCTCGGCATGTATTTCCACAATGTTTAATAATGCCTATTGAACAAAATAAATTCATATGTACTGGTGTTCTCTAATTTGCTCAAAATACATGCATGAAGGGCATAAATTTTTTTTTTTAAAGTTTAGTAGTTTTGCTTTATTAGAAAGCTTATCATTATTACTTTTTTTCTTGAAAGTTTAGTGCATAAAGAATTTGAAAGCCAATGAATTAGGTCTTATCCCAGCTTGAGAGACACGTGGATATGGTTCAGCTGCTCATGAAACTGTCTGCATAGGAGGCCTCACTGTTGGCAGGTGGGCAGGAGGGCAGAGCCAGGCAGTTTTGGCTTTCCTCACTGAAGGAATGGCTGGTCCTTGATGTGCAACCTTGGCTCTGAATTTATTTGCAACCTACAGATCAAATGATGTTAGGATAGTGACAGAGTGGGGAACTAGGAGCTCAAAGCAACCAGGACAGGTGGAAAGGCCTGGCTGGGACAGACTCTGATTTCGACTCTACCTGTGTTCATGGGGGCCATACCTTGGGGCTGTACACGACAGGAAATAAAAGAAAGCCCTATCATGCAAAGAGTACGGAGTGAAAGAGGTGGTCATCTTAGCAGGTGTTGGAATCAAGAGGAACTCTGAAGAGTAAGCATTGAAGTGGTTGTTTTGAACTTAGCCATGGGCATGTGTGTGCCCAGCCCAGGCAAATAGTTGGGTGGTCAGTCTGGAGGGTCCTTGCCATAGGTTTGTGGTTCAGAGCAGGAAACCAGCTTCTGATGGAGATGAGAATTAACAAAGTAAACGTCTGCCACACTGAGTGTGAATTGGCTAATGTCCCTTAAGTGGCCCGCTTGGAGGTGGTGATGGAGGGAGAAGGAGATAGTCTAACAACCATGTTTTTCTAAAAATGGGGCCAGAAGAGAGGCTGCTGGTCACAGAGAAAAAAAAAAATGCAGAGGACAAAATTGATGTAAACAGAGTGGCATTTCATAGCCATAGCCAACACCTTGTAAATTGTATCTGAGAGGAGCAGAATCTTCCATTAAAATGACCTGATAAAGACTAATTTAGGCAAGTGCGCAAGCGATGGTTAGGGATAATAATAAAGAGCCTGAATCAAGAAGCTGACATCTCAACACATGTGGCACTGATCTAGGGTGGTGTGAGCCACTCAAAGCACAGAATCAAAACCACACAGACATCCATCAGATGCCTACACAATCCATATTCACCACCAGTTCCTTCGTGAAGAGAAACTGAACACTCATTTCAGAGTCCAGCAAGTGCCTTTTATGCATCATTATTGAAAAAGAAAAAAATATAGATAGGCAGTCCTGGGTGGTGGACCGCCATTCCCAAGCAAGGCATTTGTTGGCTACTTAAAATCTTGCATTGACTTTCGGGATTGTTGTACTGGATTCCTCAACTAGGAGTATCTTACCTGAATCCTAAAATTATGATTCTGGAGCGCAAACATACCAAAGTGGACAAACAAATCCCTGCCCCAACTTACTCTTTATCAAATGCTATTTTAACAAGTTGCTTTTCCCTTTAGGAGTGATACAGGTTACAGAAAAGCAGGACTCTTGCCCTGGAGGAACTGGAGGAGAGGCAGGAAGTAGTCACAAGAAATGACACTGAAATGCCCAATCACTAAAAAGGTCAAAGCAATACCAACAGAGGAAGTTGGCTTAAGAATAGTAGTAGTAATAAAAGCAATAATGCCAGTGATGATAGCAGCCATTATTGTCAGGCATCTTCTTAGGTGCTAACGTATTTTTTATATGACTTGAAAAAAAATCACTGCAACAATAGTGTTATTCTCGTACTTTAGAGGAGAAAATGGAGGTCCAGGATCTTGCTCGAGTTTATGCAATCAGCTAAATGCAGGACCTAGAAGTCAATCCCAGGCCTGCCAGCTCTCCGTGGTCTGGTGGAGCTGGACAGAGTGAAGCCTGCTGGGGAGAGAAGAGAGGCCGGTAGATTGAGGGACTCCTACTTATAGTGACGTTCACAGAGCATCATGTGCAGGCACTCTTTTAAGAGATTTACAAATATTAACTTATTTAATCTTCAAAACAAATCTAAGTTAGTTTTTTTTTTTTAATACCTTATTTTTTTTTGGTTAAAGTTTACAGAGCAAATTAGGTTTTCACTTAGCAATTTCTATATACATTGTTTAGTGACAGTGGTTATGTTTTCCACATTGTGTCAACATTTCCTTTCTGGTTGTTCTGTTTTCATTAATCTACCTTCTCTGGGGTCCCTCCCTCCTGCCCCTTCTCGTCTTTGCTTTAGGGTAAATGTTTGCCGTTTGGTCTCACGATGGATTTTTTTTTTTTTTTTAAGGAGCACAGTACTCACAGGTGATATTGTTTGTTTTATGAACCAATCTATTATGTAGTTAAAAGGTGACCTCTGGGAGTAGTTTCAATCCAAATTTCGAAGTGTATCTCAGGTCCATACTATTGCGGGTTCCTCCAGTCTCAACTGGTCCAGTAAATCTGGCCTTTTTTGTTGTTGTTGTTATTTGAATTTTGTTCTATAATTTTTTCTCATTCTATACGGGACCATCTATTGTGTCCCGGGTCGGAATGGTCGGTAATGGTAGCCAGGCACCATCTACTTCAGCTCTTCAGGTCTCAGGATAGATGAGGCTGTGGTTTGTGTAGGCAATTAGTCCTGTAGACTAGTTTCTTCTTTTAGTCTTTGGTTTCTTCTTTCTCTTTTGCTCCAGATGAGTAGAGACCAATAGCTTTATCTTAGACGGCCGCTTGCAAGCTTTTAAGACTCCAAATTCTATTTATAAAACTGGTATGTAGAACGTTAACTTTATGGACTGTGTTGTGCCAGTTGTGAATTAGGTCCTGTTGTGGTGTTTATTGTTCAGATGAGGCACAGGGAGGTTAAGTGATTTCCGTGTGCCACATGGCCAGTATGAGGACCATCTAAGCTTTAGTGCAAAAGTCTTGTTCCAGAGCCTGTATCGTTAACTGTGATGTTATTGGAAATGACCCACAGAGCTTCTTGAATGTACAACTTTGTCTTAGTTATCTAGTGCTGCTATAACGCAAATACCACAAGTCGATGGCTTTAACAAAAAGAAGTTTATTTCCTTACAGTAAAGTAGGCTAAAAGCCCAAATTCAGGGTGACAGCTCCAGGCGAAGGCTTTTTCCCTCTGTTGGCCTTCTCATCAATCTTCCCCCAGACTAGGAGCTTCTCCGCACAGGGCCCCTGGTCCAGAGGATGTGCTGTGCTCCTGGCACGCTTTCTTGGTGGTATGAGGTCCCCTTGCCTCTCTGCTGGCTTCTCTCTTTTATATCTCGAGAGATTGCCTCAAGACACAATCCAATCTTGTAGATTGAGTCCTGCCTCACTAACCCAACTGCTGCCCATCCTCCTTCACTAATATCATAGAGGGAGGATTTATAACACATAGAAAAATCACATCAGTTGACAAAACGGTGGACAATCACACAATACTGGGAATCATGGCCCAGCCAAATTAATACACGTATTTTTGGGAGACATAATTCAATCCATGACAAACCTTACTCCTGGATGATTGCCCCTGGGAAGTCTTTCCAACCATGCTGTCACCCCAATTTTACTGATTGTACCCCAACTGTAATAGCTCCATTATTTCATCCATGACACTACCTTGCAGGCTGTGTGCCTTACTGTACTTGGTGGGCCTCAAAAGAAATAATGTATAGGAAAGGGCTTTGGAAACTTGTGTACCAACTAAACATGAATTATTGGGAGTAATGTGGTATTTCAGGGGTTGATTTCTCTGTTTTCATCCTCACTGTCACCTTCCATTCTTTTACCTAAGACCCTTTCTGAAGTCCATGGCATTTCTGTAACTTTGGCTCTTTCATTCATATTTCCGAGTAAGTTCACAAAGCATTTGGAAGTTTATTAAGTATTTTTGCTGCTAGTGACAACACAGAGAGGAGTTAAAATAATAAATGTGAAGTCTGGTGGTAGTAGGTATCTCTGGTTTCCTTGGGAATGGAAGTGAATGCAGGCATCATGATTCTCATCTCCTTTCAGTGATCCATCCATCCACTCCAGCCTTCTTCAACCAATACCCTGTCTTTCGTATGCTGGGACTAGTCTGGATTTTGCCATCTTAGAATTCTTCTTCTACCTCCATTCTCTCTTTGAGCTCTAAACCAGCAGATCCCAAGAAGAGGAAGTAAGTCATTTTTAAAATTGAAGTTTGGCCCACAAAGTTTGAAATGAGATTTATTTACATTTCATAGTATTTCAAGTTTGAAAACTTTATTGCCTCAATTTCCACGTCAGTTTTGATCATGCCCTCACTGAGGTCATCTGTGCAGGGGCCAGTAGGGGAACATGAGTTCCTCTCAATTTCCAGTGCACGAGCAATTGGAATGGGGCTGTGTCTCTGCTTTGATGACTGTACTGCGTCTTTCTCTGGACATTAGCCCTGCCCAGAACACTAAGAAGTAGAACTCCTAAATTGTGCCATATTCATGGTAATTTCTATAGCAAGAGTAAGAGGTTTTTGGTGTAGATTTAGTGTCAGCAGTAACACAAATCTTTCCCATAGCACCCGCGAGTAGAACTAGTTGATGATATGGAGAATTTATGAGCTGGGAAACCATTTATTTCAAATAAAATTAGAAAACCCAAGCACTACTCTGGGATTTTGGAAAACTTTACCGTTCAATTCCCGAAGTCGAAACACTTGAAATATAGAAACACTTTTGTCACGTCACACAAAAAAACAAAAAAAAAGCGCAATTGATTAATCTGTATCCTTGATTTAGAGCCAGGAGAATGAATACTGAAAACAGAGAAGTCACTCTTGGGGGCTATGTAAGCTTCTAGATTATTCATAGAAGATCCTGGGTGTATAAGGCAACTTGACCATCTTTTTTTAAGTGAAAATTTACAAACCAAGCCAGTCTCTCATACAAAAACTAATACACACCTTCCTATGTACTCCTGGCTGCTCTCCCCCTAATGAGACAGCACATTCCTCCTCTTCACCCTGTATTCCCTGTGTCCATTCAACCGGCTCCTCTCCCCCTCTACCTTCTCGTCTTGTCTCCAGACAGGAGTTGCCCACATAGTCTCTTGTGTCTCCTTGAGCCAAGAAGCTCAATCCTCACCAGTATCATTTTCTATTTCATAGTCCAATCCAATCTCTATCTGAAGAGTTGGCTTCCAGTCTTGGGCTAACTAAGGGTCCAGGGACCATGACCTCCAGGGTCCTTCTAGTCTCAGTGAGACGATTAAGTCTGGTCTTTTTATGAGAATTTGAGATCTGCATCCCGCTGTTCTCCTGTTCCATCAGGGATTCTCCGTTGCGTTCCCTGTCAGGGCAGTGATCGGTAGTAGCTGGGTACCATCTAGCTCTTCCAGTCTCAGGCTGATGTAGTCTCTGGTTTATGTGGCCCTTTCTGTCTCTTGGGCTCATCTTTACCATACGTCTTTGGTGTTCTTCATTTTCCTGTGCTCCAGGTGAGCTGAGACCTAGTGATGCATCTTAGATGGCCACTTGCTAGCATTTAAGACCCCAAGCACCTCTCACCATAGTTTAACCATCTTTTGATGTCATCACTTTTTAGTCTGCAATAGTGATACATAATAATAATACCTAAAAAAAAAATTTTTTTTAATAGACAGCATTAATTGAGGATTTACCACTCTGTACCAGGCTTTATACTTTGATGCCACATTGATTTTCTCTAGTCTTCATTATAATTTTATCAAGTGGTACCATTTCTGTTTTATAGACTAGAAAACAGAGAGGTTATATAACTTGCTCAGTGTTACACAGCTGGTAGGTGGAAAAATTAAAATTCAGAACCAGGGGTCAACATGGTTTCAAACACTATGACATCTTCTCGGAAGTTATTAGTAGAATGAGGTTTTATTTATTTATTTTTTGAATAGTATACTTGGAGAAGAATATTTACAAACTAGAGCAAAACCAAACAAGAGTGAACTAGACGGTGGTAGTTGGGGAACCATGACACAAGAGGAAAAGTTGAAATAACCAAAGTTAATTAAGTCAGTGAAGGCATCACTTAAGAAGAATAAAATATCTTTCTTCAAATACGTGGAGAGCTGGCATGCATGGGGGTGGACATACTTGGTGGAGCCAACGGGAAATAGGTGAAATCTGAAGGAGGCAAATTGGATCCAAAAGAAGTCAATGCCTTTTATGAGAGCTTCCCCAGCAATGGAATGGGGAGCGAGTAGCTGCTTGAGAGTGACAGATGAATTTCTATGAAGGTACTGAAGAGTAGATTTCTCTATTGGGTAGAAGGTTGTACAGTTTGATTTCTAACACATATTTCAGTTCTGAGATCACATAAATGCCAATTCACAACATTGTAGTATGTACACTACGTTCCTTCCCTTTGTGACAGGTAGAAATCGGCAACATGAAAACACTGAATTCTTGGAAATAGAAAAGAAGTTTTGAAGACACAATGTCTGTTTCACAGTTTCACTCAGGACTGGTCTTATATTTACATTTTCCATCATATAAGAATTCCAGTAATTGATTTTTCTCAGAAATTCTGTTTCTGAATTTGCAGAAAAAAATCTATTTCAGTTCTAGTAAGACTAATGTTATTTTTAATGGACTTGGGAGTTCCTTGATTAGATGTTTAATGAGTTGCGAAGAAACCAGTACAAGGATTTCCAGAACGGTAATGCATGTAATTGAGTTGCAACAGGATATCAGAAAGGACTCAAAATATGGTAATTCATTGCAGGCAAGGGGAATTGTATCTATGAACTCTGAATGTCAGTGAAGTATAAGCAAATCAGTAGTGTTGGTATACTAATATACTGTGTTTAGGTTTTTATTAGCAAACTGCATTGTAGCTTTTTAAAATGGATGGTGTACTTATAACATTTTTAAAAGGCTAAAAGAGTGACATCCTGGAAAATATTAAAAAGTCTTGGCAAGAAGTCAGCCTAATTAAACTGTAGGGACTGAATAATTTTAAGGGATGATTTTATTAGACCAAGAAAATTAACCATGGTCCTTTCTGGCTGAGCTGGGGACGGTGGGGATCTGCTAACTCTCATGGCACTTATTCATACACAAATTTCATGAACATTTTTAACTGGGTACACATGTGGTCCCGTAGCCTTCATTTTTTCTGGTTACTCTCTTGAGCTCCCAATGTCTTCCTTGTGCTGAGATTTCCAAAGGAATGGATCATTTTTGCTTACAGATGTCAGTGGCCAGCATTGCTTCTTGACACCAGAGTGTTCTTTTGGGGACTTGTCTGTGCAGTTCCACAGACTCCTCCATCACTGTTGGGAAACCATGCTGGTCCAGGTTCTTGCACTGGCCGGAGTGATACACCTCAGTAGAGCGTCAAAGAAGCACCTAGCCTTTCTGTTGATGTTGACTCTGGACCACCAACATAGACAAACTTGGGAATTTAATTCTAGAGATCGCATTGCCTTTCTTTGCCAATGAATCTTGACTGGAACCACTCTAGTCTGCCTTAACAGCTCATGTAAACTTCAGGATTCAGTTATCATTCCAGGGGCTGGAATGGCCATGGGCCCATTCCACGAAGTCATCCACCTAACAGCTAGTTTTGCCACCAATTGGTGTATACCTTGATGCCTTCTTTTCTGTACATGTACATAATACACAAAATATATACATACATTATGTACATACACGTACATAAAACGCATACATGTATGTTGTTGTTGTTAGGTGCCGTCGAGTCAGTTCCTACTCATAGCGACCCTACGCACAACAGAACAAAACACTGCCTGGTCCCGCATCATCCTTACAATCGTTGTTATGCTTGAGCCCACTGTTGCAGCCACTGTGTCAATCCACCTCGTTGATCCTTACAATCGTTGTTATGCTTGAGCCCACTGTTGCAGCCACTGTGTCAATCCACCTCGTTGATCCTTACAATCGTTGTTATGCTTGAGCCCACTGTTGCAGCCACTGTGTCAATCCACCTCGTTGAGGGTCTTCCTCTTTTCCGCTGACCCTGTACTTTGCCAAGCATGACATCCTTCTCCAGTGATTGATCCCTCCTGACAACATGTCCAAAGTATGTAAGACGCAGTCTCGCCATCCTTGCTTCTAAGGAGCATTCTGGCCGTACTTCTTCCAAGACAGATTTGTTCGTTCTTTTGGCAGTCCATGGCATATTCAATATTCTTCGCCAACACCACAATTCAAAGGTGTCAACTCTTCTTTGGTCTTCCTTATTCATTGTCCAGCTTTCACATGAGTAATGATGTGATTGAAAATACCATGGCTTGGGTCAGGCACACCTTAGTCTTCAGGGTGACATCTTCGCTCTTCAACACTTTGAAGAGGTCCTTTGCAGCAGAGTTGCCCAATGCAATGCCTCTTTTGATTTCTTGACTGCTGCTTCCATGGCTGTTGATTGTGGATCCAAGTAAAATGAAATCCTTGACAATTTCAATCTTTTCTCCGTTTATCATGATATTGTTCATTGGTCCAGTTGTGAGGATTTTTGTTTTCTTTATGTTGAGGTGTAATCCATACTGAAGGCTGTGGTCTTTATCTTCATTAGTAAGTGCTTCAAGTCCTCCTCACTTTCAGCAAGCAAGGTTGTGTCATCTGCATAACTCAGGTATTTTAATGAGTCTCCCTCCAATCTTGATGCCCCGTTCTTCTTCATATAGTCCAGCTTCTCGTATTATTTGTTCAGCATACAGATTAAATAGTCATGGTGAAAGAATACAACCCTGCCGCACACCTTTCCTAACTTGAAACCAATCAGTATCCCCTTGTTCTGTCCGAACAACTGCCTCTTGATCTAATACATGTCTAGAACACACATATAATAAAGGACCATTTAAGTGTTCTTTTCAAAAGTAGAAAGATATTTTTCAAGGTGCCTATGGGTCTCCATACCTAATGCATTAAAGAGGTTGGCGTATAAACTGAAGTAGCTGCTTCAAGGAGCATCCCAATTAATTTTAGTCTTAAATATATACATTTATAATAGCCAATAAAATTGTCATCAAACATTTAGTACTCCCTAAAAAAAATAATTTTTTAAAATTTTATATGATAGGTTCTATGGTAAATATTTTATGTATATTAAAGCTTTGCAACAACTATTTGAAGTAGTTACTACTAGCCTCATTTTATAGATGGGAAACAGTTTGTAGAGGTTAAATGCCACAGAGAGTGTAAATGCTGGGAACTGAAACCAGTCTACTAGACTTCAAAGTCTGTGCTTTTAACCACTGTGCTGGATAGGCAAGTATCCCCTTTTTTGCCTCTATTACCCCATTTTTGAGCCTTTAATTTTGGTACATCTTACAGATAATATTGTTTTATAAAAGGGCACATGGTGGTACCTTTTCAGAGTGGTGGTGAAGTGGTTAAAAGCTCTGGCTGCTAACAAAAAATTTGGCAGTTTGAATCCACCATGAGGCAGTTCTACTCTGTCCTATAGGGTCGCTGAGTCGGAATCAACTCGACGGCAACGGGTTTGGTTTGGTTTTAGTTTCGTGTATCTGGAAATGTCTTTCTGTTGATTCCACACATGAAAGACAAGTTGGTCTTGTAAAAACTGTTGGATCACAGCCCCTTTCCCAGAGAACTCCAACTATTACCTTTGGGTGTTCGTGGTCAATAAACTTCTTTGCAGTTGTGTTTTCTCCACCTGCAGTTCTTCCCAAATTTTTGATAATTTTTTTAATTTTGCAATTAATTTTTTTGGCCAGAATATATATAGGTGTAATGGTTTTTTATTAGTTTTTACCTGCAATTTAGCGTATTCTCTTGACCTGCCATTGCAGATCATTTTTCATTCAAGGAATTTTTCCTCTTTTATAGCTTTGATTTTTTCCTTTTTAAAATTCTGGCGTAGTAGTTATCTTTATGTTATATCTCTGATCACCTTTTTGCACCGCTATTCTCCCCTCTCTAATTGTTTTCATCTCTTTGTCTCTTCATCCTGGGACAGTGTCATGGATTGAATTGTGTACCCCCCCAAAATATACGTTGACTTGGTTAGGTCACCGTTCCCAGTATTGTGTGGCTGTCCTCCATTTTGTGATTGTAATTTTATGTTACGAAGATTAGGCTGGGATTGTAACACCACCCTTACTGGGGTCACCTCCTTGATCCAGTGTAAAGTGAGTTTCCCTGGGGTGTGTCCTGCACCACCTTTTATCTCTCAAGAGATAAAAGGAAAGGGAAGCAAGCAAAGAGTTGGGGACCTCATACCACCAAGAAAGCAGCACCAGGAGCAGAATAAGTCCTTTGGACCTGGGGCCCCTGTGCCTGAGAAGCTCCTTGACCATGGGAAGATTGAGGACAAGGACCTTCTTCTAGGGCTGACGGAGAGAGAAAGACTTCACCTGGAGCTGACAACTTGAATTTGGACCTTTAGCCTACTAGACTGTGAGAGAATAAATTTCTCTTTGTTAAAGCCATCTACTTATGGTATTTCTGTTATGGCAGCACTAGATGACTCAGAAAGACAGCTTTTCAAGTCTGTGTTCCATGCCACTCATTTGATTTTTCTCAGTGGGAATGATGCTCTTCAGTGTCTCCTCTATGGATTTTTAATTTGATGTGTTATTTTTATTTTGCTCGTAATTTTTGCTTTATCTGCATTTTTCCCTTTTATCTTCATTTCTTTCCACCCTGTTGTTCTTAACCTCGGTTTGTTGTCTCCAGGTCATGTTTTGCCCTGTAGTCTTCAGGTCCAGTGTTCCTACAGATTACCCAAGATATTAAACTGTTTCTTGAAGTTTTCTTCTGTCTCACTTAATAGGTCATTTTTTGCCCAAACGCTCCCTTTTGGAATATTCAGCACAGTGTTTTTTCCTTTGTTCTCTAGTGTTTTTCATAGGCCTCATACTTTTTTGTTCTTTATTCATTGTACCAGTTAATGCTGTGTAACAACCTCAGGGTATCAGTAGCACCTGTCAATGTGTAATTATTGCTCAGTGACATGCCAGAATAAATTAGGAGTTCATCAGGTGACTCTGTTCGCCATGGTATGGTTTGTTCTCAAGCTTAGGAGTTGACTGACTATTGGATGATCTAGCCTGACCTTGACTGGGTTGATTTGACCCTGCTAGATTCGTCTCTTTTTCTCCTTTTGGGCCCATTAGATTAGTTCATATAATTGGCCAAAGCAAATCTCACGGCCAACCCCAGAATCAGAGTAGGAGGCCACTGCAAAATTACGTGGCAAAGGCTACGGCTATACGGAGTGAGTGAAGAATCAGGGCTTTTTTTTTTTTTTTTTTTTTTTTAATTTACTCCATTCATGCTTAACAAGGTGAAGCCTATCCAGAATCAATATTTGCCAAAAGCCTTGTAAGTATGTATTAACTTGGACCGTCTTTCTGTTGACATGAATGATTATACAATCACCTTTTTAGACCTTCATGATGTAGAGCTCTCTAGCAGACATTCACCAAGAGGCTTGTGCTCTACAAAAATAATACTTCTTTTCTTATAGCTTGGTTCCCAAATATTCTTAACCATTGATGTACTTTAAACACTAAAATCCCCGGCATGCACAGATACCAAGGCTCTTCCTATCTCCATTCACTTCTGTAGAATGTTACTTGATATAGTCTGTGTAATGCAATGAGCTGTTTCCAATGCGTTTCAAGTTTCCTGCTCAGGGTGTTCTGAAAGCTGCATATTCTTGATCAATAGTCTTCAAACTGGGATTTATACCTTTGGCTTAAAGGAAAATGGCTAGTTTACATGAAAGCCTGAATTGTTTTAAGAAAGCATAGAAAGATTATAGAAAGCCATTTTTCAAGCCTTAACATCCGTACATAATATTTTCTAAAATGGATCTACCTGAAAACAGATCTCATAGTTTGTCAATCCCCTTTCACACCTAACCATACCCACTCACCTTTTTCCCACAAAAGGAGGACAATCAAAGTTCTACCACGTTGCCCTGAACCAGGATTTTAAAAGAAAACAAAACCTTGGGGGTGCCAAACAAAGGGGCAGTTTGAGAATGCACAGCTTTTGAGGAAGAGACCCTGATAAAGCAAAGAGAGCTTCAAGAAGAGATATCGAGGAGGGTGGCACACCACAGGGGAAAAACTCTTGACAAGTCTACAGTGGTTAAGAGCTCAGCTGCTAATCAAAAGGTCGGCAGTTTGAATCTACCAGCCGCTCCTTAGAAACCCTATAGGGCAGTTCTACTCTGTCCTAGAGGGTCGCTATGAGTTTGAATCGACTCAAGGGCAACTGGGTGGAAGTCAACTGCAGGGAATCTGCTGAGGTCAAAAACAGGACGGGATTCTTCTGAAGGCAGCCTAGTCCAAACAATGGGTTTGGTTTTTTGGTTTTATCTATCTATCTGTCTGTCTGTCTATCATCTGTCTGTCTATCTATCTTGTCTATCGTCTACCTACCTTCCTACCTACCTATCTATCTAATCTTAGAATTAAAATTCAAAATATAGATGGTTTTTATGGAGGTACTAATTAATTGGTTTGAATTGAAAAATAAAATCAATTTTTTTTTTTTTTTAAAGACAGAAAGTCTGATTTAGGTGACTGACATAACTATAA
This sequence comes from Elephas maximus indicus, assembly GCF_024166365.1. Lineage (NCBI taxonomy): Eukaryota > Metazoa > Chordata > Mammalia > Proboscidea > Elephantidae > Elephas > Elephas maximus. Next base: position 71,913,365 of record NC_064841.1, on the reverse strand, counting down.
AAGCTAGATTTTTTCAATTAGGATATACTGTGGATATTTTCCATAAATTGAATGAGCCAAATACAAAACTGTACATTTTTCAAGAAAATCTGTTTAAAGTACATGTACAAAACATTAGAAATCACATCCTTTGTAGCAATTAAAATAATAATGAAAAATAAATTTAAATGTTCACTTAAAAACATGGCAGAGGGTACGTTGCATTTCAAAATACAATTGAGAGGAAACAGAGAATCTTTGATGGCTGTTGGTAGGTGGTGTAGAAGGACAGTGACGGGTTGGTGGTAGTAGTTGTTGAGATGGATCTCTGAATTACGGAACAGACAAGAAGCAGGGGATTTAGGAAGTATCAGGTTACTTTTGGGAGGTTTTCTGTACTCCAGTTATTATTAGCGTGACCACGGAAGATGATTACGTCACTGCAGACAAAGCAAACATTTTGCCAAAAGATGGGGAGTAGGTATTGAACATTTGATACCTTTCTTATTTAGGACTGGAAATTATTTAAAGACACTTTTTTTTTTTTTTTTTTTTTACCAGAAATATGAAAACTTCAGCCAGGGTGGCCATCGATATAGTGTCTTATACACAATTCTGGAATGAAGATTCACGAAAGTCTTACTTTCTGATTGTCTCATTTAAATTATTTTCTTAGCGCCTGTCATAGACCTTCAGATATTGCTTTAACTGTGAAAAGTGGCAGTAAATTACACGTGAGCATATTAAATGGTGTTTAAAGAACTACAAGAATCAGCTTACCGAGCTTGTTAGACACAAGCATGAGCTGGCTTAAACACCGAGAGAATATCTCCATTTAGAGAACAATGGCTGACGTGAAACGATGACAAGTTTCAATTTGTGTTTGTTTTATGTGTATATTTTGCAGTTTACAGGTTATTACCCATCTATGGCACTGAGGAAGCCACTTTAAATTCATTTCTGGCTGAATTGTTGGTTTTATGCAAATGCTTTTACATAATGAGTTTCTTAAGCAATAAGCTTCATTATACAGGATGTGCCATCCAATAATTGAGTGTGACTTGAACATCCGCTGCACACAGAAAGCCAGGGCATCAGGGTCAATTACTAGTCAATAGAGAGCTTTTAACAAGAAGGATGCCATTAGCTAAATGCTTAAAAAGTCCAGAACTTTGTTTCATAAACCATCCACATTAAAGATTTAAAAAATAAAATAAAATGCTTAATGTTCTCTTTTTTTTGAGGGGAGTGGGGAGAGAAAACCTCAGAATTTTGTTAAGTGATCAATTCTGCTCAGCTTTGCTTCTCCTCCTTTTTTCCTTCCCTCCTTATTAAACATCTTAGGATTTAAAAGAGACCCTTGTGATTTTAAAAGTGGGAGAAAGAAGGCTGAGGTGGAGATGATTAGGCTAATATATACATAAAAAAAAATTTAAAAAAACCTGTCATTTTCAAATAGGAAAGCAAATTCTACTCTTCCTTGAGCACTTCAAAGATAAAATAATTTGACGGTCTCAGCAGGTTTTCATAATTTATAAACTGGACTCTGGTTTCATGATGGGAAATCAATCTCATTTTTATTGTTTTCACTTGTATCATGATTTAGGACTTTTCTAAGATAAACTAATCTCATGTTTAATTTCTTCTGTTTAAGATGACTACTTCACACAGTTCTTTTTTCTTTTTTTCCTGTTTTGTTTTTTGGTATCACTTTCTTTTACAAGGAGTGTACTGTATAATCCCCGAACTCCTCTGTAATTACATGGCAAAGACTATGTAAATACATAATTATGTTCATGCAGATTACTTGATAATTATACCTCCAGTTACCAAGTAATGAACAGAATCATCATCATGCAACTTGGAATTCTTAAATTTTCAGCTCCGTCTTTGTTTTAAAGGAGCGAGCTAGATAATTACTCTATGGTTACATGGCACTTACATTGTCAACAGTCATGTATTTACAGTGTTATTAGGGGGTTATTTTTTACCTAACAAAACAAAGTGGCATTGCCTTTTCAAGATGTCCTTTCTTCCTCTTTTCAACAGGAATTCCATGTTTCACACTGCTGAACACCAAAGACGAGCTTCTCTTTTGTATATACTTTGGTACACAGGATGAGCGCAAAACTGGAATCGCAGCGATTTCTGAAATTATTTTTGCGAAGATAAATCTAGAGAGAGAGAGAGAAAAAAATAAAACACTCTAAGTCAAGTTTTTTCGGTGAAACATGAAGCACAGTTGTTAATCCTACATGCAGAAGACAGATTTTCTAGCCAACATGACTTTTTATCTTCTAGCTTTTCCACAGTACCGTTTAGCCATGGTTCCCTCTGTCTGGAGTGTGTGTCCTCCGTTATTTCAAGAACCAGCTATGTCATCAACTTTCTTTGGGCACCTCATCCCCAGTGAGTACACCTATGCTTCCTCCTTTAATCCTTGGAACATACATAGTGCTTGTGATCGGTTATAGTAAGTCTGGACTCAATATCTTCCCTACCAGCCTCTGATGGAGTGCTCTTCATCTTGTTATCTGTAGTCTCTAGCACAGAGGATAGGTAAACATTGTTTATAAATAAATATTTTATGAATAAATTAAAAGATAAATGTATAATATATTAGTTGAATAACTAATGGATAATAAATTCCAAAATAATTACCTTTGGCTAGTTCATTGGTTGTGCTATGTATGAATGGATATCCAATGATGAATATTTTCTAAAATTTCGTAACATTTGTCTTAAAAGTTTATTTTTTCATGACGTGCTTTGGCAGAGTCTCTGTGGGAGAAAAGAACGGGCGATTTGTTCCCATAAAGATTATAGCCTAAAAATTCCTTTGGCAGTTCTACTCTGTCCCATGGAGTCACTATGAGTTGAAATTGACTAGCTGGCACTTAACAACAGTAAAATATTCTATGCACTGTGATTAGTACAGGGGAGATTCAAGGAAAAAAATAAGATAACTTCCTACCCTTATGCATTGAATTCACCATTCATGGGTGGAAACATCCGTTTTAAAAGTGAGCTTGTATTAACAAGACAGAAGAAACTGAGAACTATAATACAAGACAACAGAACTAAGAATAGTGCTTTCCTTGCGATCTCAAGCAATGATATACTTCACTGACTACTTTTATTTTCCAGAGCAAATTGGTCCATGTCTTCTCAAATAAACTAACCTTTTATCTTTCATGAGCCATATATTGAAAACTGATAATTAGTTGGGTTGGTTCATGTGAGTTCTTACAAAAATTGTGAAACATGCTATTTTGTTTCTGTGCTGGCAAGCATTAAGCGAGAATAGCCATTTCTTTTTCCTTTTTGTTCTTCAGGGAATATGAGCTCGCTTTAAAAAAAAATTCTTTATTTTTTTTGAATGGGCAACTTTATAATATGATAATTTGATGACCATTTGGAATTTGTATGAACTTTCCTGGGATCTTTTCACTGAAATTTTAAATGCAAATACATTAATTGGATATCTAAATGTCAAAATATTTTTCTGTTATTTCAATTTTTAAATTAGCAAATTGAACATAAAGCCAAACATCTGTGCATGAATCAAAAGAAAGAAGAAATATATCCAAATAAACATGAGAATTTAAGGGGCGACATTTAAATAATTAGGGAAAAATACCCATCTGGAAAGGAAGAAATCTGTATCTACGTCACTAATTATAGCAACATAAGTTAGAGATATCTCAAATATTGAACATAAAAAATTAAAATATGAATTAAACAAAAAAGAATATATGAGAAAGCTAATATTAGGGTGGAAAGTCTTATTAACTGTAACCACAACAGAAAGATGGAGACATAAGATTACATAAATTTTAAAATTTATTCATAGCATAAAAGGAATTAAGTTTCATAATAAATAAGACATATATAAGTCAACAAAATAATTATCCATATGAAGAGTAAAATAGGTTAACCGAGTTCACAGAACAAAACACACACACCACACATACGCACACAAAACTAAGTAGTAAGAAGATGTTTTAAAGCCAGTCACAGTTAAAGAAATATAAACTAAAACAAGTAAATTCCATTTTTTAAATCTATAAACCAAAAGAAACCAAACCCAGTGCCGTCGAGTCAACTCCGACTCATAGCGACCCTACAGGACGGAGTAGTACGGCCCCATAGAGTTTCCAAGGAGCGCCTGGCGGATTTGAACTACTGACCCTTTGGTTAGCAGCCGTAGCACTTAACCACTACACCACCAGGGTTTCCTTTAAATCTATAAGGCAAGAAAAATTGGACAACACACTTGGTTGACGAGGATGTGGAGAATCCAGTCAATTCCTAAACGCTGTGTTTGGAGTGTAGCATGACTGGTATAATGCTCATTCCACCTCAGTCTCTGCGTAGCTGGACTTCTTATATGGCATCTGAGTTCCCAGGAAAGAAGCTGCTAGTCTCCCTAAAGGCGTATGTCCAGAACTGTGAATGCTGCACTTCTGCTACGTTTTATTGGTTAAAGCAGTCACAAGACCAACCCAAGTTCAAGAAGATGGAAAAATCGACTCCTGCTAGGGATGAGAGGGAGTCCTGGTGGTGAAGTGGTTAAGAGCTGGACTGCTAACAAAAAGGTTGGCAGTTCAAATCGGCCGGTGGATACTTGGAAACCCTATGGGGCAATTCTACTCTGTCCTATAGGGTCTGCTATGAGTCAGAATTGACTCAAGGGCACTTAACAACAACAAATGGATAAGAGAGAGAGAGAGAGAGAAGCAGCAAATGATTTGCAGTCATCTTTGGTCTTGTCTTTCTCTATTATTCCTATTTGAAAACTTTATCAGTGACTGCCTCTTGCAAAGATATGGGGAGACAGGAGATTTGGTGTGAGAAGAACACTTAGTTTTTGCTTTATTCCCTTTTGTAATGTTTTATATATATATATATATAAACTATGAGCATTTTACATTGTTATTGTTTTAAAAGAAAGGTTTAATTTACATGTGCTGATATGTAAAGTTCTCCAAGATGTACTGTTGTTATTGTTGCTAGGTGCTGTCTAGTTGCTTCCAACTCACAGCAACCCTGTGTACAACCGAATAAAACACAGTCGGGTCCTGTGCCATCCTCACAATCATTGTTATGCTTGAGCCCATTGTTGCAGCCTCTGTGTCAGTCCATCTCGTTGAGGGTCTTCCTCTTTTTCATCGACTTTACCACACATGATGTCATTCTCCAGGGACTGGTCTCTCCTGATACATGTCCGAAGTAGGTGAGGCAAAGTTTCACCAAACAGAAGGTATAAAAAGTAAAATACAGAACAGCGTTTATAGAATTCTTGCATTTATCAAGATATGAGTACTGATACCAGATTTGTGACTATCTATGTATGCATATTTGTAAACAGTATGTAACTGTGAAACATACTCTAAACACACACACTGACGAACGATGACTCTACACAAGGTAGTATAGGAAAACTGATAAAAGAGCAATAATGCCTTCTTGGTTGAACGTATGACCAACGTGTAGAATACGTGGTTAATTCCTCACCATCTGGATTTTTACTATCTTCGACAAAGCTATTGCCCTGTTTTCAAACCAGTGTGCTGCAAAAGATCAATGAACCTTTATCTTGTCATGGTGCGTTGCTATGTGTGTGCACCGTGGAGGCTGATAACAGCTTAGGGCTCAGTCCGATTCAGAGTCACAGCTCATTTAGAACCTGGGGATATAGCACACAGCTACACTTGGGCTCTTTCTAGAAAAATGATAAGCTTCTTATCTCCATCACTGGGAATTTCAGCTTCTGTCTTAAAGTTAATTCTACTGCCTGCTTCTGGTTTGAGAAGTAAATTTAGGTCTACACCAGATTCCTGAGAAATCCAGGTTATAAAATCCGATAATGAGCCAGGCAACTTCATCCCTGTAAATCTATACCTACAACCTCCTAAATGAGCATTGAGAAGTATCTTACTTGGTGGATGGACTTGCTGTTCGTTTCTCTTTATCTTCACTATTGGTGGTCCCAGATGGTTAGGCAGTATCTCTGAGAAGTAAGTTGCTTTAGATCTAAGGCTGAAGAAGGTATGTTGTTCTTGCCCTTAATCACTAAAGCTCAGCTGGTTCTGCAGGACCACTGCAAATCTCTTAAGGACTTAGGTTAACCCTGAGAAACTAAGGGAAAAAAAATCTCAATATATGGCAACTATTCTGTGAGTCTTCGACCTTTGAATGAAGCAACAGTCCTGTGGCACCTTAAGGTGTCCACTCCCTTCACAACTATTCAGACCTACTTTTTTTGTCTCTTCCTCCTTTCCCTAAGCATTGTGACTCTTCTGCCTATGAAAATTCTAAAGTTATTGTTAGAATTGAATTTTCAAGTACTGAGGGATGGGAGGAATGTCTCATTCTTTGTAGAGCTAGAATGAAAGTCAACAGGATTATTTGAGCTTCTCCCAAACACACAGCATGAGACAGAATATGTATTGAGAGTTCTAAGAAATGCTATCCTTTGTCTATTCGAATACTTTAGATCACTGAATAGGTCAATAAATATTATGGAATGAGGTAAGTAATATTCCAGTATGCTACAGAAGCCAACGAAGGTGAAACTGTCCCATATTGTTAATACCGAATTTCTTAATTTCTTAACCAGGGCTCTACCTTGGGCCACATGGAGTCAGTAAGTTCCCTGTGACTGTGTGCAAAATGTGTACTTGTGATTACATGCATTTTTGGAGAGAAGTACCATAGCTTTTATTATGACTTAGGTAGAAAGTGTGTGTGTGTGTTTGTGTGTGCATGTGTGCATATGTGTGTGTTTGTTCATGCTACTGGTGCAAAAGAATTATTTTCTTCTTTGTGTGCAATTCAGTTGTGTGTATAAAGTACTATCATTTGTTGTAGGAGCTATTTCTTAACTGACCAACTGCATTTGATGGAAATCGGACGTGAGAAGGTCTGTTTTGTCACTTCCAGGAGCATATATTCAGATGAATATAAAACACAGAGTTATTCTTAGCCAGGAACATTACTTATGATAGTTGTCTTCTCCATTCACATTTTTCAGACCTTACACATCCTGTTTGTTTTAGAAATTTTTACCTTCCAGTTTAAAAATGCAACATTCTTTCACTAGCTACTAGCCCAACTAATTGATGCTGTTGGATTGAGTGGAAACAAAGTGGTAACCACTTTACACAATAATTCTCTTGTTGGAATGATTTCATAGGTGAATCAGTCAGTGCAGACAACGTTGTGCTGTGGTAACAAATAACCTCCAATACCTAGTGGCTTAAAACAACAGTGTGTTTATTTTTCTTCTTTTCTTGCTCATTCTGCATGTCTGTTTTGAGCCTGCAGAGGCTCTGCTTCACGTCATTTCAGGTCAGGGATGCAGGCTGATGGAGGCCCCACCATCTGGACCATCTACAGTAGCTGACAGCCGAAAGAGAACCAGCAAATTGCACACTGACTCCAGAAGGTTTCTACTTGGAAGTGATACATGTTCCATGCGATCATGTTTTGTTTGTACAAGTAGTAACAAGGCCATGCCCAACTTCAGGTGGATGGGAAAGTGCAACCAACCTTACCAGGTGTCTGAAGGGGACAACTGGAATATTGCTGTGCAGCCTGAATGGCTACCCTAGCAGAGGAGGTATTATTTTTTCTTTTTATAAATGCGCTACCTAAGGATCCGAGAGTTTAAGTGAAGAGGATAAAGGTAACGGCTAGAATTTGGGCAACGCACGGCGTAATGAGGAAAGATGTTACTAGTAAGAAATGCTGGGTGGAAAATACTTAAAAACTCTTAAACTTAATATTATTTTTATGACCTAGGGCACATTTTGTCCCTGGGTGGTATAAACAGTTAACGTACTTCTTGGTTGCTAACAGAAAGGTTGGCGGTTCGAGTCCACCCAGAGACTGCTCAGAAGAAAGGCTTGGCGATTTCCTTCTGAAAAATCAGCCATTGAAAACACTGTGGAGCACAGTTCTACTCTCTCACACGTGAGGGTGCCGTGAGTCCCGATTCGACTTGGCCACGACTGGTACTGGCAGGGCGTACTTAGAAGGGCATTAAATTGTTCATATTTCCAGGGTAGCAACGCATTCATCAGTGCTGGAGCGTATTATAAGGTACCTCAGTCCCTCCAACCAGCTCTGCAATCTTGCGCCGTCACCTTGCTTTGCTAAGTCTTGGTTTTCTTTTCTCTTAGGTAAGTCGTTGGGTTTGCTCAAGGCCCTTCCTCCACTGAGAGCCTGTGTGCTAAGTTGAATACTTGGCTACCAATCAGCTCTGATCCTCCTTTTTCTGTTTTGGTAGATGAATCTGATACCCAGCAAGTAGATTAATAATTTATATTTATTTGGAATCCTAAAATCATTCCTTAGAATTCCAGGTTTTTTATAGCCTTACTAAATCTCAAATAACTTGAAGTACTTTCAAAAGTTTTTCCCCTTCAGTAAATAATCCTCCTCAGAGATGATTTGTCTCAATTCAAAATTAAGCTGCTGTTTTTTCAAAAGTAGTTAAAGTCATCATAGAAAGATTTTACTCCACCTAATAAGCAATTCCTGAATATTTTCTTACATGGAAGTTCCACGCTGGATGTATTGGGTTACAAAGATGTATGGATGACTTTTTATTCTTAAAGGACTTAGTTTATCATAGAGAAGCTAAGAAAAAGTTTTGCAGACTGTAGATCACTTAGAATGATATAACATTGCAAAAATCTACAGCTTTTTTAACCAAAGTCTATAGGAGGTTTAACTCTTCGGTGACCCAATTATTTTCTGCTTTGAATTTTTTGTTGATGCTATGTGTTCTCATTAATGGAAACATGCTGAATCTTTGACTGTGTCTGAATTTCTGGTAGGTAGCGTGTAGCATGGGTTTTTGTTTTTTTTTCTTGCCACCTCCCACAAGCCTACCCTTAGTGTCCTTGGTACATAGGATGTACCATTAATTTTACCCCAGAGTCCCCGCTGGGATCTACTGGTACATATGTATAACAAATGAAATTTTGAAAAATTTCTATTTTTTCTTATCAAAAATTCAGACACCTCATACAATACCCTGTAAAAACAGTAGTTTGTGCCACACACCCATTTCTTTGGTTTCAAATAATCATAAAGGGCTCAAACAGTCATAGAGGCCCCTGCCTTGTGGCAGCACACACTGTCAGTGGTACAGCAGGTTCCCAGTGAATCTCAGAGGCTGGAAAAGTTCATGGTCGCTATATGAACCACTGGGCATGAAAGAGTTAATACAGAATGAAAATAATTTTGAAATACGCTTAGATGTATGTAAACCCAAAACCCATTGCCGTTGAATCAATTCTGACTCATAGAAACCCTGTAGGACAGACTAGGACTGCCCCATAGGGCTTCCAAGGCTGTCATCTTTATAGAAGCAGACTGCCACATCTTTCTCCCTTGGAGCTGCTGGTGGGTTTGAACTGCTGACCTTTTGGTTAGCAGTCGAAAGCTTAACCTCTGCATCACCAGGGAGCCCTGGTGGTACGGTGGTTAAGGGTTTGGCTGCTAACCAAAAGGTTGGCAGTTTGAATCCACCAGCTGCTCCTTGGAAACCCTATGGGGCAGCTCTACTATAGGGTCGTTATGAGTCGGAATCAACTCAAAGGCAATGGATTATATGTATATGTATATAAAAAAAATTGTACCTTCAATTATCACCAAAAACATTTCCAAAGCATAGGTTAAACAGACCTCTTAGAGAAACACAATTCAATAGAGATCACACATTAGAGCAAAAATTGTTTTGCACTTGGATTGCATTCAGATGAAAATACTAGAAGAGTGGACTATAGAATTGTTTTTATTCAGTCCACACTCCCTTCCTCCCCGCCCCCAGCCTCTATTAAGTCAGTACCGCCTGATGATTTATTTCTTGTACTTTTGTTTGGAATCTATAGCCAGCCTTTTCTGCTCTTCCATTTCCCTTGCTAAAGTGTTCCACAGGAAAGCTTGAACCTCAGTCCTTGTCACTTGGCAGGGGGTCCAGTGATTGAGAGCCTTGTGGTGGCCTGCCAGCAAGGTCCTGGCACATCACCGATGCATTTTACATTGGAGGCAAGATCCTTTCCAGCACTGTTGTACAGCCCAGGGGGTGCCCTGCATGTCCTGGGGAAAGGCGCCACCAAGTTCGAACAGCGCCTCGGATAGGCTGTGTTTTAAAACTGGTAATACTGAATGTGTAAATTCCTGAAAGCCGGCTGGAATGTTTATTTGCAAGATAATACCAGAAGGTAATTGGACAAGTCTTTGAATTTTACCTTTTTTTTTTTTTAAATAGACATTCATTGCAAAGAAATGACACAGGAATAAAATGACCAATCCAAACACACTGAGATCAGAATTAAATAAAATTGAGTGAGGCTAAGAAGGAAAAGTGCTTTGTAAACTTTTAAACATTACAGAAGAGCTTGTTATTTAATTATCATTTTATTTGCAGTTGAAGTTTCACGTGCCTTTGGAGGGGATACTCTGTCTGGAATCAAAACAAATCTTCTTCAATATGCATAAAGGGATAGTCCACTCTCTCACACCCAGCAAAGTAAGAAATGTCCAAACAAGAAATACCATTTCAGGGCTTGCTCAGAGAGTGGTTTTATCAGCATTGTCATGAGCAAGCTTAGGTTCTGCACACTCCTCGTCATCCTATTAATAACATCTTACCTTTGCAGAGATGTCCATGGCTGATGCAAATGGTTAAGAATCCAGCCACTAACTGAAATGTTGGAGATTTGGATCCACTCAGAGGTACCTCAGAAGAAATGCCTGCTGATCTAATTCCAAAAAAGTTAGCCATTGAAACCCCTGTGGAGGACAGTTCTACTGTGACACACCTGGCTTCATGACTCGATGGCAACTGTTTATTTTTACCTTAGCAGAGAACTCTGTAGCTCACTACATGATTTCACATTTGTGCTTTCATCTGAGCTCCAAGATAATATCTGAAGATAGACAGGGTAGGCAATATTGTACCCATTTTATATATGAGTAAGTAAATCAGTATGGATTACACCTCAACATAAAACAAAAATCCCCACAACTGGACCAATAAGCAACATCATGATAAATGGAAAAAAGATTGAAGTTGTCAAGGATTTCACTTTACATGGATCCACAATCAATATCCACGGATCGCATTGGGCAAATCTGCTGCAAAAAGCCTCTTTTAAGTGTTAAAGAGCAAAGATGTCACTTTGAGGACTAAGCTGCACCTGACCCAACACTTGGTGTTATCAATCACCTCATAGGCGTGCGAAACCTGGTCAATGAATACGGAAGGCCAGAGAAAAATTTATGCCTCTGAATTATGGTGGTGGAGAACACTGAATGTACAATGGACTGTCTTGGAAGAAGTACAGCCAGAGTGCTCCTTGGAAGCGAGGATTACCAGACTTTGTCTCATGTACTTGGACATGTTATCAGGAGGGATCAGTCCCTGGAGAAGGACATCCTGGTAATGTAGAGGATCAGCAAAAGAGAGAAGAGCCTCAACAATATGAATTGACACAGTGGCTGCAACGATGGGCTCAAACATAGCAACGACTGTGAGGATAGTGCAGGACTGGGTAGTGTTTTGTTCTGTTGTACATAGAGTTGATATGGGTTGGAACAGACTCAATGGCACCTAACAACAACACGGCAACACAACAATACAAGTAAATCAAAATTTCCCAAACCAAAAACTGAACAACAGTTGCCGTCGAGTTGATTCCAACTCATAGCGACCCCATAGGACAGAGTAGAACTGCCCCATAGGGTTTCTAAGCTACAGCTGTTGGATGTGAAATGCCCATCTTTTGGTTAGCAGCTGAGCTTTCAACCACTGCACCACCAGGGCTCCAATCAAGGTTTAGAGAAACTGAATGATCAACCAAGATTACACTAAGTGGTTGGTAAGGAGTTAAGACCCCACTAGCCTGAACTTATATCCAGCGTGCTTTCTAGTAAGTGCTAGGCTGTAAGCTTTGGAGTAGAACAAAACAGACCATATCTCTGTGGCTTTGCATTTGGGATGACCCAGAGACTGCACTATATAAATGTTAACTGACTGACTGATTATGCTCAGATTATTATTTTCAGCAGTTCTATAAAATTAAATGTCTGAAAACCAAATACCTTTAGGGAAGTACTTATCTTTAAAGAAATACTTAACTTTTCTAAAAAGGTGCTGGCACTTGAATAAATGGTACAGTGTTTCATTCCATCAGATAATTTATCGTCAAGTCACTCAGCTAAAAGGGGCCTTTTATATTCCAAAGTCCAGGAAATAAAAAAGTGTCCCATCTGTCAATAAAACGTGAAATTGAGCATGAGTTTCAGATAACATTTCCACTTCAAAAAATTTTTTTTTTTAAATAATAAATCAACAATCATATTTAATGATGGGAAACAGCTTTACTTAAAAAAATACAATAAGGATCTGGCAGGAACTTGGATTCATTCCTTCGTCTTGACCTACTCATATTCTATCCTTCCCTCAAGGCCACCCTATTGCCTCCTCTTACAGTATCACTCCTGCATCTAGCCACAGCATTTTGTCACTTATAGACTCCTATGACATGCATTTTGGTAAAGGGTCAGTAAAAATGAGGGAAACTGTTCAAGAGATGGAGTGATACTACAGCTGCGATGATGGGCACAAACACATCGATAATCATGAAGATGGTGTAGGACCAGGCAACGCTTCATTCTCTAATGCATAAGGTCACCATAAGCTGGAGCTGACTAGGTGGCAACTAACATCAGGAACAGTAACAAAATGACACATGTTGTCTACAGTACACTGTAGCCAGTGTTGAGACATGGCATGGCTGGGATAAGGGAAGTCTATTTTCCAGGAAGATGGTGTGGCTGGTGATAAGGGAAGTCTATTTTCCAGGAAGAAAAGGAACAGCAAGGTAGAACTTCAGCTGTGAGGAGGAATATGATGTACTAGACAAGGGACCAGAGCAAGACCTGCAGAAAGCTGGTTATGGAATCCAGAATATAAAACGAGGGTTTAGTCAGACAGACCAAGAGCAGAGCCTGTTTACTGGAATGAAAACAGTCAGGGATGATGGCTTCCTTCCTAACTTCATCTGACTTGATGTGGAGAACTTAAAATTCCACACTATTGTTGTTAGTTGCCATCCAGTCAATTCTGACTCATGGAAATCCTACAGTAGGGCTTTTCAGTGTTCTTGGTTAAGAATTGAAATGATCTGAGAAGCCAATAGGTAACAGTGGAGGGTATTAAATGGACATGCATGAGGCTAACATCTTGAGGACCCCAGAGAAGGCTGAAAGCAGAGGGTTTGGTCTCATATTCTATTTAGGATTCTTGTGCCCATCGGAATAAAATTGGCCGTTTGGTAATGCAAGGTAGAGGAGGAGGCTCTGCACAGAGTTCTGTCAGCTCTCATGCTGAAGGTAAGTAACCAGGTGTTCTGTGGGCCTTGGGGCAAGTGTGAAAAAGTAGCAGATAATGCTGGCTGGAGAGCTTGCTAAGGGTGTTGCCATGTTATAGTGCAGCGGCTCAGCCAGATCCCAGGCTTCACAGGCAATCCTCGGGCTGGCTACTCAATGGTGAGAACCTAGTGAGAACCCTAGCTGAGCTGAATCAGTGGGCACATCACCTGGTTCTGACCCAGCTGAGAAAGAACAGACGAGGAGCTCACCATCTGTAGGTTTCCCAGCACATGCATGGAGGCTAAGGCCTGACCAGGCTCACCATGGGTATGTTTGCCCCAGTTGCCAATGAGGATACACAGAAAGGTGTGCCTGGGACCTTCCCTGTTGGCCACAGCAACAGTTGGCATGGTTGGGAGGAGTGGAGGGTTGATACTTTAAGAAAGTGACCTTTTATCCTTTTGTAAACTGTTGAGTTTGCAAGAGGAGATCTTGTTGTTAGGTGCCATTGCGTTGGTTCTGACTCAAAGCGACCCTGTGTACACCAGAACAAAACACTACCCCGTCATGTACCATCCTCAAAATTGTTATGTTTGAGTCCATTGTTGCAGCCATTGTGTTAATTCATCTCATCGAGGGTCTTCCTCTCTTTTGCTGACCCTCTACTTTACCAAGCATGATGTCCTTTTCCAGGAACTGGCCCCTCCTGATAACATGTCCAAAGTGTGTGAGATGAAGTCTTGCCATCCTCCCTCCTAAGGAGCATTCTGGCTATACTTCTTCCAAGACAGATTTGTTTGTTCTCCTGGCATTCCATGGTATATTCAATATTCTTTGACAACACTATAATTCAAAGGTCTTCCTTATTCATTGACCAGCCTCTGCATGCATATAAAGTACGCTTGTGTGAAGCGCACCTTAGTCCTCAAAGTGACATCTTTGCTTTTTCAACACTTTAAAGAAGCCTTTTGCAGCAGATTTGCCTAATGCAATATGTCATTTGATTTCTTGACTGCTGCTTCCGTGGGCATTGATTGTGGATCCAAGTAAAATGAAATCCTTGACAACTTCAATCTTTTCTCTGTTTATTATGATGTTGCTTGTTGTTTGAGATGTGATGATTTTTGTTTTCTTTATGTTTAGGTGTAATCTATACTCAGGGCTGTAGTCTTTGATCTTTATCAGTAAGTGCTTCAAGTCCTCTTCACTTTCAGCAAGCAAGGTTGTGTCATCTGCACATCACAGATGGTTATTTTTTCTTCCAATCCTGATGTCCTGTTCTTCCTCATATAGCCCACCTTCTCAGATTATTTGCTCAGCATGCAGATTGAATAAGTTTGGTGAAAGGATACAGCCGTGATACACACCTTTCCTCATTTTAAACCACACAGTATCCCCTTGTTCTGTTCAAATGATTGCCTCTTGATTTATGTACAGGTTCCACATGAGAACTATTATGTGTTCTGGAATTCCCATTCTTCACAATGTTATCCATAATTTATGATCCACACAGTCAAATGCCTTAGCATACTTAATAAAATACAGGTAAACACCTCTCTTTTGTTCTCTGCCTTCAGCCAAGATTCAGCTGACATCAGCAATGATATCCCCCATTCCATGGCCTTTCCTGAATCTGGCTGGAATTTCTGGCAGTTCCCTGTCGATGTACTGATGCAAAAATTTTTGAATAATCTTGAGCAAAATTTTACTTGTATGTGATATTAATGATATTGTTTGATAATTTTTGCATTCTGTTGGATCATCTTTCTTCAGAATGGGCACAAATTTGCATCTCTTCCAGTGGGTTGGCCAGGTAGCTGTCTTCCAAATTTCTTGGCATAGATGAGTGAGCCCTTCCATCTTTGCACACGTTTGTTCTAACATCTCAATTGGTATTCCATTATTTCCTAGATCCTTGTTTTTCTCCAGTGCCTTCAGTTAAGCTTGGACTTCTTTCTTCAAGAACACCATCTGTTCTTTATCTATGCTACTTCCTGAAATGGTTGAATATCAACCAATTCTTTTTGGCACAGTGACCCTGTGTATTCCTTCCATCTTCTTTTGATGCTTCCTGGGTCATTCAAAATTTTGCACATAGAATCCTTCAAAATTGCAATTCGAGGCTTAAATTTTTTTCTTTAGTTCTTCCTGCTTGGGAAATGCCAAGTGTATTCTTCCCTTTTGGTTTTCAAACTTTAGGTCTTTGCACTTTTCACTGAAATATTTTACTTTGTCTTTGTCGAGCCACGCTTTGAAATCTTCCATTCAGCTCTTTTGCTTCATCATGTTTTTCCATTTGCTTTAGCTACTCTACTTAAAGAGCAAGTTTCAGAGTCTCTTCTGACATTCATTTTGGCCTTTTCTTTCTCTCTTATCTTTTCAGTAACCTTTTATTTTCTTCACATATGATGTCCTGGATTTCATCCCGCAACTCACCTGGCCTTCGGTCATTAGTGTTCAGCCAGAAGTTCATAAAAATCTTCGATTTCTTCATCTTTGATATCAGTGGTTAGTGTACGAATAATAGTCGTATTAACTGGTCTCCCTTGTAGGCATGTGGATATTATCCCATCACCGACAGAATTGTGCTTCAGAATAGACCTTGAAATATTCTTTTTGATGATGAATACAATGCTATTCCTCTTCAATTTGTCATTCCCAGTGTGGTAGACCATTTGGTTGTCTGATTCATAATAGCCAATACGAGTCCGTTTCAACTCACTAATGCCTAGGATATTGATCTTTATGTGTTCCATTTCATTTTTGATGACTTCCAACTATTTTCCGAGATTCATACTTCGCATATTCCATGTTCCGATTATTAATGGATGTTTGCAGCTGTTTTCCTGTTTTCAGTTGTGCCATATCACTAATACAAGTTCTGAAAGTTTTGCTCAAGCCACATCTTTAAGGTTGACTCTACTTTGAGGAGGCAGCTCTTCCCCAGTGGTGTTTTGAGGGGCTCATCGTCTGGCACTATACCAATGTTCCACTGCTATTCATAAGCTTTTAACTGGCCTGTTTTTTCAGAAATAGACTGTCAGGTCCTTCTTCTTAGTCTAGAAGCTCCACTGAAACCTGTCCGCAGTGGGTAACCCTGCTGGTATTTGAAATACCGGTGGCATAGCTTCCAGCCTCACAGTAACACGTAAGCCAGCATAGTAGGACAAACTGACAGGCAGTTGTGCAGTGGAGATGTAACCAGAAGTAAATGAGATAAATTTGTTTCCCTGCCCCTCAATGGGGTGAGAGAGTGCAAAGAAGATGACATCAGTCATATAAAAACCACACTTTCTTTGCCCATTTGAGTATATTAAATACATGTGCAGTGCACTAAAGGAAAGCCATGTGGAGAATTTTGCTTTAAACCATGAAAATATTCACCTTAATGATAATCCTGTCAGGATTGGAGAACCATTAACCCATCTTACAGACTTATAAATGGATGAAAGAGCGATTAGTGTGTGGCACTCATGAAATTTTCTTAAGTTATTTGAAGAAAGCATGGTTTAAACATGAATTGTCTATGCCGAATGTATGGCGATTAATGTGTACAGTATATGTAGTATAGCTATGTTTATCCATCTGTAAATTGACACATTTCTTAAAGCTGTTAAATAAGAAGATGTAGGCCCAGGAGCAGAACTGAGTCGGTTTGTCACCAAATGTACAGCTTTTCAACCTCTGCATTCTTCCAGAATGCTCTCCTGGATTGGGTGTTACAGTCCATTACCATTTTGTTCTTTCCAGGGCTTCTCTTCACTCCGGGTGATGAATAAATTGATGAATTCCAATTACATTAATTAAAACACGCCAGCTAAAGTAATCATAATTCCCAAGACAAATGAAATTTATTATTCACAATGTCTTCTTAAAGTAAAAACCACCCAGTACTGCAGCATATTATTAGATGCAAAAATAAATAATTATCCAGGATGGGTGAGGGAGGAACTTTGTGCTCAAGGAGGTCAGGGAAGGGATTTTTGATTACTATCAATAAATACCACTGTCATGGAGCAATGAATATGGTTTGCAAATGAAGCTATGTTGATATCAACTTAATGTAAATTTAGCATCTTTAAGAAGGACCCATCTTAAAATCTTGAATAATTCTGCTTTTGCCCATCAAGCCAGTTCTTGGGCTGAAGTGCACTAAGTTAACATAGTTGGATTAAGTCACATTGTTTAGTAGGAATAGGATTCCTGTGATAAGTATTCAAATTCCTTTATATGGCTTTTTATCAGAAGGCCGTTTTATTCATATTGGGGTAATCTTTATTTTCACTGTTGCTTCCAGGAGAAGAAATAAAAGAAATACTTGTTGGTTTATGCATTTGGGCCTGGTGAGATGGCTGACCATGTGTGGGGAGCTAGAATTCTGTCCTCCCTCCAGCACACCCACGTGGACTTTCACACAGAAGCGAAGCCCGGCAGGGTCAGCCCTAAGTGAAAATGTGGAGATTAGTGAGGGATTTTTAAAAGCACTAGAGAGGTGTTATTAATCCTTTGAAAGTGTGAGACTTTCTGATATGGCAGCCAGACTCCTGGGGGAAATTGCGCAGGGTTCCGTGTACATGATAAGGAGGGTGGAATGTAAAATGCAATGAACTTAATGACCCAGAAAATTATTATTAGAGGAAATTAATACCATCTTCAGGAGATTTGTGGCCCTTAACGCAGCACATGAAAGAAAAGTCCTTTACATCAAGCTGCCTCTTGTTTTAAACATAAACACATGCATTTCCATTCTGTCATATGAGGATTTGAGATCTGATTTTGAATCAGTAAAGGCTCTTTAGTATTAGAAAAAGAAATCCACGTGGCATCTGCGTGATGGGATTCTGAGAGTTGTGTGCCTTCTTGGATTCTTTGTTAGTTCAGCTCTTGCCAAAAGTTTTATACTTGGGGCTATAATTCTGTTTACTTCCAAAGATCTTTCTAGTATTGGACTCCTTTAGCAGGGAAGAATTTTCAGTTGATATCCTATTTACACGGCAACTGCGACAACATAGCACAACACCAACAAACCACTCTCTCTAGGGCCCGTTGATCTCCACTCATTGTCATTTTGTCCATTGGGAGAGGATGACAAGAAGTGATGGCTCTGAAAGAGTCCAGATGAGATTTTCCTTAGCAATCTTTCCCTTGTTAGTTCCCTTTTTTCAGGGACTGTGAGTGTTCACCTGCACTTTGATCAAGAGCTAAGAAACGCAGATCAACTGTGCTTAGTTTTTAATCTATGCTGCAAACGGGACCGAAATACTGTTGTAATGAATTAGCCCATGCTCTTCTTTTTTTCTTCAGCCAGAGTCATCAAGACCATTCACTGCGACAACCCTCCTTACACTTAGAATCATGGAAGTTTAGAGCTAGAAAGAACCTACAAAGTTATTTAGTTGAAACCGTTCGTCGTATGAAGGAGACTCGACTAAGAGAGATTAAATGAACTAATCAAGGACATGCAACTAGTTAGTGGTAGAAGTATGAAGAGAAATCGGGTTTTTCTCATTACACCCAGCCTTTTTCCGGAACCCTACCCTTATTCAAGTTTCAATGAACCTTTTCCAACAGGGTGACTGCAATTATTTTTAGATAGTAAAATTATATGTGGGAACATTTTTCTCTTCTGGAAAAAGACTATGTATTCTTTCACCTAGAAGAGACAAAATGGTAGGCAGGGGAAAGGAGCCAATGAGAAGCAGGGTTCACCGTACATTTTGGAGCTCTTTCCAGGCTGCTAGGAAGACCCAAGGGCCAAACGCATTCCCTAAAGCCCTTTATAGAAAAATGAGATTAAGGAGCCCTATAGATTCTTCATCCTCTTTTTCTTCTAGGGCAGCGGGGAACCACAAGTCCAGTGAGGGAATATTGATTGAGTCTGGTTATTATACAAATTAGTTAATTCCTTCTTCATGCAATTTTATAGATTCTAGGAGTGAACCACCATGGAATAGAACCAAGATTTTTTTTTGCTAAGGGGTCTGAAGAGTGTCTTTGTCATAACAAAATTAAGCCAACATATAATTGCCCTTTGCTTTATTCTTATGGAAATTGAACATTAGCATGTGTACAATTGATCTGAAGTCCGGCCCAGACACATCAAAGACATGAATCTATGCACGTATGTGTTTTTAATCTAATTGTAAGAAGCTACATATGTTATTACTCAAAACTTGCTTTTGCTTTTTTTTTTGTTTTCTTTTAATTAAAGGAAATGTCTTTTATTCCATGCCTCTGCCCCGGCTTTTAAAAATTTCTTTCCTTTTTCCTCAAAAGACCGGAGCTACGGTCATCCCACCTCTCTAGGGCCCTTGAACTGAACACTTATTCTTTTAAAAATCATCAACACAGGAGCTGTTGCCAAGTGGAGAAGCCAATTCTTCTCCCCGTGCTCTAGGAAATGTTTTCTTTGTAGCGCTGTTGGCATGGAGGTGAAGGGCCTGGAACCCGTTATTGAAATGACAGTGAGAGCTGCTGTTGGATACAACTCATTTCAGAAATAGAGCAAATACATCTGGAAACTGCACTTGGAATATTCAAATATGAACATTTGAAATATTGGCCATGTGACTACATGGGTATCTCCCTTATGAGGGATCAATAAAAACACTAAATGTGTTTGCTTTGTGGTCACAAGCTCTGCATAGATTTGCTATCACAGGAAATATTTTACCCAAGTAGGAAAGCAAATTCAGAAATCAGAACAAAAGCTAATTGTAAATGATCTTTAAATGTTTTAAGTCCATAGGAATGCATGCATTTTATTAGACCCAGTTAGATAATTGGTTTCTTTTTCTCATGACAGTTACAGAATAAATAAGAATCCCTATTTAAAGAAAGACATTCATAAAGATAAAAAAGATAGATGCATGAAAAAGGGCTAAAAAGAGTTCTAATTCGACCTGAAGTTTCTGAGATGCTACCATGCATTTTATGGATGTGTGTAGCTTTGTGTTTTTTGCATAATATAGAGATGTATTTTTTAATATTGTATATTATTATTCAGAAAAATTAATATGCTATGGAATACTGTAAATATTCTTGCCTGCATATAATTCTGTGACAGACAGGCAGATGCCTGCTTTTTATAGTTTTTCTCTGCATTTGCCCTTTCTGGCAGCATTAATCTAACCTGTTTTTATTAGATTTTGCTAAAGTTTTCTAAGAGGAGTGAATTAGTTTTTTTTTTCTTCCTTTTCTGTATTGCTGCTTAAAGCCCTTTTCACTTGGAAAGGGAAGGTTCAGATAGTTAAGATGCGTAACTGGAATTACAGATGTGCTTTAGGCTATGAGTTCACATATATTTACATAGTGCTCATTGCTTGGGCACCTAGGGTGTGTGTGTGTGTGTGTGTGTGTGTGCGCGCGCGCGCAAGTATGTGTGTAAATGTGTGGATGAAGGATATAAGAAAAAAAAGAAGTTACCTTCCAGGACCATGTGCCAATACAATTTTAATAATAGCTTCTATAAGAAAATTTTGCATTCTTAAGACTAATTTAAAAAATCTGTCTTGATTCTCAGCTGGATCACACCATATATAGACATTTAAATTTTTTTAGCAAACTTTTTTTTAATCTTAAGCCAATTGCTAAAAAAAGAAAAAGTCTACATAGCCAGTTGTCTCTTGACAGCTCTACATTTCAAACTTTAGATGTCTGAAGCAACACCCAATTCCCCATCAAACCTGCTTCTTCCCCCATCTTCCTCATCTCAGCAAATGCCCAGCACTGCGAGTGGTTCATCTGTATCCTTAATTTAAGTTTTGCTTTTGTATTTGAAGGAGGGCGATCCCATATATCGTTACTGAAAGTTTGCCTTAATGCGATCACAGCTTACACTATAAAGTTCCTTTTAAGGAGGGTTTTCGCGTGATGACAGAAGGAACAGCAGAAAATTTTTCATAAGCAGTGGTGCCAATTTGCAAATTCTTAATGTAATCTTATATACATTAATATTTATTGAGTACTTACTAAGTGCCAGGCATTTTTTAAGCACTGGGAATACATTTGTAAGCAAATTAAAAGACAGTAGCTCTGAAGATACAAAACAAAATGAGTGAATGAATACAATCTAATCATAGTCAAACCTAGTGCTGTAGTTTTCTGTTGAGGACACAAAAATTCCAAAATTCTTTTCCATCTTTAAGAAAGTTTATTTTTGGTAGACAATAAAAAAATGAAAATTACACGAGTAGGAAATAATCCAAAGCAATCTATGAGCAAATAGGAGCTAACGTGTTTCATAGAATATACATACATATATCAGTAACTCGGTGTCAATGAAAGAATATGGCGGATTCAGAGTCATTCTTCAAACACACACATTTTGAGAACTGGGTTTGCAAGGTGCACGTATTTGATATTCTTACGTATTAGACAGAGCCATGACTGTCTCCCGTCTCTTTCGCTCAACACATGTTTACTGAGAGTCTTCTCTGCCAGGCACTGGGCTAGGTGCGTGGAATACAAACTTTATGAGGCATATCTTTGAGCACCTGGATTTCATGCAGGATCCATTTAGCCTCATTATGGGACAACTTTCTGAATCATGATCTACTTTTCAGAAGCTGCTATTTCTTGTTGCTTATAGGTTGCTCACCTTATCCATGTGGTCACAATCACCTATGATCACCTTGCCAAGCTCAGGACAACCACTGCGATCAGGCCCCATCTCAAGAGCAATTGTTAAATCCCTTGTCTGGTGAACTGCCTCATGTGGCAAGATCTCTGGCTCTGATATTGTCTCTTGACCTTCCTGCTAGGTATTGTTAAGTATTTGCCTTACTGCTAGATGTGGGAGTGTTCTGCTCTTCCTGCTTCTAAGGGTCCCTTGCCTTGATTTTGTCCATCCAGATGACTCTCTCTTTCTCATATTGCTTTTATCTATCATCTGCTCAGCTTTAGGTTTTTGGCTTAATATGGTATGTCTATATCTATTTCTACTATGATTTTCTATTTTCATATTCACACTCTCTATTCTTGATGGAGCCCTGGTTGCTCAGCGGTTAAGAGCTTGGCTGCTAACCAAAAGTCAGCAGTTCTAACCCACCAGCCATTCCTTGGAAACCCCATGGGGCAGTTCTACTCTGTCCCTTAGGGTCACTATGAGTCAAGTTATCCTGAATCTCTGTGCAGCTCTACTCTGCACGCATGGGTCGGAATTGACTCGACACCAACCAACAGCAACGGCAAAAACCTTTTTCTTAGGCTAAAAAGCAACAAACATTGCCCACATTTGATAACTTAGGGATCTATTATTATGAACTCAATGTTATAGTGAACAGCATAGTCTCTGCAGACAGCTGACTTCAAACCATGGCTGTACCACTTAATAGATTCGTGATGTATGGCACATTATTTAACCTCTCTGAGCCTCGGGGTCCCTGTGTGCAAAGTGGAGATAATAATCACTGTTACTTACCTCATTGGAAGGATGTGAGACTTAAATGAGATAATGTGCATGTAAGACACTCAGCAAGGTACTGGACGTATATTCGGTGTCGAATCACTGTTAAATGTCAGTATTGTAATTGTTACTATTATAGTTCAGATGTCATTTGGAGCTTCTCTGCCCCTTAGAGATTTAGTCTGAATCTTTCATTAACAGCCAGTATGGTGCAGTGGTTAAGAACTTGGCTGTTAACCAAAAGGTTGGCAGTTCAAATCAACCAGCTGCTCTATTGGAAACCCTATGGGGAAGTTCTACCCTTTGAGTTGGAATTGGCTCGACAGCAATGAGTAGGGTTTAGGTTTTACAAGCTCAAGTCTTTCCCCATAATTTCTGTTAAATCCCAACTCTGCACCACCTTCCTAAGGTGTCTTCTGCTTCCATTGCTCTGTCAATGTATGCCATTTTGTTTGGCTTTAATTTGCGTTCTGCCCATTTACTGGTTTCCATATAAAAATTCCATTGAATCAAGCCTTTGATAAAGGAATCCCTTAACTGAAGGTATGGTGGTGTCACAGGGGAGGGAGCATTACATTATGCTCTTCACAGCTCCTGTCTTCTTATTCATCCTCCACTCGTGTTCTGCCTCTCACTGAGCCCTCATGCCCCATATAGCTTAGCTACTTCATGTAGCTCCCAGATGGGTAGTT
Organism: Elephas maximus indicus; assembly: GCF_024166365.1. Taxonomy (NCBI): domain Eukaryota; kingdom Metazoa; phylum Chordata; class Mammalia; order Proboscidea; family Elephantidae; genus Elephas; species Elephas maximus. Next base: position 71,889,896 of record NC_064841.1, on the reverse strand, counting down.
TCTTCCCTTTGAACCGGCTGTTTTTCTCTCAAAGAGTATACTCTAACAGGCAGGACTTCCTTCCTTAGTTCCTGGAAATGTTGGCAAATAAACATTTTTAATTATTATCTTCAGCCTCATTATTGGACCACAATGGACTACATTAAACTACTGATCTAATGATACCTTCAGTATTTGACTCCACTCTAAAGGAAGTCACTCTGCTCCTGTTTTGGGAGTTTTCTTTGAGCTTTGTTGCTATCAGGCCAGATTACTCCTTGCAGTTGTGAATGTGCTACCCTGAGTGTTGTCATGCTCCTTTGTAACATGATGCTTTCAACCTTTAGTATAGTGAGACCACAGAACCAAGTAGGATAGGAATGTGGATAAAGGCTTCCGAATAGGAGTTTCTACTCTCTCCTATACAGTAAAAACAAAAGACATCAGTACCTGGGCTTTGTGAGAGCTTTTAGCAGCTGGGAAACGATTTTCCTTTAATTTCTATTTTTCTATATCACTTGAGTTAGAGGAGATAGATAGATAGATGTGGTGTTAAGTATACATAGCATTATCTGTCTGACATTATTAGAAAATGAGGTGTCCATGTGGATGCATTTTCCTGATAACGGAAGCTTATCACTGTAGGTAATGAAGCTTTTAAACAATTTAGTAATATTTGGTGGACTGCTAAAGCATAATATGTTTTAAAATGTAAAAAATACATAATTAATTCATGGAAAAAGGAAGGCAGAATAATGATAGTTAAGAACACAGACTGAAGTTAGACTGTGTCATACCTGAGCGCCACTGGCCAGCAGTACAACACTGAGCCCAGTGGCATCAGTTTCACATGTTTGCTTTGAAGGTGAATGTGCTCCTCCTTTGAAAGCACTTGGCACAGTGCCAGCGCCTCCAGCTTTTGCTGCTCTTATTATTGTTGTTAGTATTTTTATATTATAAATCAACAAGAAAACAAACAAAAAAACCAACCAGCAACCCGAAGAGCAAGAATGTGGTTGTTGTTGTTAGTTGCTATTAAGTTGGCTCCGACTCATGATAACCTTATGTATAACAGCATGAAAAGTTGGCTGGTCCTTCATCATCTTCACGATCATTACTATGATTGAATTCTTTGTTTTGGTCATTATGTCAGGCCAACTCTGCTCTCACCTCCTCAACCCTTCACTTGACCAACCATCCATGATGTCCTTTTCTAACCAGTGGTCTTTCCCGATGATGTGCCCAAAGTAAGCCTGCCAAAGTCTCGCCATCCTCGCTTCCAAGGAGTATTCTGGTTGTATTTCTTCTAGGACTGATTTGTTTGTTCTTCTGACAGTCCACTGTACACTCAATATCCTTCACCCACACTGAAATTCAAATGTATCAATTCTTCTTCTGTCTTCCTTTTTCATTGTCCAACTTTTGAACGCATATGAGATGATTGAACAGACCAGGGCCTGGGTCAGGTGCACCTTCATCATCAAAGTGACATCCTTTCTTTTTAAAAATTTAAAGATTTACTCAATGTAATATGTGATTTGATTTCTTGACCACTACTTCCATGGATGTTGATCGTCGATCCAAATAGAATGAATTCTTTGACAACTTCAGTTTCTTCTTAATTTATCAAGATGTTGTTTATTGGTCTAGTTGTGAAGATTTTCGTTTTCTCCACATTCAAATATAATCCATACTGAAGGTTATAGTCTTTGACCTTCATCTGTAAATGCTTCTTCATGTTGTCCTCATTTTTGGCAAGCAAGGTTGTCTGATGTCTGTGATATCTGGATATCACAGGTTATTAATGGTTCCTCCTCCAATCCTGATGACACATTCTTCTGTCTATAATTCAGCTTCTCAGATTATTTGCTCAGCATACAGATTTATTAAATAAAGTGAAGGGATACAACCTTCTTGCACACCTTTCCCATTCTAAACCACATGGTATCCCTTTGTTCTGTGATCAGAAAAGTAATAAAAATGGGTAATGATAATTTAGGAAAATATAAGCAATCTCATAAGTAATCAAATAAGTCAAAACTAAAATATGAAAATATGTAATGTTTCACTCATTAGATTAAACAGTTCAGATGAAGGAGGGGGTAAATGAGTATTCTGTGGCACGGTTGAAGGAAGAGGACTGGTATGCTGTTGGTTATTTGGCAGTGTTTACAAATATTACCGTGTGACGCACAATTCAAATTCTAGGACATTGTTCTAAAATTATTCCTGTGCAAATATGCAGTGAAAGGTACAGTTTCTATAACTATGAACAGGGATCATCCTGGGGAATGAGCCTTAGTGCTGAGCTAGAGGGATACTTCCTGTTACTTTATGTTATAGACTGAATTGTGTCTCCCCAAAGTATACATGAAGTGTTAACCCCTGTATCTGCGAAAGTGACATGGTTTGGAAATAAGGTCTTTGGAGTTGTTATAATATAGAAAAGTATACAACTCTTTATTTTCACTCTAAGTTAATGCTTTTTAAAATTTTTAGCATCATACAGACTTGTTGTTATGTGCACTTGAGTTGATTCTGACTCATAGCGACCCAATGTGACAGAGTAGAACTGTCCCATAGAGTTTCCTGGGCTGTAATCTTTACGGGAGCAAATTGCCAGGTCTTATCTCCTGTGGAGCTGCTGGTGGTTTCTAACCATTGACCTTTTTGTTAGCAGTCGAGTGCTTAGCCATTGCTCCACCAGGGCTCCTTAGACTTATTATTGTGGGTATGATAAATTTGGGACAACACATTTAGGTAAATGTTCAAGAAAATACTTATCAAACTTAAAGCATATTAAAATATATATATATTATATATGTTTCTGTCTTTCTGATGAATAGCATGGTTTCTAAATAAGTTTCTTTATCCAGTTGGGTTCTGTTTTCACTCTTCACTGAACTGGATCATATTGACTCAACTTATAGGTATTCAGGACTGACAGCAAGTGTTTCTTGATTCTTTCAGGTGGTTCTAGATATTTGGATTGAGCACAAGCCCAGACATCATGGAGAGATTTTTCACTAAAGCCACTTTTAACATTCAAAGAAGTTGAACAGGTCACATTCACAAAGAGAAAGGTTCAACCTTTCTACCTTTGATGATCATGGCCAATGGAGCGCAAATCAGCTTCGTGCATTTGGCTTCAGAAAGTACGTCTTCATATTTTGGGGCAGATTTTAAAATTAAAAAAAAAAAAAGAATGCCAACAATATGGAATCAATTTACTTTATAAATCAATAAATTCAATCTCAAAAAGGAGTACAACTCTTGGTTACCAGATCTTTGCAGTACAGTTTAGTCTTCTTAAGAAATCTTTGTATTAAAGTCTTGGGAGTATTTATTGCATTTGAATTCTGAAGAGATAGGTTCAGACTACTCAGGATATTGAATATGTTGCTACAATGTATTGCTTGAGAAAACACTTGACATCATACATAAGGTCATGAAGAAATGCTTTAGTTTCATCCTTCACTGAAAAGTTCTGGGTGAGCCCCTTGTATGCGAATAGTCAATCCTCTTAAAATGGAGTTTCTTATTACTTATTTATTCACACAGTGAAAGGGAAAGAAGAGCTGTGTATTGAGTGGTTTACCTTGGGCTCTCCAGCACTAAGATTTATTTTTGGATCTGCTCTTTGTGAATAGTAAATACTATGTAGATGAGTATTTTGTGAAAACTTGTATTTACCAATGGAAAGGTTCAGCCTTTCCACCTTTGATGATCATGGCCAGTGGAGTGCAAATCACCTCCGTGCATTTGGCTTCAGAAAGTACTTCTTCATATTTAGGTAGCATTTAAAAAAAAAAAAAAAATTTTAAGCTCCAACTTAATCTACTGATATACTTAACAATAAGTGTATTTCCATAGTAACAATTAAAATGCAAATCTGAAGAACCTAAAACAATGTTCTTCCTTATATACTTATATTTAGGGTTCATTTGTAGTAATCACAACATTTTTTTTTTTCTAGTTTATACCATGGATCATAAGTAGTCATTAACTAAACAATATATCTCTTCTCCTGTACTATGGGCATTCGATGAAAAAGAAAAGAATTTTCGAGTACTTTTTCTCATATATTTACTACTTTTTATAAACCAAGACCAAATTTGTTCTCTAAATGTAAGTGTATTCACTCAGTTGTAAAGCAAAATGTATTCAAGCATGCCATGGGAAGATATTCTCTCTTCTGCCTTAAATGCTACTGACATCGACTGACTTTCAATAATATCAACTAATTTGGGAAATACGCAGCCGTTCCTTTTGCTGTCTCTTCAAGCATATTTGTCATTAACTGTGTTGCTGAGTCTTCATGTTTCACCTCAGTTGGATGATTTTTTGCCTGTTTTTCGATAAAAGTGAACATCGGAAGAATGCCTATAATTTTGGTCTCTGCTTTTAGCGCATTCATCAGCTTCATACAGAGAAGTATTATTTTATACCTAGTCTTCAAAACCATGATTGACTTACCAAGATGTCACTGTCATTTTTTTTTTTCCTTTTGGAAATAACAACAACATCAAAAAAGTTTTGATGATTTCAGGCTTTTATCTGAACATTTTCACCATAGGTAACATACTAAGTGGTTGAGTAAATAGATGATTCAGCAGAAATTCTCAGTCCTTACTTTTTCTTATTCAGCTGCTTTTATAAACTCCCACTTATAGACACACTTGTTCTAGAATGTTCAAATGTATACTCCATATTCCCAGTTTAATCTATTCAGTTTATTGATTAAATCATTATTCTTAGTTATATAATTTATGTCTCTACTTCCATTAGTGTTTTTAAGCTCCAACCTAAGCTACTGATAGACTTAACAATAATTGTATTTCCATAGTAACAATTAAAATGCAAAGCTGAAGAACATAAAACAATATATGCAAATGATATGAAATGGTAGTTGAGATGACATGCCCGGTGTTAAGTGAACATTAGTAGAAATAATCTGAGCAGAGTCATTTTTGTAGTGTCATATACGCATGTGTGCAACCTTTAAAATCCCACTGATTCTAAATAGCTTAAAAGGATTTTTGAGAGAATCATAATCATTCTTACATGTAGACGTGAGAAATTTATGTGCATAAAGTAGGTTTTCCTTCTGCGTCTGCCAAGCCAGCTGCTAGTCCTTGCACAGACTGAAGTGGTCTATGGCCACCATGCCAAGAGCAGTTGTAAATGTCGTGTTTTCTTCCCATTATCAGCTGTCATTTTTCAGTTGATCATTCTCTACCCTGACTATGTTACTCTAAACTTCCATCCTCTACCACTCAGTAAGACTTAGGAAAAAGTTAGGTATCTGAATTCGAAAACCTGAATTCACACAATAACAAAGAGCAGCTCATGAACTAAACATTTCAGCGTACCTCTCAAGAAGCATGTACCTGTGCTTGGTGACGGCCATTTTCCTACTTAGTATTGATTGCCTGATTTTAGTCTTACTTGCCATTGCTGGAAATCTGAATTCCAGAGAGTTTGGGTGTTACTCCCCAACTAATATTCTGCTAAACTTTAGTTCATTCTTTCACTCATTCAGGCAAGTATTTAGTTACTACACAAGTATAAAAACCAAAAAAAACAAACCTGTTGCCATCAGTCCCATAGGGTTTTCAAGAAGCATCTTGTGGATTTGAACTGTGATTTTGATTAGCAGCCAAGTTCTTAACTACTGCCCCACCAGGGCTCCATTTCACTACTGTTTACTGTTGTTTTATAAATATTAATTCATTTAATTCTCAGAACAACCTTCTGAAGTTGGTACTATTGCTATGGACATTTTACAGAGGAGGAAACTGAGGTATGAAGATATTAAGTACCTTGTACAAGCATGTGGTAGATGGAAGAGCAAAAGATTTGAACCCAAGCCCTTTGGCTGTAGGACACATTTTTTTTTTTTTTAATTTTAGAGTACATGTTTTCAGTCATTGCTTTATGCTGTATTTACTTGACTGGCTTTTATTGAGTACGTATGATATGCAAGAAAATAAGCAAGAAAAGAGGTGATTTTAATACTGAACTAGGGAAGTTAGATAAATGCATCAGTAACAAAAATTCACTTACATCTAGGATGTATTATCAATACTCAAACAAGTGAATGGGTGAATTTAGGGTTGGAAGGGAGTATTTTGAGTAGAAGAATTAGAGAAATCTGTTGGTGGAGGAGGTGCTTTTTGGAATAAACTATAAAAGATGGGTGGATTTTGACAGGCATTGGTATTGAGAAAGCCAGTGTTGGTGGCAATAGCCTCCAGGCAAAAAAAAAAAAAAAAAAAAAAAAAATTACATGAGCAAAGGCAGAGATTTTGTAATTCTACTCAAAGACTATATGGGCAACAGCAAGTGAGTGGGTCAGTTGAAATTCCAGTGTACGTAATGGCGGCTATAATTAAAAAGGAGATCATTTTAGGTAAGAGCTTAAAATGTCTGAAATGTTGGCTAAATATTTAGGGTTTAAGTTTGTAAACATATTTAATCATCTCTTCCTACCCCTTGCTAGCTTAGCCCCCTGTATATAAGAAACAAGTGATGTCTGGATCCCAAGTGGAGGAAGGCAGCTATTCTGTATCATGAGAAAAGAAAATGGTGGCTGAGCAGGCTGAGAGCTGCTTGAGGGACCTATATTGTGAGGGAAGCACTTCACTTGGGAAGAGACATGGGACAAGAGGCTTGTCCAAGGGGAGTGTTTTCAAAGAAAACCCTGTTCTGTGTAAAATGATCTCTCTCTTTGACCCCAATAATCTCAGTGAACCTACAGAAAATTATGAGACACCTGGTGTGATGGGGTTTCTGGTGGAAGCCATTGAAAAGGCCTGGTTTGTACGTGGTTGTCAGTGAAGGGCAAGCACCAATTACACTGGATTTGACATCTTATGCAAAGGTGATAAAACCAAGAGACACTGTTAGGAAGATGGATAATCATATTTCCTCTATTTTTTCATTAATAATTACTTATTGGCTATCGGCCAACACACGCAAGGACTATTCCTAAACTAATAAAAGGGAATCTGTTCTTAGCTGATAATATGTTCCTGCTGCCGTTTCACTGAACCTATTAAATATCACGTCTACCTCTCTGGATCTATGGTGTCATAATAAGAGACAGCTAGAAATTTGTTATTTATAATTCATAGGAGTAGCCTCAGAATAACAGACAGAATCTCAATTTCTAAAATCCTTGAAAATTCAAGTTCAGAATTATTAGCCTGACAAAACTCTTTTGTTGATAAGAATTCTCCCTGGGAATATATGTTTATATGTGTAAGTGCACACATGTGTGTGTGTGTTTTGTGTATTTATGGTAGGAATTTTCTGAAAGACACCGAGCCACTGGAAAAAAATTAAAAAATAAAATAATCAATGAAATTTATTATATTTAAAAAATTTTTTTTTCAACTACAATAAAATCTCATTAATTGAAGACCCAAGAGATCATTTTAATTTTACTAGCTTGGTTTTCTTTTGTTTTAGTGAAAATCAAATCAGGGTTTTCTTTTGTTTTAGCGAAAATCAAAACAGGTCATCATTTTTAGGTACGTTAATTTTGAAGGGATGCTAAGAAATGATTATAAGTAAGTATGTCAAATATGTCATTGGATGCATGGAGTAGAAATTTGGAGGAAAGGTCTGGGCTACAGATCTGAAGTTGGTTGTCCTTGGTATCTAGGTGGTGTTTTGAGCCTTGGGCATGGATGCAATCAACCCAGAAAGAATGTGCTATAGAATCAATATGTGACTCCGTTCTCAATATGCCTGATAAGTCAGATTGAATAAATCTTTCAGTACCAAGTGGCCTGCTTTAAAAAAGACCTACTTTATGGAAATATCACTGCTGTTAACGTCAAAATTTATAATTCTCATCGTAACTAAATAAGGACCTTTATTGAATATTTAATAGTTTGTAAATATTTAACAACATTCTGAAAGTGGATAATATTTACAGTGATTTTTAAAAGACTATATAAGACATTCAGAGTGTATGGCAGAGAATCAAAATCTCATTCGTTCCTCATTTTTTAAAGCACATTTCCAATAAAATAGTAATACAGACACTGTTTGAACTCTTCGGTCAGCTTTATGAAGGAATTATAATCTTATAAATATGCTTAACTCTCATAGAACTTTTGTGACATTCTTTTTACATGTGGGGAAAACGAAGCTCAGAGAAGCTAAATAATTTACCGACGAACACCCTGATATATGTGAAGGGGTTTTATATCTTACAAAGCCCTATAAAAAGGTGTATTATTCTTATTACCACTTCACACACAGTTTAGAGCATCTCCCTAAAACCACTTGTGAAAAGTCCTGCTGATTATTCCTATTAAAATAGCCTTCTGGGGTAGACAGCATGACATCTGCTGTCTGTTTGATACAAACACTGTACTTGCGTAGGCTTCTTTGTAATAAGTGAAAGAAAAGGATCACTTGTCTAAAGAGCACTTGGACCCCGCTGAGCAATAAATGAGAAGCAAGGTGAGACCTTGCTGTACTGAGAACAGCTTGTGGGAGAAGAAAATACAAGAATGTGTTCAGAGTGAGTTGAACGGAAGTTCTGGAGTGGGACGCCTCTTGTGGCTCAGTGGCTTTTCCATTCCTGCCTCCACATACTGTCACCTGTTACATACTCTGCCTGTTAGCCTTGCTTATTATACACCTTGGTGTTCAACTCTTGGACTTGACGAGGGATGGCGAAGGGGCTGGTGGAGTCAATAGTGCTGTGAAGATAGCCTTAACTGGGCATCTGAAGACCTGGGCTCTAGTCCAGTATGTTGATGTGTGAATTGGTCACCCTCCTTTTTGAGTCTCTGCTGAGTCATTGGCCAAGTTAGAAAGGCTTTTTGTTGGAATTGAAGTTAGCCACACAGCTCAGAGTGTCTGAAAGATAAGCCTGCATTCTTCTTGAACTAGAGAAAAGAGGCTGAGATTTGAAAAAATGTGAGGTGGGGCCTAAACAGGAGGTCAGTCTAGTCTGAAAGCAGATGTAAAGCGAGAACAGAAAAAGCAATTTCTCAAGTGACAAGGTCAGGGAGCAGCTAGGTTCTAACAGCTGGGTAGACATATCCAGAAGTGAGAAAACCCTAAGACTTGTAACCTGAAAAATTGTTAACCCAGGGCAAACGGGATTGTCTGCATTCAGCTTGTGGGAAAGGTCTTAAAACTAAGGATCCAAGGGTTAACTTCCGAAGATATTGGGAAGGCATCTCAGGACACACACTGAGAGGTGGCAGCGAGTGGAGAAAGTCTGAGATTTGTCAAACCGATGAGAAATTCTTGTGTCTACTAGTGGTGCTGAAAAATGTACCAAAGCCTAACTCGTTTCACCAGCTGAGTCAGTTTGGAGGCACTAAAATCTAATGAAATGCACACCTGAGTATCTAATCCTGGATCCACTGGCAGAACAAGGAGGGGCCTCAGCAAAGCCGTCCTCTATTACACTTCAATTTTCTAATCTAAAATAGGAGTATTACCCATTCCTTCTCTACCTTGTGAACATGTTGTGTAGATTAACATGATGGAGTTTGAAAGGTGCTATTTAAATATAATATGTGATTAAAGTATTATCATTCTAGTTGCTGGTGATTATCTATAAAGCTTTAAATCACTCAGTTATTTCCGGGACTCGATTTTCATTGTCAGGTGCTATTTCTCTTTTCAAAGACATAAAATTTCTTTGCTATGTAGCATAGACTTTATAGTTTTGAGTTTTGGAGCCATGACCACACATCCGTGTTCACTTGAATGTGTTTAGAACTGTGGTAACAGGGTTTTTAAATATAGGATGCTATAATAATTTGAAAGGAGAATGTGGGATGTCTTTAGAATGAATTTCACCTTGTCTGCAAATTTTTATATTTTGGGGTAAAGTGAAAAATATGGTCAAGGACAATTAAAATACCATATCATCCTTTAGGTACAGATACATTGAAATACGGCAACACGGAAATCAGTGAGATGGCAATTCCATATGCCTGGCAAATGTCTACACAGCTTCTATCCATTACTCTATTTATTTTCCAACTTCGAAAACTTTATGCCATTCCTCAGAAGACTGTCTTTTCTTTGCTGGGTATTTTTCATGGGTATCTTTCATTCAACAACTATGACCTAGATTTTTGGTTTGTTTGTTTATAGTATGTAGAAACCCCCATAGCTGTAAAATTCTTTGTAGTCCAAATGGAAGTGAATGTTGTTTTTTCTAAGCCTCTTTTAGCTTTTGACCCTTACATAATCAATACTGAATTGCTTTCACTTTAACTTATTGGGTGGTTGAAAGAAATGGGATTAAATGTCTGTTTACTTCCTGAGCCAACATATTTCTAGCTTGTTATACAAGTCAATGGCTAATGGAACACAAGGTAGAGGGTTGAGTCTGGGATAGAAAATGGCAGCACAACCTTTGTTGGAAATTTTAGACAGTATTTTTAATATGAAAATTGTAGAATAGTCTTAAGATTTTTTTCCCTTAATTTCACAGTATTTATGCACTTGACAGGGTCAAAATAATTACTTACATTTTTATGATCTATATTCCTCCTTTAATATCTGTAGTTGTTTTCCTTAAAATATCTAAAAATATCATTGTACCTCCCTTAAAAATGCAGACTATTTTTTTCCCTTCTGGAATCTTTAATAAACCTCAAAGTCTGGTCACTTTCTTTTCATGTGTGGTCACTTGGTGACTTGCTCAACAGATACATTGTTTGTTGCTAGGTGCTGTCGAGTTGGTTCCAACTCATTGCGACCCCATGCGCAACAGAACGAAACACTGCCCAGTCCTGCAGCATCTTCACAGTCATTGTTATGCTTGAGCCCATTGTTGCAGCCACTGGGTCAATCCATCTTGTTGAAGGTCTACCTCTTTTTTGCTGGCCCTCTGCTTTACCAAGCATGATGTTCTTCTCCAGGGACTGGTCCCTCCTGATAATATGTCAAAGTATGTGAGAAGAAGTCTCACCATCCTTGCTTCTAATGAGTATTCTGGCTGTACTTCTCCCAAGACAGATTTGTTGGTCCTTGTAGCAGTCCATAGTATATTCAATATTCTTTGCCAACACCTTAATTCAAAGGCATCAGTTCTTCTTTGGTCTTCCTAATTCATTGTCCAGCTTTCACATGGATATGAGGCAATTGAAAACACCATGGCTTGGGTCAGGGGCACATTAGTCCTTAGAATAAAATTTATTAAATTTGAAAGAATTCAATTTTAAAAGCATTACTTTTATTATTTTCCTACTGTGTCCCGTATATTTGTAAACAATTTATAGTTGATGAATTTATTGGAAAAAAAAGCACTAGCTCTAAAAACCTATTACTTTTCATTTTTGTAGACTTTTGCTTTTTTTTAATTTTTAACATGCTGTGTGTTTCACGTTCTATTAATAGCCTCACATATAAATCACCCTGAGAAAGCTTTCTAATACAAGTTTTCAATTAAAAATTACTTGTCTCCTGTGCTAATTAAAAGAAAAGAAAAAGAAAGGCATTTTTCAGTAGATATCCGGACTGCTATTATTTGTACAATGCTTGAGACGTGCAATACTCCATATAAAGAAAGCAACTGATGATGGGTTGTAGAATTTCAACTTCCTTAACTGTTAAGCACTGTACAATCATTCCTCTTACTTATCTGTTGGGCAGGGCCTTCCTGGCAGAGGTTCACACCCTTTGTCTCATGAAGCATTGTAGGCATGTATGTTAGGTAGTGCGTTATCCCCACTCTGCTTTTCACGTGAACAATGGGGAACAACGTTATCTTTCCCACTGTAGATCATTCTTGTTGCCTATTACGGCATTCAAGTCCTTACCATGCCAGTGTTTTCAGTTCCTACTGTGAGCCGAGAAGAAGAAAGCAGACTATTACACCTATTATTGAAAGGTTTAAAATGGCTTATAGAGATAAATCTGAAGTGACACTGTGGAGCTCAACAATCCATGATGGCTATTTTCATTTATTTGACAATTTTGCATGCTTCTTGCATGAAAAGGCTTCCTTGGGAACTGACCCTGTTTCATTGATTGTTATTTTAAATGAAATAAGTGTCAAGGAAAATGATGAGTGGACCCTAACTAAAGTCTAAATTGCTATGCAAGACAAATTTCCAGTAAACAATTACTGGTGAAAAATCAAGAAATATAAATACATAAATGATGCAACATTCCATCAGTAGATACTTTCCCACTATTTCTTTGCAAACTCCTTTTCCTTTCCACATGGAAATACCATGTCAATGAATCAACTCCCACTATTTGGTTTAATTGGCATACACACTTACCAACTGTTGCCCATAAATTAGGATTCATGGAACGTTTCTGAAAAATCTGCCAAACTCTCCATTTTTAGCAGGCGAGAGTTTGTTGAAGCAAACCCCAAAGCTCAGTTTACTCTCTGAGTTGAGACACTGAGAAGCTGGTGTAACGTTGTACCAGCTGCTGTGGGCTGCTATTTATTAGAAAATTGATAGGATATGTGTGATTCTAAAATAGTCTTTTTAAAAATGTATTGTTGTTTAAAAAAGAAGTAGTTTATATCCTCAGTGTGAACACTGTCGTCTTAATGTGTGACAACCTCTAAAATATCTAAATCTACACCATTTCTTTTCCATGTCATTGAAGCTCACCTCACTCCTTTCTCTTTTATATTCTCTATTTGCTAACAAAGAGATCGGCGGTTCAAATCCACCAGCTGCTCCTTGGAAACCCTATGGGGCAGTTCTGTTCTGTCCTACAGGGTTGCCGTTAGTCAGCACTGACTAGATGGCACACAACAACAACAAAAATTCAAAACGCAGCTTCCAAAATAACTGCTTTATTCCACTATTTTGATCACCTTATCACTCCAGTCACCTGTGTTTCATTTGTTCCTTTCATCTGAAATTTTTTTATTATGCTTTAGGTGAAAGTTTACATAGCAAATCACTTTTGCATTAAACAATTAATACAGAAATTGTTTTTGTGACATTGGTTGACAACCCCACAATGTGTCAACAAGCTCCCCTTCTCTACCCTGGTTTCCCTGTTTCCATTTGTCCAGTTTTCCTGTCCTTTCCTGCCTTCTTATATTGGCTTTTGGGCTACTGTGCCTATTAGTGAACTGTGAAGCACATTTCTCATGTGTGTTGTTGTTGGCGCTATAGACCCGTCTAATCTTTGGCTGGGGAACCCTCGTGGCATAGTGGTTAAGAGCTACGGCTGCTAACCAAAACGTCTGCAGTTTGAATCCACTGGGTGCTCCTTGGAAACCCTATGGGGCAGTTCTACTCTGTCCCACAAGTTCACTATGAGTGAGGATAGACTCTAAGGCAACAGGGATGGGTCATCTTTGGCTGAGTGGTGAACCTCAGGAGCGACTTAAATTCTGAGTTAGAAGGGGCCATACTCCTTGGCGTTTCTCTAGTCTCTGTCAGACCAGCAAGTCTGGTCTTTGTTTATTAGTTTTTTGTGAATTTGAATTTTGTTCTATATTTTTCTCCTGCTCTGTCTGATAGCCCTGCCAGAACTTTCCACCTGAAATTTTAATATCACAATAAACAATTTGAAAATATGATCAGTTCCCTGATTGTTTTTTTTCCAAATGATGTCAAATATCCAGATGTTTGGTGTTACATACACAATTTGAATGAGTGACTCAATTTTTCATTTCATTTGGACATCAGAATTGGAGAGAGAGACTGGCGCTCTGCTTGTTATTCTGAGATTCCCTCATTTTGTTCCAGGAAATGACCTCATCCCTTTCTTGGCTTTTTATCTGTTTTTCTCCATCTCTTTGATCAATTTTATTAATTTTTTGGAATCACCGAATGATTAATAAATTCAGAAATTCCAATCGCTTATTAAACATCCACAAAAGGTGTAGCTCTGTAGATCTGAAAAAATGAGAGAAACCTGACCTGGTGGAGATTATAATTTTAGGATATGATTCTCAAAACACCACATGACTCAACAGCGTGATAATGGCTCATATTTATGGATGGAAAGTAGTGCAACTTGAGTACACAAACATAAGCACGAAAGAAGTTTGTCTTCAAAATATTTTTTAGAGTTGTGAACTACAGTTATCATTGGCAAAATGTAGCTGAGCAGTCGCTTAGAGTGAAGTTGAATTTTCAGCCCATGGAAGTTGGAATAAATTATTGTTATGCCCAAAAGAAGTATAGTATAGTATAAAAAGTATTAGAATTCTGAGAACTTTTGTATTATGGTAGTTGCCTAATCCAATAATACAGGATTCATGTTCCTGTTTGCTTAATGCCTGTTGTTGTGGAATGGGGTAGAATTACCTTGCTATTCTCTTGCTACCATCACCTCCCATTAGTAGCCCAGAAGAAGAATGTTTTGTTGTTATCGTTGTTGAGTATCTACTCTGGGAATCTTAAGATCTCAGAATGGGACAGGATCACTGCACTAGGTCATATTTCCAGATGTCGTTTATTCAATAGACATATTTTTTTAAAGCAGTTTTAGGTTTACCAAAAAATGGTGCAGAAAGTACAGAGTTACCATTACCCTCTCTCCCTCCTGTTATTAACATCTAGCCTTCACGTGGTACATTTGTTAAAATTGATGAACCAATACTGATATAGTATTATTGCTAAAATCCATTCACTGTGTTATACACTCCTATGGGTTTTGACAAATGCATAATATCATGTGTTCAATATCATAAACCAAAACCTTTTGCCATCAAGTCAATTCTGACTCATAGTGACCCTATAGGACAAAGGAGAACTGCCCCATACGGTTTCCAAGGAGCAGCTGGTGGATTTGAACTGCCGACCTTTTGGTTAGCAGCCAAATGCTTAACCACTGCACCACCAGGGTCATACAAAGTTGTTTCAATGCCCTAAAAATGCCCTGTGTGTCATCTATTCATTCCTCCCCCACTTCCCCTGGAATTCCTGGCAACCACTGATCTTTCTACTGTCTCTATAGCTTTGCCTTTTTTAGAATGTAATCATTCAGAATGTAGCCTTTCAGACTGGCTTCTTTCACATTAGCAGTAACATTTGAGGTTCCTCGTGTCTTTTTGTAGCTTGACAGATAATTAAAAAAAAATTATTTTGTTGTTGAAAATACACACAGCAAAACATATCAGTTCAACAATTTCTACATGTCTTAGGCAGGGTCTACAGAGGAGCAAAACCAACGAAGTATATATATATATATATATATATATATATATATATATATATATATATATATATATATAGACAGAGAGAGAGAGAGAGATCTGTTACAAGGAAATGGCTCACACAATTTTGGAGGCTGGCAAGTCCCAAATCTGGAGGGTCAGGCTTCAGGATGGAGGCTTCTCCTGACTTGTGTGGTTGCAGAGGCTGACAAACCCAAGATCTGTAGGTCAGGCGGCAGACTGTTGGCTCACATTCCAAGAACTGGAGGTCAGATGGTGGTGGGTTGGATACAGGATTGAGAAAGAGTGAACTTTGCCAGAATATCCATATATATTGGATACAGGCCACACCCCTGAGGATACTCCCCTTCCAATTGATTGGCTGCTCATATCAGATCACAAAATAAAGAATGATTACATAATGCTGCTAAACCACTAAGAATCCCACGACATTAACCATCACACTAGTTGCATTCTTCAAGTTATGCAACCATTCTCACCCTCCCTTTCTGAGTTGTTCCTCCCCCATTAACATAAATTCACTGCTCCCTAAGGTTCCTACCTAATCTTTCAAGTTGTTGTTGATTTGATCCCATATAGATAGGTCTTGAAAGGGCACAATGCTCAAGGCAGACCTTTTATTTTTATTTTTTTTACTAGTTAAACTAAACTATTGTTTGTTTTTAAGATTTCAGGGGATATTTTTGGTTTAAGGTTTAAAGATTATCTCAAGACAATAGTTTCAGGGGTTCATCCAGCTTCCATGGCTCCAGAAAGTCTGACGTCCAAGAGAATTTTAAATTCTGTTCTGCATTTATCCCCTCTTATCAGGATTCTTCCATAGAGTCTTTTGACCATCCAAGGCACAGCAATTGGTCTCTATTCACCTGGAGCAACAGAGGAAGAAAGAGCCAGGAACAGGGGGAAGATATGGAATGTGTGGCTAATTACCTCCATGAACAACTGCCTTTCTTGCCATGAGACCAGAAGAACTGGATGGTGCCCAGCTACCATTACTGAACATTTTGATCAAAGCTCATTTCTTTTTATCACTGAATAACAAGTCACAGTAGGTGTCATTTTTAATATAATACTTTCAGGTACCCTCTCCTTTCTCTCTCTTTCTCCTTCCCTCCTTCTGTCCCTCCCTTTCTCTTCTCCCTCCGTCCCTTTCCTCTTCCTCCCTCCCTTCTTTCCTTCCTTCTGTTTACTTCTGAAATGAGGTGGAACAAAGCTTTGTTACTCAGACTCATCACAGAAAACCCCCTCTATATTTTCTCTCCATATTCTTCAGCCTATTTTCACAATTGATTTCGGGGGGGGGGGAGGAAAGAAGGGGGGGAGAGTTGAAAACTAGCCAATTGGGTTTTTATTTTAAATGAGAGAAATGTGATGATTTTATTCTTTACCTTAAATAGAGCCTTTCATTTACCTTGCTTAGCATGTGTATGAAGTCTTATGGCTGAAAAAAAGTATCTCATATGCTCGTGGTACTTGTCTTGCAATTTGAGCAAATTTTATGCCTTAGTCTTTCCTCAAAGGACATAACAAGTGATTTTTAGCTGTCAGTAGCAATCCGTATTGCAATACTTTTAGATACAGTAGTCTCAGCTCCTTCCTAACCTTTCTTATCATAGTGGTAGGAGCTGTTGAACGTGGAAATGCACTCTAGACAAGGAGTGGAATCTCCTTTCCCAGCAATCTTAACAATCAGCTGGATTGTCACTTACTATATCTGCAAGTAGGAAAATGTGGTGGATGAAATCTAAGGGTCACTTCATCTCTGAATTCGGAGTGGGTCTACTAAGAAAGGTAAAATTAAAAAAATTAAAAAATTAAGCTTATGTCTAGCCTGTTCCATGTTGGACCATTCAGAAACAGGTTTTTTTGGCAAAGCTTACTGAAGTGGGAAAAAGGTTAACCTATTCTATAGTCTCGCTTTAGTGTGTCTTTGTTACTCCAACCTCATTGACTGGAGGCCTTAGCTGAGACACTACAAGCTTCTTGTATCGGGTTATTTTAATTTGTGACAGGTCAAAATCTATTACAAGGTTGCTCACTGTGAAGCTCCTAAAGCTTACTTGTGATTCTTCTTTTTTTCCTTTCCAACGGTTTCATACAAAGGGTGGTGTCAACTACGTGAAGAACTACGCAATTTGGTGGTTTTACTAGTACTGGCTAAAAAGAAGCAATTAACGTACTTTGTTCGAATTTTGAAAAAAAAAAATCCTATGTTTGTATAAACTGAGTCTTCCTAACCATTCTTATTTAAGGAAAAGTTGAGTTAAAAAAAAAAAAACTCACAAAGGAGCAGATATATACTTTTATTTTATTTAGGATTAAATGCATAAATTTCTTCTAAAATGGGAGAAATATATACTTCAAGTTAAATATCTATTAGACCTGATGCTATGAAATGTGAAATCATGTTGACAAAAATGCTGTGTTTTTTTATTGTGGTAAAGATGTATATAGCACAACATATCCAATTTCAAAAAATGTTGCATTTTTTAAAGACAACAATTTTGATACCTTTGACTTAGTCATATGCGACTCCAGGATAACTTTCTCATTTGTGCCATAATTGTGACATTTCTCAGTCAAAGCAGCAGACTTGTTGACTGGTGAGTTATGGTGCAAATACAAGCACACAGAGAAGAAAAGTGAAGAACAACACCTGAGGGCTCCCAGATCTCAGAGCAGCAAACAGTTGACTCTGCGTTTCCTTTCCTTTGCTTTTCTTCTGATCTTTCTTCTAACCACGTTGTGCAAAGGGGCAAAAAGCACCACTGATAAGACATAAATGAAAAGCTTCTTGAAATAGCTGGGTTTGAAGCAGTATATAGAAAGGCTTTTCATAGCAAAGGGAGACTTTCCAAGAACAGAGTTTTTTTTTTAGTGATTAAGAGCTGTGGCTGCCAACCATAAGGCTGGCAGTTCGAATCCATTAGCCGGTCCTTGGAAACCCTATGGGGCAGTTCTACTCTGTCCTGTAGGGTCTCTATAAGTCAGAACCCACTTGATGGCAACAGGTTCATTTTTTTTTTTTTTTTGAGTTAAAAGACTACAGAAAAGAACAAATCATCTCTTTTTCAAAAAAAATAAGGTGAGGTTTCTTTTTTAATTAGAGGAAAACAATGCATGCAGTTATTTAAAATCCCAACCACCTTTATATTGTAGAGTAGAGTCAATACATTAATAAAATGAGGAATTTATCTTTTCCTTCCTAGAGGGGCCGGTTTATTTTACCTTGAAGTCTGGAGGAGATAAAAATGAAAAATCGATTTCTTATTTCTTTCCTCTTAGTTTTCCCTAAAATGCAAGTGGATTTGGGGGATATTGGTGACAGAAGACATAAATAAACTCTCTGTAAGTATTTTCCCTGTAGCATGAAGTCAACAGGCAGCACATGGCCTTCAAGTCAATTGTGCTAGTTCATACCATAAGGAGTCGCCCCTTGGGTTCATCATTTTTTTTATTATTGTGGAACGACTACTGCCTTTATCCAATTTTTACATATATATATATATAT